>NW_024542721.1:1252268-1878402 GCF_018151105.1 Drosophila obscura
GATCAAAAATATATATATATTATGGGGTCGGAAACGTTTCCTTCCCTGCGTTGCACACATTTACTTTTACCACAAATACAATATACCCCTTAACTCTTCGAGTACGGGTATAAAAATCCAAATGAATCGGAGGTACTTACGTCTGGGCACTTCATCTGGGGCAAAGCCAATGCCACTATCGACGAGCCAGACATAGCGCACCTAAGCATAGGTCGCCTCAGCTGTTGGCAGCGAATATGTCACATGCAGCAATCATTTTGGAAGAAGTGGAGTATATCGTATTTGTCGTTGCTGCAAGAGCGCGGGAAATGGCGATCGGCCAAGCCAAATCTTCAGTCCGGCAGCATCGTACTGCTCAAGGAGGACAATGCACCACCACTCAGGTGGCAGCTTTTTCGAGTCGATAGTGTCAACATTGGTTACGACGACATTGTGAGAGCAACAGTTATTCGTACACAAAATGGTCTGGTCAAGAGAGCCATTGCAAAAATCGCCGTTCGGAAAATCGAGACCTAATCGGTTGAAAGCTAGTATCTTCCAACGGGGCGAGCATGTTCGCAGCAGAACGACTTCTGAAAAACATTATATTTTAATTATCTGAATTACAACATATCTTTACTTCTAAAATCACGACATTGAAGTCACACTATTATTTTTAAGCCTCCATAAAATACCATTGTAAATTGCTCACCACTAATCCATAGATAGTTATTATTGGAAGTTCGAGAAGTAAACAACTTTTTACAAGCAGTCTAAAGGCTCCTTTTGGTTTTTTATTAAAATTTATAAACCACAAACAGGGCCAAAGTGGGGTGCAAGCTAGCATCTCCTCAAAACATTGTTGACGCCGACGTGATCTTACTTTTCGTGTTGCCGCAAATCTTACTTTTGTTATTCATCGCTCTCTTGCCTCTGCAGCATATACACTAAGTACAAGTACAGACATATCGACGCATTTTAGCGAAATTATCGTATGTGACTTTATATCGAAATTTAGATTTTAAGGCCAAGTTGTTCGAAACCTGTCTCACACTACTGCAAAATAGTTTGACTAAAAACGATATAGTTCCGATAAAAATTAAGTTTGAATTTTGAGAAGGGCAACACCTTTCTCAACCAACACCACCTACCTCAACCCCCCTCACCTATCTCAACCCCCCACCTACCTCACACACCCCTCGACAGGAAACGAAGGCTCCGTCATCTTTTATATATATTTCTTTACTATTAGTTTTATATTTTTATAATTATTAGTCCTAAGGCATTACCATTAAATAGCCATTTAAATGCAAATATAGCGCCTAGCCTTTATTGTGAGACCGTAGGGGAAGAAAGGCAACATAGGCATTAGTAGGGACTAAATCCAGCACCAGAACCCTCCAGAACCATCACCGGAAACAGCGCCGGAACCACCACCGCGAACAAAGAGAAAGAGAGCAATAGCAACGACAACGACACAGAAAGAGAACCGAAACACCTGCCCACAAGCAGGGGAGAGACTCACCGACTCCCGTGAAGAAGAGCGTTGAGAGCGAGGAAAAAGCCGAAGCACCAGCAGAGGCTAGGGGCAGAGAACACAGATTTCGGAGCTGTCGGAGGAACGCGCCAAGCAGAGGATCTGGACAGAAGTTTTGACTCTTGAACGCGCCGGTCGCAACCGGAAAAACAACGAAACAAGTTGTAACGAACCATGGCTCTAGCCATGTCTCGTCACAAACAGCGAAATGGCAAGTGATCTACGCCGGTTGGGAACAACAATCAAACTGATATACGCAGAGACACCGAACCATGGCTCTGGCCACGTTTCTCCTCACAAATAGCGGTGCGTCAGCACCCCGGAAAATACAATAGTCTTAAGCAACGCACGCAATTATTAAAATTAAGAGCTCTCGATCAACAACTCTACCCATTCTGCATTATTTCGCAATCAGCGAAGATAGCACAAAATGCTCGGTCACTCACCTCCTGGCGATCTTTCGCAACCATTCGGCCTCAGGTCATTGACTTACCACTCAACCTCCGCGATGCAGAGTTAGCAAAAACATTAAGTTAGCAATAAGCAATTATTTCCGGGTCTCAGGTGCGATCGCCAGCTGCATAAAAGGGCCAAGATCGGCCGAAAGAGGAGGCAGTCCATCAGCCCGAACACAGGACACTGCACCAGGCAGTCCCTCAGTCACACACCCAAGACACTGCACCAGGCAGTACTCAGACCGAACACAAGAGGCCAAGAACACAAGAAACTGCACTAGGCAGTCCATCAGCCCGAACACCAGACACTGACTAAGCAGTCCACCGGCTCACAGGCCGAGTAACAAAATCCGCAAGTAATCCATTGAAAACAAGCCCACGAAGAATTAAGTAATAAAAATAATAACGCCAGCAAAAACACAAACCACGATTTCTTGAAGCATTTTCGTCAGCAAGACAACGCTCCTCCAATCACCTACCTCTCTTTCGGTCAGACAAGGCCGCCCCGAACCTAAAAGTTCCAGCAATCTAAAAATTTTCTTGTAGAGGACCCTGGACAGACTGAAGCATACCTCCGCCTGAAATAGGAACCTTAAAAAGTAAAAGTGAAGAAGGCAAGGAAGCAACGAGGTGTTAAGTTACAAATACTTAGCGAAACAAGACCGCTCAGCTTGGTGGCTTAATTCTTATTAGGATAACCTAGGGGGTACAATAGTTCTTATGTACAACGGAGAGCGAGAGTTCTCCCACGCATTATATGAAAAGAGTACCACCGCATAAGTATTAGTGCGCGTGGTCTCTGCCTGAGTCTAATGGAAATGCATGATCAGCGTTAAGGGGCTTTTGAGAGGGAGACCCATCGCCTCAGTGTTAGGGCGTTTTGGTTCTGCCTGAGTTCGGGTAAATGCCTGCTCAGCAGTTTTGGTAGCTGACCGATCTGCGTTCAAGTCGTAGATCGTTGCTGTGCAAAAGGAATGAGTAACATAAACATAATTTGTGTATGTCACTGCTCATATGTATTATATATGTATTTATATATATAACAGAGGGTTACATATGTACATGCAGGGGTTCACTACACCTCCCTTTTTAAAAAAATAACGTAATATATGAAGTTACTAGCAGACCCGCGCGCTTCGCTGCTTCCGAAATGAATTTAATGTTTAGGAATTCATCGAAATTATAAAATGATAATATTGATGTAATGACATAATTTAGTTATTTCAATGCTTTGTGATAAACAATATTCTTTGTTTTGCCGTCGGTACAATGAATAATTAATGCCGAAGGTTTTCCTACTCGTGAGCACGCTACATACAGTTGCCCATGTGAAAATAGAAAAGTACAAATTTGTTTGTGCAAACCAGGTCACATTCTCTGGCTATCATTAAAAAAAACAGCATGTAATTTGGTGCTCGCGTTGCGGAGATAGCCGCTTACACAGAGATTTTTTTCTACAAATTTATAGTATAGATTTAAAACAATATTTGAATTTTGTGAATTAAAATGTATGTTTATGTATAAAAAAATATTTTTTTGTTTTGTTTTATTTATTTATATTATTTATTTATTTATTTTTTTTTTTTTTTTGGTTTTTATTTCCGATGAACTATGTATCATGGTTATATACGTGTGCTTACTTAAGTCATGGCTATTTACGTGTGCCTACCTAAATCATGTCAGTTGAGATGTATGAGCGTATGAACTCATAAAAAGTTCTGTGGCTTCGCTCCACGGTTCCTACAGTCTGGTGATGATGTGCAGTGGATGTTATGTTTTAAATATTTAAGTTTTTACATAAATCTTCAATTATTGAATTTTTGTATTCCGTTCCCATGTCCGTAATGAACGCCTTCATTGGACCGTACTTTAGAATAAAATCTTCAAATATAGCTTTAGCTACTGTTTTTGCACTTTTGTTCTTGATTGGTATGGCTACAAGGTATTTTGTCAAGTCACAGATTAAAGTGACTGCATATTCGTTTCCTTGTTCTGATTTAGGAAGTGGACCGATCGTATCCACAATTACCCTATTAAACGCCATTTGTGGTGTTTCAGTTATAGTCAATGGGGTCTTGGTATGTTTTGTCGTTTTGCACTTTTGGCATTTGGGACACTTTCTCACATAATTTGTAATTTGACGTGTCATGTTTTTCCAATAATAATGCCTTCTTATTTTCGCTAATGTTTTAGCTATACCTGTGTGACCTCCTTGGATTGGATCATCATGGAATGTAGACAGTATCTCTTCTTTTTCTTTATTTTCTTTTATTGTGGTCACCGGCTTTAGTAGCGCTACTCTTAAATTCTTTAATATTTTATTGCCCTTGTTCTTAAAAGAATCTATTGAAATGTTCTCAAAGATTTCTTCGCTCGGTGCCATTTTAAGTTGGCTTATGTTATTTATACCGGCTTCTTTTTCAAGCCTTTCGAAAAATTGACCTAAGTCGAAGGTTCCATTAGTATAAAAGTCGCTAACTTTAATTCTTACAAATATCTTTTTCCCATGTTTAAAGAAGCATTTAGTCGAAGATAAATGTAAGGGCACTACTTTTTTAACATCATCATTTTGTATGACGTTGTATATATTGGGCTTTGAAGAGATCGATTGCTTTTGCAATTCTGTGTTTGAACCTGCGCAGGTTTTTTGTCTTCTTTGATTTCTTGTAGTGACTTTTAATACTGTATTGGTTGTTTGTATATTCTTTAAGTCTGTAATGGTTATTCTTGATAACGCATCTGCTATATGGTTGTCCTTTCCCTTAAGATACTCCAAAATCCAAAATCCTCCAAAATCCTCCAAATCTAGTCTCATACGTGTTAATTTTGAGCTGGGGCTAATCATAGAAAATAAATAGGTAAGTGGCCTATGGTCAGTTTGACAGTGAAATGTTTGCCATAAATGTATGGTCGAAAATGATTTATTGCCCAATGTATTGCTGCTAGTTCTTGTTCTGTTGTGTTTTTATTACTTTCTCCCTTTGTGAATGGTCTTAATGCATACGCTACTGGTCGCTGAGTTCTATTATAATTTTGTGTTAGAACAGCATCACATGCCACACATCCGTTGTTATACAAAACTTTGCTAAAATATGGATATTGCAGTAAGGTTGGTTTCATCAATTGTACTTTTAAATATTCGAATGCTTTCTGACATTTATCTGTCCATTCGAAGTTAACATTCTTTTTACATAATCTTGTTTACATATCGGAAAAATTTTTAATGAAACGTCTATAATAATTGCAAAATGCAACGAATCTTCTAGCGCTATCTGCGTCCGTTGGAACTGGGTATTTCTCTATAACGTCATATTTCTTGTTGTCTGGTAAAATACCTTTATCAGTACACTTATGACCTAGAAAGGTTTCTTCGTGTCTGAAGAATGAGCACTTTTCAGGGTGCAATTTAAGGTTGTTTTTCCTACACATATCAAAAACGCTGGTGTGGTGTGAGTGTGAGTGTAAATTTGTCCGATAAAACTTTTTTGTTTATTTGGCAGTAGTCAATCACTAGGCGTTATCTTTTACTGTCTGAGTTCGGTTATGTTTTTTTCGGTACAATTAATAATGGACTGTTGTATTCAGAGACTGAGTCTTTTATTAGCTTTTCTACTTGCTTTATTACTTCCTCTTTTTGACTGTGGGGAATTCTGTAGTTTTTTATATATATCGGTTCATCATCTATCATTCTTATCTTTTGTTTATAAAAATTATTAGTTGATATCGATTCGGTTTCTGTTCCGAATATATCACAGTATTTGGTGCATAATTCTGTAAGAATGGTTTTGAATTGAATGGGGAAGTTTTTATCTAACTTGTCTAAAATTTCGGTCTGATTATTATTAGGATTGGTATTTACTATGTCGTAATCATCTAATGGTTCGAATTTTATTGTATTTAATTCAATGATTGCATTTGTATTTGTTGTTTTTAATATTCGGACGAAGGTGTTTTGAGAGTCTGAAATAGAGTTTCCAATGTATACTCCATTTTGAATCTCTTGATTTGGTATGAATATATATTCAGTTGCTGTATTTATAGCAATCTTTCGGACAACTTCGGATGTGCTGGTAAAATTGTTAAATTGTTTTCTAGTGTATGATATATTGGAATATTGATGGGATAATTGAAATTATTTGGTCGCAGGATGAGCCAATCATTTTCTGGTTTTAGGTCTATTTGACAATTGAATTTTTTCATGAAATCTATACCAATTATTCCATCGCAAGGAATGGGAAATTGAATTGAATTGAATTGAAAAGGAATTGAAAATTATGTGGAATAGCATATTTTCCTGAGAGAAGTTCTATGAATGCTAATCCTTTGGAATTGGTTGAACCTTCACCAATACCTGATATTTGTGTGATATTTTTGTAATCTATGTTACGAAATGTGTCTGTATTTTCTTTTATTAAAGATATGTCCGCACCTGTATCTACCAATAATGTATACATGTTGTGTGTTTACCCGCAAAAAAGAAAAGGGGGTATTAAATTTTTGAAAAAAGGGGGGGGGGAACGCCGGAGGGAAAAAAACCCCCCCCCCCCCAAAAAATTTTTTTTTTCTTCCACCACCCCCCCCGCCCCCCCCCCCCCCCCCCCCTCCCCCCCCCCCCCCCCCCCCCCCCCCCCCCCCCCCCCCCCTCTTCCCTTCCTTTTTTGCCCCCCCCCCCCCCCCACACCCAAACAAAGGCCAACCCAACCCACTTTCTCCCCCCCCCCCCCCTCCCCCCCCCCCCCTCTTTTTTTTTTTTTTCCCCCCCCCCCCCCCCCCCCCCCCCCCCCCCAAAAAACCGCCCGCCCCCCTTTTTTTTAAAAAAAAAAAAAAAAAAAACAAAAACAAAAACCCACCCCCCCCCCCCCCCCCCCCCCCCCCCACCCCAACCCCAACACCCCCCCAAAAAAAAAAAAAAAAAAAAAATTTTTTTTTCCCCCCCCCCCCCCCCCCCCCCCCCCCCCCCCCCCTCCCTCCCCCCCCCCCCCCCCCCCCCCCCCCCCCCCCCCCCCCCCCCCCCCCCCCCCAAAAAAAAACCCAAAAAAAAAACAACCTACCCTTTTTTCTTTTTTTTTTTTAATATAAAATTTATTTTTTTTATTATATATATTTTTTTAAAAAAAAAAAAAAAAAAAAAATTTTTTTTTTTTTTTTTAAAAAAAAAAATTTTTTCCCTTTCCCCCCCCTTTCATTTTGTAATGAAACAAAAAGGTTGAAATTAAGATTGATAGTGTGAACCGTTACTGTTTTTGTTTTCTTAAGGGGGCTTACTGGTTTTCCGGTGTGGTTTGCACCTGTCGGACATTATTATTTTGCCTGTTGGAGTTGGCATTATTACCACTATAGAATCCACCGTTCTGACGGTTGTTTCCTCTATAGTTTGTATTGTTGTTATTACTATTGTTGTAACGTCGAAAATTTCCTCTGAAATTTCCGCGTCCTCGGCTTTGGCTACTTTGGTAACTACCTCGGTAATTACCTTGGTATCCACCTCGGCTTCCGCCTCGGTATGAGTTTCCTCTATATGAGTTATTACTCTGCCGATTATAGTACAGTACGGTATCAGTTTTACCGGTTGCATCTGTGCAACTGTTTACGAACTTGGAGACATGTTATTGAACTGTCCCGCTTCCATGATAAGTTTAACTTTTTCGATGGAGCAATTCTTTGTCATAGCTTTTACAGCTTGTTGGGTTGAATATTTAGTGGCAAGGGAAAGAGAAATTCCGTCTGCAATATAGGCGCTTTCTAGAGCCTTTGTCAGTTGTTGAATTTCTTGAGTATAAACGTTTGCAGATTTATTTTTCTGTTGGACGTTCAACATTTTAGCGTTTAGTACTTCAACTGACTCGCCTTTTACGTCATTTTTAAGCTTACGAATGACGTCTGCTATTGTTGTTTCTGATTCTATTAAGTTCCTGGCATGTCCTTTAAGTTTTGATTTACAGCTGATTTACAGGATACAGCTAAAACTTCATGAGTTCCTTTAATGGAATCTACTATTTCTAGTGCGTCTAGGAAACTTCTCAGATTTTCGTGTTTACCATCGAAATCTGGTATAAGCCTGGAGGCTGAGCTGAGAAATTCTATATTTGTTTGTGCCATTGTTGTTTCTATTTCTTGGTTAGTTTCTAGGTCAGTTTCTAGTATTACTTGTTCTGCTATATGTATTGTATCGGGCAGAAATGATTTATTAAAGCTGGCTAGACTGGTGTAATTGTTTGGTAAGGAAAGTTGCAAGCTATGTATTGTACTGATTTTAAGAAGTTTTTCTTGTAGGTTTGCTAATACTTCTATAATTTGGGTTTTAAGAAGTTTTTCTTGTAGGTTTGCTAATACTTCTATAATTTGGGTTTCATGTAAATCTGAAAGTCTTTCTTGGCAATTTTGATAGATAAGTACTATTTTATTATATTGTGCAATAAGTATTTCTGTATGCTTTGTTATAGTTTGTATTGTGATATGCACATTTTTATTTAAACATTTAAAAGATCTATCAAATTCTGCTCTAATTCTTACAATTGCTTTTGTTATCGGTATCCAACCATTGTCCATAGATAATCGGATATTTTGAAATAATTTTATTTAATTAATTTTTTTTTTTATATATATATTTGTGTTTATATAGTGGTTGTTGCGTACTTTTTCTTTAATATCTTATTGTGCATTGCATACAATTTTAGCAAAAGCATTGTGGATAGCAAAATAATTATTATTAGTAATAGTGTCCACAGTGAACCTATATCTTCTGTGTGATCTACTATTTCAAGTTTATTCACGACATTTGCCGTCGGATTTTCGATCTTTGATTCTGTTTTACTCATGATTGAATTATTGGGTTTTTCTTTTATCTCAAAAATTATTTTTAAAATTTGATATATTATTATACCAATTATCATTACATTTGTGTCCTACCTAATAGGCGAATGGCTTTACAGGCCAATCTATTTTACCGGTCGACTCAATTGTCGTCGGGTATTACAAAAATTAAATTTATTTATATTGTTTTAATAGTATTTAATATTATTTTGATGGGAGTTCTCTATAACGCTATCGGTCCGTGGCCCAGCTTGTCGCGCTGGCGGTGCCGGTTTTGTGTCTTCGCACAGGCTAGTTGGATTGGGTGCTGGAGCTGGTCATCTCGCAGGCTGATGGGGTGCCGGCGCTGGTCATCTCTTTCCGTTTCGGCAACACCCATATACAAGTGTTGTTGCACGTCGGGCTGTAGAGTGGTCCTTGGCAGTCTCCAGGGCACTTCTTTTGTTGTTTTGGTATGGCTCTGGGGGCAGGACGGTGATTAACAAGTTGTCTATTTTGTTTTTGTGTTGTGGCACAGGGTGAGCTTTTACTTTTTAATAGCGACTCGAGGTGTTCGAGTTCGCTCTGTAACTTCACTGCGATTTCCCACTTCGGGGGATTGTCGTTTTTATACAGAAGTTTAACGATATCAGACTTTCTCTTTCTGATCCCTTCTTTTAAACCACTTCTTCTGGGTTTAAGTTTAATTTGGGTGCTCATCCCTGTACTCACTCAGATATTTCTTTGCTGTTTCTGTCCTTATTATTCCAGTTGGGCCAGTTGTTCATCACTGTCCTTGTTGTTCCAGTTGTTCATCATTGTATTTATGCAGCAGTAACACCATAGTACGGAACACAATAATGCAATCACACAATTTAACTGTTCCTTTGGCATGGCCACAGCCTTTAATATGATTTGATTAACTTGTTAAGATTATTAAGTTGTTTTAATCGAGCAGTGTCGAATTTGTCACGGTCGCCATGTTATGTTAAAGCTCAGCGAAGTCATACCGCATCGGTTGGTGGCTTAATTCAGAATGTTTATTGAATATCTTTTTGTTCTTATCCTAGGGTACAATCGTTCTTATGTATAACGGAGAGCGAGAGTTCTCCCATGCTTTATATGAAAAGAGTACCACCGCATAAGTATTAGTGCGCGTGGTCTCTGCCTGAGTCTAATGGAAATGCATGATCAGCATTAAGGGGCTTTTGAGAGTGAGACCCATCGCCTATGTGTTAGGGCGTTTGGGTTCTGCCTGAGTTCGGGTAAATGCCTGCTCAGCAGTTTTGGTAGATGACCGATCTGCGTTCAAGTCTTAGATCGTTGCTGTGCAAAAGGAATGTGTAACATAAACATAAGTTGTTTATGTCACTGCTCATATGTATATATGTATTTATATATATAACAGAGTGTTACATATGTACATGCATGGGTTCACTACATTTGATTGCTCATATCTCCCAAACTAAAGTTGAATTTTTGAAAGCTCTGGATTCACTATCCGATTCGGGTATTGGATTTATCCAAAGCGTTCAAACAATTCATTGACTTTTGCCAACTCTTTGCGGCTGAGGCCCCACTGTGCAACGCACAGTGTCTTGTTTTCTCAAAACACGTTGCAAAATTAATAACTTTTGAACCCGACTAGGTACATATAAGTCTGAAATTTTATACATATATTTTAAATACTTAAAATAAATTTTTAAAAGAAAACTTAAAGTAGCCGTGTTACTGGAAGGGGAGTAATTAACGGTCAAACTCGAACTTTAATTTTTTTACCCTAAAAATCATCATAAAAATATAAATAAAATTGAACAATTCTTAATATTTTATAATTTTTTACTAGTTAAATAATTAAAAAAAAAAATTTTATTTTGCACTTTTTGAGCTGATAGCACGAAAAGTTAACGTAAAATAATGAAACTGCCCTGCAATCGATTTTTTTAATTTTTTGCATAATGAAATAAAGAAATAAACCTTCCCAGCTAATGGCTAACACCTACAGTTCATAAGAAAAACGACAAAACGAAGATTTGTTCCACTTGCTGCTAGCTTCCCGGATGAGAGCCGTTCCGGACTTAAAATAAGTAGTTTCCTCTGAAATGGTTGCCACATTTGAAAATAGAGAAAATTGCTTCGTTAAATATGAAATATTTAATTAAGTGCATATATGCATTTTTTTCAAGGTGACACCTCCCAATTCTATTCTTTGTTATTCAATAAAATTATACAATAACATTATACAATATACCCCTTAACTATTTTTTGAGTACGGGTGTAAAAATTTTATTTGTCGTTTTTTTTCAAATAATATTAAAGCTTAAAAACTAGTTCATATTGATAATAAGGTATTTTTTATTTTTTATACCCGTACTCAAAAAAGAGCTAAGGTGTATACATATTAGGCTGGGCCAAAAAACTTTTTTTTCGAAATTCAAACGGGACACCCCCTAGTTTTATTACCTTGGATTTAATAGTAATTTACATGTTTTTTTTTTCTTTTATTTTTTTATTTTTTAGGGGTTGCTACCGAATTTTACAAAAAAATTTAATCAAGAAAATTAAAAAAAAAATGTTTGACGAATGAGTTGGATAATTGGTGAAATATATTGCATATATGTTTATCGTCATTAATCAGTTATTGGCAGTAAAAAACCTGCACAATTTTTTGCGAACTAGTTAACTAAATATATCAACCTCAGCTGAACTTCTTGATTTTCACCAATTGTTAATTTTTTAACAGTAACTAAAAAAAAAAAAAAAAATACCTTATTATCAATATGAACTAGTTTCTAAGTTTCAATATTATTTGAAAAAAACCGACGAATTAAATTTTTTTTTATGTATATTTACCCAAAAATTTGTATTTTCTTTTCGTGTTGCTACCACCCCCAAACATTAAACGAAAAATTTGAAAAAAATTTTATATTTTATTTTTATTTTATTGAATAACAAAGAACAGAATTGGGGGGTGTCCACTTGAAAAAACAGAAAGAAAAAATTTTGCTCAAATTATGGCCCAGCCTAGTGTATATTGTATTTGTGGTAAAAGTGGATGTATGCAACGCAGAGAAGGAAACGTTTCCGACCCCATAAAGTATATATATTCTTGATCAGCATCAATAGCCGAGTCGATATAGCTATGTCTGTCTGTCCGTCTGTCTGTCTACAAACAGTCTGCCTAAATCTCTAAGAGCTAAAGAATGGCCGTATCTACCAGGTTGCCGAATCTGAATCAGAATCAGATCGGATCATTATTATAGCCAGAATAAAGAAATTAATTTTCACTTGCTTCCCACCTCCTCCAGCAAGAGTCCACGCTACTCATTCTCTTTCTCGCTCGCACACTCTGAATCGTTCAGTGCGGGAGTGTCCGCTAGCGGAGAATATGTAGAATCTAAATGGTACATGTAGAATATATGTACATGTTAGATGTAGAAATGTGTAAATTTAGATAACAGATGTAGAAAAAAAATGTAAAATGTAAAATGTTTTAAAATTCTACATAAATCATAAGCTCAAAAATGTATATACTGACTGAGTACGGGTATAAAAGTAGAGTCACGTCCCCAGAAGCGACTCACACGTACCTTCTCGTTTCTTTTGTTTCTTTTGCTGAATATCGCAACTATTTTCTCGTGCATTCGACTGTTTGGCCAAATATGGCTTTATTTTTATATGCCGCTTAAAATTGACGATTGAAAAATTACGTTTCTAAAACATATGTAATAAAATATAATCTTAACAAATATTTTCTTTTTTTTAATTTGTTCATAAAATTAGGGAAAACAATTTTTTTCCTAGCTTAAGCTCTTTTTGAGAAAAGTGCATTAGCCTTTGCCTTTTAAGCACGTTTTTCTTCATTTAAAAAAAAATGGTCCAACTTTGAACAACGAGCATAAATTAAAAAAAATTTTTGTAAATTATAAAATTTTGGTTTTTATTAATTCCTAATTGAAGTTTTGCCAAATTCAACAACGCGATATCCGACTTTTGCAACAAGCTTTCAGAAAACGAGCCACTGTGCGACAAAAACTCTTGGGCCTTTGGTTAGCGAGGTCTTGAGGATAGATGCGCTCAATTGAAAATTCTATTGTTGGTCAGACTTCTCTGTGGTGCTTTCGTGGGTGAAGAAAGTGTCTTCGAAATTCAACGTGAAGAAGGGAAGAAGAAATAAATTGCCTAGATTTTGTTTGGCAGAGAGAGAAAGCTTTGCTCACTACGGCTCGAGTGGACATTTCGCGTACACTCAAGTACATCAACTTGTTTGACACGATGCAACGAATTTTTGGCTATGTTTTTATATTTGTCAAAAGGATTAGTTCACCAAAGCTTACACTCGAGGATATTCGAGGATATTCGGTTTCTCGCGCATTGCGGAAATGCATCATCTGCAGCAAAAATCGGCCTCGTCTCGTGAAGCACATAATGGCAGATTTGCCAAAGGATCGAGTGGAGAAGTCACCGGCATTCACTGTGACCGGGATTGACTACTGTGCACCTTTCTATAAAAAACACATGTACGCAACAAGGCCTCACAGAAGTGTTAGGTTAGGTTAGGTTAGGTTGAGGCGGTTGTCGGGATCGTTAGAGACCCGACACACCTAGGCCGGTTTCGGCCCATTGTGATACCGCATAAATCGTTCCCTCTTCCCTCGTGAGACACTATGTTATCCATTGTCCCATCCGGATGCCCTTATGAAGCTTGCGATACGTCTGGGACTGATTGTAGACATGTCTGAAATGTTAATTAGGAAAGGAGCGCCTAAGTATTGAAGTCTCCTTCTACTGAGAGCCGGACAGGAGCAGAACAGATGTTCCCCAGTCTCCTCCTCGTCCTCATCTCTACATCTCCGACAGAAGTCGTTATAGGGGCACCCAGCCTGTTTGCATGGGTGCCTATTAGCCAATGTCCCGTAAGGGAGCGTATGACTGAGCTGCACCTATTCCTACTGAGCTTGCAAAGCTCATCGGTGCGCTTCCTAGTAATGTTAGGCCATGTTTGCCGAGTTATGCGACATAGTGGCACTGTTTGCCATCTGTCATTTATAAGTCGCTTAAAATGTTCTTTTATTTTGAGCTTGCAGGTGGCCATTGGCATACGAATATCCTTCTTTTCGTGGAGAAGGGGGATTGTTGTACCAGTTCTGGCCAGCTCGTCTGCTATACAGTTGCCGGGACCCATATTAGGCTGATGAAAAACTGATAAGCCATCTCATGGAGGGATTTGCGACAGTTTGCCACGGTAGCCGAGCTTGTTGTTATCGCATTCAGCGATTTGATCGCAGCTTGGCTATCACTATAGATATTTATATGAGTTGCCGTAGGGGCACGTTCCTGAAGGCAGCTCAAAGCTTCCCTGATTGCTATGACTTCCGCTTGGAAGACACTGCAGTGATCTGGGAGCCTCCTCCGACCTTGTTGTCCAGCTTTGAGCCATCAGTAAAGATTTGAATGGCTCCATTTGGGCCAGGTGGTCCCTCGAGCCAGTTGGTTCTGTGAGGGATGATTGTTTCGAAAGGGGTATCTGTATACTCCCTCGGAACGCAGTAGTCCGTTTTTGTGGGGACGATTTTGTTTCCATTTAGGATCGACGCATGACCGGTGTTTGCCACGTGTTTGCCCATTGGTCAGAGTCTCTAAGACGGATTGCTGCCATTTCTGCCTGCTCCTTACCTGCAAGGTCAAGGCTCTTCAGGCATAGGATAGCATTTAGCGCATCCGTTGGTGTGGTGCTCAGAGCTCCACTGATGCATAGGGCTGCAGTGCGCTGCACCTTGCCCAGTTGTTTAGTGATGGTCCCCTTGATAGGGCAGGCCACCACACTGCGACTCCGTAGAGTAGTATTGGTCTTACTATTGCTAGGTATATCAATTGGACTATTCTTGGGTTCATGCCCCATTTTAGCCCAATGGCCTTCTTGCAAGTGTAGAGGGCTATCGTAGCCTTCTTCACTCTGTCTTTGATGCTCAGGTTCCTGTTGCGAAAAGAAATATATAATTTTGAATTTAACCCTTCTTGTACCCTACAACGAATATCGGATATTTTGTAAGTGTGACCGAAGTCAACACATTTATGTATATTTTTGATTTAAGATGGCAGTCATTATCTAGATGTCGACTGAAAATTGTGGTGTATAAAAGATTAACGAAGCTGTAAAAAATAAAATTGAATACAAAGAAGTTGTCGGTGCACTATAAATTCCTGTTGGTTTATAAGAAATAACCCGAAGACGACCAGAAATAAACATAAAGCCTGTGCATACGTGGTGCAAGGTTTGGTTGACGGAAATTATGGAATTCGGTCATTGGAGCCGGATTAGTAACCCTCTGCCTCTTTGATAGGTGAATATGAACACTAACAGGTTCCATCTAAGCTTTTTGTCAATTACCAACCCTAAGTGACTGGCACTGTCGCTGAAGGAGAGCCTGCATCCGTTTAGTATTGGGGGGTTGAGAGACGGGATTTTGTATTTGGTTGTAAACAATACAAGTTCCGTCTTAGAGGGATTAACTCCCAGTCCACGCGACTCTGTCCATTCTGACAGTCGCGCAAGCTTTGCGGTCATTAGATCGCAAAGTGTTTGAGGGAATTTTCCCTTAACGTCGTCCGCGTATGCTACCACTTTGCAGCCCTCCCCTTCCAGGTCACACAGAATCTTGTTGACTGCTATGTTCCATAGAAGGGGAGACAGGACATCACCTTGCGGGGTGCCTCTGTTGACATACCTTGACTGAGTGGACGATCCCATTGATGATGTCACCATCCTGCATGTGAGCAATTGATCAATGAGCATCACCAAGTGATGATCCACTCCAAGGTCAGTCAGGGCCTCCGTGATGGCTCCCGGTATGACGTTGTTAAAAGCACCCTCGATGTCGAAGAAGGCTATTAGAGAGTATTCTTTGACGTTTATGAACGTCTCCACCGCCGAGATTACTTCATGGAGTGCCGTTTCCGTAGATTTACCTTTCCGGTAGTCATGCTGTGCGCCTGACAGCCACTGCGGATTTATGGTTGTTCTCAGCTGCAGCCCGACTAGTCTCTCAAAGGTTTTGAGAAGAAAGGACGATATACTTATTAGTCTGAAATATTTTGGGGTTGTGTGTGAGGGTTTCCCTGCTTTGGGGATAAAGACTATTTTAGCCTTGAACCAAGCGCGGGGGATTTTTCCCACTGTCAGTATCTTCCTGAAGAAACTTTGCAGCCAGTTGATGGCCATGTCCCCGGCTTTTTGTAACTGAGCCGGAATGACGAGGTCCGGGCCAGGTGATTTTAAGGATTTAAAGCTGTTTACTGCCCAGCTAATATACCGTTTTGTGAGGATGTGCACCATCGAGGTTTCCGGGCCTTCACTTGGGGTGTCTGCCGGCTCGATGGTCGTACACCCAGGAAAATGAGTATCGAGTAGAATATGTAGGGAGTCCTCACTAGAGTTTGTCCACGATATATCACCTCCATTTTTGCACTATATATGTCCCAGTTGGCTTTCCTGGTTTTAATATAGTTAGTATGTTTAGTGCTTTCGAGAGATAGGACTGTCTCGATATACCTGTGGTCGGAGAAGAAGTGGTCCTCTAGGACTCTCCAACTCTTCATTATGTCTGACAGTTTGTGAAACGATAAAGTGAGGTCAATAACCTTGGTTGCGAATGAGTGGACTGTATTAATCTTTATGTATTTTTATTTTATTCATATATATATTAGTGGTTTAAATGTTATTTGCACAGCGGGTTATATACAAAGCGGGGGCGACAAGAGCGGGCGGTACTAAATACGCGTGCGGGTACTCGTAAATATAATTTTGTACTGACTCAACTCCACAAATGAAGTCGAGCCCATAAGGGAATTAGAAGATCACGCAATGCGACACTCCAATACCAAGACGGTGCACATCGATGTCTTCGTGTGCAGCTGCGCGTTTTGGCTATACGTGTGAGAACAGTTACAGAACGTTACAGTTAAGTTTTTGGACATAAGCAATAAGAACAGCGGGCAAAACAATAGCGAGCATAAGATTAGGGCAACTACTATAAGAATGAATATTGACCTAAAACTAAGCGATTAATTTCTCAACATACCGGCCCCCCTGAACGACTGTTCAGTTAAAGGGAAGCACAGCAATTTTGGTGATAGGTTTCTTGTACACTCCTCGGGCAGTTTTTACGGTGACCACTCGAACTCTCTCGTCATGACCAGAATGCACTTCGGTGATTCGGCCAAGCAGCCACTGGCTAGGAGGTTGCTAGGAAGTTGAGTAGACCTTCAATCTGGGTTAAAACGGTTGAATATTCTTCGAAAGTTAATGCACTGCTACAAATTACTCGGCGAAGGTGAAGCTTAATTGATCGTACGCCAGTCTCCCAAATACCTCCAAAATGCGGGGCAGACTGCGGAATGAAGTGCCAGTTGATTTCCTGACTTGTCAGAAAACTTGCAATGTCCTCATCTTGACTTTGAGATACAGCCATCCGTTGCATTTCCGTTAATTCCCGTCTGGCTCCGTGGAATGTTGTGCCATTGTCTGAGTATAAATCGGATATAGGGCCACGTCGAGACCAGAATCGTTTGAAAGCTGCGATAAATGCGGGAGTCGTCAAATCACTGACGAGTTCGATATGAATTGCTTTGGTGGACAGACAAACAAAGATAGCAAACCAAGCTTTGCCAAACTTCGGTGTCCGACCTACCGATGTCTTGATAGTAACTGGTCCAGCGTAATCCAATCCAGAATGAAGAAAACAGCGGGTGGGCTGAACCCGAAAAGCGGGAAGATCAGCCATGAGTTGTGTGCTCGTACTTTTGCGCTGGAGGAAAAAAATCTTGCAGTTGAATACGATTTTCCGGACTATGTTGCGGGCACCGAGAATCCAATACTTCTGTCTCAACGTGTGGAACTTAAATTCAACTCCAGCGTGTAGCGATGTGTCGTGCTAGTGTCTAGCTAATAAAACAGCGACTGGTGATTCCTTAGGAAGAAGTTTGGGATGTTTTGCATCGTAAGTTGCCATTGAATTGTCAATGCGTCCTCCTACGCGCATTTTTCCTTGGTCGTCAATAAATGGAGTGTAGCGAAACAGTTTGGATTTTCTTCCATTTGGAAGAACTCCATCTGAACGTGTTTGATTATCCTAGAGCGTGCATATTGAAGCTCCCATGATGATAAAAACGATGACAGGCGTTCCTTGCAGCGAAGACGGTGTACAAAGGGAAAGCAGTAGCTTATTGTCCGCAGGAGATGTGACCAGGAGGAAGCCTTGTTAATCATACATGTGGGATTTGGTGAGAAGCAGAATCTGTTAAGCTAACAGCGCCCGTAACAGATAGAGAGACCAGAAGCGGCAGTCGAAAGAATAAAGAGAACAAGAGTTCAACGATCGACGCCAGACAGTTCGGTGCCAAAGTTTCTCTCGAAAACACGTAAGAAGCAAAAGCGCAGCATTCTATTATATCCAATATTATAACCTCGTTTGAAACATACACCCATTGTAACCAGAGCAAATATCTAATAATAATACAAATAAAACATTAAATATAATAAACACTGTCATCCTGGATCATTCTAACAACTACGGAAAACCCCGGGGCCACAATTTTTTTGGGGGCTCAACCGGGATTTGAACAGTTACAATCGGGAAGTCATCAAACTAGAATGTGTGCTTAAAAAGATATATTGGAACATTAATTGAATCGCTTCGGAGCCGCTTGGAACATTCTGGAAACAAATTTCCAAACGAAACTCTACGGCGCGCAAAGAAATATAAGAAAAGCGTGCGAGTGGGCGAGACGGCGGCAGGCAGCAACGGCAAAGAGAAGAAAAACCGAAGCAAACCGAATCAGGAGGAACGAGAGGAACAGCAAAAAAGGCGACAAAAATAAACGAGTACCCAAGCTGGTGGCAAAGTAAAACTTTGTGGATGTTCAGCAGCGTGCATTAGGCAGGATCGTTGGCGGTAGACATCAGGAAAAAGTGGAAGGCGTGGAGCAGTGAAGGTACCTGGTGGATCGCAAGTGCTGGACAAAGGCGGCTGGTCAAGGCCAAAGGTCTGAAAGAAAAAGACGGCGTGTAAATCGGCAAGACTGTGCGTGCAAGAAATGAGACGCAGCAGTCAAAAGTTGTAAAAGCAGAATCAGGCGGAATAGAGAGGAACAACGTGAGCAGCATAGAGGGCGATAAAGGAACGAGGTACTCAACCTGGAGGAAACGCGAAAATTTGTGGATGACCAGCAACGTGCAGTAGGCAGGATCGTTGGCGGTGGACATCTGGACAAAGCAGAAAGAGTGGATCAGGGAAAGAAGCTGGCAAACAGCAAGTGCTTAGCGTTGGAAAACTCAGGAGCATCATTTCGGCGAGAAGAAGACGAGAAAATTCTAAAGCTGTATTGGTGTGGCGACGACAAGTCTGGAGCGGTATTGGTGAAAGAGAGAGACCAACGACAATTCTAAAGCTGTATTGGTGTGGCGACGACAAGTCTGGAGCGGTGTTGGTGAGAGAGAGAGACCAACGACAATTCCGGTGCTGTATTGGTGTGGCGACGACAATTCTGGAGCTGTGTTGGTGAGAGGACGACGAAAATTCTGGAATTAGTTGGTGTGGGTGAGTGGCAGCGGAATATTCCAAAGCGAGATAAGTCTGTTCCCGAATTTCAACTGACAAAGAGGAACCGACAAACAACCTGGAAAAGCAGGCAGGCAAAAATTTTGTTGTTGTATTGGAAGAATAACAGATTGCATTTTGCAATTGTGCTGTGGTTTAGCAGAGTCATTTAACATAGTGTTAAGTTTGCATGTTCAATAACATAACATAATAATTAACATAAAGTTTGAGGAACAGAACCTGTTAAGTATTAAGGTCTAAGAAGCGCTGAGATTTTCAAACTGTATTTAGCCGAGCGAACGGCATAGATCCATTTCTTATTCTTTCAAATTGTTGTAAAAGTTTGTAAAAATGAATAGAGACGAGATTTTGGCATTGGCTGTGGCAGGGTTGCGTGAGAAATTGGCCGAAATAGGTTTAAACAGAAACGGAAGAAAAGCTGAGTTGCAAGACAGACTGCTGGCTCACTATGGTATTCAGACAAATCAGAATAACGATGAAGTGAGTGATGAAGAAGAGATCCAAGAGGACGTTAATGAAGGATTGTCTTTTACAACGGCAGATTCGAATACTGCACAGCAGGGTAGAAGGGAAAGGCGAGATGAAAATCCAAGTGGATCGGGTCCAATACGACAAGCAGACATGGTTAGTTCAGGTAGATCCTGGTTTACATTGAAAGATGTAGAAGGCAGTTTGTCGCAGTTTTCAGGTGTAAGCTGAAAGTGAAAGGTGCTGAAAAGTTTAAAAAGTGTTATAATTGCGGAGATGACTCGCACATTAAACGGGACTGTCCAAAGAAAGATAACAGGTGTTTCAGGTGCTACCAGTTGGGACATAGGGCTGCTCAGTGCAAGGTCGAGATGATAGTTAGACAGGAAAAGGCAACCAATCTAGTTGTGGAGAAAGGTATGACTAAGCCATCAAGCACGTTCACGTCTTCCGGATTAGAGTTGAAATCGGTAAGGTATGGAAGAGTAGCGTTTAAAGGACTAGTCGATACAGGTGCCGACTTGTGTCTATTACGCAGAAGTGTGTTTTTGAAGATCGGTAAAGAAAGATTGGCTGGACGTGAAAAATGTCTAACAGGAATTGGTGAAATTCAAATTATAACTCTTGGAAGCATCACCATACCTGTACAGATTGATGATATTGACTTAATAGTAGAATTTCATGTGATTGCGGACGAAGACATGGCCTTTGATGCTATCTTGGGTATAACTCTTCTAGAGAGTGTAGACATGACGGTGACAAGGGATGGCACGTCCTTTGTTCTCAGATCAGAAAGTAAATTGGGTGCTGCAGGAAAGGTTCAGGAACATGCAGATAAAAAAGAAGATGTTAATTCATGCATGGAGTTGATGAATGAGTTTAGGAGTTTGTGTATGGTGAGTTTTGAGCAGAATGAGACCATTGATATTGATTTGTCGCATTTTCCCTATTCACAGAGAGGTCAAATAAGAAAGATAATTGAGGAATACAAGCCGAGGCGAGATGTACAGTGCCCTATAGAGATGAAAATTGTGTTAACCGATGATTTACCTGTGTATCAACATCCCAGACGTATAGCTTATAGCGAGCAGAACATAGTAGACGAGCAGGTCAACGAGTGGTTGACGCAAGGGATAATCAAGCCCAGTACATCGGAATATACCTCTCCGATTGTATTAGTGCCAAAGAAAAATGGACAGAAACGTTTATGCTGCGATTATCGCAAGTTGAACGAGAAAATTGTGCGGGATTACTTTCCGATGGTACAGATGCAGGATGTTATCGATAAATTGCAAGTAGGGTATTTCCACGTAGCGGTCGAAGAACAGTCTCAAAAGTATACAGCGTTTGTAACACAGAAAGGACAATATGAGTTTCTTTTTGTACCGTTTGGTATTTCGAATTCGTCAGCAAGTTTTACCCGTTTCATAGTAGCGGTAATGAGAGAACTAATTCAGAACGGTGACGCGGTAGTATATATGGATGATATTATTATACTGAGTATATATGTTGAGGAAGGTTTAGAGAAGTTGAAAAGAGTGCTGGAGGTAGCAGAAAAGAATGGTTTAAACATAAACTGGAGTAAAGGACAAATTTTGAAAACTAAGGTAGATTTCTTGGGGTATATTATGGAAAATGGAACTATAACACCCAGCGACGAGAAAACGCAGTGTGTAGCAAACTTTCCTATACCTAAGGATAGAAAGGCTATACAAAGATTCATTGGGTTAACTTCGTCTTTCAGAAAGTTCGTTGAAGGATACGCGTTGATAGCCAGGCCATTGTCAGATTTACTAAAGAAAGATGCTAAGTTCGCTTGCAGCGAGTAGCATTTGAGCAGTTGAAAACAGCTCTGACGAGCAAACCAGTGTTAAGATTGTACAATCCTAAATGGTCGACAGAGATACACACGGACGCATCTAAATTGGGGTTTGGAGCTGTACTACTACAAAAGGACCTAGAAGATGATCAGTTGCACCCAGTAATGTATATGAGTAAGAAAACAACGCCATGTGAGGAAAACTATCATTCATACGAACTGGAGGTTCTAGCGGTGATAGCGGCTTAAACTAAATGGCGGGTGTATGTGCTAGGACTGGAATTCAAAATCATTGCGGACTGTAACGCATTCGCGATGACAATGAAAAAGAAAGACGTTCCATTGAGAGTAGCTAGGTGGGCGATGTATCTGCAAGATTACAACTATGCAATAGAACATCGTTCTGGATCGAAGATGCGACACGTAGACGCACTCAGCCGGACTGCTTGTTACATGCTGACAGAGAGTATGATGCACAGGCTTAAGGAAGCACAGTGTGCAGATGAATGGACCAAGGTAATTAGGAATCTGGTGGAAAATAGGGGATACGAGGATTATTATATAGCAAATCAAGTACTGTTTAAAGACCCAAACCGAGAGTTGATAGTAGTTCCATCGCAAATGGAAACGGAGATAATACAGATTGCACACAGACAAGGACATTTTTCAGTGAAGAAAACTCAAGATTTAATAGAGAAGTCTTATTTCATTCCTAAGTTAAATGATAAAGTAGACAAAGTAGTAGGCGGTTGTGTGGAGTGTATTTTAGTTAATACCAAAGCAGGCAGACAAGAAGGGTACTTAAATCCCATTGATAAAGGTGATAAACCATTGGTTACCTATCACATAGACCACGTCGGACCGATGGAGATTACAAAGAAAAGATATAATCACATTTTGGCTGTTGTTGACGCATTTTCGTTTGGTTATATCCGACACGTAGCAGTGGAGTAGATGAGGTGGTGAATTGCTTAGAGAGGCAGGCAGTATCGTTCGGTAACCCATTCAGAGTTGTAACGGACCGTGGCGCGGCTTTCAAATCACACTTATTCAAGGAGTACTGTGAGAAGCAGAAGATACAGCATTTTTTAATAACTACAGGCGTACCTCGAGGAAATGGACAGGTCGAGAGAATACACAAGATAGTAGTACCGATGCTGTCTAAGATGAGTTTGGAAAGTCCAGGTAATTGGTATAAGCACGTAGGTAGAGTGCAGCAAATGATTAATAACATTGAGCCTAGGAGCACCAAAGTAACTCCATTCAAACTGCTAACCGGAGTAGACATGCGTATAACTGGTATAGCTGAGTTGAGAGAATTGGTGCAGCAGTCCCTCATAGATGAGCTAGATGAAGAGCGTGAGCGTTTAAGGAAAGATGCTAGGGACAATATTCAGTCATTGCAGGAAGAGAATAAACGAGCCTTTGACAAAAAGAGAAAGGATGAAAAGGAATATAGTATCAACGACTTAGTAGCGATCAGGCGTACCCAATATGGTGTTTTTTTGAAGTTTAAGGGGAAGTTTCTGGGGCCCTATAAAGTGGTCAAGATTCGCAAGCATGGCCGGTATGATGTAGAGAAAGTAGGAGAAGGTCCTTTTAAGACCTCTACAGTTGCGGAATTTA
The DNA here is from genome assembly GCF_018151105.1 of Drosophila obscura. Classification (NCBI taxonomy): domain Eukaryota; kingdom Metazoa; phylum Arthropoda; class Insecta; order Diptera; family Drosophilidae; genus Drosophila; species Drosophila obscura. The sequence goes on from NW_024542721.1 coordinate 1,275,564, forward strand.
TGAAGGAGTTCGGGTCGAACTTAACGTCAAGAGGGCCGACTGTGGGATTTGGTGAGACGCCACAGAAAGCAGCAGAATCTGTTGAGCTAACAGCGCCCGTAACAGATAGAGAGACCAGAAGCGGCAGTCGAAAGAATAAAGAGAACAAGAGTTCAACGATCGACGCCAGACAGTTCGGTGCCAAAGTTTCTCTCGAAAACACGTAAGAAGCAAAAGCGCAGCATTCTATTATATCCAATATTATAACCTCGTTTTAAACATACACCCATTGTAACCAGAGCAAATATCTAATAATAATACAAATAAAACATTAAATATAATAAACACTGTCGTCCTGGATCATTCTAACAACTACGGAAAACCCCGGGGCCACATACATTGAAGATCATTTCCTTCATCGGAAATGTGTAGATTAACTTGAGGCTTGACCTTAACTTCCATGTGCGCAGCCTCCTCAGTCGAAATTGCAAACTTTGCCTTAGCAGGTGGCCAAGTGAGCCGTGATTGTGAAAGCCACGGTGGTCCATTCCACCACAGTTGATGGTCTACAATATCCCTCGGTAAAAGTCCGCGTGATGCACAGTCCGCGGGATTGTGCCCAGTGCGAATGTGTTGCCAGCAACTACGTGGACAAGCATCTAGAATCTCAGCAGTCCGATTGCAAACATAAGTGTTCCAAGTCCGAGGAGGTGATGAGAGCCAATGCAGCACAACTTCTGAGTCAGACCAACATGAGGTACTGGAAATAGGAATAGTTATAGTGCTTGCTTAACCAGAGACATCAATTTTGAAAAAAGATGGGCTGCATTCAATTCGAGCCGCGGAATGGATACAGGTTTGATGGGCGCAACACGGGTTTTTGCGGCGATCATTCTGACAACATAGTCCTTATTGAGTTTCACGCGACTGTAAATAACAGCGGCGTATGCATGAGACGACGCATCGGCAAATCCATGCAGCTCCGTTGCTTGAAGTGGTGAGGATATGTAGCGAGATATGCGACACGTTTCCAATAAATGAACTTCTGCTACAAACTGTTTCCAACGTGAGCATAGCTGCGGCGGTAGTGGCTCGTTCCATTCGACCGAGCTCAGCCAACTATCTTGAAAGAGAACCTTTAGAAATACAGTGGTGGGGGCAAGCAAACCCAGAGGATCGTAGATCTTGGCAAGCTCCGACAGCAAAATCCGTTTTGTCAGAGCAGCTGTGGCGTCGAGAATGGTCAGCTTGAAGGAAAGGTTGTCAGCAGCCGGGTCCCAGCGTATTCCAAGAACCTTCACATATTGAGCTGGGCTCTCTTCTTCTAGACCTTCAAGGGGATACTCACAAATGTCCTTTGGCAGCGATTGTAATAGTGGCCAACAGTTTGAACTCCATTTTCGAAGTTCGAATTGAGCTCGGCTCAATAAAAAAATCAATTCATCCTTGAGTGCAATGAGTTCCTTGATATTATCGCAGCCTGTAGGAATATCATCCACGTACGCGTCCCTTACCAGCAGCGCAGCAGCATTCGGATACAACTCGGCATAATCTTGAGCGATTTGAATGAGAACTCTAACAGCCAAAAACGGTGAAGAAGCTAAACTATACGTCACGGTCAGTAGTCGGTAATGATCAAGTGTAGCAGTCTCCTTCTTTCGCCAGACGATACGTTGGTACTGCGTGTGTTCGTCTGAAACTAGGATGCCTCTAAACATTTTCTCAATGTCCGTACAGAACACGTAACGATGCTGACGGAACCGTAAACAGACTCCAAGTAAATCCCTTTGAATAGGTGGTCCAATGTGTAGTCGTGAATTGAATCAATGTCCCTTGCAGTCTTCCCCAGAGCCATCGAACACAACTCGGCATCTTGTAGTGGTACTATCTGGTTTTAATACTGCGTGGTGTGCTAAATAATTGTGACTGGCGAGATCCTCGGCTACGGTAGTAGAAGGAATCAACTCCATGTGTCCTCGTTGTAAGTAGTCCTCCATAAAGTCCACATATTGTTGTTTGAGTGCCGGAAACTTTCGAAATTTCCGTTCGAGAGAAGAAAAGCGGCATAAGGTTTGCGGCAATGTGGATCCCATCGGCGGAGCGGAATCCTTGAATGGATATTGGACGACGTACACTCCATCGTCTCTGCGGGAATGCGTTTGAACGAAGTGTTTTTCAGCGGGATCAGTAGCGTCAATGGTAGCGCTACTTGGTTGAACTTGGTCCATGTCCATGAACGATCGGACTAAGGTATCCAAATCCTCGTGAGCGTGATGAGCTAGTGCTCAACCACAAGCATGGCCGAGATGACGACATCAAGCAGCATCGCTGAAACAACTTCCATCATAGACACCACTACCGTCTTCTTTAGGGAGGAAACGACCGGGGAAGCATCAGAAACGACAACAGAACCAACTGTGGTTACGACAGAGAGTCCAGAAACATCTACGTCAGTGTTGGAAATAATTGTATGTGCATTAATACTGAGATGGTAGCTGCCTGTAATAACCCAACCAAAATTAGTATGAAGTGCAATAGGATATGCGAAACCAAACTCTTTGCGTTCTCCAGTGTATATGTTCCAAAGTTGATCAGCTCCTAAAATCAGATCGATTTCGCCTGGTGTCCCAAATGTAGGGTCTGCTAAGGGTAGATCACAAATCTTTTCATACATCGGGGTGTTCGACTCAATCCTCTGTGCTGGAATCGAGGAGGTTAAAGTACTCATAATCAGACCTGTTACCACCACTGATGCTGTGCTTGTGCGCGAGAGCAGCGTGAACGTGGCGCGACCTCGAGTAACCCCAGCCGGGCTTGCACCTAGACCAACAACTGGTATACGAGCATGCGTGCGCAACAACCCTGTCCGTTGAACAAACGACTCGGAGACCATCGTTATCGTCGAACCAGTATCCATCAATATCCTGTAGGTTGTCTCGTTGCCCCAGGAGTCGACTATAGTGGCTAAAATTGTTGGCAATATTGCTTGACTAGTGGCCAATACTCCTCTCTCCAATGTATGATGGCTGACCACGGCAGGATCAGCCTCAGCAGCATGCATGGGCAAGCGCAAGTTTGGGTCAGCGGATGTATTGACAGCAACACTCGGGGTGGTGTGGATCTTTTCTGGATGGACAAGAGTGTGGTGCCTGGACTTGCACAGACGGCACGTATTTGTGGAATTACAATCCTTTACTTGATGAGATCGACTTAGGCAGTTAAAGCACAAATTACCCTCCATTGCAAACGTGCGACGATCCACAACGTTAATAGCTTTAAATTGAGCGCACACATACAGACTGTGTGGCCCGTGACAATATACGCAACCACGAACCGACGTAGTTGGCACGTCTACATGATGAGAAACTGCACGACGTTTGGGAGAATCATGAAGTACTGTTAGATCTTGACGCATCAAGCGCATCAAACCGGGCGAAGAGAAAAGCGAACAGGTCATTTATGGTCACATTTTCCGTGTACGATTCACTGGATGGCACCCAAGCTTCCTTGCATTCAGGGTCTTGTTTTGAGAGCAAGATATGGATAAGCCATACATCCCGACTGTCGCATTTCAGCGCGTGTAGACCACGTATACTCTCGTCCGCGGTGTCGACTATGTTACGCAACTCGATTATGTTTGAACCTTTGGCAGTTGGCAGCGAAAGAAAGTTTTGAAAGAACGACCGCGCAATCAGTGATTTTTTATTATAACGATTTTTTAGCCTCTCCCATGCGTCCTGGTAGTTATCGTCAGTAATGGGAATATGTTTAATTAGAGACAAAGCTTCACCATCTAGATACGACTTTAAATAATGAAACTTTTGACAGTTGGAAAGACTACTCTTCTTGTCGACTGAGCCTAAGAACAGATGACTGAACTGACACCAATCTTCGTATCTTCCAGAAAATGTAGGAAGGCGTATTTTCTCGAACTGCAGCTGAGCGGGTCGCGCTGAGTCCCGAATCTTCTCCAAAAGTTGTGTATGTCCCTCAAATAGACGTTCCACAGTACTAGATAGCAGTAGATTTGAAGAGTCGTGTCCATTATCGTGACTGCTCCGCTCACTTATGGCTCCAGTGAGAACGGCATGGGCACTATAAAACTTTTCCTCATATTCGGCGATATCCACAAATCCGTCTTCCTCATTATATTGAACTAGGTCCTCAGAGAGCTCCATAAAACGGTTGAAAGTTGCAGCCAATCGGTCCAATTTGTGTTCCAATGTTTGCACAGACGTGCACGACTGTACAAACTCCTGAGCCTCCGTAGATGCGCGAGTTCGTTGGGATTTGTACGCACCACGCTGCTGAATTATGCGATGTACATAAGTCTTCATGACGAACAGCAATATCACTCAATATATTTCAAATACAATTAGCCGGAGATTAGGCTCGAAGGACCAAAAATTTCTTATGGTTGAGAATGACTGGACTGTATTAATCTTTATCTATTTTTTTTTTTTTTTTTCATATATATTAGTGGTTTAAATGTTATTTGCACAGCGGGTTATATACAAAGCGGGGGCGACAAGAGCGGGGCGGTAATAATTACGCGTGCGGGTACTCGTAAATATAATTTTGTACTGACTCAAGTCCACAAATGAAGTCGAGCCCATAAGGGAATTAGAAGATCACGCGATGCGACACTCCAATACCAAGACGGTGCACATCGATGTCTTCGTGTGCTGCTGCGCGTTTTGGCTATACGTGTGAGAACAGTTACAGAACGTTACAGTTAAGTTTTTGGACATAAGCAATAAGAACAGCGGGCAAAACAATAGCGAGCATATGATTAGGGCAAATACTATAGGAATGAATATTGACCTAAAACTAAGCGATTAATTTCTCAACAAACCTCTTGACGGTTTTTTATAATGAATGTGGGGTCGTTACCCCGATTACCAATAACTAGGTTGGAGTTTGGGATGAAGCTGAAAAGTGACTCACCCCTTACATTTGTATCCGAGCTCCCCCACTGGGTGTGGTGAGCGTTGGCATCGCAGCCTATTATTAGGCCTGTATCCGACCTTTCGCTGTCGCTGGCTATCTTGCGAACGAGGTCACTGGGAGGATCACTTTCCTCGTGAGCCATGTAGGACGACACCAAGTTCAGGCGTGTCCCCTGTAGCTCTAGGCTAGCCACCGTGTTGTCGCCATTGCTAAAATTGTGGAGCAGAAAGATCTTTAGGTGCTTTCTTGCTAGAATGCAGGTTCTAATTTGACCTTCAGTTTGGGCTACAATCAGCTTGTAGTCCTTCGTCGCTAATCCACAGACCTTGCCTCCTACCACCCAAGGCTCTTGGAATAGGACTATATCCCCTCCGCTCGCGTCTAAGTGGAGTATTAGGGCAGCGGATGCTGCTTTACAGTGGTGGAGATTTATCTGCAGAGGCCTCAGAGACTTCATTAGAGTTACTCTCCACCACTGTTATGTCGGCGTCAGAGTCGTCGAGAATCTCGTCACGACACAACGCCTCAAATTCGAGCATCAGCTCCGTCTCCGAGGAGTAGCTCTCCAGGGCCGGCTCCGGGTCTACGTCGGGTGCCTCGATCTCCGAGGCAACGTCCCGCTCAACTGGGTTGTTGACAGGGCGCGCCTCGGCCGCTGCATCCGACTTGTAGACCTTCATGGTCACCGAGCTGAACCCGAAGTTGAGCTCTTCCTTGGCTGCCTCGATCGGGGCTAGTGACTCCTTATTCAGGATTATCACTGCCTGGTTTGTGGGGCCTTTTGATGCCTCAACTTTGACCACCTTCCAGTCTGAGGTTGGCAGTGTTGGGTTGCACCTCTGCAACATCCTGAGGATCCGCTCGGGCTCCTTAAAAGTGGCCGGCACCCATATGCGAGCCCTTGGTCTACTGGGCACCTCGCTCCAGTCAACAGCGACGAGCTTCGCCCCAGCGTAGACTTCTCCGATTTGCACCACTGCAGCTTTGTATAGCTTCACAGAGCGCTCATCTTCGCAGGCTATCACTTTAATGCTTTCCTGGAACCATCCCATGTCTTTGCAGACTGGAGGTGGCCCGGGATCCTTCTCGAGAAGCTCGAAGCAGCGGTCGGCCAGTGCCGCTTCCACCCACTTCCATTGGCTTCTGGGTATTTTTCCTCCACGCTGCCGTTGTCGAGAACGCCTATCAGCGTCCTCTCCTTGGCAATCTGCGCGAAAGATACGTTTGGTATCACTCTGGAGCGCTTTGCGGCCGGTCCGGGCGTGTCTTGCGAGCTCTGCCTTTTCGGTTGTGCAGCCACCTTCTGTGCCTCCACACTAAAATTGGGCTGCACCGCCGAGGCCCATTCCACCTTTTTCAGCCAGTCTGCTGTTGGACTGACTTTTGTGCTGGCGTTCTGCCGACGGAGTATGTGCTCAGCACTCCTCTTTTTGGCATAACTAAATTTTTTGGCTTGGACACTGGTTGATGGCAAGCCATCACCCGCAGCTTCACCGGAAGGTTGGGCAGCCGCAATATTGCTTAGCTGCCCTTCCATGGTATCAGTTTTGGGTGTTGACTTTCCACCCATCCCAGCTTTGGGATGGGACCCACCCGGGTTCTTCCACCGTGCAGGTCTTTCCTGCATCTGAGCGGATCGGGCCAGGCCTTTGGGCCGCTGCCTTCTCCCGCTTGGGATTTCTCCCAGCCGGCATTTGGGAAGTGCCTTTCTCATTTTTGTTTTTGTTTTTATCTGTATTTTGTATTTATCCATGTAATTCCCACAAGCTGCAGAGAAGGGGAACGGTCCACCCCGGCAGAGCTCCACTTTACCCGGGTAAGGCATAATTAGAACAGAGGGCTGCCAAGTCCCTGAGGTCTCCGTTCGCGACTGGGCTTGTTTTTATACCGGGCCCCCAGACAGGCTGACTCTTAGCACGGGTCGAATGACACCTTAGTCCGGCCCACTTAGTTGCTTCTCTTTGGGTTGCCCGCTTATTCACAGTTGACCTACCCCCAGGGGTACGCCGTTCGCTATCCGCAACCGGCTACCCGTCCGGTGGCCTCAGCTAGGCCCCCTCTGAGCCACCTCAAAGCCCAATAGGATCATCAGACACATCGATCCCCGCTCTTTGCCGGACTTTGGGAGGCTGCTGTCAAAATGACTAAGCCGGAGCTGTATAGTTCTGTCGGAAAGGGCATCCTTTGTTTCGAAAATCTACGGACCTTGGTATGCCAAATACAGGGAATATTCAATTCTCGTCCTCTTGTTCCCATTTCAGAGAATCTTGGCGTCCTTACTCCGGGTCCCTTCCTCATTGGTCCTCACCCCTTGCATCGTTTCCGCAGCCAGACCTATAGAGAGCTCGCTCTTATCATCAAACGATCGCAAATCGTAGATCGTGATCATGCTTTGCGGTCCGAGCAAAGCCCGGGTGCATAGCGCTGAGCGGTATGAGTGGTTTGCATTGCTCTTGACAGCGAGCCGAAACCTTGAGAGCAAACGGAACGGATTAGTGGAATATATTCCAGCGGTCGAAAAAGACCTAGGGCGCGCAACAATTGGTATGTAATTCCAATTTTGCCACTTGTAACATAAGGCTTTGCTTTCCTGTTTTTATGGCACTAGCAAAAGAGACTCCTCTCATGATGTTTGCTGAAGAAATTGATGACTTGGCCGCTTTTGCGAAAAATATGACAGCCGTGATTTTGGAAGTTACAAATTCGGTTTTTTTTGTGTGTTTGAGAGCGTGCCATTGTTACGCGCTGGATACGGCTTTTCAACTTCTTGTAAACTGGACAGCCTCTATAGTTTGCTGATTGGTTTACTCCGCAGTTTCCACATTTTTGGTATAAAAGTTTTCTTTGTTGGCAATGCAGGGAACTGAGTCGTGGAAGTCTCCACAAGCTAGGCCGACTGATCGTAGCGCTAAGTACGTCTTGGTGTGGCCATCTTCCTGGCAATTAGTGCATTGCACTAGACTATTGCCTTTATGTGGTTCTTCTACAGTGATTCTGCGTTGCAACAGGAACTGGAGTTTATAGATTTGGTGTACTTCGTTTGTTTTCTAGAGTTCTGATGTCTGAATCGAGCTCGACCTGAAAGAGTGGTTGCGGCTTCTTGCTTCAGTTGAAAATATATCCCTTTTTCTTAAGGGCATCCGCGATTTCAGCAGAAATGACGTTGCAGGCTCTTGCTGTTTTTTAGCTGCTACGTGTAGTAGTTTTGGTCTTTGTGTCATTCAGATATTTGGATACCAATCTTCAGTTATTTTTTGTAGTTTGGTTTTGTGTATGTTCCTTTTGGTGTGAGGAATGACATGAAAATTTTATTTTCAATAAGCTTAACAACATTGTTTACTAGCGCGCTGGAGCTGTTCTCCCGGTTTTATATGGGCGGAGGCCTTGACTTCTTTTTGGTCCCTTCTCCAGCTTCGGTATGCTGATCGGTAGCATTGGTGTGATTTTTATGCACAGTCTGATAAATTATGACGTAGATAGCCCTGACTTGTTGAGCCGCATAAACTTTACGATTCCTTTTAGATCTACTAGTAACTTTAGTCCACTGTGTCCCTCTACCATATATACTTCCTCTTCTTAAATCACTTATACTAATATACCTTTGCCGTAAATAGTACTATTTCTCAGCTATCTTTGCATGTTTAGCTCTTTGAGTTGTGTTTAGCTCTAATTTTAGTCTAACACCTATCTCTTCTGCATGCTCGCGATCGGTTCGGTAACACGCATCGCGCGTCATGCGGCTGCGTCCCTCAGTCGGTTGGGTGGGAGAAGTGGCTGTGTTTCTGCCTGGGTTCCGCACGTAACAGGCTTCGGCTTGGTGTCGCATGGGCCACTTGATGGTGCAGTCATTGCATATAAACGTCCAGACAATTGAAGTCTGTGGGATTAGTCTCGAATTTCCCTGTTTTTCGCACGGTATATTTGATATGTTGTAAGATACTTATTCCATGCTGACATTTGTCATTTCTGCGGGGACTTTATCAGGATCGGGTCTGAAATCAAGAAATAAAAAATAATCACAACACGCGTAGGCTAGCTCTGGTACTCGATCTACTGACGTGTAAGCTAATTCTTGTATCTTGATCGACTGATGTGTAAGCTTTTTCTTGGATCTGCCGGCCATAGATTTTCCATCTAGGTCTTAAAGGATGTCTTATTCCTAGGGGGAATGGTGGAAGGGGGTCGACTTGTTGACTGGTAACAGAGGGTTATCTAATCATCGGCCCTCCAGTCAGTGTTGGAGTTGGAGACTGCTGACTGGATCGCGCGTGCGCTGAGTTCTTGGTTTTTTTTTTCGGTCGACGCATTTCCTGTCTTTTGACGTGTGCTGAGTCATCGACCTCGTTGGTGTTGATATCTTCCCCTTGGAGTAGCGTTGGTTACGTCGTTTGCTGATGCTGCAATTGTTTCATTTTTCCTGGGCAGCGTCTTTCCGCGAGGTTTCGTTTATGTTGGGTGTTGACCTCGTCATTTGAGATCTTTAGTTGCTTCGGTTCTTGGCCAGCGCCTTTCCGTCGATCAGCCGCGCGTGTGCCTACCCCCTTGAGACGAACCATGGTTCGATACAATATGATATTTTTTAAGACTATATTTATTGTGTTGTATTTATTTGAAAAACTGATAATACATTTATCAATAGATATATAATCTTTAACATAAATACTTATATTGTATTGAATTGATTCGATTATGTAAAATAATTACGGGCCGTTCGCTTTTGTGCTGTTTATATATCCCAAATATTTGTTCATTTTGCTATATACTGTTGTTAATTCAGTCGTAAGATTTAAATGGTTTTTCTGGTTTGTTAATCTAACAGGCAAAGTAAGCACTTTTTTTACGTTTGATATATTTTCGATACTTTTTTGTATATTACTATAATTTGTAAATTTATTCAACGAACGACTCAATTCAACTTCCTGCCATTGCCGAACACTTGACTTCCGTGGCGCAGATGGATATATTATGTGCTGTAAAAAATAGACACAAAAATAGATGAAGGGAATTACGTTTAAAATGTAATAAAGTATAATGAGTTATGCAGGTATATTTAGTTAACATACGAAATATAAAAATAAATATTTTAAAATATCAAAAATATAATTTTTGTATGTGCCTATATTATGGCTGGTCCAAAATTTTCTAAAAAATTTGTTTAATTTGTTTTTTCAAGCGGATATCCCCCTCCTTTGGTCAGAGGAGTTCACTGAAGTTATATTTTCGGATGAAACAAAATTTAACTTGGACGGTCCTGACTCCTGCCGAAAGGATTGGCGCGACAAAAGGCAACCACGGCAGCACTGCCATAAACGAAACCACTGTGGAGGATCATTAATGGTTTGGGGTGGAATTGGGTATGCTGGGAAGTCCCCACTTTGTTTTATACCCACCAGAACAAATGCAGAAATGTATATAGAGTCGTTGGAAACAATACTCATTGAATTTGCTGGAAACCTTTACGGGGATGAGTGGATCTTCCAGCGGGACAACGCGCCCATCCACACGGCACGGAAAACAAAAAACTTTTTGCAAGCTAGGAAGATTCCCTTATTGCAATGGCCAGCGATCAGTCCGGACCTTAACCCAATAGAGGATCTTTGGGGAATATTATCCAACAAAATTTATAAGAATGGACGCCAGTTTGATACGTAAATGACCTCAAAAAAGCATTGCTCCAGGAATGGGATCAAATTAACCCTACAATTCTTAAAAACTTGGCAACCTCAATGCCCACCCAGATAAATCAAATTTTCACTAAAAAAGGAAAGCATATAAATTATTAGTTAGGGCACGGGCACTTCGGCGTAGCACTCGCACCTTGCACCTTGCACATCGTCGCCGCATTGATTAGGTCGTTCAATAAGACAGCGTCATGAACCGACCCCATTGTTTTCAATATGACACGGTCTTGAACGATCTAAACCATTCCTCGATTCGTCGTGCTCTCGTTGTAAACCTAATTCTTTAGCTATCGTGTTCGCAATGCCACCCTTTCTTCATCGTTGAAAAACCGTAACATGTCGTCATAACTAACAAAACCCACATACATATAGCAATAAACTGTAAGTATTGTAATGTCCTATTTCAGGCTGAGGTATGCATCAGTCTGTCCAGGGTCCTGAATTACAAGATATTTATAATTCACGAGGACTTTATCGGGAAAACCAGGAACTTTGCCAGAAAACTGAAATAGAAATCACAACACTTTTTGGTTCTTTTAATTTTAATGGTTTTCTTTATTCTTCCGTATGATTATTCTACCCGGTTATGTTATGTTTACTTGCACTACGACGCGGATGTTGATTTGACTGACTCTCGCGATGGCTGATTGACTGCCTCCGACGATGGCTGGTGGACTGCCCTTTTCTTCATGCAAGGCAGTGCCTTTTATAGATTGGCCGGCCTTCGATTTTCCCATGAATGTCTTACAGATATCTTATTTCTACTCCAGAATGTGGGAAGGGTTCTTACATAAATATATATTGCCGAATTATAGTCTGCGCGTGCAGACAGGCTGATCGGTAACAGAAGGTTACCTAATCATTAGCCCTGCAGTCAGTGTCCAATATCCCCGGTAAGGAGAGTCGGAGACTGCTGACTGGCTTGCGCATGTGGGGGTTTTGCCCGGTAATCGAGGGTTACCTAAGCAATCGCCTCCCAACAAGTGTCCAATGTCCCAGGTAAGGTGATCGGTGTGCACCGGTACCGTGGGAAAGGAATTTTGTTGGCACTTCGGGAATATATATTGTTAGGAATATTTATTTATTTAATATTATTTTAGGTACTTATTGCGTAAGCCCCTTCTGCTGGTCTCCTGTCTTTTGGCGTGTGCTGAGTTTGCATTTTTGCTGGGTGTTGATCGCTTCACCTGGGAGTAGCGTTGGCTGCGTCATCTGCTTGTGACGAACCATGGGATCCATGGTTCGTTACACCCCCCCTTTCTTCCGGGTGGGTGATGGAGAGATTTGTGGCGTCGCTTGGCGGGTGCTGAGGTTCGCCTTTTTCCGGGTTATCCTGTCCTTTGGCTTGTGCCGAGTCTCCGGATTCGTCGCTGTTAGTCTCGTCACTTTAGCGTGGCGTCGGTAACGTTATATTTTCTACTGCGGTTGTGATCGTGGCCTTTCTGCTGTTCTGGGTGCTTTGTAGTTGGTGTAGTTGGTGCTTGGTGGGTCGATTATCCCATATGACGATGGTTTTCTCGGCGGTTTTCTTTGGTCGTTATTTGTCCAGGCATTCTCGAATCTGCGGGGCTATGTCGGGTGGCCAAGGATCCGTCGGTAGTTCTGGGTCGTCTTCGGTGGGTTCGGTGGCTCCGGGGTCAAAGGTTTGATTCGGGTTTTTCGGAAGGATGGGTTTGTCAAATGTGCTTGACGGATCGATGCTCCGGTGGTAATCGCTTATGTGGGCGATGATCGGGGAGGCGTTGGACGTGGGTAGAGTAGTTTTGTAGCTCTGGCGGAACACTTGGGTGGTATTGTCTCCAGACTGGTGCATGAACTGGCTGGTCTCGACGATGTCTCTTTTGTTGGACCAATGGCTTGTTTGGGCGACGGATGCTTGGGTCTGTGGGGCCAAGTCCGGCGGCCACGGCTCCGGGACTGGTTCGGGCTCATGTTCGGTTCGATCGGCGGCTTCGGAGTCAAATGGCTGGCTGGGGTCTTCGGGTAAGAGGGTTGTGTCGAAGGAGCTGTGCGTTTCGATCCTCCGTTGGTAGTCGCTTATGTGGGCGACGATGGGTGTGGTGTCGACCATGGGTACGATGTTTTGGTACGCCGGGTGTAGTACTCGTGTTATACTACAGCCAGACTGGTACGTGAACAGGTGAGTCGCGATGACGCCTCTGGTATCGCAGCAACGACTTGTGTGGGCGACGAAGATCTCGGACATGGCTCTAGGCATGGCTCGGTGCATGACGCTAAAAATCATAACAGTACGTGGAAGGTACTCCATTGTGTGGGCGAGGATCGGTGTGGCGTCGGCCGTGGGTACGACAGGGCTGCGGTCGGTGTATCGTGGGGCCATCGTACTGGTTTCCGGGCCCGCGTTGAGGGGCTTTGTGGATATCAGTTCAATTATGGGCCCCGACCAGGGTGGGGTCAGCGTGGCTGTTTCCCTTGTTGCTGGGCTGTTGATCTGTTGCTGCCGTTGTCGGTGTCGATGTTGTTGTCTTGGTTCAGGGCTGATTGTCGTCTCTGAGGGTGTTTCTATGTTCACTTTCTCCTGGGAGGAGAGGGTACTTACATGCTCTGTTGCTGGACTTGGACCTGGGCTTCCTGTGTCGAGCGCCGGGTTCCAGTGCGTTAGTGCTTGTCTCGTGGGTGAGATTCTCGTAGTTTCTTTGGGGTATGTGTCCCCTGTGGTTGGCCTAGGACGCGGTTGCTCCGTAGTGACCGTGGGACTCGTTTTCCCGTTTGCTTGATTGTTGTTTCGTGTTGTTGGTTTCGGCTTCATGTTCGTGGGCCGGCGCTTTGCCTCTGCTGGGGCTGGGCTGGGTGTCGTGTTCTTCGTGGCGATCTGGGTCGTTTTGTTCATTGGGGTAGGTCGTGGTCGTGTGTTCGCTGAGGTTTGTATGGGTGTCATGTTGGCGTGGCTGGGTGCCGAAATTGTTGGGATAGGTTGCGGACGTATGACGGCCGCCGTTGGCTTCAGTTTCTGGTGTCGGGGTTCGTTGCCTTGTACTCTGTTGGTCGGAACGGTGTGGATATGTGGTGTGTGGCACTGATCTCGTAATTGTAGAAGTGTGGTACCGCACTGGATCGTTGTTTCAATGGCGCATAGGAAGTCCATGCCGACGATAACTTGATCCAACATGTTTGGTAGGACCAGGAGGGGTATTTGAACTTCTCTTTGATCCAGTCTGATGTGCGCCAGTAGAATTTGGGTGATCTCTCTGACCGAGCCGTCGGCCAGGCGTATGCGGACGCATGCATCTTGTAGGTTGGTGTTGTTGTCTAGTTGTCGGGCGAGGTTTGCACTGATAAAGCTTCGGGATGCCCCTGTGTCGACGGTGGCTTCCGTTGCCTGTCCTCCTATGGTTACCATTGCCACTATGCGGTTCTCGTTCATGTGTAGCGGGGTTTTTATTCGTGGGTCGGGGCAGACGTCGTTCCCGGCTGATCCCGTGTCAGTCGAGGACGCGAGTCGTTTCCCGACGTGTTCTGGCGACAGCAATCGATGGTCCGGGTGCCGCGTTTGCCACATTCCCAACAGAACAGGATCGAGGGATTTTGGCATTCATATGCCGCATGCCCTGCTTCACCACACCGGCGACAGGCTGCGCGGGGGTTGGCGATGGGGGTCGAAATCATGCGATGTGCTACCTCGGGCTTTGCCGTACTCACTGGGTTGGATGGCTGTCTTCTTGGTGAGTCTGCCAATGAGGCTTCCAGAATGGTGTCCGATTGGAATCGTCGCTCCTCTGATCTGTAGTAGGCCGTGCGTATCTGGGCGTGTGTCGTGGTGGTGCGAGAGTGCTCGGAATGGTCCGCTCTTGAATACTCTCAAACTCCGTGGCCAGCAGTGTTAGCTGTGACAAGTCCTGCAGTTCGTGGCGGCGCACGTACATCTGGTAGGCTGGAAGGGCGTTGTCGTAGATCCTGGTTAGCTCCTTGGTTGCGTCGTACCCAGCGTGGTGCATAAGTAGACGTATCTCGATGAGGAAATCTTTGAACAGTTCCCCAGCCAATTGCTTTCGGGCTCGGATCCGGTCTTCCAATTGTTCAAAATACCGTGGTGGCAAGAAGAACGTTAAGAATTCCTGGCGGAAATTTTCCCATGAGGAACTTTGTAGGCGGCTGGTGCGGAACCAACGACTGGCACGGTCTGTGAGAAGTTCGGCCATGGCCCGCGGCAGATGGTTTGTGTCCACCCCATACGAGAGCGCGCGTTCTTCGAGCAGTTCGATGAATGATAGAGGGTCATCTTGGCCGTCAAACTGGATTCCCCACTTTCGGATGCGTTCCGCCATTGGTGCAGCGTGGTTGTAGTGGTGCCCTTCCATGGGTCGGTCGATCGCTGGCAAGATCCTTGGCACGGGTGCTGGGTGGGTCTCTGTAGCTAGGGGCCTTGGAAACGGGGCAGCAGGAGTGCGGTATTCGGTGGCTGCGGGGACTCGTAGTCCGGTCTTAGGATCCATTTGGAGAGTGTCGGATAGTCCAGGAGTAGTGGGCCGTGGTGACTTGGAACGAGAGCGTGAGGCTGGCTTGGCATAGTGCCTCTCGAACTCTCCTAGGCGGACCCAGGCTTCTTGCGCGAGTGGCCCGGCGACTAGAGCGGCAAATTTCCTTCGGCGTTCATCGACCGTTCCTTCGCTGCCGAATCCGAATTCTTCGGCGAGGACTTCTAGTTCGTCCCGACGGAGTTTGTGGATCCAGCCGGTGCTGACCCCTGGATTGGAAAAGTGTCCCGCAGGGTATGCCTCCTCTGGTTGTTCATCGTCGTGATGTTCCATGTTGATTTCTGTTGATTTTTGGCACTGAGTCACTGTTAAACGGCACTTTTAGGATCGGCACTGCGTATACTTTCGCGTTTGTTTTCGCGCCCGGATTATGTAAGTGCGCGGACTTGTTATCGATTCAATTTCCTTTTTGATGGCAGTGGGTCTTTAATCCACGAAGTCCCTGATTTCGGTTTTCTTGAAGTTTCCACGAAAATTCCTTTAAAGTCCCTGCTCGGGCGCCACTTGTAATGTCCTATTTCAGGCTGAGGTATGCATCAGTCTGTCCAGGGTCCTGAATTACAAGATATTTATAATTCACGAGGACTTTATCGGGAAAACCAGGAACTTTGCCAGAAAACTGAAATAGAAATCACAACACTTTTTGGTTCTTTTAATTTTAATGGTTTTCTTTATTTTACCCGTACTAGGTGGCGGCGCCCCCACCCACCGTCGGCCATGTCTGTCCGCGCTCCCCTCGCCGTCCTGCGCCGCTTGTGCCCGCCTCACCAGCCACCCAGTTCACCGGCCCCCCCCCCCCCCCCACCAGGCCCAAAGAACGAAAAACTAAAGCACGGATACCATACCCCCCGAACAGCGGCAAAAACCAAATAAAAACGGCCCCCCCCCCCCGGCCCCCCCCCCCCCCCGCCGCCCCGGGGAAGATGGCGACCACGTATAAATAGCAAAAGGAGACATGTAGCAAAAAATGTAAAATTAAAATTTTTTTTTTTTTTTGTATATACTACTGAGTCGGTGTGTCGTGCCGCGAAACGACTCACAGTCCCTCGTTTTTCCGTATGATTATTCTACCCGGTTATGTTATGTTTACTTGCACTACGACGCGGATGTTGATTTGACTGACTCTCGCGATGGCTGATTGACTGCCTCCGACGATGGCTGGTGGACTGCCCTTTTCTTCATGCAAGGCAGTGCCTTTTATAGATCGGCCGGCCTTCGATTTTCCCATGAATGTCTTACAGATATCTTATTTCTACTCCAGAATGTGGGAAGGGTTCTTACATAAATATATATTGCCGAATTATAGTCTGCGCGTGCAGACAGGCTGATCGGTAACAGAAGGTTACCTAATCATTAGCCCTGCAGTCAGTGTCCAATATCCCCGGTAAGGAGAGTCGGAGACTGCTGACTGGCTTGCGCATGTGGGGGTTTTGCCCGGTAATCGAGGGTTACCTAAGCAATCGCCTCCCAACAAGTGTCCAATGTCCCAGGTAAGGTGATCGGTGTGCACCGGTACCGTGGGAAAGGAATTTCGTTGGCACTTCGGGAATATATATTGTTAGGAATATTTATTTATTTAATATTTATTTTAGGTACTTATTGCGTAAGCCCCTTCTGCTGGTCTCCTGTCTTTTGGCGTGTGCTGAGTTTGCATTTTTGCTGGGTGTTGATCGCTTCACCTGGGAGTAGCGTTGGCTGCGTCATCTGCTTGTGACGAACCATGGGATCCATGGTTCGTTACAGTATATTTCGACTTCACATTAAAACTAATTCAAAAGATAAAAAGAGATTTCTGGGTAACGTGGAAAGAGGAGTATTTGCATACTCTTCAACAGAGGCACAAATGGAAGAGGGAATCCTAATATACTCGTAGAAGAAGGAAACATTTTCCTCTGAAAAGATGAATCTGTCGACAAGGTTAAGGCTGACACTGAAGAGATCCAGCAACAAACGCAGACTAGAAATTCATCGAGAATTTCAAAACTCGGGTTTATAATGGCTGTTATTTATATTAAGTTGTCAATTTTCTAACGCATCACCCAAAGTTGATAAGCCAAAATATGCAATGGAAAAAATAAATAAGACTTCGGCAATATATTTAGAAATAGTAGCCTCCTCTTGAAATATAATAATTCTCTATATATGGACACCTATTTTGAGATGAAAGGGTAAAGATTTGGTTTCGAAAATGAAATTGATTTGCGAAAGGCTTTATACTTTCGAAGACCAATACCTTTTAGTTTTGGATAATACAGAAAAGAAATTGTTAGACTTGGAAGAAAATAACAAACTGTTCATGGCTCAAAGTAAGGCAAGAAATAAGCGAGCTCCATTTGGATTTATGGGATCCCTATATCAGATTTTATTTGGGATAATGGATGAAGACGATAGCAATCAGCACAATCTGAATGAGCTAAGTAAGAAACAAACTTCTTTAGTTGATTCTGTGCTGTGCATGGTTCTCAGAAAAAGAGAAAAAAAGAATATATTCGAGAACAGATTTTGGTTCTAAGCAGGCGCTTTAAAACATCGCTGTGCCCAGCAACAGCATAGCGAAGGAAAATAATACACAGTTTTGAAGAAAAAAGGTGAGAAATAAGGGATTTTTATAGTCTAAGAAAATTTTCTGACCTAACCTCTCTTCAGAGACCAGATCAGGGTCGAGTCAGGGGCAGAAGAACCCGTGGAAAGGGCCAAGCTCCCCGACGCAACTTTCTTTGGCAGACCAGCAGCCGCAGCAACGTTACATATGCGCAGTCTGAGTCTGTTCGATTGTCATTAGCGGGAGAGCAGGGTTAACGACCGGATCAGAACGTTTTGAAAACGGAATACCGGAGACAAGCAGAAGAAGGCGAAGCAGCAGCAATTAGTTAATTAGTGAAAATTTAGGGTCGATTAAAAGAAATTCGCAATTGCATTAAAAAGAAGACATGTAAAAGAATAGGAACGTTCAAGATCACCAAGACATGTACAACCGGACAAAAGAATAACGTGAAATAACTAAACATGCAAAGTGGTTGAGGAAAAGTGCTAATAAACCAGTGAAGCGAGACTTGTAATGCTCTATCACCCCAAACTAATAACCTAAATTTAAAACCAACGAGAAGGAACGTGTGAGTCGCTTCTGGGGACGCGACTCTACTTATACCCGTACTCAGTCAGTATATACATTTTTGAGCTTATGATTTTTAAGAATTTTAGAAAAAAAAAAAATTTTACATTTTACATTTTTTTGCTACATATGATATCTACATCTCATATACAATGTATATTCTACATCTAACATGTAGATTTTACATGTTCCAATTAGATTCTACATCTCCTCCGCTAGGGGTTGCTCGCGCACTGAACGCGGCAGAATGTGCGAGCGAGAAGGAAAATGAGACGCGTTGTTGGTTGTGGGAGGGGGAGGGGAAGCAACTGAAAATTAATTTCTTCATTCTGGCTATAATTATGATCCGATCTGATTCAGATTCGGCAATCTGGTAGATATGGGCATTCTCTACGATACTGCGTTTTATCGTATCTTTAAAACTGTGCCTGCCACAGATTTTCGTCCTTTGTGTGGGCGGAAGGGGGCGGGGCGAAATTTTGAAATACACTTGTAGCAGTGTGATATCACATGAGTCTGGAAACCAAATTTGGTTTCTCTAGCTCTTATAGTCTCTGAGATCCAGGCGCTCATCAAGACGGACAGACGGACGGACAGACGGACATGGCTATATAGACTCGGCTATTGATGCTGATCAAGAATATATATACTTTATGGGGTCGGAAACGTTTCCTTCTCTGCGTTGCACACATCCACTTTTACCACAAATCTAATATACCCCTTAACTCTTTTTGAGTACGGGTATAATAATAAAATAAAACCGATCTTTGAGAAGGCCTTCTACGATAAGTCTGGGTGAGTCCAACAAACCGAATAAAAACAATCAATAAAAACCAAACGAAATTAACTATGTAAAAGAAAACGTCGAAACCGACATACCCATCTCTGTGAGATAGAGTGTGCGGTCGAAAGAAGAGGTGACGAAAGAGAGCGTTCGCAGAGATAACGATGCAATCAGCGAAGCATCTATACCGATTTTTGGCGTGTTTGTTTTGATTTTGCGTTTGCTGACTTCCCTCGATTTATTTGTTTCACTTTGATACATTTGCATCGAATTGATTTTTCTATATGTATTATTATTATTATCATTTTTATATATTATGTTACTATTTAATTAAAACTTATTTTCAGCAGCTGTATATGTGAAAGTGAATTTGAGCAAAAGCAAAGAGATTAAAAATTATTAGGAATCAAATTTATTCAAGATAATTGTTTGAGCAAATAATAATGAAGTTAGGGTATAAAATTCTAGTTACGGAAGAAAAATAATATTATTATGAAATTTTTAAGTTGTGTTGGCTTATTAAATGAGTTATGAATATTAAATATTATGGTTTCCAGAATTAAGTTTTGTGAAAAGATTATGGAGTAAATAAAATAATTAATATTTCCTTGAAGTAATGTGAAGAAGAAGCGAGAGAAGAAATATCGAATTCATGCTTGAATTTCAAATCGAAGTGTGGAGTGAAAGATTTTTTGGTGATTTTTTGGTCAGAGTCTGGGTCCCTGAGCTTGGGGCCCCGTAAGCTCAAGGGCCCCGGTGCGCCGCACCGTCTTGCATGTACGTAGCTACGGCACTGCGTACAGACCTTGTGCTCTGTTTTATTTGATCCTTCTATTAGTAATTACAACACGATTTGATAATTATAAAGGGCAGCATACGCGCAAACACCCATTCCTATCCAGAGAACTTTTTCGCGAAGGAATTTGCGCTTAATAGCAATATATTTTTATCACACGGTGGAGCATATAAAAGTACGTCTAATGTCGTTCGGTTCGGTTCAAACTCCTCGACTCGACTCAAGTGGACAAGGGGATTAGGTCTTGGTGATAAACTTACACTTGAAGACATTCGTGGAGGAACCCACATGCTCCTTCCTCGTTGTTAATGGTAATCATCTACAAGCGAACACGCTCGGCGAACTTGTTATGCTCGACGAAAATTCGACTGTGCATGGGCTTGTTCGAAGTTTTCTTTAACTCGTTGACGTGAACGGAAAATAAATAGTTATATCTTTCGTCTGTTCTGTCAAGTATGTTCGATAGTGGATGCTAGTGTCCCACAAACGTAATTTTTGAAACTTTTTAGATCGGCAGTCAAAAAGATGGAGCAAACGAAAAAGGTTCTGCGCTGTCCAACGACCCCTGCCCATTATATATCTAAGTGTGTAACTCTTCGTCAGAAACACGGTTTTAATTTGACTTGAATTTGAATTGCACCATCGAGAATAAGCCCAATTGCCTAAGTTATACGAATTCGCGCTTTGCCTTATTGATCGAGCAAAGTCCTTTCAACAGTTTTGCAACGGAAATCGTCAGAAATTCCTGATATTTGTCAACCCGCTCAATATCGGTTCTTGCTCGTTTGGATTATTATAGCCTTTTCACATTGGCGATCATACAACATACATTTCTAAGATGGTCCGTAAGGTTTTGTAGTTCCGAAAATTTCCCAGTTATGCCTCCATCCATCGGGGATGTTACTAATCCGCACATTATGCAATATTTATTCGATAATTTTCAAATACGACCATAAATAACACTACCTTTTTTTTCTCTCTTCTTTTTTTATTTACAATCTGTCTGTTTAAACAATAAGTAAATTGTATAATTAATATTAAATTAACAGAAATAGCAGTTTTCCAATGAGCCCTGCTATTATATATAACTTCTTTTCAGTTTGTTGGATTTATCTATCGGGGAGATCGAGAATGTGGTATCTTTTCAGTCTTCTTACTGTTAAACTATTGTCTACTAGACTTAAGGCTAAATTATTTTCGTGGTTGTGGAGTCTGTCGATGTATTTCTTACTAGTTTTATTTATTTCTTCTTTTATGGTTGGAATATTAAGATCTTTGTGTATATTTGCATTATATACGTAAAAAGGAGCATTGACAATGAGTCGCAAAGTTTTTGATTGGTAACGCTGAAGTATCTCAATATTTGAGTTGCTAGCAGTTCCCCAGAGCTGTATAGCGGGTCACAGGTGCCCAACAAAGGCTTCAGTATGGATTTTAGAGGCGAATTTTGTTTTCCAAAGTGGTTTCATAGATATTCGACTTACAGATCAGGACATTGCATATTAAGTTGGAAAAGTCTAGAGTTAGCAAAATGTCAACAACTCTGCTTTAATGAGGTTTTTACATGTCCTAATCTGATCGGTCGAATATCAGAAACCACTGGAAAACAAAATTCGCTTCTACACCAGGTACTGGTTTGTGGAATTTCTGAGCCATTAAGTGTAACAATTGGGCAGCTACCTGGTCTTAATGAAAAAGTTATTTGGACGGATTTCAGGGAGTTGATTCTAATTTTCCATCGAAGGAACCAGTCTTCAATTAGGCTTAGCTCACACTGCAGGAGTTCGGAAGCTTCATTTATAGATGTGCTTGTGGCTAAAACGGCTGTATCATCAGCATATGTTGCAACAGTGCAGTTATTTGTAACTGGCATGTCGGCCGTGTATAGGGTGTAGAGAATTGGTCCCAATACGCTTCCTTGTGGGACGCCTGCGTTGATGAGAAGTAGTGTTGATGTATCATTTTTTTTGCTGCACGTAAAAGCATCTTTTAGTCAGATATGATTTGATTAATAAATAGTACGGACCAGGTAGCCATTTCTTTATCTTGTACAATAAACCATTGTGCCAGACTCGATCGAACGCTTGTTGAACATCAACAAATGCAGCAGTGCAGTACTTTTTGTTTTCAAATGCAGAAACTATATCATTAATGACCCTGTGACATTGCTCAGGGGTTCCCGTGACCTCTCCTGAATCCGAATTGGTATTCAGGAATGATGGAAAGCTCGTCCAAAATTGGCAACATTCTCTTCAATAGTATTTTTTTAAACACTTTCGAGAATATTGTCAACAGACTAATGGGACGGTATGATGTCAATTCCGTTTCTATTTTGTTTGGCTTTAGGATCATAATGATCTCTGCACATTTCCATTGACTTGGAAAGTGGTCTAGTCTGAGAATCGCGTTAAACACAAGAGTGAGAAACCGAATGCATTTTGGTGTTAAACTTTTTAGGGTGATGCCGTCTATTTTATCAGGGCCTGGTGCTTTTTTATTGTTCAAGCATTTGATTTCTGTCACAACTTCTTCATATTTGATGCTTTTAATAGGCAAGCTCATTTGGCAGGGTGACTCAAGGAATTTTTCTACTTCAGTCTCTGTTATATAATTATTTATATCGTTTGGCTGAAATACAGAATGCAGATGTTGTGCAAATGCTTCCGCTTGTTCATTATTAGACCTACACCAAGTTCCATTGCTTTTGCGAATTTTTATGTTTCTTTTAGCTGGTTTCTTTAGGTATTTAGTCGCCCTCCATAGGTTGTATTCATTGTTGCAGGAATTAGGATCTAAGTTTCTCAGATACGCAGCTAGAGATTCATTGCGTAAGTTCGACAGCAGTTGTCTAAGCTCAGATGCAGCCTTGTTGTATAATCTTTTGTCAGCAGGGTAGTGAGTTTCTTGCCAGCGTTTTCGCAGATTCCTTTTATTTTGTATTTTTTGTCGAAGTTCGGTTGAAAGGTACAATTGGTTTGGTTGTTGATAATTAAGAGCATGATTCGTGTTTCTGTAGATCGCTTTATGAATTGTATTTGTGAAAAGCTCCACAGCATAGTCTATCTCCTCTCCTGTTTTTAACGAAATTTCCAGGCTTATAGCTGAGTCTAAATAGCTTTTAAATGCGTTAATGTCTGTAGAGGCTGTAATGACTTTATAGGGCTTTTCTAACATATAGGCTATTGTGCTGTAAGTTGCTATTATTGTAGAATGATCTGAGTTAAGGTCAAAGCTCTCCGTTACTCGCATGTGTGATTGTGGGATTCCAGAGAATACTACGAAATCAATCAAATCTGGAATTTTTCGACTATCAGTTGGCCAGTATGTAGGCACACCAGTTGACAAAGTTGTTATGTTATTGTTTCGTATGCATTTGTATAACTCCGATCCCTTCGGGTTAGTCAATCTGGATCCTCACCATGGATGTTTGGCATTGAAGTCGCCTCCCACGATAAACTCCCAGTCCTTGGAAAAAGTTTTTAAAATCGAGTTCTTTTATTGTGAATCTTGGTGGGAGATAAATCGCTGTTATTGATACATCTGAGTGCATACATTTAATCTCAATTGTGGCAGCCTGCATAGCGTTTTCCCTAGTACTGTCCATGATTTGAAATTTAAGGCCCTGCTTGACAATAATTGCAGCACCTCCATGAGCTCTATCTGACGGATGCTCTGCTCAGCTCTTACTGTTTCGTATCCAATAACTCTAAAAAAAGATTTTCTAGTGAAGTGTGTTTCTGAAATAAGCATGACGTCAATGGCATTCGTTTTTAAAAATAAAGATATTTCATTTACATGGTTGGAAAGCCCATTGGCATTCCATATTCCTAAGTTAAGATTTATTTGCATAGCTTATTTACAAGTAACATTATCATGTTAAGTAAATTATTGGTAAGTTGCGATTGTTTTTCTAGAAGCTGTTCTATTCTTTCTAGAGACGTGTTCGAGATACTATTTCCTGCAGCAGCTTGAGCGTATGATTGGTAATCTTTGGGTTGTTGGGTCGAATTATTAAACGGAGCAAATGATTGAGATGTAGCAAGGTCATTTTTATTATTGTCATCTTTGGTGTTTTTCTGGTGGTTGCGTCCGCTTACAAATTTTTTTGATATAAGTTCCTGATAGACTTTACACCCTTTGTAACTAGCAGCATGATCTTCGTTGCAGTTGGCACATTTTGCTGGTTGCTCTTTATCATTTGGACAAGTGTTGCTAGGATGGTTAAAAGAGCATTTCACACATCTGTTAGTTTTTGCACAATATGACTTTGTGTGTCCAAATTCCTGGCAACGATAGCACTGAACGATTTCTTTGGTTTTACGGGGTGGTTCTATATTAACAACTGCATTACCAATGAGTTTAACTTTGTATATATCTAAGTTCTTATTGTTGGGCTCAATGTCTAAGTAGAACAAATTCAATGGCTCTTTGGTTACACGACTTTTAATATTACTAATGTTTCTAACAGCGTGACCTTTGGACTCCACATCTTGTTTAATTAAGTCGATATCCGTTGAGAAGTGCAAATTCTTAATAACAACTCTGAATGCCCTCTCATGTTTAAGCTGGTATGTGTGAAATTTGACAAATTCTGTAGTAAGATTTTTAACAAGTTTCCTATATTCTTCAATAGACTTTACCATAACTCTCACATGACCATCGCGTTGTACTTTATAAAAGAAAAGCTCTTTTTTAATTTTAGTCTCGAGATAAGCTAGCATTCCTTTTATATCACTGACTTCAGATAAGAATATAGGTGGCGGCTTGGCAGAATCATCTAAGGTGTCTTCAGTTATCATGTCCAGTGCTTCGTTTTCGTCTTTATTTCCGTTATTTGGCGTGCTGTCGCTTAGGAGGGCGTATTGATTGGAGCTGGTGCTGGGTGCAAAGTCCAGAGCGATTTTTTTCTTTAGTAGAATCGGTGAGACTTGGTTTTGTCTCTTGAATGCCTTTGGCTTCGGTTTTACTCTCTGCCATCTCCAAACCGTTGTGTCGTCTTCGTCGTCGTTCATGATAACAACAACACTTTGTTAGTGCTTATCAGCAACCACTGATTTGTTTCCTTTTGTTTTGTGAATCGAATAACTGTTAATAGTAGCTTTAGCGCTAGCGCAGCTTCCGCGTACATTTTTAGGCACGTCTTAACTCGGTGAGTGTTTGATCGCGACTGATAAATAACACTACCTGACAGAATTTCTCCTCAATGAACCGAACCGAATTTGTTTAATATATTTTGGGCTTTGAAATTGATTAATGAGATATTTTTTGATTCGTGGTGATAGAATAATTATACCTGAAGATATAGCGACTAAAAGTTGAAGCTATCTACCATTTTTAATGTTTCTTCAATTTCGGCATTTTGATACCAGTACTCGAAGCGTTAGATTTGTTTTTTGATTTGTGGTACAAGTGGATTTGTGTAACGCAGCGAAGCGTTTCCGACCCCGTAAAGTATATAGTAGTTAGCCTATAGTTGTTAATTGCATTTGATAACACTACTCGACAAAATCGAACTTTTTTTTTTTTTCCTCAGGGATCCAAACCGACTTTTTCTGATAAATATGGGACTTTAAAATTTTTTAAAGAATTATGGTTTTTTTTCTATGGTAGAACTTTTTTTTCAAGAATTTTTTAAGTCTGGTATTTTGTAAAGCTTTTTCGGAGGTAGCGGTTCTTCTTTTTACATAACTCTAGTATCTTAAGTCTAGTTGTAAAGACTATATTGAAAAAATAATTAAAACAGCAGAAGTTAAGTCCAAAAACTTTGTGATTTCACCTTACCGTCTGGGAAATATAAAGCATTGAAATGCAAAAATTATGATTTTTGTACAGTATTTATTACAAAATTTTTACTTTAAAAATTCAGGAAAAGTCGAAAAAAAATTATATCCTCTCTTTTTATACCCGTACTCAAAAAAGAGTTAAGGGGTATATTGTGTTTGTGGTAAAAAATGGATGTGTCCAACGCAGAGAAGAAAACGTTTCCGCCCCCATAAAGTATATATATTCTTGATCAGCATCAATAGCCGAGTCGATATAGCCATGTCCGTCTGTCTGTCTCGATGAGCGCCTAGATCTGAGAGACTGTAAGAGATATCACACTGCTACAAGTGTATTTCAAAATTTCGCTCCGCCCCTACAAAGGACGAAAATCTGTGACAGGCACAATTTTAAAGATACGCTAAAACTAAAAACGCAGTATCGTAGAGATTGCTCATATCTACCAGATTGCTTAATCTGAATCAGATCGGATCATAGTTATAGCCAGAATGAAGTAATTGAATTTTCAGTTGCTTCCTCCGCCTACTTCAGCCAGAAATCCGCTACTTATTCTCTATCTCGCTCGCACACGCTGCCGCGTTCAGTGCGCGAGCAACCTCTAGCGGAGGAGATGTAGAATCTAAATGGTACATGTACAATCTACATGTTAGATGTAGAATATACATTGTAGATGTAGATAACAGATGTGGCAAAAAAAAATTTTTTTTTAATTTTTAAATTGTACAAAATTATAAGCTCAAAAATGTATATACTGACGCGTCCCCAGAAGCGACTCACACGTTCCTTCTCGTTATATATGTATATAGATTACTACTTACCGAACCAAGAGCTCTTTCTGTGAATGCGACACTATTTGTGATTATGTCATCAGAATGATGGTGATAATAAAATTGGGGATTCTGTGTCTCCGTGTCTCTAGTGGTGCTGCTTATGACGTCTACGCCATGATGGTCAATATTGGTAACATTATCGTATCCGTTGCTATTACTAAAAATATCCACAATGCTCATTGTATGAAATTCACTGGGGTGAATATAAAACGTCATAATCAAACCACTATATATTATTACATGAAATAATATACATGTCCAAATAAGTTTTATCTGAAAATTAAAACAGTAAGTAACCTTATTTAAACTAACATCAGTTATAAATATAAATAGATTAAACCTTTTTTTTCCGTCCGTATTTCGAAAATGTGGTGAATGGCACTAGGGACATAGTTAAAAGGACACCGCAAGCCACTCCAGCCAAAAGTCCAACAAAATTAAGCTGATAGGGAAGCGTTCCAATTCCGACCAAGACACTGCACAAGAGTAACAATTTAAATAAAGCAATTTGCGGCTTGTGAAGACATTTCCAATGCATCCATATTAAAAGTGCAATAAGTGAAGACACCACACCACTGAGAGATGCTGATGGTCCAACCTGTTAAAAAATTAACGAAATAATTTGTAAATTAAGCTTCTGAAACACTACACAGTCTATCTTGTAGGAACGCCTTTTTTATAACTTTCCGGATCGTATATGATCAGTGAATACTATTATTGAGCTACTAAGCTTTTTCAATAGCATCAATCAATTTTCCTACCTTGCATATTAATTGAGTTGGCATATTAGTCGTACCCATTATAGTCGAATTTAATTTCCATATTCTATAGCCTAGTACTCAGATCCGAAAAAACACCTCGCGAACAGAATCAGGGTCGATATTCGTATGAAACCGATGAGACATTTTTTCGGTCAAAAACTTTTTTCTAGCCTCTGTACGGAAGGCAGTACTCAGATCCGAATGTGTTTGCTGATATTGCTGGTATGTTTCAACCCCCTCGAAAGTTATATCAATTTGATATATTTTGCCAGAAAACACGAAGCAAACATTGCAATATGAGAACAAAAAAACAAATGAAATATTGAAATAAGGAAAACAAATAGAATCTAATTAATGCAGTATTTTATGAATGACAATTATATGGATATTATAATTTATTATTTTTATTAATTTTCATAAATATAAAACAAATATTATTTTCAAATTCGGTTCTTCACGGTGGTCGGCACGGGAGGCGTCGCCTTCTTCTTTTACTGATAGTCAGACACATTACCTTGCCAATAAAATATTGGGGAGCCCAAGATATGATATTGGATATTGGAAGAGCGACCCCAGCCGATAGATGTGAAACTCTTCCCACTGGCACCATCCACCATCCATGAAAAACAGCTGATACACACAATTTGGTGAGGCGGAAAATTTGTTTACTTTTATAAATGAAAATGAATAGTAATAATTTTGAAATAGTTGTGAATGTGATTCAGCACCAAAATATATTCTTGCACAAACTAATCATGTTGCTGGACATAGATGATGATGATGAGGCCAACATTGACTAGGAGAATTTATTGGAATGGATATCTGTTTTGAAAACACTGAAGCGTGGTCATTTGTGACTGCTTCTACTAAATCCAATCAGTGTTTTAAATAAAAATAAAAATTATATGTTTGTTGAGAAGCGGTTTGGGACATTTTGGGAGAAAGATGCCGAAAACAACGAGGCGTTTTTAAAGCTAAGTTTTGTATAGCCGTATACTTCGGGGTCTTTTTCTGATTACAGAATAGTCGGAAGGCTGTCAGTCCAAAGCGTGTACAATATCCTGCATGAGTTTTGCAGAGCATTCATAAATGAGAGGATCCCAGAGGATAGTCCACAAACCGAGTTTTGTACCTGAGACAATTCTGACGTATCAGATGTTTTTTTGTTGTTTTTATTACCATTTTCCTGTCTGTCATTGTTTACATTTTCGTAGTGAATTCCGACGGACAGACAGACATGGCTATATCGACTCGGCTATTGATGCTGATCAAGAATATCAGGGGTGCCACAGAAATCACTTTCGCTGGAAAATCACCTCAATTCCCTTCCGTGGTGACACACACCGATTTTTCAGCTGAATCAAAATCGCTCACAATTTATCCAACGATTTGATTAAATATACACATAAACACACCTAAAACGATTCGAATCTTACTTTCCCATAAAGGTTGTTCAATTAGTGATTAACCCTCATCCAAATAATTTAACATTATACGTGGTAAGTTAATAAAATAAGCATTTTCGTAAATCACTATCAAATCCGCTGACTGAATTTCTAACAGGTGTCAGCGCTTTAAAATGTCATGACGAAAATTTTTGACGAATGAGTGGATAATTGGTGAAATCTATTGCATATATATTGATACCATTCATATCGTCATTAATCAGTTATTGGCAGTAAAAAAAACTGCAAAAGTTTTTGCGAACTAGTTAACCAAATATATCAACCTCAGCTGAACTTCTTGATTTTCACCAATCGTTAATTTTTTAACAGTAACTATAATATTATTGAATAACAAAGAACAGAATTAGGTGGTGTCCACTTGAAAAAACAGACAAAAAAAATATGTTCGAGGCGTTGGATGGCGTGGCTGGTGCCAGAACAATTTCTCATATCAGGCGGGAGACCAGAGCCACAGGAGGTGGTCCTTTTAAGCAGGTGGCACTCACTCACACTGAGGAGGAGATAGCCATTCTCTGCAATATGTTCGAGGCGGTGGATGGCGTGGCATCCTGCAGTGCGTTGAAGAGAAGGAGAACGTAGAACGTAGAAAGCCGTCCCCAAAAAGACCACGGATGGATGGTGCAAGCTGCAGCAAAGAGGGCGCAATGGTGGCAGATAAGACTCTGGTCTTAGGAGAGATAAAGGAGGAGCGGGTGGAGCTCAGGAAAAACGCGCATGAGATGTTGGAGGAGCGCAAAAAGACAAACTTAAAATTAGAGAAATTAGTTTTAGCCATAGAGACGAAATTTAAGTAATTAATTTAGAAATAATAAAAATACATACTTGACAAAACTAAATACATTTATTTATTAAAAATAATATCTACATAAAAAAGCATTAACATCATCTTAAAGAAGCTGCTATGCTATCCCGAATTCGTGAAGTTGGTTCAGGCTGATCAAAATTTGGTAAAGCGCAAACTTCTTCGCGTCTTTCATTAGCTTCGACAACACGAAACTCCTGATCCCTATGCTCGCGGCACAGCACACATTTATTATGCATGTGACCTTAAGGGGATTATACAATAGGATCTCTTGGAGTAGTCTGAATCGGCTTTTAATAACTCCAAAAGTTCTCTTAATCACATTTCAGCAGAAACATGACGAAGATTAAAAGTATTTGTTTGGACCCTGCCGTTGGATTTCTGTAAGCCGTAAGCAAAAAGGGTTCTAAGGGGGGACCCGAATCTCCACGAAGCCAATTACCATGGGAACCACTGTTATACTCTTCCTGCAAAAATGCCCTGGCCTCGCTTTGACCCGAAGCGCAAGAGTCATGAGTTGCTCCAGGCTTCGAAGCATCCACATAAATGACTTTAAGGTCGTAATCACATATCTATAGGAATCAATATTTAAAAGTTAATAAAATGTATAGACAACATTGAAACAAAATACAGCGTTCTAAAACACACATAAGAAACAGACAGACAAAATTAACAAACCACTTCTACACAATAAGAAAAGTAAACATCTTAAAAGCATCTCACTTACTGCCTTTACATTTAAGCTAAAATACCCCTTTCTATTAAAATAACCTTGCTTGCTAACCTTACACCAGGAATCCCATACTTTTCATAGAAATGCTGTTTGCATATACTCAGCTTTTGCTCTGATTGCTTCAGTTGAATGAAACAGGGACCAGTTTCCTTTCCAGCAACGGAAGCATTTTCCATAGAATTTTTCTAACCGATTTCCTGGACATAGACAGATCCGCGTCCTTTCATATTGCTCTTTGGAATGACCCAACTCCTATAAACCGCAGGGCAGTCGCCAAGTGCAGAATGGGCGGAATCGAGGAAGAGGATATCCCTCTTTGAATATATTAAGAATCCTTTCGAAGTTTGTGTTTTCAACACGATAATTTTACCGAAAGCTTTTAACTATAATGAAACAAAGTAGCAGTAATTTGAGCAGAAAATGTCAAAAACTACATACGTATCGTCAAATTGTGAAAACGGGTTCGATGCGCATCTGAGAAGCTTGCGCCGGAGGGTTTATTTTCTAATCTGCTGCATCCGTACCTCTTCGATGGCTAGAAGTCTCGCTAAAGGCATTTTTCTTAACATTAACTAGAATCAATTCAGATGTTTGTTTTTTTGAAAAGCTGATTTCTGCCAGGCTAGAGTTTTCGAGTAATTTATTTTGACTGTGTACGGGTATAAAAGTAGAGTCGCGTCCACAGAAGCGACTCATACCGTTCCTTCTCGTTTCTTATTACATTTTAAGATATTTTTAATTACCTCTGGACGATGCGGTACAATTATAGCGCTTGTAAGATTTCCTGCAAAGCCGGATATTATGTAGACAACAGCAGTTCGGAAAGTTCCAATTAATTTTTCCAAATCAGCAAGAAACAAATGTTGAAAAATTAGTGTAATTGCCAAGTGTAAAATACCGGCATGCATGCACAGCGATGTTAACAGTCTATAGAGCTGATCAGGAGATTCCACAGATATAAATGGTAACATGCCACATACATTGTTGAGGCATGATATCTGAAAAATAATAAAACATGTACTGGAGTAGCGAAAACAATTTTAAGTCATTCACTATTACCTGTGAGCAGAGAGAGGCTTCCTCATGAAAATATCCATTTATAAAATCACAATATTCCCGCGTCGTTATTCGGCATTCTCCATATAGCCCGGTGCAACAAGGATGACCAATTACTTCGCAGACCATATGCTCAGAAGTATGGTCTTTATAACGATAGCGCTGAGTGAACGAATTCGTTTTACGACAAATGGGCCACTTTGTGATGTCGTCGGGCCACTCATATGGTGCTATTGACGCTGGTGCATCGCAAAATTTTGGATCTAAGCCACAAACTGATCCAGAAATTCGACCTCCAGGTCCAGATTCTCCGGGGGACCATTTTTTCCATGTTGATATGGATTTCTAAAAAAAATTAAATAAGAAAGAAATAAATAATAGTGATTCAGATTCAAACAAGATTGATCTTATCCTCAACGAAATACATGTAATATAACCCATATCGATGTGTTTAGGTATGTCATAACTCCATTCTCGCATTAATTTTGATCTCTGTATAGAAGGCTGGGCCAAAATTTGACCAAAAAATTTGTTCAAGGGGACACACCCCAATTCTGTTCTTTGTTATTCAATAAAATTATACAATTTTTTTTTCAAATTTTTAGTTTAATGTTTTGGGGTTGCTACTACGAAAAGAAAATACAAATTTTTTGGTAAATATACATTAAAAAAAATTGAATTCGTCTGTTTTTTTTTTTTAATAATATTGAAACTTAGAAACTAGTTCATATTGATAATAAGGTACTTTTTTTTTTTTTAGTTACTGTTAAAAAATTAACGATTGTTGAAAACTAAGAAGTTCAGCTGAGGTTGATATATTTACTTAACTAGTTCGCAAAAAATTGTGCAGGTTTTTTACTGCCAATAACTGATTAATGACGATATGAATGGTATCAATATATATGCAATAGATTTCACCAATTACACTACTCGACAAAATCGAACTTTTTTTTTCCTCAAGGATCCAAACCGACTTTTTCTGATAGATATGGGGATTTAAATTTTTTTTAAGAATTATGGTTTTTTTTCTATGGCAGAACTTTTTTTTGAAGAATTTTTGAAGTCTGGTATTTTTTTTTTTAAGCTTTTTTCAGAGGTAGCGCTTGTTTTTTCACATAGCTCTAGTATCTTACGTCTGGTTGTAAAGAACTTTGCTATTTTGAAAAGATAATTAAAACAGCTAGAAGTTAAGCCCTAACACTTTGTGATTACAGCTTACCGTCTGGGAAATATAAAGCATTGAAATGCAAAAATTATGATTTTTGTGCGGTATTTTTTACGAAATTTTGACTTTAAAAACTCAGGAAAAGTCGAAAGAAAATTATATCCTGTGTTCTCTATTTTTTTGTGTATAGGTGCATTAATTTGGCGTCGTTTAAGGTATCGCTTATTAAAATCTATGGAGAGACTTTGGAGCTAAAATTCGTTAACTAAACCTAAAAAATGGAAAAACTGAACAAAAACTACCTTTTTGAAGGGGGCGGGCCCAACTTAAAAAAAAAAGGATAGTTTTCAAAAATTTTTCAAAAAAAAGTTCTGCCATTGAAAAAAAAATATATCATCAAACCATTTTTAAGCCCCAAATCTTTAATAAAAAGTTGGTTTTGTTCCTTGGGGAAAAATCGTGTTGACCAGTGTTATCCACTCATTCGTCAAAAATTTTATTTTTTAATTTTCTTGATTAAATTTTTGTGTAAAATTCGGTAGCAACCTCTAAAAAAATAAAATAAAATAAAAACATGTAAATTACTATTAAATCCAAGGTAACAAAACGAGGGGGTGTCCCGTTTGAATTTCGAAAAAAAAAGTTTTTTGGCCCAGCCTACTGTACATACATATGTACATGCAAAACTCCATTTAATAAATAGTAATAATTCAGTATATCAGTGCTTTTCAATAATCGATACAGACATCACTAGTGGATTGCGAATCCGCGCAAAGGATTTCTGCTTAAAAATTTCCGCCAGGCCACAGAGTTCCGAGGAATTTAATTTTTCCTAGTAATTTCACATAGGGCTGACACCTTTCAAGATTCAATTCGAATAGGGTTTATTTTGCAGCTTTATTGATTTTATCATAACAAAACAATTGGTTTTTAATTGATATTTCAAAGCTGTACTCTTATAATTTCAAAGCAGAGGAACATCCCATATCGTCCGCGTCAAACAAAATAATGTACTCGGTAACTCTAGCAGTTGACTGCAACTGTTCGTGCATGGCAGCACAGTTTTTGGTATAATGATCGCTATGCTTCTCTTTGTGCTGCCATGGGTCTGCACTTAGCCGAACAGGGGTTTTTGACATAAATGCAATGGCAATAATGTGTAGAAATGGTTTGTAAGTTCTGTTTTATCATTTTTAAGCGATGGTAGCACCTGG
Organism: Drosophila obscura; assembly: GCF_018151105.1. Classification (NCBI taxonomy): domain Eukaryota; kingdom Metazoa; phylum Arthropoda; class Insecta; order Diptera; family Drosophilidae; genus Drosophila; species Drosophila obscura. The sequence goes on from NW_024542721.1 coordinate 1,309,170, forward strand.
TAGAACTACAAATGTTTTCACAATTTGCACAAAAAGTATGCACACGTTTGACGTAAAGTCAGTTTTACTGCAATGAGCTATTTTGTGTGATTTGTGTAAATAATTAAAGAAAAACAGAATTCTTTCAATATAACTAATATTAAATATCTGCTCCGAGCTCCGAATTCGGTTTAAAAAATGTGACATTACAGTATTAACTTCGAAAGTCCGAATCGCCCAAGGTGGCCACCTCCGACTACAGCGCAGGTATAATGTTAAATTATTTGAATGAGAGCTAATCACCAATTGAACAACCTTTATATGAAAGTAAGTTTCGTATCGTTTTAAGTTTGTGTTTATGGGTGTATTTAATCAAATCGCTGGATAAATTGTGCGCAATTTTGATTCCGCTGAAAAATCGGTGTGTGGCACAGTGGAATGGAATTGAGGTGAAATTCCAGCGGAAGTGATTTCTGTGGCACACCTGAATATATTAGTAACCCTCTTCCCACAAATAAAGTAGCCCCCAGGCGATTAATCGCGGTCACTCCATTGTTTTCTTTAAATAAACTTGTACCAGTGCCTCTCCCATTTAAAAATTTGTCATTGTTAGTTCAAGTTTTGGCGATACAGAACCATGCATTGCCACTGCGAAAAACGAGTAAAAAAATGCATTCTGAGAATTGGAGAGAGAACATGCAGCCATAAACTTCCGTGTCTGTTGAGTGTGCATCAACTTCACTATCTATCCCACCAGTAAATAGACATCACGGGCCACCGGATATTGCCTTAATCAAAACCAGCCCTATGTTCCGTCTTCATCTTCCAGTTCTATACCAATCCATCAAAAAAACTAGCTCATTTTATTTTAGTAGCTTATCAGAATGCTAGAGGCTAACATGGGGGTATTGCCACACATACTTATACATTCATACATCTATATGTATGTATGTAGAGCAACACAGTTGAAAGTGAACGGACGTGTTTACCAGATTGTCTCCAGTAATAGGCAAAAAATAAAGCTTGAAACCTTCCTAAAAACGTAAACAAGTGAGCTGATGTATCCCAATTGGAAAGGGTACGTACCGAGCCTATCTTACGCGCGAAGGGTGGATCCTACAGCGGTCTTTGCCAGGTCGAAGACGTGCTCTAGCCAGTGGCGAGGGGCGGAGGGTGCACCCAGTTTCGATATCTCACGCTCTCTTTGCATTGGGACCGCAAAAACAAAATTTTTCCACGCGCACTTTGAAGCATTTTTTCCATTTCTCGTTCGACTCGAGCAGCTGATCGACAAAATAGTGTTCGGTAACGAGCAAAATATCCACAAGCACATATCGTATACATAAAGATCGTAGCAACCAGTCGCTGCCACTAGTAAAACCAAAAATTAAAATAAAGAAGAAGAAGACAAAAAGGGGTGCATACGTCCAGGCGAATTTTTATACTGGTACTTCTAGGCCAAGCCAAGCTAAATAAGGTAAATCAGCTCTGTAGGTCGCGGATCCGCAAAGGATCTTCGCTACTTCGCCAAAAGCGGCAAACAAGAATGGCATAGTGTTCGACGCCTCAGAGATTATTCAAGCGACACCAAAAAGGTCACGGGAAAAATCGGGCCAGAGACAAACTCCGCCAAAAAAGTTCAGGTCACGAGAGGAAAAGGCGGTGACACTCCGAACGAAAACCCAACGGCTCTCAATAGACAGCTCCACAGGAACTGGAAAAAAGCAGGCTCCGCGAAAGGTGAGATCCGATGCCAGAGTGGTAGAGAACGAGGTCACGACCAAGGCGGAGGTACTGGAAGCAGTCAAGATTGGCGTAGATGAAACAACCACCCCCGAAGACGCGGTTAAATACCTAAGAGCTACCGACAAGCACTGCCAATAAACTTGTCGCGAAGTCAAAAATAAAGATCGGATGGGTAATCTGTCCCATGAAGTCAATAATAACTCCAAAACGCTGCTTTAAGTGCCTGCAATTTGGGAATATCTCGTTAAACTGCACCAGAAGAAAAGACCTCCGAGGAGAGTGCTTTAGATATGGAAGAAAACACCACGAGGCTAGAATCTGCAGTAAAGACACACACTGCTTACTCTGCGCACAAAGAAAAGGCAGTCCTACCGACCATGCGTAATCGCGTACCGCGAGTCAGTAAAATTATCAAAATTCTAAGAGCTTTCCAACTAAACCTAAACCACTGCAGGATGCTCAAGGACCTCCACCCAATAATTAAAATAGCTTACATCGCATCGCATCACATGCCACATCGATTACACTACTCGACAAAATCCAACTTTTTTTGTCCTCAAGGATCCAAACCGACTTTTTCTGATAGATATGGGACTTTAAAATTTTTAAAAGAATTTTTGTTTTTTTTCTATGGCAGAACTTTTTTTAAAGAATTTTTGAATTCTGGTATTTTTTGTAAAGCTTTTTTCAGAGGTAGCGCTTATTTTTTTCCACATAACTCTAATATCTAACAAAGAACTGTAAAGAACTTTGCCATTTTGAAAGCTAATGATAACAGCTACAAGGTAAGCCCAAACACTTTGTGATTTTAGCTTAGCGTCTGGAAAAAATATAAAGCATTGAAATGCAAAAATTATGATTTTTGTGTGGTATTTTTTACGAAATTTTGACTTTAAAAACTCAGGAAAAGTCGAAAAAAAATTATATCCTGTGTTCTCTATTTTTTTGTGTATAGGTGCATTAATTGGCGTCGTTTAAGGTATTGTTCATTAATCTATGGAGAGACTTTGGAGCTAAAATTCGTTAACCAAACCTAAAAAATAAAAAAATTAAACAAAAAATACCTTTTGGAAGGTTGCGGGCCCAGCTGCCAATTGGGAAATCGCGATCAGGTACCAAATATACAACCCTTTTTCGTTTACTTTGTTCCGCCAGGACCGACAGTACGTGTCACCGAGTGTCAGGTGGCCAAAATAGCGCAGAGATTGCCAAACAGCATAGCACCAGGACCTGACGACTCTCAAACTGGCCATAGGTATTTTTCCAGACACTTTTGCGCAGGCATACACCAGGTGTCGCACAGACGGCTGCTTCCCTGGGAGATTGAAATAGCAAAAGCTGGTGCTGATCCCAAAACCAGGGAATGACACAAAGGATCCATCGGCAAATAGGCCCAAAGAGGCCCGAAGTCGACGAGCAAGAGACTTCTCTTCAACGTAGCAAAGTATAGTGTTGACGACTATATCGCCGTGCCGATATGGGCTCAGGCAACGAGCACCAAAAGCTATATCAAGGGAATAGAGTTATACTTTAGACTTGGAGCCCTGCGGATCAGTGCGGCTTTTCTCACAGTTTCCATAGAGACTATTCTGGTGATAAGCGACATACCAGCGATGGCATCGAGCTGGCAGAGATGGAAGTCAGTAAATACTACAAGGAGAGGAAGGTCGCCATCACACAAGAAGACGTCAGAGCAGGCAGGAGCAGTCAGGAGCAGGGCCAGGTCCATATGCCTGGATAGCTGGCAGCATAGACGGGGTAGAGCGGAGAATGGCCGCTGGACACACTGACTATCCCTGACATAAAGGCATGGATAGATCGGCAGTATGGGGAACTTACGTTTGAATTGACACAGGTTCTGAGCGGTCATGGGTGCTTTGGCCACGAGGAAGACGAGCTATGCCCCAGCTGTGGAGTGGAAGAGAACGCTGAGGACGCCCTGACTACATGTGTAAGATTTTTGGAAGCCCGCGGACGAGCAGAGGGCACCCTTGGGGTTCCCATCACAGTAGAAGGTCTGGTTGCAGCTATACTGGAAAGCGAAGAAAACTGGACGGCGATTTGAAGCCTCGCGACACAGATCCCAACAGAACTGAGACGTCTGGAACGTATCCGAAACGAGCGGCTGAAACAGGCTAGCCAGCTTTGTGGGTTAAGGCTTCACGGAATTTACAAATGAGTGAACAAAATCATTGAACTGAGTGAACAGCTGAGTAAACAAGTGAGCATGGTAACAGCTGAGCAAAAAAGTGAGTTTGTTCACCCACTTAAAAGTATTCAATTGAGCTAACAACTGAGTTCACTAAAGTGAACACTTTTGAACACTTTGAAAACATTTCACAAATTAGGTTCAACAAGCTGTGGCCGCCGGCCGGCGCGCGGGGTCGGGGGTGCGGGGCGCCTCAAAGGGCAGGCGGGGCCCGGCGTGGAGGGGCCCCACAACAAAGACCTCAAATTCCTCTGCATCTTCTCGGCCTTACTATTTTCATTACTTTCTCGTATATTCCACCGTCATCGAATATATCAATTTACGCACCTCTCCGGTATAAATACCGTTTCTTAATCGCTTACAGAAAAAGACCTTAAATCAGGCTTCGGCTTTCTATTTCCGATTTACTTTTGAAAACAAAAACATTTGGGCTTATGATTTTTTAGAATTTTAAGAATTAAAAAAAAAAAATTTTACATGTAACATTTTTTTGCTACATCTGTTATCTGCATCTACAATGTATATTTTAAATCTAACACGTAGATTATAGATGTACCATTTATATTCTACATCTCCTCCGCTAGGGGTTGCTCGCGCACTGAACGCGGCAGAGTGTGCGAGCGAGAACGAGAATGAGTAGCGTGTCTCTGTCTCTCGGAGGCGGAGGAAGCAAGTGAAAATTAATTTCTTCATTTTGGCTATAATTATGATCCGATCTAATTCAGATTCGGTTGTCTGATAGATATGGATATTCTCTACGATACTGCGTTTTTAGTTTTATCGTATCTTTAAAATTGTGCCTTTCACAGATTTTCGTCTTTTGTGTAGGCGGAAGGGGGCGGGGCGAAATTTTGAAATACACTTGTAGCAGTGTGATATCACAGGAGTCTGGAAACTAAATTTGGTTACCCTAACTCTTATAGTCTCTGAGATCCAGACGCTCAACAAGACGGACGGACGGACAGACAGACATGGCTATATCGACTCGGCTATTGATGTTGATCAAGAATATATATACCTTATGGGGTCGGAAACGTTTCCTTCTCTGTGTTACACACATCCACTTTTACCACAAATCTAATATACCCCTTAACTCTTTTTTGAGTACGGGTATAAAAAGCCGAGAAGGAACGTGTGAGTCGCTTCTGGGGACGCGACTCTACTTTTATACCCGTACTCAGTCATTTTTGAGCTTAGAATTTTAAAAAATTGTACATTTTACATTTTTGCTACATCTGTTATGTTCATATACATCTACAATGTCGATTAAACATCTAAAATGTAGATTATATATACACAAGGTAGATTCTACAACTCCGCAAAGGTCGAGCATTGCATTGAGGAGGTGGGGGAAGCAACTGAAAATAAATTTCTTTATTCTGCCTATAAGTATGATCCGATCTTATTCAGATTCGGTAATCTGGTAGATATGGCACTCTCTACGATACTACGTTTTTTGTTATCTCTTATCTTAAAAATTGTGGATGCCACTTGTAACTGTGTGATATCACATGAGACTGGAAACAAAATTTGGTTGCTCTAGCTCTTATAGTTTCTGAGAACTAGGTGCTCATCGAGTCGGACAGTCTGACGGAAAGACAGACATAACTATATTGACTTGGCTATTGATGCTGATCAAGAATATAAATACTTGATGGGGTCGGAAACGTTTCCTTCTGTGAGTTACACAAATCCACTTCGACCAAAAATCTAACATACACCTTAACTTTTCGAGTACGGGTATAAAAATAAATAAATAAAAAATATAAAGTAAATTCCTTGATCTATACCTTTTCAAGGATCCGATAATAGGTTATACAATACCTGAAGACTCCTACCAGCCTACTTTCGAAGTGTCGGTCGATATTGAATCAAAACCTCAATAGGGATTTCGATTGGTCAGCTCTGTACTTGTGCACTGACGTTATGAAAGCCACAAACATTTTTACAATGTACTTGACACACTTTTTGATTCTTGTGTCTCGCGTTCCGATTTGATCTGGGAAGCCTCCTTGGTTTACAAAAGAGTTAGTCAGATTGAAAAACTTAAAATCAAGACTTTATAAAAAATATCAAAAAGTTGGTTCTCCTTCTCTCTCTACCTAAAAAAACTACCTAAAACTACCTATCTCGATGCAGGATATCTATCTAACTATCTCGATGCAGGATACCCATTTAAGCTGTATAAGAAACAGTTATCGCAAAACGTCCGCACATCCATCTTCGCTATCATTTCTTAATTCGTCGGCAAACAATGATCGGGAAATTGCCGATCTTTTCGCCCAATTTTTCACCAGGTCCTGACGGATTCCCCGGCTCTGTACTCATGTACTGTGTGGACCCCTGCTTAAACTATTCACCTTATTCAGAAATTCTTCATGCTTCCGCCGATCTAGAAGGAATCTTTTATCATTCCTCTCCATAAAAAAGGTAGCAAGAATTGGCTACCTATGCTGGGAGAAATTACAAAAACAAAAGAGCTCGCGGAGCAATGGGCCTGGGCAGCCCTGATTTAGGGTTTCAGGGTTTTAAGGTTACTTCTTGAATACCACAGGGCAATCATCTAGGCCCCCTACATTTCATTCTCCTTATTAATGACCTGACTTCAGTATTAACAAACTCTCGAGTACTCATGTATGCGGATGATGTTAAGCTCTGTGTCCAGTATAAGGAAATTTTATTTGACTCTCGCTTGCAATCCGATCTCAATAACTTTTGGTCATGGTGTTGTGCAAATATGTTACAACTTAATGTCTCGAAATGCAAAGTAATGACATTTTATCGCTCCAGCCCATTCTTGATCCGTGCACCCTCTGCGGTGGATCTCTTGAGAGAACCACATTGGTTGATGATCTTGGTGTTAAACTTGACCCCAAGTTAAAGTTTTCTGAACACATTTCGACTATAGTAAATAAGGCCATGGGTGTGCTCGGGTTTATAAAGAGGTGGTCAAATTCCTTTGACGACCCCTATATAACGAAGACTCTCTATCAGGTGTGCCTCAGAAATCACTTCCGCTGGAAAATCACCTCAATTCCATTCCAATTTTTCAGCGGAATCAAAATCGCTCACAATTTATCCAGCGATTTAATTAAATACACCCATAAACACACACTTAAAACGATACGAAACTTACTTTCATATAAAGGTTGCTCAATTGGTGATTAACTCTCATTCAAATAATTTAACATTATACATTTTAAGTTAATAAAATAAGCATTTTAGTAAATCACTATCACTAATCCGCTGACTGAATTTTCACTTAAAAATTCCGTGCTCAATCCGCTGCAGTCCGAGAATGCCACCTAGGGCGATTCGGACTTTCGAAGTTAATACAGTAATGCCACCTTTTTTAAGTCGAATTCGGAGCAAGATATTTAATATTAATTATATTGAAAGCATTCTGTTTTTCTTTAATTAAGCATTACAAAAAATAGCTTATTGCAGTAAAAATTCCTCTACGTCAAACTTGTGCATACTTTTTGTGCAAATTGTGAAAACATTTGTAGTCATTTGTAGTTCTACCAGGTGGCTTCGCTTCAAAATGCCAAAACAGAACTAAAAAACCATTTCTACACATTATTGCCATTGTCAAAAACCCCTGTTCGGCCAAGTGCAGACCCAAGGCAGCACAAATAGAAGCATAGCGATCATTTTACCAAAAACTGGTAATTGTAATGAACTAAACTAGCAGTAGTTTGAGAAGACAATCAGAAAAACCACATACGTATCGTCTGAACGCGAAAACGAGTCTGATGCGCATCTGAGAAGCCTGCGCTGCAAGGTGTGTATTCTAATATGTTGCCTCCGTAGTTCTTCGATGGCCAACAGTCTCGGTAAAAGCATTTTAATTAAGTTTACCGTAAAATTCAGATGTCTGTTTTTTTTGAACAGCTGATTGCTGCCATGCACGGAGAGTTGCCAGACAACTTCTAGAGAAGTTCTTGTGTACGGTACCCTCAGTGCAAAGTACACCAAGGCCGTATAGAATCAGTTCAGAAAAACTGCTCTGCGTGGGCACAACTGGGATGCAATTGTGAAATTGCCATCTTACCCTAATAGATTGCTTTAAATAACTCTTCCATACTTAGTTAATCGTAGAAAAATTCTTGGTGTGATTATTATGCACAACTTAATCAAGGGGGACGAAGATATCCCTTGACAGTGCAATCATTGGATCAACGTCCAATGTACTATACATATTTAAGTTACGAATAAAAAAAATACATTTCAGAATTTGGATTAGATCAGTACAGCGTACTCTCTATCTCTTTATGGTCCTGGTGTATTGATTGATATATGAATAAGGGATGCATAATAATTCGTTGGTGGGGGAAAGTTGGAGATGTAACGTAAGGTGCGGATGATATTGGTTTATTGTATTTGTTAGTTTTTTAATGTATTTACTTACTGTAGGATAGAGGCCTCTAATACTACAATCAGCTTGAGAACTTTGAACGCAACCGGAGTCATCATTCCGAATACAGCAGGCTGTTTCCCTTTCGTGACGTCTTGTTTTAATAACAACGTCCATGATCTTAATGTCACGTCGCATGCAAGCAGCAAACTTTGCACCAATGTGAACTAAGTCAATATTCCGTGGTCCAATCCACATATTTCGTTGTTCCACATGTTGAACCGTCTGAAGACTTAAACTGGTAACCAGTACCTGTCCTGTTTTTTGTTCAGAGCCAATTCCAATCGGAGCAATACCATAACATATTATCGATAAAACTAAAACTACAAATTGTACGGTATTAATCCAATAGGTAAATACAGGCCGATGATCCGTTCGATCGTCCAAATCATTGACTGAAAAATATTTGATGCACCGTAAAGGGGGTCGCCTTGAGTTTTCCAAGACGCCATCCAAGAGCTGAGCTGTTATACGTGTGCCACGTTGGCATGCAGATGTTGTAGATTGTGATGTTCGCATTGATGGTTGTATTTGGTTAGGGATTGAATTGCACAATTGCATATGACCCGCACTCACTTGATGTACATTTTGATCAGCAGTTAAATTAATATCACCACTTGTGCATGCATTGCTAATAAGAGCGGATGTGCGCCATCCGTTTTGGTGTCTTTCAGTCATGTAAACACTTACTCCAACTCCTATATTGGGGGCACTGGTTCCCAATGTAGAGACACGTGGCTTGATTGCTTGTCTGCCAATATCAGATATGTCATCATTTGCAGTTGTAGTAGATACTTCGCAAGGACTATCAAAAAAGAGTTCATCCACAATTATCATTTCTAAAGCATCCGTCATGCTATTGCTTATTTCTATATCGATTGGTTGATCATTGTGAGTTGGATCAAAACTAGAACTGCTTTGCACATGTAATGGTGCAAAACTACGGGACCATTGATATTGATCTTTTACTCTGTGGCTGCACTTTGTATGCCGTTTATAAATACAATGGAGCAAATAATTAACCATTGTTATAAACATGTGACCAACTGTCGCCTTACGCTCTACAAAAGCACCGTCACAAAAATCTCTGTTTGTATATAATTTGGGTCGCCTATTATCTGAAGAAGTTGTCATATTCATAGCATTTGCATCTTGAACTGGAAGTATGTCGGGACGATCTTGTGCGTAATTATTAGTTGCGTTAGAAAAGTTCCGCTTCAATTCCGGAGTTTTTTGCTTTCCAACTTCAACATTAACACCATGTCTAATGGACTGTTGGACACGATATTCTAGTGCGCTGTCGAACAATCCAAATCGACGAATAGCCAGTCGACGATGTCGACCATGCCACAGAGCACAGTCTTCGGCCTCAGTACTCGGCTCAACTCCGAAAAATTGGGAAGTTGTACGTTTTAAATAAATGACTATTCGTTTTTTGCAAGAGTAATGATGAATTTGTGGCTGTGGTAGGATTTGCAACGATTGGTGTTGATGTGTCTGTGGGTGATGAGTATGATGTAAACGTGGATTGCTTATAAGGTGGCTAAACGTAGCTGCGGTACCTGGTCCGTACAACTGCTGATGACTGAAACCGTGCCTCAGTGCACCATTTCTAATATCTTGGAGCTTCGTTTGAACGGATACAATACTTGATTCAGTATTTTTACTAGCAATTTGCTCGCTCAAACTCGATATTGCTGGCGCAGTCATAGGAACAGACAAAGATATCGGCACAGGACTAATAGGTCCAGTCGTTTGTGTTGTCTGATGTACACCAGTAGTTCGTCGTGCTGTATTGCAATGCAAACATGTGCCAGCGGGGCTACCTGCTTCTATTTGGGTTACTGTGGTACCGGGTGCTACAACAATTAAAGAATCACTTTCTTCTGATCTTCGGCTAGTTATATGTGAGTTGTCGGTACTGTGAGTTATAGTTTGTTCCGCAGTAGCTGTCATAATTGGCGAGCAATGGCTGCCTGCTGAAAAGGCCATGGGAATACTTGTTGATGCTGCGGGCAATGGCGAGGCACAAGATGTTGAACAGGATACACTTGCGACATATGTTTGTGATGGTTTGGTCAAACTTCCATGCATAGAGTCAACATTTCCATTATGGCAGCATTTTGAACGATAATTATATGGCATGTTGCAGTACTGAGACTGCACTGATGATGCAGGGGGGGTCATAATTGCTGACGATGGCTGTAATGTTAGGCCTGCATACAGATCAATGGCAGGCGGTGGAGTTGGTACATATCGCTTGACTGGTGTATGTACTGCAGATCCCAGATAAGAATTAAAATTTTCACATTGACCCATAGGTAGCGCTACGTTGGATGGTAGCAGTAATCGAGTTGAAGAAACAGATGGAACTGTTGATGGAACATTTACTGCTTCTAATAATTTTGTTTGTTGAGCTGGCTTAGCCTCTCTATACCGCTCCAAACGATACCTTGAGTTCGGGGATAAGCCACGTTGATGGTAGTTTGTTGATCCACCCATACCATGCTTCGGAACTAAGGCATGGTTTTCTGACTTTGATATTGTTCCGTTACATGTATGAGTTTTTAACTGGTTAACACAAGACTCAAAGCCATCACTATTAGGTGCGGGCGATGGAGGGGCAACAGTATTGGAATCGTCAATCTTTTCCAGTGGCGATAGTTTCAGCTTTCCAGCGTTAGGCTGGAAAACATCACTGGACTGTGCATTTAAACGAGCAGATTGCAAACTGCAGTACATCACATCACGTTCATTAGATTCAAAGGTCAACGAAAATTGATTGTGAGAATTAATAGACTTTCTCTGATTGACGCTGATATTACCGTTTGCACGCATTATAAAATGAACATTGTCTGGACTCTTTTTTCCAGTTCTACAATTATTGCTTGACAGTTGTTCTGTCATAATAAAAGTGATGGTTTTCTCATCTGAAACGGAAAAATGTAAGAAAGTATATTAACATCATTATTAATTTACTTTCATTTATATTTAATGAATTAAGTCTCGATTAAAAATATGCTAAAGAGTAGTTTCCTTGGCCAAGGGTATTACTCGGGACTTGCTAGGGTCTCTCTCATTTTTTATCATTTTCTTTTGATGGTGTTATAGCTCCCATCCAGATTAACATTTGACACTTGCATTTATTAAAAATCTTCTCTATCACGAGATTGAATTACAGAGTCTCAGTAAAGATAGTAGTAAAAAGTATCAAGCATTGTCCATCAATCGAAATTATTATATTAAAAGAAAACAACTAGTATCAACATTAAACATTATAAATATGAATTGACATTTAACATTTTTTTTGGAATTGCTAACAAATGCAAGTGTCAAATGTTCATCTAGATAAATGAACATCTTACGTCAAATTTGCTGACCCTAAGAAATAGCACCATTAGTACGGTGGTTATACGCTTTCCATATAGGTGGATGTATCACCCTTTATTATAAAGAAAATAATCGATATAAGCTGCAATGAAGAAGTCGAAATCTGTAAAAAATACAAAGAATAAACGGTTGCGCTAAAATTTGTTCAAAAACCCTTCAAAACCTTTATCCCTTTATAAGATCAACCAATTGGGAATTGGGATCGAAATCAGTTACCAAATGTAAACCCTTTTTCGATTGCTTTGTTCCCAATTGGCAGTTGGACCCGCAACCTTCCAAAAGGTATTTTTTGTTAATTTTTTTTATTTTTTAGGTTTGGTTAATGAATTTTAGCTCCAAAGATTCTCCATAGATTTTAATAAGCGATATTTTCGACTTTTCCCGAGTTTTTAAAGTCAAAATTTCGTAAAAAATACCGCACAAAAATAATAATTTTTGCATTTCAATGCTTTATATTTCCCAGACGGTAAGCTGAAATCACAAAGTGCTTGGGCTTAACTTCTAGCTGTTTTAATTATCTTTTCAAAATAGCAAAGTTCTTTACAACCAGACGTAAGATACTAAAGTTATGTGAAAAAAAGAAGTGCTTCCTCTGAAAAAAGCTTTAAAAAATACAAGACTTCAAAAATTCTTCAACAAAAAGTTCTGCCTTAGAAAAAACAAGAAGAAAACGCTTCTGGGGACGCGACTCTACTTATACCAGTACTCAGTCAGAATATAAATTGTTGACCTTATGATTTTTTAGAATTTTAGAATTAAAAAAAAAAACATTTTACATTTTACATTTTTTTTCAACATAAGTTATCCACATTTACATCTACAATGTATATTCTACATCTAACATGTAGTTTCTACATCTTCACCGCTAGAGGGCTCGCGCGTACATAACGCGCCATAGAGTGCGAGCAAGAAAGAGAATGAGTAGCGGGTCCTGAAGTAGTCGGGGGAAGCAACTGAAAATTAATTTCCTAGGGTACAATCGTTCTTATGTATAACGGAGAGCAAGAGTTCTCCCACGCATTATATGAAAAGAGTACCACCGCATAAGTATTAGTGCGCGTGGTCTCTGCCTGAGTCTAATGGAAATGCATGATCAGCATTAAGGGGCTTTTGAGAGGGAGACCCATAGCCTCAGTGTTAGGGCGTTTGGGTTCTGCCTGAGTTCGGGTAAATGCATGCTCAGCAGTTTTGGTAGCTGACCGATCTGCGTTCAAGTCTTAGATCGTTGCTGTGCAAAGGAATGTGTAACATAAACATAAGATGTTTATGTCACTGCTCATATGTACGCGCTTATATATGTAATTAATATATAACAGAATGTTACATATGTACATGCATGGGTTCACTACACCTCCCTTTTTAAAAAAATAACGTAATATATGAAGTTATTTAAAACAATATTTGAATTTTTTGTTTTTTGTTTTTTGTCTTTTATATTTGAAATTGTTATATTATCATTTTCTCCTATACTATCTACCTTATATGGTCCAGTATATTTTAAATCTAACTTATGACCTGTTTCATTTTTCAATAAAACCTGATCTCCTGTTTTTAATTTTAAATCTAAACAGATTTTATCATAATTAATTTTTTGTTTCTGTTTATTAGATTCTACCATTAATCTTGCTCTTTTAAAAGCTTGTTCTAGTCTAAATTTTGATTCTTTAGCGTAATCATCTATATTATAAAGATGATCTATTCTATCTATGCTATTAAAATGTGTTGGTAAGTTCAAAGTCTTACCGAAAACTAATTCATATGGACAATAATCATGTGCCATAGAGGGGTTTGTGTTGAAGCAATATACGAAGTATTGTAGCCATACATCCCAATCTGTTTTGTCAGTTGAGATGTATGAGCGTATGAACTCATTAAAAGTTCTGTGGCTTCGCTCCACGGTTCGTACACTCTGGTGATGATGTGCAGTGGATGTTATGTTTTGAATATTTAAGTTTTTACATAAATCTTCAATTATTGAATTTTTGTATTCCGTTCCCATGTCCGTAATGAACGTCTTCATTGGACCGTACTTTAGAATAAAATCTTCAAATATAGCTTTAGCTACTGTTTTTGCACTTTTGTTCTTGATTGGTATGGCTACAAGGTATTTTGTCAAGTCACAGATTAAAGTGACTGCATATTCGTTTCCTTGTTCTGATTTAGGAAGTGGACCGATCGTATATACAATTACCATATCAAACGCCATTTGTGGTGTTTCAGTTATAGTCAATGGGGTCTTGGTATGTTTAGTCGTTTTGGACTTTTGGCATTTGGGACACTTTCTCACATAATTTGTAATTTGACGTGTCATGTTTTTCCAATAATAATGCCTTCTTATGTTCGCTAATGTTTTAGCTATACCTGTGTGACCTCCCTGGATTGGATCATCATGGAATGTAGACAGTATCTCTTCTTTTTCTTTATTTTCTTTTATTGTGGTCACCGGCTTGAGCAGCGCTACTCTTAAATTCTTTAATATTTTATTGCCCTTGTTCTTAAAAGAATCTATTGAAATGTTCTCAAAGATTTCTTCGCTCGGTGTCATTTTAAGTTGGCTTATGTTATTTATACCGGCTTCTTTTTCAAGCCTTTCGAAAAATTGACCTAAGTCGAAGGTTCCATTAGTATAAAAGTCGCTAACTTTAATTCTAACAAATATCTTTTTCCCATGTTTAAAGAAGCATTTAGTCGAAGATAAATGTAAGGTCACTACTTTTTTAACATCATCATTTTGTATGACTTTGTATATATTGGGCTTTGAAGAGATCGATTGCTTTTGCAATTCTGTGTTTGAACCTGCGCAGGTTTTTTGTCTACTTTGATTTCTTGTAGTGACTTTTAATACTGTATTGGTTGTTTGTATATTCTTTAAGTCTGTAATGGTTATTCTTGATAACGCATCTGCTATATGGTTGTCCTTTCGCTTAAGATACTCCACAGTAAAATTATATTCCTCCAAATCTAGTCTCATACGTATTAATTTTGAGCTGGGGTTAATCATAGAAAATAAATAGGTAAGTGGCCTATGGTCAGTTTGACAGTGAAATGTTTGCCATAAATGTATGGTCGAAAATGATTTATTGCCCAATGTATTGCTGCTAGTTCTTGTTCTGTTGTGTTTTTATTACTTTCTCCCTTTGTGAATGGTCTTGATGCATACGCTACTGGTCGCTGAGTTCTATTATAATTTTGTGTTAGAACAGCACCACATGCTTGTTTACATGCATCCGTTGTTATACAAAATTCTTTGCTAAAATCTGGATATTGCAGTAAGGTTGGTTTTATCAATTGTACTTTTAAATATTCGAATGCTTTCTGACATTTATTTGTCCATTCGAAGTTAACATTATTTTTACATAATCTTGTTTACATATCGGAAAAATTTTTAATGAAACGTCTATAATAATTGCAAAATGCAACGAATCTTCTAACGCTATCTGCGTTCGTTGGAACTGGGTATTTCTCTATAACGTCATATTTCTTGTCGTCTGGTAAAATACCTTTATCAGTACACTTATGACCTAGAAAGGTTACTTCGTGTCTGAAGAATTAGCACTTTTCAGGGTGCAATTTAAGGTTGTTTTTCCTACACATATCAAAAACGCTGGTGAGGTTTTTAATCATGTTTTTCTCGGAACAACCGATGACAATTAGGTCATCCATATACAAGAATGCCTGAGAAGGTTCGATACCTGAAATTGCAATTGTCATCAGTCTTTAAAAAGAATTGGGCGCTATTTTTAAACCATATGGTAATCGCGTGAAGCGATAGGAGCCATTGCTCGTTGAAAACGACGTTATATTTCTTGAACTTTCTTCAAGTTCTATTTGATGAAAACCTGACATCAGATCTAGGCATGAAAAGTATTTAGCTCTACCTAATTGATCAAGAATATCTATATCTACTATTTTGTCTTTTATTAGCTTTTCTACTTGCTTTATTACTTCCTCCTTTTGACTGTGGGGAATTCTGTAGTTTTTTATATATATCGGTTCATCATCTATCATTCTTATCTTTTGTTTATAAAAATTATTAGTTGATATCGATTCGGTTTCTGTTCCGAATATATCACAGTATTTGGTGCATAATTCTGTAAGAATGGTTTTGAATTGAATGGGGAAGTTTTTATCTAACTTGTCTAAAATTTCGGTCTGATTATTATTAGGATTGGTATTTACTATGTCGTAATCATCTAATGGTTCGAATTTTATTGTATTTAATTCAATGATTGCATTTGTATTTGTTGTATTTAATATTCGGACGAAGGTGTTTTGAGAGTCTGAAATAGAGTTTCCAATGTATACTCCATTTTGAATCTCTTGATTTGGTATGAATATATATTCAGTTGCTGTATTTATAGCAATCTTTCGGACAACTTCGGATCGTGCTGGTAAAATTGTTAAATTGTTTTCTAGTATATGATATACATATTGGAATATTGATGGGATAATTGAAATTATTTGGTCTCAGGATGAGCCAAACATTTTCTGGTTTTAAATCTATTTGACAATTGAATTTTTTCATGAAATCTATACCAATTATTCCATCGCAAGGAATGGGAAAGTTTGAATCTCCTATATGAAAATTATGTGGAATAGCATATTTTCCTGAGAGAAGTTCTATTCTAATCTATGTTACGAAATGTGTCTGTATTTTCTTTTATTAAAGATATGTCCGCACCTGTATCTACCAAAAATGTATATATGTTGTGTGTTTTTTCATTTTGTAATGAAACAAAAAGGTTGAAATTAAGATTGATAATGTGAACCGTTACTGTTTTTGTTTTCTTAAGGGGGCTTACTGGTTTTCCGGCGTGGTTTGCACCTGTCGGACATTATTATTTTGCCTGTTAGAGTTGGCATTATTACCACTATAGAATCCACCGTTTTGACGGTTGTTTCCTCTATAGTTTGTATTGTTGTTATTACTATTGTTGTAACGTCGAAAATTTCCTCTGAAATTTCCGCGTCCTCGGCTTTGGCTACTTTGGTAACTACCTCGGTAGTTACCTTGGTATCCACCTCGGCTTCCGCCTCGGTATGAGTTTCCTCTATATGAGTTATTACTCTGCCGATTATAGTACAGTACGGTATCAGTTTTACCGGTTGCATCTGTGCAACTGTTTACGAACTTGGAGACAGCTTCGTTCATGTTATCGAACTGTCCTGCTTCCATGATAAGTTTAACTTTTTCGATGGAGCAATTCTTTGTCATAGCTTTTACAGCTTGTTGGGTTGAATATTTAGTGGCAAGTGAAAGGGAAATTCCGTGTGCAATATAGGCGCTTTCTAGAGCCTTTGTCAATTGTTGAATTTCCTGAGTATAAACGTTTGCAGTTTTATTTTTCTGTTGGACGTTCAACATTTTAGCGTTCAGTACTTCAACTGACTCACCTTTTACGTCATTTTTAAGCTTACGGATGACGTCTGCTATTGTTGTTTCTGATTCTATTAAGTTCCTGGCATGTCCTTTAAGTTTTGATTTAAGGACGGATACAGCTAAAACTTCATGAGTTCCTTTAGTGGAATCTACTATTTCTAGTGCGTCTAGGAAACTTCTCAGATTTTCGTGTTTACCATCGAAATCTGGTATAAGCCTGGAGGCTGAGCTGAGAAATTCTATATTTGTTTGTGCCATTGTTGTTTCTATTTCTTGGTCAGTTTCTAGGTCAGTTTCTAGTATTACTTGTTCTGCTATATGTATTGTATCGGGCAGAAATGATTTATTAAAGCTGGCTAGACTGGTGTAATTGTTTGGTAAGGAAAGTTGCAAGCTATGTATTGTACTGATTTTAAGAAGTTTTTCTTGTAGGTTTGCTAATACTTCTATAATTTGGGTTTTAAGAAGTTTTTCTTGTAGGTTTGCTAATACTTCTATAATTTGGGTTTCATGTAAATCTGAAAGTCTTTCTTGGCAATTTTGATAGATAAGTACTATTTTATTATATTGTGCAATAAGTATTTCTGTATGCTTTGTTATAGTTTGTATTGTGATATGCACATTTTATGCACATTTATTTAAACATTTAAAAGATCTATCAAATTCTGCTCTAATTCTTACAATTGCTTTTGTTATCGGTATCCAACCATTGTCCATAGATAATCGGATATTTTGAAATAATTTTATTTAATTAATTTTTTTTTTTATATATATATTTGTGTTTATATAGTGGTTGTTGCGTACTTTTTCTTTAATATCTTATTGTGCATTGCATACAATTTTAGCAAAAGCATTGTGGATAGCAAAATAATTATTATTAGTAATAGTGTCCACAGTGAACCTATATCTTCTGTGTGATCTACTATTTCAAGTTTATTGACGACATTTGCCGTCGGATTTTCGATCTTTGATTCTGTTTTACTCATGATTGAATTATTGGGTTTTTCTTTTATCTCAAAAATTATTTTTAAAATTTGATATATTATTATACCAATTATCATTACATTTGTGTCCTACCTAATAGGCGAATGGCTTTACAGGCCAATCTATTTTACCGGTCGACTCAATTGTCGTCGGGTATTACAAAAATTAAATTTATTTATATTGTTTTAATAGTATTTAATATTATTTTGATGGGAGTTCTCTATAACGCTATCGGTCCGTGGCCCAGCTTGTCGCGCTGGCGGTGCCGGTGCTGTGTCTTCGCACAGGCTAGTTGGATTGGGTGCTGGAGCTGGTCATCTCGCAGGCTGATGGGGTGCCGGCGCTGGTCATCTCTTTCCGTTTCGGCAACACCCATATGCAAGTGTTGTTGCACGTCGGGCTGTAGAGTGGTCCTTGGCAGTCTCCAGGGCACTTCTTTTGTTGTTTTGGTATGGCTCTGGGGGCAGGACGGTGATTAACAAGTTGTCTATTTTGTTTTTGTGTTGTGGCACAGGGTGAGCTTTTACTTTTTAATAGCGACTCGAGGTGTTCGAGTTCGCTCTATAACTTCACTGCGACTTCCCACTTCGGGGGATTGTCGTTTTTATACAGAAAATTAACGATATCAGAATTTCTCTTTCTGATCCGTTCTTTTAAACCACTTCTTCTGGGTTTAAGTTTAATTTGGGTGCTCATCCCTGTACTCACTCAGATATTTCTTTGCTGTTTCTGTCCTTATTATTCCAGTTGGGCCAGTTGTTCATCACTGTCCTTGTTGTTCCAGTTGTTCATCATTGTATTTATGCAGCAGTATCACCATAGTACGGAACACAATAATGCAATCACACAATTTAACTGTTCCTTTGGCATGGCCACAGCCTTTAATATGATTTGATTTAGATGTTAAAATTATTTAGTTGTTTTAATCGAGCAGTGTCGAATTTGTCACGGTCGCCATGTTAAGTTACAAATACTTAGCGAAACTAGGCCGCTCAGCTTGGTGGCTTAATTCCGAATGTTTATTGAATATCTTTTTGGTTCTTATCCTAGGGTACAATCGTTCTTATGTATAACGGAGAGCGAGAGTTCTCCCACGCATTATATGAAAAGAGTACCACCGCATAAGTATTAGTGCGCGTGGTCTCTGCCTGAGTCTAATGGAAATGCATGATCAGCGTTAAGGGGCTTTTGAGAGGGAGACCCATCGCCTCAGCGTTAGGGCGTTTTGGTTCTGCCTGAGTTCGGGTAAATGCCTGCTCAGCAGTTTTGGTAGCTGACCGATCTGCTTTCAAGTCGTAGATCGTTGCTGTGCAAAAGGAATACGTAACATAAACATAATTTGTTTATGTCACTGCTCATATGTACGCGCTTATATATGTATTTATATATATAACAGAGTGTTACATATGTACATGCATGGGTTCACTACAGTAGATTATTATGGGACTTTAAATTTTTTTAAAGAATTATGGTTTTTATACACATACTCAAAAAGAGTTAAGGGGTATATTAGATTTGTGGTAAAAGAGGATGTGTGTAACGCAAAGAAGGAAACGTTTCCGACCCCATAAAGTATATATATTCTTGATCAGCCGAGTCGATATAGCCATGTCTGTCTGTCCGTCCGACCGTCTTGTTTGTCGTCTGGATCTCAAAAACTATAAGACTAGGGCAACCAAATTTGGTTTCCAGACTCATGTGATATCACACTGCTACAAGTGTATTTCAAAATTTCGCCCCGCCCCCACAAAGGACGAAATTCTGTGGCAGGCACATTTTTAAAGATACGATAAAACTAAAAACGCAGTATCGTAGAGAATGACTATATCTATCAGATTCCCGAATCTGAATCAGATCGGATTATAATTATAGCCAGAATGAAGAAATTAATTTTCAGTTGCTTCCCCCCGCCCCCTCCGGCAAACAACAACGCAACTCATTTTCCTTCTCGCTCGCACACTCTGCCGCGTTCAGTGCGCGAGCAACCCCTAGCGGAGGAGATGTAGAATATAAATGGTACATGTACAATCTACATGTTAGATGTGGAATATACATTGTAGATGTAGATGTAGATAACAGATGTAGCAAAAAAAATGTAAAATTCAAAATTTTTTTTTAAATTTTTAAATTCTAAAAAATCATAAGCTCAAAAATGTATATACTGACTGAGTACGGGTATAAGTAGAGTCGCGTCCCCAGAAGCGACTCACACGTTCCTTCTCGTTTAATATTAATATTGTGTAAAATATCCTTTGGCCTCTTCAACACATTTTCAACGCATAGAAATAGAGTCCCACATCCCTTGCAGTTTTATTTTTAGGTCAGAAAGTGTTGTAACGAACCATGGTTATAGCCATGGCTCGTCACAAACGGCGGAGGGTCAGCGCATCCACGCTGGCGGGAGACAATAACCAAACTGATATACACAGAGCTAACGAACAATGGCTCTAGCCACGGTTCTCCACAAATAGCGGTGTGTCAGCACCCCGGAAAATAAAATAGTCTTAAGCAACGCTCACAATTAATTAAGAACTCTCGACCAACAACTCTACACATTCTTGTCCACACAACAATTTAAAACACCCCACCGCTTGGGACATTTCGCAATCGACGGCCTACATAAGAAATATCATTTGCGTTATTTCACAATAAGTCAAGCCAGCATAAAATTATCGACCTACCGGCCCAAATTCAGCTATCACCTTCCGCGATGTCGAGTTAGCAAAATCAATCCTAAACCCAATTCCAAACTGCAGCCCGCACCTACTGCGATGCAGTTATTGTTATCCAATAAACTTAAGTCAGCAAGAATTAATTATTTCCGGGTCTCAGGTGCGATCGCCAGCTGCATAAAAGGGCCAAGATCGACCGAAAGAGTAGGCAGTCCATCAGCCCGAACACAAGACACAGGCAGTCCATCAGCCCGGACACAAGACACTGCACTAGACAGTCCCTCAGTCACACACCCAAGACACTGCACTACGCAGTCCACCAGCGCACCATACAACTACAAGCCAGAGTAGCAACGTAAAAGAATTTAGTGAATGAATAAATACTGAATAATCCAAGAACAACAAAACTCTCGCATCATCATTTTTCGCTTGCCTACTGCATTTTTCAAGCCAGCCCGACATCTGAAGTCACCTACAATCTACAAATTTTCTTGTAGCGGACCCTGGACAGACTGATGCATACCTCAGCCTGAAATAGGACCTCACAGTGTTCTTTGAGGTTAATATTTTAGGTTTCTTTTCATTATTCCCCGTATATTCTCGGTTCGGCTTAGGTCCGGGCTATTTGATGGCCAATCTAAGACCCCAATTTCCATATACTGCAGCCATGAGTTGGTTCGTTTGGCAGTATGAGATGATGCTCCATCCTGCTGAAATGTATACTTAACTGTCCTTTCAGGCAGTCTTTATGGTACGCTACAGTTTTGTTACGGATGATTCTCCTTCGCGCATCACAAATTTAGATTAATCGCTAAATATGATGGTGTTCCATTACCTTTGAGTCCAAGACATCCGTTCCCGAGACCATTGTAAACGCTTCTCCTTTTGACGAAGCGTAAGCAATGGTTTTTCCTTGGCCTAAGAGTAATTTAAGCTATTGAGTATGTAACATAGATAATTATAACTTATATCCAATATCTCGCAACTGCACTCAGACCACTCAGAGGCTTAATTTCTCGAACTTTGGCGACGATCAGTCTTTGCAATTGTGGCCAGGGCTCTTTTGTAACGAAATGTTATTGCCGATTTTCGGCCTCTATTTGCGATATTTTCAATATGGGCATTTTTTCTTAAAATTGTCTACAATGCATTGAACGGACGACTTAGCCAGATTTAATTGCTTGGCTATTTCACCAAAAATCTTTTCCGATTTATAATAATCTATAACTAAACTACTTATTTCGTTGCAAGTCGGCTTAAAACGTGCCATCGTTGCTAAACTTTGACTAAATTGAAGCAATTACACATTTCTTACATTCTGCATTGTATGACTGATTCCAGATTATGACTAGATAGTGATTATGTTACGCTGTTTGCTTTTGTTTTGATCTTCTTTCAATTCTAAGCTAAGCTAGCGCACCTTACGAATAATTGGTAGTCATATTTTCCTTATCAGTTAAGCAAAGCATTCAAAGAAATTTTTGTTATTATTGTTGTTGAAGTACAACAAAACTTTTTTTTCCTAAGGTTAAGAGAATAAAATGATCATTCAGAGAAAAATAAGTTCGCATGTGATATCTACATTAGTATTGAAAATATCGTCTGTCGAACACTGCATAGGGGTAAAAGCGCTTGCCGTACGAATTAATAGTGGTCGGTGATCGTATGTTCAAATGGAATTCTTTGGTCATAATGTCATTAAATATGCGCAGCTCTCCAACACCTTTGTTTGAAATACAGCCCCACGCCATAACCGAAAGCTTCCCAACTTTAACGGTTGGTAAAATGCTTTTGGCTGTTTTTTTATTTCCCCAAACATTTCCTGGTCCATCATGAGATTACATCATTACCTTAGTCTCGTCACAAAAAATTACATCATTCGAGTAATCCGGAGAACTGTTAACATTAAAAATTGCGAAGTTCAAGCGCTTCTCAATGTTGACAGCAGACAGCAATGGCTCCTTCCTTGCTACATATGATAAGTAATTGTGGCAAATGAGTATTTTTCTCACTGTCTCATGGAACACGTTCTTGCAGTTTGTTTTAATGTCATTCGACAATTCTCTGAGCCTTATTTGCGGTTTATTTTTAATTGTTTTTAAAACTTCCGCACAATCCCGGCGAGAAAAGCTTTGATGGTCTGCCGTCAGAGCTGTCAGAATTCCAGCAAATCATCAATAAACGAGAAGGAACGTGCAAGTCAGTCAGTATATACATTTTTGAGCTTATAATCTTTTAAAATTAAAAACAAAATTTTACATTTTACATTTTGTTTCTACATCTGTTATCTACATCTACTATGTATATTCTACATCTAACACGTAGATCATACATGTACCATTTAGATTCTACATCTGCTCCGCTAGAGGCCACTCGCGTACATAACGAGGCAGAGTGTGCGAGCGAGAAAGAGATAGCGTGTCTCTTGCCGGAGGAGGCGGGAGATGCAATAATTATGACCCGATCTGATTCAGATCGGGTTCGGCAGTCTGGTAGATATGAGCATTCCCTACGATATAACGTTTTTAGTTTTATCCTATCTTTAAAAATATGCCTGACACAGATTTTCGTCCTTTGTGTGGGCGGAAGGGGGCGCGGCGAAATTTTGAAATACACTTGTAGCAGTGTGATATCACATGAGTCTGGAAACCAAATTTAGTTTCTCTAGCTCTTATAGTCTCTGAGATCTAGGCGCTCACCGAGACGGACAGACGGACATGACTGTATCGACTCGGATATTGATGCTGATGAAGAATATATATACTTTATGGGGTCGGAAACGTTTCCTTCTCTGCGTTGCACACATCCACTTTTACCACGAATACAATATACCCCTTAACTCTTTTTGAGTACGGGTATAAAAACGTGACTTGAAACGAAGCTAATTTTAGAAGGAATCAGACCAAGTAAGATTAGAAAAGAGCACGCGATCGGTCGTTTTCGAACTTTCTGACCCGTTAGTTTTTCTGTTGTATTAATTCAAGCAGTGTTTGCATTTTGCAAAGAATTTATTGACAGCGTCAAAAATGTCGGTCTTTTATTTTCTTCATTTCTTTTACGTTTTGCTTGGAATTTCGGAACTTTTTTTGTCATACCTATAGCTTATACATATTTATATAATAATTAATAAACAAAACTTTCCCAAATAATTCCTGTATTTATTTTTTTAATGATAATGTTGAAATTGTGTGAGTTATTTAGTTTTGCAAGTAATTAGTTGTCATACTTTATGCACATAGTATGTACAATGTACATACTCGCAAATTTAATAGTGCGGTGGACTGTGCGATCACCTGCCCTGTTGGTGCGTACATCTCAGAGTCGTACATTAAATATGATTTCCAATTACAATTAGAAATATATGACGTTAATCCTGATTTAGTGTCTCGAGCCGAACTTATGGATTTATGTAGTTCGGCTAAATCCACGCACAAGTCCATGACTGCTAAATTGGAACAAAAAGCAGCCATTGAGTCAGAATTTATCACAGGTATCTATAATTGACTAAATTTATTAGAGACTTTACCGAATAAAACAATTGTATCAACTTTTTTTTTACCAGAATAGTGGATAGCGACCTTATATTAAGATATGGGGAGATGTTTAATTATTGACTTGTTTAGAGAAAGAAGCGCTAGGAACAGTAAAGGCTTACCAAGTGACCGAAAAATATTATCCGAAGGCTCTTTTTGAAGCACGTGTCATAACAACATCTGTGCTGAGATCCCTGATTGATACAGTGTCCGCTTTTATTATTCGAGTCGCTACAGTTTGTGGGTGTTAAGTTAATTTCGAATGCACTTCTTCATGTCCAAGGTAGATCGAAAAACCTCTCCAGATACGAGAGAATTAAGATTAGATGATTATTAGATTCCATCGACCCACTGTGACTTGGAAAAACGTGTAACGAGACATGGCTAGAGCCATGTCTCGTTACAAACAGCGGAGTAGCAACGGATCTACGCCGTTCGAGAACAACCATTAAACTGATATACGCAGAGACACCGAACCATGGCTCCGGCCACGTTTCTCCTCACAACTAGCGGTGCGTCAGCACCCCGGAAAATACAATAGTCTTAAGCAACGCACGCAATTATTAAAATTAAGAACTCTCGATCAACAACTATACCCATTCTGCATTATTTCGCAACCAGCACAGAATTCTCGGTCACCCACCTCCTGGCTATCTTTCAACTTCCGCGATGCAGAGTTAGCAAAAACTCATTTTGAAGCCAAACCCAATTCCCAACTGCACCTTCCGGGATGCAGCCTCAGCAAAACCACCCTGACACACTAAAAATTGTCAACGAAGCACCAAGCTTTGACCTAGTTACCACACCCCACAATTATTGTTATCCAAAACCCTTAAGTCAGCAAGAATTAATTATTTCCGGGTCTCAGGTGCGATCGCCAGCTGCATAAAATGGCCAAGATCGGCCGAAAGAGCAGGCAGTCCATCAGCCCGAACGCAAGACACTGCACTAGGCAGTCCATCAGCCCGAACACGAGACACTGACTAAGCAGTCCACTGGCTCACAGGCCAAGTAACAAGATCCGCGAGTAATCCATCGTAAACAAACCCACGAAGAATTAATTAATAAAAATAATAAACGCCAGCAAAAACACAAACCACGATTTCTTGAAGTATTTTCGTCAGCAACACAATGCTCCTCCTGTCACCTACCTCTCTTTCGGTCAGACAAGGCCGCCCCGAACCTAAAAGATCCAGTAATCTACAAATTTTCTTGTAGAGGACCCTGGACAGACTTAAGCATACCTCAGTCGAGATAGGACCTTACAAGTGGCGCCCGAGCAGGGACTTTTTGGTAACTTTAAGGCGACTAACACCTTAATACGGAGCTTTGTGGAGTAAAGACCCACGGCCACTGAAAGAGACTAGGCTAGCCAGGATCAATAACCGTCAAGCACAAAACTCCGCCCACGCTAAACCCGGTCGCGAACAAATAGTGCCGCAGTGCCGATCCTACGAGTATCAAACGAAAGTACCGTACCGGAGTACCACCAACCCAAACGTAAGTCAGTGCCACTAACCACAGAAACCCACCATGGCAGCCCACGGAGACGGTCAACCCGACGAATTTTACCCTGAGGGACACCATACCAATCCAGGGGTCACCACCGGCTGGATTTACAAACTCTGGCGGGACGAGCTGGAAGCCCTTGCCGACGAATTCGGATTTGGCAACGAAGGAACAGTCGAAGAACGACGAAAGATATTCGCCGCATTAGTCGCCGGAACACTCTCGCAGGACGCCTGGGTTCGACTGGGAGACCTCGAACGGCAATACGCCAAACCAGCAGGACCCTCCAAGTCACCCATGCCCACCACTCCTGGGACATCTGACCAGCCGAAAACAGACCCAAAAGCCGGGTTACAAGTCCCCACCGCGGCCGAATACAGCACACCCGGCCCACCACCCATTGTAACGACAGTAGCTCGGCCACACAGAGGATCGTGCCAGCCATGGACTCTTCCATAGATAACCGACACCACAGCCACACCGCCCAAATCGCGGAAGAGATTCGGAAGTGGGGAATCACTGGAACTGGAACTCTGGAACTACTCAAAGAACGTGCGCTCTGAAATGGGGTGGACACAAATCAGATACCTCGGGCCATGACAGAGCTTCTCACCGATCGGGCCAGTCGCTGGTACCGCACCAGCCAACTGCAAGGCAGCTCATGGGCATATTTCCGCCAAGAATTCTTGACGTTCTTCTTGCCGCCACGGTATTTTGAACAATTGGAAGACCAGATCCGAGCCCGCAAGCAAGCGGTAGGAGAATTGTTCAAGGATTACCTCATCGAGATACGCCTACTCATGCAACACGCCAGGTAAACGCCGTGCCAGCATACCAGATGTATGTGCGGCGAAACGAACTACAAAGCTTAGCACAGCTCACAATGTTGGCCACCGAGTTCGAGAGCATCCAAGAGCGGACCATCCCGACCACTTTCGCACCCCCGCGTAACACGCCAAGATACGCAAGGCCGGCCACAGAGCAGAGGAATTGCGACTCGCACCAGACGCCATTTCTGAGTCCCCATTGGGAATCGACAGACACACCTGGGAGACCACCAGCTCATCCAAACAGTACAGCGAATCCCGACGCAGCCCATCACATGATCACGACCCCCATCACCAACCCACGCGCAGCCTGTCGCCGGTATGGTGAAGCGGGGCATGCGGCATACGACTGCCATAATCCCTCCATCCTATTCTGCTGGGAATGTGGCAAACGCGGCATACGGACCGTAAATTGCTGCCGCCAAAACACGTCGGGAAACGACATGCGTCCCCAACTGACACGGGATCAGCCGGAAACGACGCCTCCTCCAACCCGAGACTAAATAACTCTCTACACGTAAGCAACGGCCGGATAGTGGCGATGGTGACCATTGGAGGACACGCAACGGAAGCCACAATCGACACCGGGGCATCCAGAAGCTTCATCAGTGCAAACCTCGCCCGACAACTAGACAACAACACCAACCTGCAAGATGCATGCGTCCGCATACGCCTGGCTGATGGCCCGGTCAGAGAGATCTCACAAGTTCTACTGGCGCACATCAAGCTGGATCAACGAGAGGTTCAAATCCCGCTCCTGGTCCTGCCAAACATGTTGGGACAAGTTATTTTCGGCATGGACTTCCTAGGTGCCACCGAAACGACGATCCAATGCGGCACCACGCTGCTACAGCTACGAGACCGTCGCCCCATGCCCACTGAACCCGTGCTTACTACCATCCACGTACAAGAAACCCCAACAAATCGCAACGAACCCATGACCACGACCTACCACAACGCACACGGCACCCAATAACGCAACGCAGTACTTGACACCCAAACCAATCGCAGCGAATACGAAACAACGGCACACAACGGAGAACACGAATCCAAGGCCAACACCAGTAAACAGCAATCAAGCAATGGGGAGAATGAGTCCCACGGCCACGGCAACCGCGTACTAGGCCAACAACAGAGAACACGCATCCCAAAGAAACCACGAGGATCTCACACACGAGACAAACACACTTGAACACGGCGCTCGACACAGGAAGCCCAGGTCCAAGACAAGCAACAGAGCAAGCACACACAGAATCCACAACGGAAGAATTGAACGCACGGACGCCCTCAAAACCGACCACCAGCATCGAAAAAGGACAGCGGCAACCACCATCCGACAGCCGAGCAACACGGGAAACAGCCACGCTAACCCCACGCTGGTCGGGGCCCATAATCGAACTGATATCCACATGGAGTACCTTCCGCGTACCGACTTGACTGCTAGCGCCATGCACCGAGCCATGCCTAGTGCCAGGTCCGAGATCTTCGTCGCCCGAACCAGCTGTTGGTCCGACACAAGAGGCATCACCGAGACTCACCTTTCATGCGCCAAACGACCGCCAATACCACCCAAGTATTGCATCAGAGTTATGAAACATCACAGTTATGAAACACCCACGGCCAACGCCACCCCAATCGTCGCCCACATAAGCGACTACCAACGGATCGAACCGTCCAGCACACTCGACAGACCCATCCTGCCGAAAGACCCGAATCAAACCTTTGACCCCGGAGCCACCGAACCCACCGAAAACGATCCAGAACTGCCCACGGATCCTTGGCCACCCGACATAGCACCGCCGTTTCAAGAATGCCTGGACAAAGAACGACCATATAACGTTACCGACGCCATGCTAAAGTGACTAGATTAGCACCGACGAATCCAAAGACTCGGCACAAGCCAAAGGACAAGAGAACCCGGAAAAAGGCGAACCTCATCACCCGCCGACGCCACTAATCTCTCCATTACCCACCCGGTAGAATGGGGGGTGTAACGAACCATGGCTCTAGCCATGTCTCGTTACAAACAGCGGAGTGGCAACGGATCTACGCCGTTCGGGAACAACCATCAAACTGATATACGCAGAGACACCGAACCATGGCTCCGGCCATGTTTCTCCTCACAACTAGCAGTGCGTCAGCACCCCGGAAAATACAAAAGTCTTAAGCACAGAATTCTCGGTCACCCACCACCTGGCGATCTTTCGCAACCATTCGGCCTCAGGTCATCGACTTACCACTCAACTTACGCGATGCAGAGTTAGCAAAAACTCATTTTGAAGCCAAACCCAATTCCCAACTGCACCTTTCGGGATGCAGCCTCAGCAAAACCACCCTGACACACTAAAAATTTTCAACGAAGCACCAAGCTTCGACCTAGTTACCACACCCCACAATTATTGCTATCCAATAACCTTAAGTCAGCAAGAATTAATTATTTCCGGGTCTCAGGTGCGATTGCCAGCTGCATAAAAGGGCCAAGATCGGCCGAAAGAGCAGGCAGTCCATCAGCCCGAACACAAGACACTGCACTAGGCAGTCCATCAGCCCGAACACGAGACACTGACTAAGCAGTCCACTGGCACACAGGCCAAGTAACAAGATCCGCGAGTAATCCATCGTAAACAAACCCACGAAGAATTAAATAATAAAAGTAATAAACGCCAGCAAAAACACAAACCACGATTTCTTGAAGTATTTTCGTCAGCAACATTAGGCTCCTCCTGTCACCTACCTCTCTTTCGGTCAGACAAGGCCGCCCCGAACCTAAAAGTTCCAGTAATCTACAAATTTTCTTGTAGAGGACCCTGGACAGACTGAAGATCCGGGAGTAATCCATCGTAAACAAACCCACGAAGAATTAAATAATAAAAGTAATAAACGCCAGCAAAAACACAAACCACGATTTCTTGAAGTATTTTCGTCAGCAACACAAGGCTCCTCCTGTCACCTACCTCTCTTTCGGTCAGACAAGGCCGCCCCGAACCTAAAAGTTCCAGTAATCTACAAATTTTCTTGAGGACCCTGGACAGACTGAAGCATACCTCAGCCTGAGAGAGGACCTTACAAACGCTATCAACATCTATCGGCTGAAGAGATTAGCTCAGGGCGACCAAAATGTAAAAAGGTCAGTCAGTACTCACCAGAGCAAGCAATTTAAAAAAACCTCGTTAACTTTGGCTCAAGGCGAACTTCCTTAAAGGGCTGTGCATTAGTTGCTTTCGCAAGGGACATATTGTTTCCATGTGCAAACCTCTAGGGCATAGTCGCTAGAGGTGGAAAAACATCGATGAAACATAGATGTTTTGCAAGATAAACGAGAAGGAACGTGTGAGTCGCTTCTGGGGACGCGACTCTACTTATACCCGTACTCAGTCAGTATATACATTTTTGAGCTTATGATTTTTAAGAATTTTAGAAAAAAAAAAAATTTTACATATTACATTTTTTTGCTACATATGATATCTACATCTACATATACAATGTATATTCTACATCTAACATGTAGACTGTACATGTTCCAATTAGATTCTACATCTCCTCCGCTAGGGGTTGCTCGCGCACTGAACGCGGCAGAGTGTGCGAGCGAGAAGGAAAATGAGTTATGATATCGTTTGCAGGAGGGTGGGCAGGGGAAGCAACAGAAAATTAATTTCTTCATTCTGGCTATAATTATGATCCGATCTGATTCAGATTTGGCAATCTGGTAGATATAGGCATTCTCTACGATACTCCGTTTTTAGTTTTATCGTATCTTTAAAATTGTGCCTGCCACAGATTTTCGTCCTTTGTGGGGGCGGAAGGAGGCGGGGCGAAATTTTGAAATACACTTGTAGCAGTGTGATATCACATGAGTCTGGAAACGAAATTTGGTTACCCTAACTCTTATAGTCTCTGAGATCCAGGCGCTCAACAAGACGGACGGACGGA
Source organism: Drosophila obscura (assembly GCF_018151105.1). Lineage (NCBI taxonomy): Eukaryota > Metazoa > Arthropoda > Insecta > Diptera > Drosophilidae > Drosophila > Drosophila obscura. The sequence continues at coordinate 1,339,746 of NW_024542721.1, forward strand.
CGGACGGACAGACAGACATGGCTATATCGACTCGGCTATTGATGCTGATCAAGAATATATATACTTTATGGGGTCGGAAAATTTTTCTTCTCTGCGTTACACACATCCACTTTTACCACAAATTTAATATACCCCTTAACTCTTTTTTGAGTACGGGTATAACAATGAAAACTCGATATGTGTAATGAATACTTAATCATTTCAATAGATGCTGATTTGTTTATTACATGTCAGACATTTGTTGTCCAATCCTGTCAAATAGTGTAACAACTATTTTTTTTTTTTGAGCTTATGGCCTGGTTGCTGAGACCTTTAAGCCACAACTTTATTTTTTCTGAAGACATCATGTGTGCGTTCAGAAATTTATTTTTTGTAAAATGTCTACAAAGTTCAGGTACTGTTATATTTGTTTGTTTTAGACATTAATTTTCGAAAAGTATTTATTAATTATTTAATTTTTAATTCCCGAAAATAATACCTAAGATTTATTCTACAGTAAAAACATAAAATCATCGGAAAGGAACGGAATTTAGGGAAGCAATTGCTGACTATCGGTTTGAGCGGTTTGATTTCATTTCCTCCAAATTTTTGCAATTTCGTATCATCAAAAGACGAGCTTATCAACAAAGTATTCCCGGATATAATTGCTAACCACAAAAATACTAAATTGTTAAGTGAGCGAGCAATTTTGGCCGCTAAAAATAAAGATGTAGATGACCTCAATTTTATAATTCAAAATCAAATCGTAGGTACTCTGTATTCATTCAAATCTATCGACTGTGTAACAAACGAAGAAGAAGCCACTAATTATCCAACTGAATTTTTAAACTCCTTGGATGTGCCTGGTTTACCACCGCACAATTTAAAACTTAAAGTTGGCTCGGTAGTCATCATGCTTAAAAATTTAAACCAACCAAAACTGTGTAATGGAACGCGTTTGGTGATAAGAAAACTGATGAGCAATGTGATTAACGCGTCGATACTTAAAGGAAAATTTAAAGATGAGGAAGTTCTTATTCCAAGGATTCTGATGATTCCAACGGATATGCCCTTTGAGTTTAAACGAATTCAATTCCCGATTCGTCTTGCTTTCGCCATGACGATCAACAAATCACAGGGCCAATCCTTGACTATTTGTGGCCTCAATCTAGATAATGCATGTTTTTCTCATGGTCAATTGTACGTGGCATGCTCACGTGTCAGCAAACCATCCGCTTTATTTGTTCTTGCGCCTGACCAAAAAACAAATAATGTCGTTTACCACAAAGTGCTTGAATGAAAATCCTATTAATGAATTAATAATCCGAGTTTTATTTTTTTTCCCCCAATCTGCACAACATAGTTTTCAATCATTTTTTTCTGACATGAGTTTGAAGTACTTAATTATTATTTTTTTTATTTTTATTCTCATTCTGTATGTATGTTTTCATCATCATTCATCATAATAAAATACTTTTTTGTTTCTATCTATATAAATATATTATTTTGTATCATTGTTTTACGTTCATTAAAGCCTAAATTAGTTCAGCTAAAAAGTAACACGACATTCATTGACTGTTAGGCGGTACGAAGTTTGCCGGGTCAACTAGTATATAAATAAAAAAAAGTAAATTTTCCAGATTATATCTTAAAATAAGTCTTGATTCTTGTTGAGAAATAATAATTGGCCCACCACTTCCGGCTTAAGGCGGCTACGATGATCGGAAATAATTTTCCCACCCATCCTGAACATCCTCTCTGACTCGTAGGATGGGCATTGCGATATATATCCTGGCAGGCCCTAACGACATGTCTCCTCGCGGAGTTTGGCGTCATATCTCCGCCCAGAATTTAGTGACATATCTCCTGCTGAAAAATGTATAGCAGATATGTCGTTACCCGGTAGGATGTTTCCAGGACACACAAATATTTTTGGGCTACAGCTTTAAATGGAATCATACCGTCTGTATTCATCTAAAAAGGTAACCTTTTGAGCTTGATCTACTTCTCTCTTTAGGTTTTTCTTTCAATGAGACGACAAAAACATAAAAACAAAACATCGATGTTTCGCCAAAAAACATCGATGCTTTTAAACATTTAAAAAAACATCGATACATCAATAGTAACATCGATGTTTATCCACCTCTATTAGACCTTACTGTCTGGTTTCCCAGGCTGAAATTTCTAAACAAGTTCCTAAATAATAGCCAGTGGTGCAAAATAACGTAATTTCACCTTTGTTTGCTATTACATTGCTCACTGCATATAAATATTGTAACCGCTTATAAGTACTCACGGAGGCGGCCGTTTTTTCGCCTCTTTATATCTCCTTCTTCATTTTGCTACTGCAGCTGAAGCATCTATGCTCGCATTCCCTCTCTCTATCTATCGCTTGTACTCGGCTCTGCAGCAGCGCCAGCTTCTATCGCTTTATTCGTTCTCCCTCTCGCTTGCATTAGGGCACGGGCAATTAGGCCCGCCTGCCCTTTTTCAGTCTTTAATTGATCGTCATCATTATCACACACACGTTCTACCATGTTCCAGGTTAAGATATCAACACCAACGAATTCAAAAGCGCAGGTCGAAAGACGTCGTCCGAAGAAGTAATGAAAATCCGAGAACCCAGCACTGGGCCAAGATTATATAATCGGGGGTTGATTTCACTGCAGTAAAATCTAAGTGACCAAACGCTCTCAAATGACGAAATTCCATTCCCACAGTACCGGTGCACACCGATCACCTTACCTGGGACATTGAACACTTTTTGGAAGGCGATTGCTTTAGGTAACCCTCGGTTACCGGGCAATTCACACACACGCGCGAGCCAGTCAGCATTCTCTGACTTCCCTTACCGGGAATATTGGACACTGACTGCAGGCCTAATGATTAGGTAACTTTCTGTTACCGATCAGCCCGTCTGCACGCGTAATATATATGCAATATATATGGGCATATCCGCCGAATGGTCAACCAGGACCGAAAAATAAAATGTTCATAATAATCGTATTTTTTTGTGTATTCTTATAAAGAAATGTCCAAATTTTCATAATGCCATGGTTTTATGGCATATCTCAGTGGTTTTCATGAGAAAATTTGCCTGAAAACTTGAAAAATGTGATTTCTTCACTTGTGGCTTTTTTTAAAGGCATTTTTATATTTAATTATTTTGCATGCAAAACATCTGATATGTTTGCACTCTTTCTACCCAATCTCTCTATTGCAATCTGTTAAGAAGAGAAAAATGCAAAGAGACCGAAAAAATCTTCAGTTAATGGTTAATTTTTATTTTGCTTCTTATCTATGTTCTAATCGTACGTTCGCGACCGAAAACATCATTTTATTGTAATTGCTTCGCATTGAATGCAAGCAGGTGGCTGAAACTGCATGTGTAAAGTAAGTTTTGTGTAACTATTTTAAATATAAAAAAACTTTGGGGTTACTATTAACCAAACTTTTTATTTTGATTTTCGAAGTAGCGTACGTTCGCGACCGTAAGTATTTTTTTTATTTGTTACTTTTACTTTTAATTGTTTAACACGCATATAAATATTCGTAGATGGCTAAAACAAGTGAAAAACAGACCCGATATCTCAATAAAATTAAAAGCGATCCACAAAAGTTAAATGAATTGCGCGAAAAAGCAGCTCATTTTTTTCATTTTAAATACAATTTTCTCTTCTTACTATAAATGTTATTACGTACATAAAATGGAGTAATAAGTTGGTTTTAAGGGAAATATGAACTGATTCAAGGGAAAACGTAAGGAGAAAAAATTTAAAATACATATGGAAAAATCGTACGTTCGCGACCCGTACGTTCGCGACCGGTACTTAATTTAATTTTTTTTAAACCAATGGAGATAATTTTATGTGAATATACCTTATAGAAAGATACATTAATCCTCTTTTAAAGTCAATTTATCGTTTTAGAATATTCCGTTCCAATTCGCAGATAATTGCATTTTTCTAGATTAAGTCAAAGTCGACTTATATTTTTCGTACGTTCGCGACCGCATGTTTTTTTAAATTATTTTAAAATCTAAAACTCGATGAACCCCATCATTTGCACTAAGCATAGAGCTAACAAAATGCTATTGAAACGCAGAAAAAAAGTCTTGGAAAGTTTTCGTTTTCTATCTTTTTTGTGCATTAAAAGCGTGCGAACGTACGTTCGCGACCCGCGGATATGCCCATATCCCAACCCTTCCAACATTCCGAAGTAGAAATAAGATATCTGTAAGACATTGGTGGGAAAATCGATGGCCGGCCAATCCATAAAAGGAACTGCCTGGCGTTGAGACGAGGCAGTCCATCGGCCATAGCAGTCAGGCAAATAACAAACACGCAAGTCAGGCAGTCCATCAACAAAAAACCACCATAGGCGTTAAAAAAACAAATAAAAATAACCTAATACTTAACATAACCTGGTAGAATAATAATACGGAAAATTAAAGATACCCATTAAAAATCAAGGAACCAAAAGTGTTGTAATTTCGCTAACCATTTTATTTCAGTATCTGGAAAGTCCCTGATTTCCCAACAAAGTCCTTGCGAATTATAAATTATCTTGTAACTGTAATCATGGAAAGACAGATGCATATCCCAGCCTGAGATATGTTCTTAAATGTGGCGCCCGAGCAGGGACTTTAAACGATTTTTTGGGATAATTTCCAGAAAACCGAAATCAGGGACTTCGTGGATTAAATACCCACTAACATCAAAAGAAAAAAATTGAATTGACATGCTAAACTTACCCACAGCTCATACATAAAAAATCCGCGCACTCACGTAATCCGGCACGAAAACAATCGCGAAAATATACGCAGTGCCGATCCTAAAAGTGCCGTTTAACAGAGACTCAGTGCCAAAATCAATAGAAAACACCCATGGAATATCACGACGAGGAACAACAAGAGGATGCATACCCAGCGGGACACTTTTCCAATCCAGGGGTCAGCATCGGCTGGATCCACAAACTCCGGCGGGAAGAGCTAGAAGTCCTCGCCGAAGAATTCGGATTCGGCAACGAAGGAACGGTCGATGAGCGCCGAAAGAAATTTGCCGCACTAGTCGCCAGAAGCCTGGGTTCACCAAGGAGAGTTCGAGAGGAACTATATATTTATTTAGTGTATATTCTGGCTAAGCTAACTTCTTTCTATCTTAAAAAATAAACAGTTTGTATAACCACTGAAAAAGAAAAAATCAGAAAGCAACCGTCTGATGGCTCCTTTCCCAAGGCAAAAGTCGAATCGCATCCCATCAGGCAGCGAAATATACTGCCGAAGAGACCTACATATTGGCTCATTATTTCCGTAATTGGTCCGGTGATCAACAACAAAGAGTGCGTAGTCCCTAAGACTCCAGGTAGGCGTGTTGAAGCCAATCCTAGTAAGAGGGTCAGGGCAATCGATGTTACCCACCAATATATCGTATAGAAATACCTGAGCCGCAATGGTCCTTCGATGTTCGAGAGAGGAGCGATGCATGAGGTGAATTCTGCACTCATAGGACGGCAACGGAATAGAAAATTGCAACGGCTGGAGTACAAACATAAAAAATTTCCTTTGCAATCTCTCGATACGCGCAATTTGAGCGACCCCAGTGGGGTTCCAAACCACTGAAGCATACTCAAGGCGCGAGCGCACCAGAAATGAATAAAGACTTAGCCTCGTATATGGGTCCTTAAACAAAGCCGAACATAGCTTATGCTATGAAGTTCAAAAAGTTCAAATTCAAAATGAAGTTCAAATGCTCGATAAAAAGAAAGTTTGAATCGAACAAGACCTCTAGGTCAAGTGTCTCCGTCTGCTTCAAGAGCGGACGGCCATCTATCGAATATGAGGCCTGAACATTGAATACACACTTGCTAAATGACACAAAGTAATGATTGGGTCAAGCACATACTAAAACAGTCATCTAGAAACAGAATTTCGTGCTGCAAACGCACATTGCTCGGCATCATAGCCGCCGACTGCGGATCGGCGGACCATACCAACAAGCCCAGATTGAAATCACCAACAACGCAGAGATTCTCGATATACGATGTGCTGATACATAGCGTCTCCGACTGACCGGCCACTGACACACCAATCTGATCCAAGATAGAGTCATCATTAAAGAGACAAATCAGATCACAGCGTAGGGTGCGTCTAACGGCCAAAATGACACCACCACAACGCTTCTTTTTGGCACAATCTCTGTCCTTAAGAAACACTTGGAAAAGGTTGGGATCGAAGTACTCGTTGTCGAAGAAGTTTTCGTTGAGCCAGGTTTCACCCAAGATGATTACGTCGAAATCGCACGTAGAGGTTGCCAAGTAGACAGCCAGTCTTAGTGCGCGTACCTGCTATATTTTGAAAGAAAGTGCGAAAGGATTTGGCCCCCTCCATCAGCATCAGCGGCCACGGGAGGAGGATCCAGAGCAGGACCACGCATTTCACTCTGAACAGCAGGGACAAGCTCCATACTAGAAACGCGCCGAACCATCGCAGTGTGGATCAGCAGCCCATCCTCGTCGAGCAGACTGGGCGGGAACGCGGCTGGGAGACCCACTCTTTTTGAAAGTGTTGACAGTGGCGCTGAAGTGGCTCCCCAAGTGTCGAGTGCAGCGCCGACGCAAGCATAGCACACATAGCAATGCAATAGCGTTTGTTGTTGTGATGTAGACGTTAAGCACTCACGCTGTCGAGAGAAAACGCGAGCAAGAGCATCGCCACCCGACCCATCAGCAGCAGAGCGAATGCCTCACAAAGCGCACCGCGAAAAATACATATTGTAGTTGTTGCGTCGCCGTGGAATGCCAAATATGATCCCACGGGCGGTTGCTTACAGCAAAGAAGCGAACAATTGCAGGTAGAATATACTGTCGAAAAGCGGCGATCATGAACCCTGAGACGCCGCACAGTGGCTCGTTTTCTCAAAACACGTTGCAAAATTAATAACTTTTGAACCCGGGTAGGTATAAGTCTGAAATTTAATACATATATTTGCAATACTTAAAATAATTTTTTAAAAGAAAATGTAAAGTAGGCTTGTCACTGGAAGGGGCGTAATTAACGGTCAAACTCGAAATTTCGTTTTTTATACCCGTACTCAAAAAAGATGTAAGGGGTATATTAGATTTGTGGTAAAAGTGGATGTGTGCAACGCAGAGAAGGAAACGTTTCCGACTCCATAAAGTATATATATTATTGATTAGCATCAATAGTCGAGTCGATATAGCCATGTCCGTCCGTCTGTCCGTCTCGATGAGCGCCTAGATCTCAGAGACTATAAGAGCTAGCGAAACCAAATTTGGTTTCCACACTCATGTGATATCACACTGCTACAAGTGTATTTCAAAATTTCGCCCCACCCCCTTCCGCCCACACAAAAGACGAAAATCTGTGGCAGGCACATTTTTAAAGATACGATAAAACTAAAAACGCAGTATCGTAGAAAATGCCCATATCTACCAGATTGCCGAATCTGAACAAGATCGGATCATAATTATAGCCAGAATGAAGAAATTCATTTTCAGTTGCTTCCCCTTCCCCCATCCTGCCAACGACCATGCAACTCATTTTCCTTCCCGCTCGCACACTCTGCCGCGTTCAGTGCGCGAGCAACCCCTAGCGGAGGAGATGTAGAATCTAAATGGTACATGTATAATCTACATGTTAGATGTAGAATATACATAATATATGTAGATGTAGATAACATATGTAGCAAAAAAATGTAAAATGTAAAATTTTTTTAATGCTAAAATTCTAAAAAATCATATGTTCAAAAATGTAAATACTGACTGAGTACGGGTATAAGTAGAGTCGCGTCTTTAGAAGCGACTCACACGTTCCTTCTCGTTTTAATGTATATTTACCCAAAAATTATTATTTTCTTTCCGTGGTAGCAACCCCCAAACATTAAACTAAAAATTTGAAAACAATTGTATAATTTTATTGAATAACAGAGAACAGAATTGGGGGGTGTCCCTTTGAAAAACCAAAATAATTTTTAAAAGTTTGGCCCAGCCTAATATATATATAACATAAAAAACTTTAACAAATAACATAGTCAGATTTATAATCAATGTTTATATTTATTAATTATGTACATATATACATAATCAACACATAATATTAGATTAATATTAATTTATTAAGAATATGTATAGTTTACATAAAGTTGCACACATATTTACATACCTCTATATTTTCAACCATGTAGACGTGATGCTGTTCACATAGAAATATGAAGTTGTGTTTCCTATTTCTCAACAATTTTTTTTTATCGATTTTTGACTATAATTTGGAAACATAAACAGTAATGTATTAAAACTAACAGAAATTTTATTAAATCTTTTTTCTTTTTTATATAAACTATGCATATATTTTTTTAAATAAACGAAATTATTTGGTATATTTTTTTTGCACATACATATATGGCTCACAATCCTTGGTCACTTAATTGCTTTTAAATTCAATGTGGGACATCCAATTGCTTGAACAAAATAAAACAGTTTGCATACTTATATAGTCATACATATGTACATAGCAAATACATGTTGAGTGCGCATGTCCAATTTCGAGATGACAAAAAATAATGATTTAGTCAGGCTCCTGTTTTCACTTTCGCAATAAATTCTCCGGAAGATAGCGGCTACCGATTTCCGATTTAAAGCCTAGTACTCGCGATAAATTTTCCGTCGACCGAAAGTGCTATTAATTTCGCTCGGTGCCCAGTTTAACCAAAGTGGGCAAAGGGCATGCTCTACGGTTACGGTTTTGTGTTTGTTTAAAAACAGAAATCTGCTGAAATTTCAAATTTGGGTAAATGTTCGATATATGGGCCTATGCTCCTAAAATCGCAAAAAAAAAAAAGCCTCGAAACTATTTGGCGGTCGGGCATGATTCTTTTTTAATTGAATTTCAAAGTTTCATATTTGTACACTTTTTTTTTTATATGAGTTTTGACATTGAAGCCTAAGTTTCGTCGAAAGATGTTTATTTTATAGTTATGAGAGGTTGGTCGGGTTGTAAAATGTCTCTTTCGATGTTTTTATCGGTAAATTCGGCCGACATTTTGCAATTTTTTGTCAGACTAAAACGTTATGTTAACAGATACAAAATTTCCAGAATATGAAAGTATGTGCATCGTTTCCATTGGTGATACTTTATCGCCGAAATCCTGGTTTTTTACTCTCATGTAATAAGGAAACAACTAGAAGAAACGAGTGAGTTGCTTCTGGGGAAGCGACTTTACTTTTATACCCGTACTCAGTCAGTATATAAATATATATAAAGGAGCGTTTTCCTCAATATATTTGATCAAGGATCGGGGTGTTTCAAACTCCAGTGAGCTAATTAATCTCGATGCGAAGAAATTTGCAGTAATCCAAGAATAATGCGAAAGTCGAGGGGGTTCAGTTGAGTACTAGCCAATAACTATTTATTCGGTTTCTAAGTGCATGAGCACTGAGCATAAGCGGGCTTCTAATGTGGTGAATTCAATTACAAATTTAATGCAAGCGCGTAACAAAGAGAGTAAGAATGAGCGTAAGGTACTACAACGCGAGAGTCATTTAAGTGATTATTATATTATATTATGACATTAAGAGTTTCACCAAACATCCCGGCCCCGTTGAAAGGATTGCTTTCAAACTAGTTGAAGAATCGCCAACTTGTGTACTGGCCTGCAGCATGTTCCATTCGCGGTGCGGAGGTGCACCACGCGTACACGACCATCCCTTCCGAGCACTGTAGACTGCACTCGGCCTAGCTTCCAGCGTATTGGCAGGTTGTCCTCATGAATGATGACCATTGTGCCCTCAGTAAGATTCGTTGAGGGTGCTCTCCATTTCATGCGAGATCGCAATTCGTTGACGGCTTGACGGCGGTGATCATGTCGTAGCGGTCCAAATTTGACAACTTGACGTTTTCGAGGGACCTCTCAGGCAACGAACGCAATGATTCGCCAACCAAGAGGTGACCAGCCGTAAGTGCGTTGAAGTCGTTCGGGTCTGACGAGAGTGGTGATATCGGGCGCGAGTTAAGGATCGCTTCTATCTCCACTACGACGGTGCTCAGTTCCTCAAACGTAAACCTTGTGTTTGCCAATGTTCGATTCAAGAGCCCTTTCGCACTCTTGACGGCCGCTTCCCAAAGGCCTCCGAAGTGAGGTGCCCTGGGAGGAATAAAGTGGAAATTAATAAAAATCTGTGGCGCAAAATCTATAAATTTCATCTTGGGTCTCCTTTTTGAACATAAACCTTTTGAGTTCAAACAGTTGATTTGATGCCCCGACAAAATTAGTGGCATTATCGCAGAAAATGTCTGCCGGAAATTTTCGACGACCTCATATCCGCTTCAATGCATTCAAGAACGCCTTCGTTGATAAGTCCGAAACTACTTCAATGTGAACGGCTTTGGTGAGAAGGCAAACGAACACGGCCAAGTACGATTTTGTAGACCCCTTTCCTCGAATCCGTAGATAGGCATTAATGGGTCCACAAAAATCCACACCACAGCGTTCAAACGGTCGGGCAGGAGAGAGTCGAGACGGTGGTAGTGAGCCCATAAGTTGGTATAGCAGCTTTGGTCTGTAGTGAACACAGTGTACACAGGAGCGGACAATTCGACGTGCCAAGTCTCTGGCGTTAACGATCCAGTATACCAAACGAATGAGAGCGACTAAGGCCTTAGGTCCAGCGTAATAGTTACGAATATGCAAGTGACGAATATAATTCCAAACAAGTTTAGACTGGCTAGGCAGCAGCAACGGATGTTTTTGACCGTCTGGTAGGTCTGAATATTCCAATCGTCCACCAACCTTGACGAGCTCGGATCCATTTACGAGCTCTAAAAAGGTAGTAAGAAACTTTAAGCTACTCTTCAATGGTTTTTGCTTCTGAAGTAAACGAATATCTTCTGTGAAATGAGTTCGTTGAATGTTCCAAATAAGGCAGTGCGAAGCAAAACGAAGCTCATCTGGTGTCGGTGAGGATGTGGTAGGCGTCGATTGCTTCCGACATCTCCTTATGAACCTTACCAAGCTGTTTACTGCTGGTGGGCCATTTCAACGAATCTTCCAGCTGAAATAAGGGACCAGAAAACCATGCCGATTTGATAAGCTCGCTAACGTTGCAGCCTCGCGACAGAAGAGCAGCTGGATTTTTATATGTTGGTACGTAGCGCCACTTCCCACCAGACGTCATCTCCTGAATGTCAGAAATCCTATTCCCAACAAAGGTCGATAAAGTGATTAAGTGTTGTTGCAGCCAATGCAATATGATCTGTGAGTCGCTCCAAAAATATGACGTGATGTTGTGTTCAGAGAATATATCCTTGATTTTGTAGAAAAGCTGAGACAGCAAATGTGCGCCGCACAGTTGAAGCTTCGGAAGAGACGGTTTCTTCACTGGTGCTACTCTCGACTTAGACGTGAAAAATTTCACTGCATCCTGTCCTAGCGGATTCTCACTGCGCACACAAATACAGCAGCCGTATGCTTGAATCGAGGCGTCGCAAAATCCATACAGTTGAATAGTCCTGGCGTCGGGCTGCAAACAAAACCGCGGTACCGATAGTGACGAGAGTGAATTCAATGACTCCAAACAGTTGCTCCATGCATTGCTTAGAATTTGCGGAATAGACTCGTCCCAATCCAGCTTCAACAGCCACAACTCCTGAAGAATAATCTTAGCGACGATGACTAGAGGCGACAGCAGACCGATTGGATCGAATAACGATGATGCAGTGGATAGAATTGTTCGTTTTATGGTGGTGGCAAAGATTTCCTTGGGAGTGAAGGTAAAGCTAAATACATCAATTTGTTGATGCCACGTTACGCCGAGTGTGCTACTACTCTCATTCTCTGATGTGTTTAGTTCTTTAATAGACTAATCTTCCATCACGCCTGGATGATTGAAATGCCATTTGCATAAGGGAAACTGACCATAAGCGAGGGTAGCTGTGATTTCTGTTTTGAGTTTGAGGTTCTATTTCTATTTCATCAGCCCCTCCCAGAAGATCATCAACATAAAACGCCTTTTAACAGCCGCAGCTCCTAAGGGCCACTTATCCTTACAATCATCCGCCAAGTGATGCAAACTACGAGTTGTGAGGTATGGGGCGGACGCGGTCCCATATGTTACGGTATTGAGCTGATAGGTTTGAAGCTCGGCATTTGGGAACGTCCGCCACAAAATATACTGGAATTTTCTATCCTTCTCCCCCACAAGCACATGTCTATACATCTTAGTGACGTCAGCAGTGATACCAAACCTATGCAAGCGGAATCGTAGCAATTGCAGGTACAACTCATCCTGAATGGTCGGACCGACTAAAAGAAGATCGTTAAGTGATTTCTGCGATGTTGTACGGCAAGAAGCGTCAAATACGAGCTTCGTCGAGGTGCTGCTTGGCTTGAGAACGAAATGGTGAGGAATATAATAATGTGGTTTCTCTAAGTTTGTCTTCGGTATTATGGACATGTGACCAAGACTTTCATATTCCGGCATAAACGATAGATACTGCGAGCGAATCTCCGGTAAACGAGCAAGACGTCTCTCAATGGCAAAAAATCGATTACGAGCTGTATCGACTGAATTTCCAAGACAGTTTGGGTCTTCTTGGAATGGCATCACCTTCTGTGTTGCATCCCTATAGAGTTCCTCACAGCGACGATGAGTTGGGAGAATTTTAGCTCTTGAATTGCCGATAGAGTCAACCTTCCATAACTGCTGTAAGTTTTTGTCGATCGACTCTTCTACAGTCACCAAGCATAACGATGGCTGTATATTCTGTTGGCGTTGGTACCTCCCAGCAACAACCCAACCGAACAGAGTCTTCTGCAACGTGGGAAGATTGGGACCAATGCGAATCTGGAAAACAGCAAGAGCTCCATAGAAGACTTTGGTTCCCAATAACAAATCAATGCGCTTAGACCTAAAAAACGATTCATCTGCAGGGTCTGCCAGGGAATTGGCAGGTAGGTTCCAATTTGATATGTCGATCTCACTATCTGGCTGGTAGGCAATGTGAGAGATTATTCCGAACTGGAGAGTTAGCTGATAGCCAGATGTGCGCGACTTAATAGAAGTCGTCGTACGAGCCTTAAGGTTAGTAAGGGACTCTCCGATCTGCGGATTCCGATGTGGTGTTTTTCACGACGAAGGCGAAGTTTTTGAGCGAAGTTCTCGGTTACAAAATTAACCTGAGAACACGAATCAAGCAATGTCTACCAAGTTTGTATTCACTTGAGGCATCCTTGACCAATACCATCGCTGTCGCTAACAGTATCTGATCCTCTGCTGCTACTTCCATGTGCGAATAAGACGCTGCTTGATGAGACTGACTGGCAGTAGGTGGCCAGGAGGGTAGCGATGATTGTGTTTCTTGTGCTGGAGTTGAGGTTTGTCCTTCTGACGATTGAGGTGTTTGTTGCGGCTGAGAGTGATGTAAGGTTGAATGATGAGTCCGATTACAGGCACGGCAACGATGAACCGATGCGCATTGTGCCACTCTATGGCCGTTTCCAAGACAATTGATGCAGAGACCGAGGCGTTTCACATTATCGAACCGTTGATTGCTGTTCATAACCTTGAACTGCGAACAGTTCGTAATTTTATGACCAGAACTAGAACAAAGGGTACAAGACAAATTAGTAATGGCAAACGATGAGGTTGTATGGTGATTTGAATGACGATTGGACTTATTGGTTTCAGCCTTTCGTTGCGACGAAGTAGTAGCCGAGGTTCCAGATCAATGGAGAAACTGACAGGGGCGTTCCAACAGCTGTGTGCATTTTACCCAGGTTGGCAGAGTCTTGTAGTCCAGCGATTCCTTCCACTTAATCCGAGTTGGCTGATCACACTTCTCCATAACGATATATGAGCATAGCTTGAGCAATATTCTCAGGTTTGCCGATGGATTCCAAAGAGCTAAAGATAGCGGAGGCTTTATCCACTAAACTGCGAAGCTGCTGACTGTTAGCCCTTTCCACAGGCAAACAATGACTCGATTCCTTTTAGAAAAATAAGAGTAGAATTATCATAACGTTCTTTGAGTTTTTCTAGAGCCTTCGGATAGTTTTCGCTGGTAACCTGGAATGCCTGAACTGTGTCTAACGCCGGCCCCCTTAGGCAGGTCAGCAAATAATTAAACCTTTCTATGTTAGACAGTCACGACTCACGCACAATAAGTTGATCGAACGAATTTATGAAATTCTTATAATTCGCATAAGTACCGTCAAACGTAGGCTGCGACAACCTCGGCAACGACGACCACACTGGCGGCGGGTGATGATCCGGCGTCAATATGCTAGCGTTCAGATCTCCTCCTAGTTTTTCCTTTATGGATAGCTTTATTGCTATGTAAGGTATCTTAGGTATCTTCCAAGTCCGCACGTCTTTCATCGTTCGGACTAAGATCCTCGATGTCAGATTGAACGTTTAGAATTTTCTTGAAATACGTTTCTAAGATGCTCAAGCGATAGCGAAGCTCATCAAAGATTTCCTTGGGAGTGAAGGTAAAGCTAAATACATCAATTTGTTGATGCCACGTTACGCCGAGTGTGCTACTACTCTCATTCTCTGATGTGTTTAGTTCTTTAATAGACTAATCTTCCATCACGCCTGGATGATTGAAATGCCATTTGCATAAGGGAAACTGACCATAAGCGAGGGTAGCTGTGATTTCTGTTTTGAGTTTGAGGTTCTATTTCTATTTCATCAGCCTTTTAACAGCCGCAGCTCCTAAGGGCCACTTATCCTTACAATCATCCGCCAAGTGATGCAAACTACGAGTTGTGAGGTATGGGGCGGACGCGGTCCCATATGTTACGGTATTGAGCTGATAGGTTTGAAGCTCGGCATTTGGGAACGTCCGCCACAAAATATACTGGAATTTTCTATCCTTCTCCCCCACAAGCACATGTCTATACATCTTAGTGACGTCAGCAGTGATACCAAACCTATGCAAGCGGAATCGTAGCAATTGCAGGTACAACTCATCCTGAATGGTCGGACCGACTAAAAGAAGATCGTTAAGTGATTTCTGCGATGTTGTACGGCAAGAAGCGTCAAATACGAGCTTCGTCGAGGTGCTGCTTGGCTTGAGAACGAAATGGTGAGGAATATAATAATGTGGTTTCTCTAAGTTTGTCTTCGGTATTATGGACATGTGACCAAGACTTTCATATTCCGGCATAAACGATAGATACTGCGAGCGAATCTCCGGTAAACGAGCAAGACGTCTCTCAATGGCAAAAAATCGATTACGAGCTGTATCGACTGAATTTCCAAGACAGTTTGGGTCTTCTTGGAATGGCATCACCTTCTGTGTTGCATCCCTATAGAGTTCCTCACAGCGACGATGAGTTGGGAGAATTTTAGCTCTTGAATTGCCGATAGAGTCAACCTTCCATAACTGCTGTAAGTTTTTGTCGATCGACTCTTCTACAGTCACCAAGCATAACGATGGCTGTATATTCTGTTGGCGTTGGTACCTCCCAGCAACAACCCAACCGAACAGAGTCTTCTGCAACGTGGGAAGATTGGGACCAATGCGAATCTGGAAAACAGCAAGAGCTCCATAGAAGACTTCGGTTCCCAATAACAAATCAATGCGCTTAGACCTAAAAAACGATTCATCTGCCAGTGGAGTATTGGCAGGTAGGTTCCAATTTGATATGTCGATCTCACTATCTGGCTGGTAGGCAATGTGAGAGATTATTCCGAACTGGAGAGTTAGCTGATAGCCAGATGTGCGCGATTTAATAGAAGTCGTCGTACGAGCCTTAAGGTTAGTAAGGGACTCTCCGATACTGCGGATTCCGATGTGGTGTTTTTCACGACGAAGGCGAAGTTTTTGAGCGAAGTTCTCGGTTACAAAATTAACCTGAGAACACGAATCAAGCAATGTCTACCAAGTTTGTATTCACTTGAGGCATCCTTGACCAATACCATCGCTGTCGCTAACAGTATCTGATCCTCTGCTGCTACTTCCATGTGCGAATAAGACGCTGCTTGATGAGACTGACTGGCAGTAGGTGGCCAGGAGGGTAGCGATGATTGTGTTTCTTGTGCTGGAGTTGAGGTTTGTCCTTCTGACGATTGAGGTGTTTGTTGCGGCTGAGAGTGATGTAAGGTTGAATGATGAGTCCGATTACAGGCACGGCAACGATGAACCGATGCGCATTGTGCCACTCTATGGCCGTTTCCAAGACAATTGATGCAGAGACCGAGGCGTTTCACATTATCGAACCGTTGATTGCTGTTCATAACCTTGAACTGCGAACAGTTCGTAATTTTATGACCAGAACTAGAACAAAGGGTACAAGACAAATTAGTAATGGCAAACGATGAGGTTGTATGGTGATTTGAATGACGATTGGACTTATTGGTTTCAGCCTTTCGTTGCGACGAAGTAGTAGCCGAGGTTCCAGATCAATGGAGAAACTGACAGGGGCGTTCCAACAGCTGTGTGCATTTTACCCAGGTTGGCAGAGTCTTGTAGTCCAGCGATTCCTTCCACTTAATCCGAGTTGGCTGATCACACTTCTCCATAACGATATATATGAGCATAGCTTGAGCAATATTCTCAGGTTTGCCGATGGATTCCAAAGAGCTAAAGATAGCGGAGGCTTTATCCACTAAACTGCGAAGCTGCTGACTGTTAGCCCTTTCCACAGGCAAACAATGACTCGATTCCTTTTAGAAAAATAAGAGTAGAATTATCATAACGTTCTTTGAGTTTTTCTAGAGCCTTCGGATAGTTTTCGCTGGTAACCTGGAATGCCTGAACTGTGTCTAACGCCGGCCCCCTTAGGCAGGTCAGCAAATAATTAAACCTTTCTATGTTAGACAGTCACGACTCACGCACAATAAGTTGATCGAACGAATTTATGAAATTCTTATAATTCGCATAAGTACCGTCAAACGTAGGCTGCGACAACCTCGGCAACGACGACCACACTGGCGGCGGGTGATGATCCGGCGTCAATATGCTAGCGTTCAGATCTCCTCCTAGTTTTTCCTTTATGGATAGCTTTATTGCTATGTAAGGTATCTTAGGTATCTTCCAAGTCCGCACGTCTTTCATCGTTCGGACTAAGATCCTCGATGTCAGATTGAACGTTTAGAATTTTCTTGAAATACGTTTCTAAGATGCTCAAGCGATAGCGAAGCTCATCAAAGATTTCCTTGGGAGTGAAGGTAAAGCTAAATACATCAATTTGTTGATGCCACGTTACGCCGAGTGTGCTACTACTCTCATTCTCTGATGTGTTTAGTTCTTTAATAGACTAATCTTCCATCACGCCTGGATGATTGAAATGCCATTTGCATAAGGGAAACTGACCATAAGCGAGGGTAGCTGTGATTTCTGTTTTGAGTTTGAGGTTCTATTTCTATTTCATCAGCCCCTCCCAGAAGATCATCAACATAAAACGCCTTTTAACAGCCGCAGCTCCTAAGGGCCACTTATCCTTACAATCATCCGCCAAGTGATGCAAACTACGAGTTGTGAGGTATGGGGCGGACGCGGTCCCATATGTTACGGTATTGAGCTGATAGGTTTGAAGCTCGGCATTTGGGAACGTCCGCCACAAAATATACTGGAATTTTCTATCCTTCTCCCCCACAAGCACATGTCTATACATCTTAGTGACGTCAGCAGTGATACCAAACCTATGCAAGCGGAATCGTAGCAATTGCAGGTACAACTCATCCTGAATGGTCGGACCGACTAAAAGAAGATCGTTAAGTGATTTCTGCGATGTTGTACGGCAAGAAGCGTCAAATACGAGCTTCGTCGAGGTGCTGCTTGGCTTGAGAACGAAATGGTGAGGAATATAATAATGTGGTTTCTCTAAGTTTGTCTTCGGTATTATGGACATGTGACCAAGACTTTCATATTCCGGCATAAACGATAGATACTGCGAGCGAATCTCCGGTAAACGAGCAAGACGTCTCTAATGGCAAAAAATCGATTACGAGCTGTATCGACTGAATTTCCAAGACAGTTTGGGTCTTCTTGGAATGGCATCACCTTCTGTGTTGCATCCCTATAGAGTTCCTCACAGCGACGATGAGTTGGGAGAATTTTAGCTCTTGAATTGCCGATAGAGTCAACCTTCCATAACTGCTGTAAGTTTTTGTCGATCGACTCTTCTACAGTCACCAAGCATAACGATGGCTGTATATTCTGTTGGCGTTGGTACCTCCCAGCAACAACCCAACCGAACAGAGTCTTCTGCAACGTGGGAAGATTGGGACCAATGCGAATCTGGAAAACAGCAAGAGCTCCATAGAAGACTTCGGTTCCCAATAACAAATCAATGCGCTTAGACCTAAAAAACGATTCATCTGCCAGTGGAGTATTGGCAGGTAGGTTCCAATTTGATATGTCGATCTCACTATCTGGCTGGTAGGCAATGTGAGAGATTATTCCGAACTGGAGAGTTAGCTGATAGCCAGATGTGCGCGACTTAATAGAAGTCGTCGTACGAGCCTTAAGGTTAGTAAGGGACTCTCCGATACTGCGGATTCCGATGTGGTGTTTTTCACGACGAAGGCGAAGTTTTTGAGCGAAGTTCTCGGTTACAAAATTAACCTGAGAACACGAATCAAGCAATGCTCTACCAAGTTTGTATTCACTTGAGGCATCCTTGACCAATACCATCGCTGTCGCTAACAGTATCTGATCCTCTGCTGCTACTTCCATGTGCGAATAAGACGCTGCTTGATGAGACTGACTGGCAGTAGGTGGCCAGGAGGGTAGCGATGATTGTGTTTCTTGTGCTGGAGTTGAGGTTTGTCCTTCTGACGATTGAGGTGTTTGTTGCGGCTGAGAGTGATGTAAGGTTGAATGATGAGTCCGATTACAGGAACGGCAACGATGAACCGATGCGCATTGTGCCACTCTATGGCCGTTTCCAAGACAATTGATGCAGAGACCGAGGCGTTTCACATTATCGAACCGTTGATTGCTGTTCATAACCTTGAACTGCGAACAGTTCGTAATTTTATGACCAGAACTAGAACAAAGGGTACAAGACAAATTAGTAATGGCAAACGATGAGGTTGTATGGTGATTTGAATGACGATTGGACTTATTGGTTTCAGCCTTTCGTTGCGACGAAGTAGTAGCCGAGGTTCCAGATCAATGGAGAAACTGACAGGGGCGTTCCAACAGCTGTGTGCATTTTACCCAGGTTGGCAGAGTCTTGTAGTCCAGCGATTCCTTCCACTTAATCCGAGTTGGCTGATCACACTTCTCCATAACGATATATATGAGCATAGCTTGAGCAATATTCTCAGGTTTGCCGATGGATTCCAAAGAGCTAAAGATAGCGGAGGCTTTATCCACTAAACTGCGAAGCTGCTGACTGTTAGCCCTTTCCACAGGCAAACAATGACTCGATTCCTTTTAGAAAAATAAGAGTAGAATTATCATAACGTTCTTTGAGTTTTTCTAGAGCCTTCGGATAGTTTTCGCTGGTAACCTGGAATGCCTGAACTGTGTCTAACGCCGGCCCCCTTAGGCAGGTCAGCAAATAATTAAACCTTTCTATGTTAGACAGTCACGACTCACGCACAATAAGTTGATCGAACGAATTTATGAAATTCTTATAATTCGCATAAGTACCGTCAAACGTAGGCTGCGACAACCTCGGCAACGACGACCACACTGGCGGCGGGTGATGATCCGGCGTCAATATGCTAGCGTTCAGATCTCCTCCTAGTTTTTCCTTTATGGATAGCTTTATTGCTATGTAAGGTATCTTAGGTATCTTCCAAGTCCGCACGTCTTTCATCGTTCGGACTAAGATCCTCGATGTCAGATTGAACGTTTAGAATTTTCTTGAAATACGTTTCTAAGATGCTCAAGCGATAGCGAAGCTCATCATTACAAATTGGGTTTTCCGATTTGCCTTCCACCACAGATTTGATACAAGAAATATTGCGCTTTATATTGCTCCGTTGGCGTTTCAAATCTTCGAGCGTCGTCATTTTGTTGTGTAGTGTAAATTACACGCACACAGAACTAGAGATTGGTTGAGTTGAGTGCAATTCCAGTACAGAGAGTGAGCGAAAATTCCAACGACGGCAACGAAAGCGAAAGTGAAGCGGAGAAATTCGAAGAGATAGATATCTGCGTTGATCGATGGACCAAAGCAGGTAGCAGCAATGCAAACGAAACGAGAGCGTAAGCGCCGTTAAATGCGATGTGGGTGATAAGCAAATGATAGAATTAAGCGAGAGTGGCGAGAGCACAGCGAGAGGTTAATACGCCTGCGATCGATCAGTTAGCTTCTGATTTTCAGCAATTTCGATGGCAACTGCGAGACGAAACGAAAGTGTAGTTGTTGCACTTGCAAATTATGTACCGACGAAACTGTTTGATGGAATATACATAAATGCAAGTAATTTAATTGTTCACAGAATTAACACACGAGTCCCACGTTGGGCGCCAAAATGTTTTATCGAGAAGCGTTTTCCTCAATATAGTTGTTCAAGGATGGGGGTGTGTCAATCTCCAGTGAGCTAATTAATCTCGATGCGAAGAAATTTTGGAGTAATCCAAGAATAATGCGAAAGTCGAGGGGGTTCAGTTGAGTACTAGCCAATAACTATTTATTCGGTTTCTAAGTGCATGAGCACTGAGCATAAGCGGGCTTCTAATGTGGTGAATTCAATTACAAATTTAATGCAAGAGCGTAACAAAGAGAGTAAGAATGAGCGTAAGGTACTACAACGCGAGAGTCATTTAAGTGATTATTATATTATATTATGACATTAATAGTTTGACCGAACAATATCCTTATATATTAAAAAGATCCGATGATTCTATTGGGCTTTGAGGTGGCTCAGAGGGGGCCTAGCGAACGGCGTACCCCTGGGGGTAGGTCAACTGTGAATAAGCGGGCATCCCAAAGAGAACAACTAAGTTGGCTCTAAGGGAGCCACCGAAATAAGCAGTCCCGGAAAGCCAGCGGGTGTTCGCGAAGTATCAACACTGACTATGCGCTTGTGCTGCCGCCTCTCATTAAGTAGCTCACACACTCCCATCCCCTACACAATACCTACCCACATTTGAACCCCAACATTCACCTCACACCGGGCCGGACTCAGGTGACATTCGACCCGTGCCGACAGTCAGCCTGGCTGGGGGCCCGGTATAAAACGGAGAGCTCAGGGACCCCCTGTTCTAATGATGGTTTACCCGGGCAACGTGGATCTCTGCCCGGGCTGACCGTTCCCCTTCTCTGCAGTTCGTGGGAATAAGATTAATAACAAGCAAAACAAACAAAAAAACAACAAAACATAAAAAAAAAATAAATGAGAATGGCACTCCCCAAATGCCAACAAGGAGCAATTGCAAGCAGGGGAAAGCAGCGGCCCAAACCCTCTCAATCGCAGGAAAGTCCTGGTCGGTGGAAGACGCGGGAATGAACCCGGGTGGGTCCCATCCCAAATCCTCTCCCAAGACTGATACCATGAGGATTCAGCTAAGCAAAATAGCCGCTGCCCGACCTTCCGGTGAAGCGACGGGAGATCAACTAGCCATCAACTAGCGGCCAAGCAAAAAAGTACACGTATGCCGAAAAGAAAAATGCTGGGCACATACTTCGTCGGCAAAACGCCAGAACTGATGCCAGCCCATCAGCAGACTGGCTGAAGAAGGTGAAGTGGGCTACGACAGTGCTCCCTGCCTTCAGCTCGAATCCCCGGAAGGAGGCTCCTCAGCCAAAGAGCAGCGCTCCCAGGAGACTCCTGGACCCGCTGCGAAGCTCTCAACGGCTCAGCACAATGTATCCTTCGCACAAAATTTCCAGGAAAGGACACTCATAGGTGTCCTGGACAGAGGCAGTGCAGACGGAAGGATTCCGAGGAGCCAGTGGAAGTGGGTGGAAGCGGCATTGGCCGACCGCTGCTTCGAGCTGATAGAAAAAGACCCCGGACCTCCCCCAGTCTGCAAGTACATGGAATAGATCCTAGAGAATATATAAAAGTAATTGCCTGCGAAGACGAGCGCTCCATGCAGCTATACAAAGCAGCGGTAGCCTGGTTGGAGAGGTTTATGGAGCTAGGGATTGGATTTGCGTGCCGGCTTCTATTAAGGAGCCGGAGCGCATCTTAAATATGTGGCAGAGATGCAACCCCCATCTACCGAACAGTGACTGGAAGGTAGTCAAGGTTGAGGTGACCGGATATAGTCCTATTCCAGGAGCCTTGGGTGGTAGGAGGCAAAGTCTGTGGATTAGCGTCGAAGGACTACAAGCTGATTGTAGCCCAAACTGAGGGTAAAACTCGTACCTGCATTCTGGCAAGAAGGCACCTAAATATCTTTCTACTCCACAAGTTTAGCAATGGCGACAACACTTCGGCTAGCCTAGAGCTACAAGGGACACACCTAAACCTGGTGTCCTCCTACATGGCTCACGAGGAGAGTGATCCTCCCAGTGACCTCGTTCGCATGATAGCCAGCGGCAGCGACACACAATGGGGGAGCTCGGATACAAATGTAAAGGGTGAGTCTCTTTTCAGCTTCATCCTTAACTCCAACCTGGTTATTTGTTTATTGTTTATTTATTTATCGATCCCCCCCCCCCTTAGCACCAAAATGCCCGGATACTCAAGACGATCTTAATCGTCTATCAGACAGTTTCACGGAAGCAACCAACAAGGCCTTCACAAGAGCTTACCTCTCAACAAAATCTAGAGGAAAAAGAAACCCCCTGGTGGTCAACACAAATAGATATCCTGCGTAGAGACTGCATGACTCTGTTCAACAGAGCCAAAAGCAACAGCGAGGAGGAACACTGGGAAAACTACAAAAGCAGTCTAGCCCTATACAAGAAAGAAACTAGGAGAGCAAAAAGGGCCTCCTGGCGAAAATTCTGCTCCGACATTGAGGAGACGTTGGAAGCCGCAAGGCTACGAAAGATCTTCTCAAAAACTACCCCCTCGATGGGAGAATGGATGTGTTACGTGGAGTAACTCTAGTGAGGACTCCCTACATCCCTAAATCCCTCGAAAACGGAGCATGTGTTGTTCACAACCAAATACTGCCTCTCAACCCACAAATGGGGCATGAACCCATGCATAGTCCAATGGATACACCTAGTAATAGTTAGAGCAATAACAACGTACTGCCCCCCTATGCATCAGTGGGGCTCTACGCACCACACCAAATGATGCGCTAAATGCTATCTAATGCCTTCATACCTTGACCTTGCAGGTAGGGAACAGGCTGATATGGCAGCAATTCATCTGAGAGACTCCGACCAATGGGTGTCACATCAAATCGATCACGCATTCTCCTTAAATGTGTAACGAACAATGGATCCCCATGGATCCCATGGTTCGTCACAAGCAGTCGATGCAACCAACGTTACTCCAAGCTGAATATAACAACACCAACGAATTCAAAGAAGTACCAAACCATAAAGACGTCGACCGAAGAAAGAAAGAAAAGCGAGAACTCAGCACACGCGCGGCTAATCGACGGAACAGCGCTGGCCAAGATTATATAACCAGCCCCCACCACAGCAAAACCAAGTAAACAAAGCTCTCAAATGACGAGTTCAACACCCAACAAAATGAAAACTCAGCACACGCACCACCAAAATCCACGAAAATGGGAACAGCAAGAGACAAAATAAATAAAAATAACTACCAATCTCAGCACACGCACGGCCGGCAGACAGGAAAACCGAGGACTCAGCACATGGACCGATCACCCAAATCAGCAAAATACAACCAATAGCCAACAAAAAACCATGAAAAAGTGCCGATCAATACGCTAAAGCGAAACCCGAGCCCAGCTCGGAGCAATATTCCATACATAGCTGCACTGGCCTACACCTCCTATCAAGAAAGGGAAAACGCTATATATATCTGAGTTCTACCATGTACTACATGAATTCGCTTTCAAGTCGGCAGTCAGTCGGCAGTCAGTCGGCAGTCGATTCACTTTGTTTTCTTATCACCTTACTTCAGAGGCCGGCAGCGTCGTATGCACTGTGCATAGGAAACAATTTCGGGCAGCGCAGTCGGCACACGTACAGCGTAAAGACTTCGTGTGGTTTCGTTATTCTGCCTGATGACGTAGCGGCGAGAAAATTCTGCTCGCTTGCCTCAGCGGCAGAGAAGCATTCGTGTGCCCTATGCACAATTCTTCGGCTTTCGCAGCGGCAAAGAATAAAGTAACGTATTTGACTTCGTGTCTGTTGTTTTCGCACACAAACGCACCAAAAAAATGTGTGAGTCTGTGTGCCGACCCCTGCCTTACTTACCTTAACATCGTTGAGATGTGGCTCCTCCAACGGGTGATCCGGAATTGGTCCTTTTTGGATGCTATAAACCTACTCAGGTTCCTGAGATTCACTCCTTGATTTTTGGCTTTCCTGAGTACGGAACTCTTTCAGGAATGGTACTCCACAAATGGGCTATACCGGGCAATATAACGAAGTATTATTGCGAGTTGAACCGGTATTTTGCGTTTTGAGATCGACGGCTGCAAGCTGTTGCAGTTTTCGTGAACGTACTAAACTTTTTGTTGCATTGTTCACTAGTCAGGTCCCTGTTCGGGCGCCAGTTAAATTTATCCTTTGTCGAAGGAAAAATTCTTTTTTATTTTCTGTTAGAAGCGTAGTGCTTTATTCAAATAAAAATTATCAACTCATTTAAACTAGAGTACAAAATCTTAAAGTAACCTATTGTTCGAAGCGGCAGAGTGTTGACAGCGGCAGAACGGTTGGCAGCGGCGGAACAACATCGACTACGATCGATGGTGGGAGTTCGGAAGAACCGACTCTGCGAAGACGCACTGTCAGCATTGTCGCTGTGTCAAAGACGGGGTGGGGTGATGATGGTCCGAAATGGATCGAGCGGTTCTTGAGAAATTCAATTCTCGGCGCATGTTTGGGCAGGAAATGGAATTTACTTTGTGATACTTTCTTGCGCAATGTTATTTCAAGTGGCAGGGCAATAAACTATTGTGTAAGATTTCTTTTGTTTTATGATTTTATGTTTTTGAACTCTTCTGGAGTTAACTCTTCCCCTCTTATTTCATTTGTCCTCAAATAAATTTTAAAAGTATGGTATGTTATTGAATTCATAGTTTTGTTTATAGTTTATTGTTGTTCTTTTGCTGTCAGTGTAAATTTTAATATCTGGTGTTTCTGGAGGAATGTTAACATTATAACATTTTGTGGTTTTCGACAGACATGTGATATTATGATCAGCACTATTGCTATCGTAAACAGTGTTATGATGGTCATACTGTTTATTGAGGAATTCGTTTGCAGGAAGTTGATATGTTTTGTATTATTAATGTGTAGTTCTTCAAGTGATTGTAGTGATAATATTTTAATTCTTTTCTCTTGCAATGGACTTAATTGTAAAATCGGATTTCCCGGTTGGATTAGAGTTTTTTGTAGGTTTGAAAATGTGTTTTCGTTAATGTTTATTGTTTCATTCCAGTACTTTAGTAAATATGTTCCATTTAAATTTTGAGAACCCTCTTGCCACTTGACCGTTCCTTTAAAGTTGTTTAATAGCCTTTTTACACTGGGCGCGTCTGCTATCGATATCGGAATAGACGCAATGAAGCAGAAAAGGCGTTTACATTGGCAGACGTGCGTCTTGAATTTGGATTTGGGTGTTTGATGACAAGGAAAGATACACAAATTTTTGAAAATCAACAGAATTATGCAAGACGGCAGGAAAATGGACGAAAGAGAATTGATTCTCATATTTATATATTATTTTCAGACATTTCATTGTAGAGTGGGAGTTCTTCTTCAAATTATGAAAACCACCGAAGTTCGTCTCCAGCAGTGTCTTAATGGCATCAGGGGGTCAGAAAAATTTCTTATGATAATAATACAATCAGTTTCAGGTATTTTATTTAATGATTTGACGTATATTTTCACCTTTTTGCACAATAATACATTTTTAGCGCCAAAATTTGATTTTTGATCTACAAGTTTTTGTTGTTATTAGTGGTGATAGTTGCGCTGATAGGCGGAAAAGAGCAAAAATTAGCAAAAGCAATCGAATATATCGAATAGACGCACATGAATCAGAAACTGACGCAACTTTTTGCCACCACTAGGGCCCTATGCTTAACCTATGTAAAAAAAACAGAACTAGAGATTCCAAATGCAATGCACGCAACAACAGCAAGAAGGCACCAAATCAGCAGCAGCAGCAAGAGAACAAATTTAGAAGCGAGCGACGGCGGCAAAAAAAAGGGTTGAGTGCAATTCCAGTACAGAGAGTGAGCGAAAATTCCAACGACGGCAACGAAAGCGAAAGTGAAGCGGAGAAATTCGAAGAGATAGATATCTGCGTTGATCGATGGACCAAAGCAGGTAGCAGCAATGCAAACGAAACGAGAGCGTAAGCGCCGTTAAATGCGATGTGGGTGATAAGCAAATGATAGAATTAAGCGAGAGTGGCGAGAGCAAAGCGAGAGGTTAATACGCCTGCGATCGATCAGTTAGCTTCTGATTTTCAGCAATTTCGATGGCAACTGCGAGACGAAACGAAAGTGTAGTTGTTGCACTTGCAAATTATGTACCGACGAAACTGTTTGATGGAATATACATAAATGCAAGTAATTTAATTGTTCACAGAATTAACACACGAGTCCCACGTTGGGCGCCAAAATGTTTTATCGAGAAGCGTTTTCCTCAATATAGTTGTTCAAGGATGGGGGTGTGTCAATCTCCAGTGAGCTAATTAATCTCGATGCGAAGAAATTTTGCAGTAATCCAAGAATAATGCGAAAGTCGAGGGGGTTCAGTTGAGTACTAGCCAATAACTATTTATTCGGTTTCTAAGTGCATGAGCACTGAGCATAAGCGGGCTTCTAATGTGGTGAATTCAATTACAAATTTAATGCAAGAGCGTAACAAAGAGAGTAAGAATGAGCGTAAGGTACTACAACGCGAGAGTCATTTAAGTGATTATTATATTATATTATGACATTAATAGTTTGACCGAACAATATCCTTATATATTAAAAAGATCCGATGATTCTATTGGGCTTTGAGGTGGCTCAGAGGGGGGCCTAGCGAACGGCGTACCCCTGGGGGTAGGTCAACTGTGAATAAGCGGGCATCCCAAAGAGAACAACTAAGTTGGCTCTAAGGGAGCCACCGAAATAAGCAGTCCCGGAAAGCCAGCGGGTGTTCGCGAAGTATCAACACTGACTATGCGCTTGTGCTGCCGCCTCTCATTAAGTAGCTCACACACTCCCATCCCCTACACAATACCTACCCACATTTGAACCCCAACATTCACCTCACACCGGGCCGGACTCAGGTGACATTCGACCCGTGCCGACAGTCAGCCTGGCTGGGGGCCCGGTATAAAACGGAGAGCTCAGGGACCCCCTGTTCTAATGATGGTTTACCCGGGCAACGTGGATCTCTGCCCGGGCTGACCGTTCCCCTTCTCTGCAGTTCGTGGGAATAAGATTAATAACAAGCAAAACAAACAAAAAAACAACAAAACATAAAAAAAAAATAAATGAGAATGGCACTCCCCAAATGCCAACAAGGAGCAATTGCAAGCAGGGGAAAGCAGCGGCCCAAACCCTCTCAATCGCAGGAAAGTCCTGGTCGGTGGAAGACGCGGGAATGAACCCGGGTGGGTCCCATCCCAAATCCTCTCCCAAGACTGATACCATGAGGATTCAGCTAAGCAAAATAGCCGCTGCCCGACCTTCCGGTGAAGCGACGGGAGATCAACTAGCCATCAACTAGCGGCCAAGCAAAAAAGTACACGTATGCCGAAAAGAAAAATGCTGGGCACATACTTCGTCGGCAAAACGCCAGAACTGATGCCAGCCCATCAGCAGACTGGCTGAAGAAGGTGAAGTGGGCTACGACAGTGCTCCCTGCCTTCAGCTCGAATCCCGGAAGGAGGCTCCTCAGCCAAAGAGCAGCGCTCCCAGGAGACTCCTGGACCCGCTGCGAAGCTCTCAACGGCTCAGCACAATGTATCCTTCGCACAAAATTTCCAGGAAAGGACACTCATAGGTGTCCTGGACAGAGGCAGTGCAGACGGAAGGATTCCGAGGAGCCAGTGGAAGTGGGTGGAAGCGGCATTGGCCGACCGCTGCTTCGAGCTGATAGAAAAAGACCCGGACCTCCCCCAGTCTGCAAGTACATGGAATAGATCCTAGAGAATATATAAAAGTAATTGCCTGCGAAGACGAGCGCTCCATGCAGCTATACAAAGCAGCGGTAGCCTGGTTGGAGAGGTTTATGGAGCTAGGGATTGGATTTGCGTGCCGGCTTCTATTAAGGAGCCGGAGCGCATCTTAAATGTGTGGCAGAGATGCAACCCCCATCTACCGAACAGTGACTGGAAGGTAGTCAAGGTTGAGGTGACCGGATATAGTCCTATTCCAGGAGCCTTGGGTGGTAGGAGGCAAAGTCTGTGGATTAGCGTCGAAGGACTACAAGCTGATTGTAGCCCAAACTGAGGGTAAAACTCGTACCTGCATTCTGGCAAGAAGGCACCTAAATATCTTTCTACTCCACAAGTTTAGCAATGGCGACAACACTTCGGCTAGCCTAGAGCTACAAGGGACACACCTAAACCTGGTGTCCTCCTACATGGCTCACGAGGAGAGTGATCCTCCCAGTGACCTCGTTCGCATGATAGCCAGCGGCAGCGACACACAATGGGGGAGCTCGGATACAAATGTAAAGGGTGAGTCTCTTTTCAGCTTCATCCTTAACTCCAACCTGGTTATTTGTTTATTGTTTATTTATTTATCGACCCCCCCCTTAGCACCAAAATGCCCGGATACTCAAGACGATCTTAATCGTCTAGTAGACAGTTTCACGGAAGCAACCAACAAGGCCTTCACGAGAGCTTACCTCTCAACAAAATCTAGAGGAAAAAGAAACCCCCTGGTGGTCAACACAAATAGATATCCTGCGTAGAGACTGCATGACTCTGTTCAACAGAGCCAAAAGCAACAGCGAGGAGGAACACTGGGAAAACTACAAAAGCAGTCTAGCCCTATACAAGAAAGAAACTAGAAGAGCAAAAAGGGCCTCCTGGCGAAAATTCTGCTCCGACATTGAGGAGACGTTGGAAGCCGCAAGGCTACGAAAGATCTTCTCAAAAACTACCCCCTCGATGGGAGAATGGATGTGTTACGTGGAGTAACTCTAGTGAGGACTCCCTACATCCCTAAATCCCTCGAAAACGGAGCATGTGTTGTTCACAACCAAATACTGCCTCTCAACCCACAAATGGGGCATGAACCCATGCATAGTCCAATGGATACACCTAGTAATAGTTAGAGCAATAACAACGTACTGCCCCCCTATGCATCAGTGGGGCTCTACGCACCACACCAAATGATGCGCTAAATGCTATCTAATGCCTTCATACCTTGACCTTGCAGGTAGGGAACAGGCTGATATGGCAGCAATTCATCTGAGAGACTCCGACCAATGGGTGTCACATCAAATCGATCACGCATTCTCCTTAAATGTGTAACGAACAATGGATCCCCATGGATCCCATGGTTCGTCACAAGCAGTCGATGCAACCAACGTTACTCCAAGCTGAATATAACAACACCAACGAATTCAAAGAAGTACCAAACCATAAAGACGTCGACCGAAGAAAGAAAGAAAAGCGAGAACTCAGCACACGCGCGGCTAATCGACGGAACAGCGCTGGCCAAGATTATATAACCAGCCCCCACCACAGCAAAACCAAGTAAACAAAGCTCTCAAATGACGAGTTCAACACCCAACAAAATGAAAACTCAGCACACGCACCACCAAAATCAACGAAAATGGGAACAGCAAGAGACAAAATAAATAAAAATAACTACCAATCTCAGCACACGCACGGCCGGCAGACAGGAAAACCGAGGACTCAGCACATGGACCGATCACCCAAATCAGCAAAATACAACCAATAGCCAACAAAAAACCATGAAAAAGTGCCGATCAATACGCTAAAGCGAAACCCGAGCCCAGCTCGGAGCAATATTCCATACATAGCTGCACTGGCCTACACCTCCTATCAAGAAAGGGAAAACGCTATATATATCTGAGTTCTACCATGTACTACATGAATTCGCTTTCAAGTCGGCAGTCAGTCGGCAGTCAGTCGGCAGTCGATTCACTTTGTTTTCTTATCACCTTACTTCAGAGGCCGGCAGCGTCGTATGCACTGTGCATAGGAAACAATTTCGGGCAGCGCAGTCGGCACACGTACAGCGTAAAGACTTCGTGTGGTTTCGTTATTCTGCCTGATGACGTAGCGGCGAGAAAATTCTGCTCGCTTGCCTCAGCGGCAGAGAAGCATTCGTGTGCCCTATGCACAATTCTTCGGCTTTCGCAGCGGCAAAGAATAAAGTAACGTATTTGACTTCGTGTCTGTTGTTTTCGCACACAAACGCACCAAAAAAATGTGTGAGTCTGTGTGCCGACCCCTGCCTTACTTACCTTAACATCGTTGAGATGTGGCTCCTCCAACGGGTGATCCGGAATTGGTCCTTTTTGGATGCTATAAACCTACTCAGGTTCCTGAGATTCACTCCTTGATTTTTGGCTTTCCTGAGTACGGAACTCTTTCAGGAATGGTACTCCACCAATGGGCTATACCGGGCAATATAACGAAGTATTATTGCGAGTTGAACCGGTATTTTGCGTTTTGAGATCGACGGCTGCAAGCTGTTGCAGTTTTCGTGAACGTACTAAACTTTTTGTTGCATTGTTCACTAGTCAGGTCCCTGTTCGGGCGCCAGTTAAATTTATCCTTTGTCGAAGGAAAAATTCTTTTTTATTTTCTGTTAGAAGCGTAGTGCTTTATTCAAATAAAAATTATCAACTCATTTAAACTAGAGTACAAAATCTTAAAGTAACCTATTGTTGAAGCGGCAGAGTGTTGACAGCGGCAGAACGGTTGGCAGCGGCGGAACAACATCGACTACGATCGATGGTGGGAGTTCGGAAGAACCGACTCTGCGAAGACGCACTGTCAGCATTGTCGCTGTGTCAAAGACGGGGTGGGGTGATGATGGTCCGAAATGGATCGAGCGGTTCTTGAGAAATTCAATTCTCGGCGCATGTTTGGGCAGGAAATGGAATTTACTTTGTGATACTTTCTTGCGCAATGTTATTTCAAGTGGCAGGGCAATAAACTATTGTGTAAGATTTCTTTTGTTTTATGATTTTATGTTTTTGAACTCTTAAGGAGTTAACTTGTACTATCCAGGCAACCATTAGGAACACTCGCACGGGTCGAAGAAGAGAAGACAACCTGCCACTGGTTCCAGCGCAGGATACAACAAGTCCAGGATGAGCCTCAGAAATACCGACTACACTTACGCCAACGGGGAACTATATCAACATCTCGGCCATGGCGCCAACGGCGACGACTACGTTTCATGAAAACTCTGCGTAGAAAAAGATCAACGAGCCAGAATCCTCCACTAATGCCACGACCAACCCAGAGCCGGCCACGTAGGGGTCAGGAAACCCATCACCCGAATGTCCCAACGATACTGTTGGAAGCTGCCGAGATTTTTCAGCAACTCTGACTCCACATTTACAAATAATTTAATCCGTTGGTAAATTTTAGGTTTTTATTTCTCGATTGGTTATCGTGAACTAAGAGTCGATGCGTTCGACAAAAAGCCGAAGAACCATTCGCCACACTTTGCGCTAACTTCGTTGGACCACTACCTCGATCGATGAAGGGAAACACGATGCTGCTCGTCTTCTTTGAAACTTTCATGTAGGTCGAATTTGTACCACTTAAAAAGGCCGCCACCGCTACCCTGGAGCTGGCTTTTCGAGAACGACTACTTAGCCATTTCGGCACACCCAAACGCTTTGTGTGCGACAACGGCACGCAATTTACGAGCCGATCGTTTCAGCCATTTCTACAGACAGCCGGAGTAGATCTGCAACATACGGAACCGCACCGAACGGTCAAAACCATGATTGCCCAATTTGTGGGGATCGCCAAAACACCTGGGACGAACTAATACCGGAAATATCACTCTCAGTAAGTTCCAGCGTCTCTGAGACAACGGGATTTAGCCCAGCTTTCCAACTGCATGGAAGAGAGCCCCGCTTGCCTGGAACAGTCTACGACGAAGTCACGACAGGCACAGGAGGCCTTCCAGAGACCGCTCCGAAGTAAGGCAACCAAACTCAGCGAAGTATTCACCATTGTCCGAAATAACATCCAGAGGGCAAGCCAAGAACAAGGAAGGCATTACAATCTCCTCCGCCGGCAATGGCGCCCCACTATTGGATCCCTAGTACTCCTACGACAACACCAACTCTCCAACGCGGCCGACGGATTCGCCGCTAAGCTGGCACAAAAATACGATGGACCCTATCGAGTCAAAGGTTTTACATCACCGAACATTGTAAAGCTTGTAAATCGAAGGTTGCTAACATCAACGACTTGGAGGATTTCCACGAGGACAGGAATGCAACCGACGAGGCAAGCCCTACTACTAGCCCCCCCCCCCCGCAACCTCCCTAGCCACGACATAAGCATAAGAGCTAAAAACACGCCCATCCGGAAGAAAGGGGGTATTGTTAAGAATCTCAATATTGTTAAAATAATTATTGTTATTTTATTGTTTACATATTGTTAACATAATTAATGTAAGAAAAAAATGGTCACACTGCCAATAAGAGAAAAATGGCCACGATAGTCAGTCGAGAGCAGAAAAAAAAACGAAGCGTATGAAGGATAGGAGTGAACATTTTTGGTACTTACATTGACCCCACTCTGGGTGATTGAACTGATATCCACACAGCCCCTCAGCGCCATGACATGATCCTAAGCACCATGCACCTAGCCATGTCCGAGATATTCGTCGCCCAAAAAAGTCGTTGTTGCGTCATCGCGACTCACCTGTTCACGTACCAGCCTAGCTGTAGTATAACACTAGTACTACACCCGGCATACCCCAATATCGTACCCATGGTCGATACCACACCCATTATCGCCCATATTAGCGAATTCCCACGCAGAACCGAACCACCCAGCGCGTTCGACACCACCATCCTACCCGAAGCCCCGAACCAACACTTTGGCACCGAGATCGAAGACGAGTCAGAACCAGCCCTGGATCCTTGGCCACCGGACATAGCGCCACAAATCCAAGCATTACTAGACGAAGAGCTACCACAGTTCGCTACTCTCCATGGCACCTAAGACATCGCCGAGCATACCATCGTCATGAGGGATAATCGACCCATCAAGCAACGATACTATCCTAAAAACCCGGCCATTGCGAATCATCGACGAACAAGTAGACTAATTGATAACGGAAGGTCTCATCGAGCCCTCCCGGCGCCCCACTCGTACTCGTTCGTAAAAAGAATGGGAAGTGGCGAATGTGCGTAGATTTTCGACAGCTCAACGAACATTCACAATACCAGGCCGAGTTGCAGAACTCTATCAATGGAAAGTGATGCCTTTCGGACTACATTCAGAGCCGGCAAAGTTTCAGCGGGTCCTCCACACAGTCATTGGCGCCGATATGGAACCCTACGCATTCGCTTTCCTAGATGCTATTATCGTCATTGAGCGAGGTTTTAGGAACACCTACACAATCTAAAAGTGGTATTTTCTCGACTACAAAGAGCAAATCTACGCATAAATTCGGAAAAATGCACTTTCTTTCAATGCCGGTTTAAATATCTGTGTCACTTGATCAGCGAAGAAGGAATCAATACCGACCCCGACAAAATTACCGCCGTCAAAGAACTCAGGCCTCCAACAAACCTGAAAGAACTTCGTCAATGCATCGGAATGGCTTCCTGGTACCGGAGATTTGTACCAAACTTCGTGACAGTCGTCCAACCGATGTTCTGCCTACTCAAGAAGGGAAAACCACGGATATGGACCGAAGCACAACAAGCTGCTTTTGACCTACTGAAGGAACTTCTCACGACCGCCCCCGTCCTTGCGTGCCCCGATTTCAACGTCAAGTTCTCGCTGCAAACAGATGCGAGCAACCTAGGAGTTGGCGCAGTTCTCACCCAGAAATCGAAGGCAAAGAACGAGTCATAGAATATTTCAGCTGAACGACGACTGAACCAGGCTGAAGAAAACTACTCCGCTACCGACAAGGAGTGCCTGGCGGTCATTTGGGCCATTCGAAAACTACCGATCATCTCGCGGTAAAATGGCTAAATACGCTTGACAGCCCGTACGGTAGAGTGGCGAGATGGCCCTCGAATTTCAGCCATACCAATATGACGTGTATTATAGAGCGGGCAAACAGAACGTAGTTGCAGATGTACTATCCAGGCAACCATTAGGAACACCCGCACGGGTCCGCACGGGTCACCCGCTCCAGCGCAGAATACAACAAGTCCAGGATGAGCCTCAGATATACCCCGACTTAACTTACGCCAACGGGGAACTATATCAACATCTGGGCCATGGCGCCAACGGCGACGACTACATATCATGAAAACTCTGCGTAGCAAAAGATCAACGAGCCAGAATCCTCCAAGAATGCCACGAAACCCATAGCCGGCCACCTAGGGGTCAGGAAAACATCACCCGAATATCCCAACGGTACTATTGGCCAGGTTGTTACGGGGACGTGACAAAATAAAGAAAAATAACTACCAACCTCAGCACACGCGCGGCCGGCAGACAGGAAAACCGAGGACTGAGCACACGAGCCATCGAACTTCAAGGAAATGCGATCACCCCACGCAGCAAAATACAACCAATAGCATGGAAAAGTGCCGATCAACACGCTAAAGCGAAACCCGAGCCCAGCTCTGAGTAATGTCCCATACGTAGCAGCACTGGTCCTATCAAGAAAGGGAAAACGCATCTGAGTTCTTCCTGTACTAGATCAGTTTGCAAATCGGCAGTTCGCTTGCAAGTCCATCGGCGGTCGATCGGCAGTTGATCGGCAGTCTATCAGCCATAGCAGATAGGCAAATAAGAAACCCGCAAGTCGGCAGTCCATCGGGAATCAAGAAGTAACATACAGGCCAAACTAGCAACCAAACTCACCAAGTAGCATAATAACCCGACACAATAAAAAAAGCAATTAAAAACTATAAAAGAACCAAAAAGTGTTGGAAAAAAGTTTCCTGGTTTTCCCAATAAGGTCCTCGTGAATTCCAAATCAGGACCCTGGACGGACTGATGCATACCTCAGCCTGAGATAGGTCCTCACAAGCGTCTGATTTTCTTTTCGACTTACAAAAAAATCCATAAAAAAAATCAATCAAGCGTAGCCCTGGAATAATACTAATACAATACAATCCAATGTTTTTAATAGTTATTTTGCTATTCTGGAAGGAGGTAAGCTCAAAAAATAAAAAATAATGAAAATCAGTCCAGCCGTTCTTTCCGCGATTTTCCGAGCCGCGGTCGCCTTTTCCATAGTTCCAAGTTATGCTGTTAACCTGGATGCAGACAATTTCAACAAATTAAATACCATGAAAATCGTTCCAGCCGTTCTGAAGTTATAAGCGGTCTAACGGACACGACTTTGTTTTATATATATAGATACTCTGTATTCATTCGGACTGACATAATTGGATATAATAGCCTTTTCACATTGGCGACCATCCACCATCCATTTCTGGGATGGTCCGTAAGGTTTTGCCGTTCCGAAAATTTCCCAGCTATTCCACTATTCAGTTGTGATGTTCCTAATTCGCACGTTTCTGTTTCCATAAATATTTGACATTCACAACAAAAAATCTGAATTCACTTCGAAAATGTAAACAATGACAGACAGGAAAATGGTAAAAACAACAACAAAACATCTGATATGTCAAAATTGTCTCAGGCATACGCTCGGTTTGTAGATTATCGTCTGGGATCCTCTCATTTATGAATGCTCTGCAAAACTCATGCAGGATATTGTACACGTTATGGGCTGGCAGTCTTCCGTCTATTCTGTACTCAGAAAAAGAGCCCAAAGTATACGACAAACAATTTGTAGTAAAAGTTGCAATTATTTCGTGCTGATACTTTCGTGTGAAATAAAAATTGAAATAAAATAACAACAGGCAACATAATAACATATGACGCATTGCCATCAATATTTTGGATGAAAAAAAAAGTTTTGTTCTTAATTTTCATTAAACATTTTTTCTATCAGTGTCGCATTAAATAGTTGCGCAGCGTGGTCTTGCATTTGTCGACGGCTGAACACAACTGATTTCACTTTCGTTCTCGCTTTGTGAAAAAAGCGAGACAACAGGAGCCGAAGCCACACGAAGGCTTGCTGCTTTTTGATACTGTACGTGTACCGGCATCGCAGCAGCAGCGCCTTTTATTATGCTCATTAGATAGTGCCGTGACGAGCTCCGATTTAAAACATTGATTGGATTTAGTAGAAGCAATCCCAGTGACAACGCTTCAGTGTTTCTAAAACAGATATCCATTCCAATAAATTCTCCTCTTCAATGTTGGCCTCATTATCATCATTCATGTCCAGCAACATGATTAGATTGTTCAAGAATATATTTTGGTGCAGAATCACATTCACAACCATTGCAATATTATTAATATTCATTTACATTATAAAAGTAAACAAATTTTCACTGCACGCAAATGTGAGCATCAGCTGTTTCTAATGGATGGTGTCAGTGTGTCCGTGTTTCACATCTTTCAAAAATTCCCACCACTCCCCCGGGATGGGCTCAGTATGCATAAGGCCTATGCATGATCAGGTACCAAATGTACAACCCTTGTTCGTTTGCTTTGTTCCCAATTGGCAGTTGGGCTCGCAACCTTCCAAAAGGTATTTTTTGTTCATTTTTTCCATATTTTAGGTTTGGTTAACGAATTTTAGCTCCAAAGTCTATAAATAGATTTTAATGAGCGATACCTTAAACGACGCCAAATTAATGCACATATACACAAAAAAATAGAGGACACAAGATATAATTTTTTTTCGACTTTTCCTGGGTTTTTAAAGTCAAAATTTCGTAAAAAATACCGCACAAAAATCGTCATTTTTGCATTTCAATGCTTTATATTTCCCAGACGGTAAGCTGTAATCACAAAGTGTTTGGGCTTAACTTCTAGCTGTTTATTATCTATCTTTTAAAAACTTATCTTTTCAAAATAGCAAAGTTCTTTACAACCAGACGTAAGATACTAGAGCTATGTGAAAAAAACAAGCGCTACCTCTGAAAAAATCTTAAAAAAAATACCAGTTTTCAAAAATTCTTCAAAAAAAAGTTCTGCCATAGAAAAAAAAAAAAATATCATCAAACCATTTCTAAGCCCCAAATCTTTAAGAAAAAGTTCGTTTTGTTCCTTGAGGAAAAATCGTGTTGACTAGTGTAATTAACGTATATTTATAAAAAAAAAAAAATTGCATATAATTATTACATGAAATGAGAAACTAATTCAATTCATTTACATGCGAGGTGGTTCCAGCACAACTAGACGCCGTCCAACCAAGTTGGCTCGAACTGCAAGTTGCGTGTTGAAGCTGGGTAGCTATACGGTTCCGACTGTGGCTGGTTCAATTTATTTACATGCGAGGTGGTTCCAGCACAACTAGACTGCAATCCTGATATAACTACAAAGCTCAAATTTCACATCCACAAAAGAAAATAGAATATCAACACATCACACATACATGCATAAGTATCACTTAATAGAATTGATTATATGTAACAAAACAAAACACCAATTACACAACACCAATTGAACATTAACACTAGAAGTAGAACTAAAATAAATAACAGTTCGCCAACCGTAAGGGAACCAAATCAACTAATTCTACGACCACAAGCCAACCATTCCACCATGGATTTCCCAAACTCTGTCCCAAATAATCCAGCAGATGTATTTTCATCCTTACGTATTCCGGACGCAATTAGATTCCTACCCGAATATGACGGTGACGCAAAAAAACTTAATAAATTTTTGGAAAATGCCGAAGAAATCGTGTCGCTCATCAAGGATACTGAAAATAAGCCGTACGGGAAATTTTTGTTAAGATCAATTAGAAATAAGATAGTGGGAAAAGCTAATGACGCCCTTACGGCATCAGAAGCTGGATTCAATTGGAATGAGATCAAGGAAGCCTTGATCATACACTGTGAAAATTTAGAATAGTTTTTCTAATTAACGAAACCGAAATACTTGGGTGGCGTAAAGATTTATTAAAAGCGGGGACGAAATAATGTAGGTGCGCTCGATCGAATTCAATTTCAACGATTATATTCTAAAAATTCATTACACTTCATTCTATGCCTAACTAACCTACGGTGGCAAAGCGGGGCAAATTCGCCTTGAGCGAAAGAGCGAGCTTTTATTGCGCTCCCGCCTTGCCCTAACCTACTTACACTAGACTTCAAAACAATTCAAAATAATCTTAACATAAAACATTGACTAAGACGACGACATGACGAAACACCGGACCCGTTGAAGGCCTGAGCGGCTTCAACCCATTGGTAGCGGCGCCAACTTGTGGATGGCCCGCCGAAAAATGCCACCATCGCTCCTCCTAAGGTCGACGACCCTGACCATGCCGTCCTCCCCGGCGTGCGTGGCGATCACCCTCCCGAGGAGCCACTCCTGTGGAGGCATGTTGTCCTCGGCCACGAGGACGAGGTCTCCCTCCTTGACGTCGGGTTTCCGCTGGTGCCACTTGCCCCGAATTTGAAGTCCCAGGACATATTCCTTGGACCATCGCCGCCAGAACGCTTGCCTGACTGACGAGGCAAGTTGCCATCGCCGCAAGCAGCTGAAACCCTCCTGGTCCGGAGTCCGCAGTGCTGGGGGGGCGATGAGCGACCCGCCTGTCAGCAGGTGCCCGGGCGTGAGTGCCTCGCCGTCGCTGGTGTCCTGGCTGAGGGCTCCCAGCGGCCTGGAGTTCAGGACGGCCTCGATCCCGACGAGGACTGTGGCGAGCTCTTCGGCGGTCAAGAGCGCGCTGCCTACCGCCCGTAGGAGTAGGCTCTTCGCAGACTTGACACATGCCTCTCAGAGTCCTCCCATGTGCGGCGATCGAGGCGGTATGAACGCAAATTCGCATCCTTTTCTTGACGCGAATTCGCGAACTGCGTCCGCCCCGTCCTCGAGCGCCTTCTGCAGAGCGCTGAGGTGGCGGCTCGCTCCGACGAAATTCGTCCCGTTGTCGCAATGGACGATCTGGGGATATCCTCGGCGCCCAACGAACCTTTGGAAAGCCAATAAAAAAGAGTCAGTGGTCAAGTCGGATACAAGTTCTAAGTGAACCGCTTTGGACGCAAAACAAACAAAAAGCGCGATATAGGACTTGTATGGGGGCCTTCCTCGAATTTTCAATGTCGTCGAGACGGGTCCACAAAAATCAACGCCGCAAATTGAAAATGGGCGGAGAGCACGGAGCCGGTCTGCGGGTAAATTTCCCATCAGTTGCGTCAGCAGTCGAGGCTTGCATTTAAAGCAGCGGATACACGATCGAACTGTCTGACTGCAGACCTCCTGAGCGTTTACGATCCAAACACTCTGTCGAAGGATGCTCACAAGTGCTCGTGGGCCGACATGAAAATTGATATGGTGCAGATGACGAACATAGCTCCGCACGAATTGAGAATGCTTCGTCAAAAGCAATGGAAACTTGGCATCGTATGATATAGGAGCTTTAGCTAGTCGCCCCCCTACTCTCAACAACGAAAAAGTACACCAAGTACCAGTGTCTTCATGGATGAAAGGGTTCAACCGCTGAAGACTAGGACCAACTCTAGATCCTTTCCGAACTTTCCCGATTTCCTCACGATACTCGTGATGTTGGATAACTTCAACAATTTTGCGAAAGGCTTCATCATACTCGGTCGGTGAAACCGTTTTTTCAAACGTTATGCTCGGGTTCTTACATTTTTTTATAAAGCGGAACATATAACAAAACACTCTAAGCAGCTTGAGGTGTGACGAGAATCCCTCGATGACATCTACCAAATCTGAAATTTCTACCGCAGCGGTCAGCCCGACCGCGTTCTTCCTCTTCTCCAGCTCGACATCTTCTGTAGGCTCGAAATGAGGGTTTTTTGGCCAGGTCTCTTCTTCATCCTTCAAAAATGATGGTCCTTCAAACCAGATTGACTGGACGATTTCCTTGACGTCACAACCTCTTGACACAATATCTGCAGGGTTCTGTTTTGTAGGGACATGCCGCCACGTAGCTTCATCTGACCACTCCTGAATCTCAGCCACCCTATTCGAAACGAACGTCGACAACGAAGATGGATGCGACCGAATCCAGTGAATAGTTACTTCAGAGTCTGACCAATAAACAGCTCGTTCGATAGGTACCTTTAATAGGGGCTTGATTCTGTGACAGAGATCCGCGAGAAGGTGAGCGGCACATAACTCAAGCCGTGGGAGCGTTTTGGTCTTGAGCGGCGCAACTTTGGACTTTGAAGTCAACAATGATATTTTTAAACCTTCTGCAGTTCTGCTACGGACATAGACGCACGCTCCATAAGCTCTCATGGAGGCGTCAGCGAAGGCATGTATTTGGATCGGTGACATCGGATCGGAATACACAAACCGAGGTATGGATATCTCTTCCAATTGAGACAGTGTATTTTTCAACATATTCCATGCTGTTTCCAAATGCATCGGAATCGACTCATCCCAATCTAGTTTGTTAAGCCAAAGTTCCTGCAATAGGATCTTGCCCTTTATGACGATAGGACTTAACAATCCAAGGGGGTCGAACAGTTTCGATGTCACCGACAGTATGTTCCGTTTTGTCGCTCGGAGACCCATGACCCATGTCAATTTTAAACTGAAAGGCATCTTCCTTAGGCAACCATGAGATTCCTAACGCCTTAGTCGATTCTGAATCCGAGATCGTTATGGGTTTTGCTGTGCTCTCAGATGCGGTGATTTCAGGTGAGTTCGAAAACCACTTCGCTAACTCAAACCCTGCGGTCTGAAGAACCTGAGATACTTCGGACTTAATTGCCCTTAGCTCCTCTATGCATGCAGCACCAGTCAACATGTCATCAACGTAAAAGTCGGACCCAATAACGTCAGCAGCTTTGGGGAATGATAGCTTCACAGACTCACTCAACCTTTTTAAACACCGGATAGCCAAAAAAGGGGCTGGTCCAGTCCCATAAGTCACGGTGTTAAGCTTGTATAATCTCAAGGACTCAGATGGGTCTCTTCTCCACACTATCATCTGAAACTGCCTATCCGCTTCATTCACCATCACTTGGCGATACATCTTTTTCACATCGGCAGTCAGGGCGAACCTGTGCAGACGGAAGCGGAGCAGTGTTGAGTATAATTCCTCTTGAATGGTCGGTCCGACCATCAGAATCTCATTCAAGGCCACCTGAGAGGACGTCTTCGACGACGCATCGAACACGACGCGAAGCTTGGTGGACGTACTTTGGGGCCGAAGGACATACTGATGTGGAATTACGTAGTGTGGAGTAGAAGGAACCGTATTGTCAGTCGGTGACATATGACCTAAGGAGAGGTACTCTTCCATGAATTCCAAGTACATTTTCTTCAACTCAGGGTCACGAGACAATCTTCTTTCGAGCGACAAAAACCGCCGTTTAGCAACCTCAAAGGAGTTGCCCAAACAATTTGGATCTGATTTAAACGGCAGCCTTACTTCAAACCGACCTGATGGCAATACCTGAGTCGTCTTCCGAAAGTGATTTTCACATAACGTGTGCTCAGGCGAAATAATTTTCTTTGGAGATGGCATTTCTTCCAGTGACCAGAATTTTTGCAAGGTCCTGTCAATGGAAACTAACAGCTCTTCACTGCAACTCAAACTGTTTGCCGTTTGGGGGGCAGAACTTTTGGAAACATATTTTCCCGAAACAACCCAGCCAAGAAGGGTCTTCTGAAGAGTTGGATAGTCAGGACCTTGCTTGATTTGACCAACAGCTAATAACTCAAAGAATGATTCAGCTCCAATCAGCATGTCTATTCTTTGTGGCTTGTAAAAATAGGGGTCTGCCAGTGGTAGGTTCTCTGGGATTTTCCAATCAGTTACATTAACTGACTGGTCAGGATGATAACCTGAAATTGATTTCAGGATCCAAAAATCAAAGGAGAACTCACTACCATTTATGCGCGACTTCACCACAGTGTGTATTTTATTCTTTACTTGAGAATTGGATTCACCAATACCAAGCAAGGTAATACACGACTCCTCTCTACGGATCTGTAAGCGGTGGGCGAGGTCTTCCGTGATGAAGTTTGTTTGGGATCCAGAGTCAAGGAGAGCTCTGGCCAAAATGTGTTCACCATTTTTTGTTCTGACACTTACGATCGACGTGCTGAGCCAAATTCACCCTGTCCAACGAAGTCGCATGCAGAGCATGAGAGGTGGAAGGGTGGTCCTGATTTAAAGGAGGAGACGAACTCTCTGGGGGTGGCGGCAACGCGAGACTATTATCAGTCACTGTGTATCGATGCAACAATGTGTGATGTGAGCGGCCACAAACTCGACATTTGGCGACCTTGCATCTTACAACAGTGTGACCCTTTTGCAGACAATTTATACATAAGGACGCAGACTTTGTGAACTCGAACCTTTGCATAACCGAGAGACGTGAAAATGGCGTGCAGTTGGCCACTACATGGTCTCCCGAATTGCAATAGCTGCATGTTCGCTGAGCTCTACTGTTGGGGGGAGTGGAAGAACAAGCAAATGAACTGCGATTGTGCGACTTGCTTGGCATGACTTTTTCTTGCCTTGGCTTTGTCGACTCTTCCGCAGACAAACGCTGGTATCGACGATTTAAAACTTTTTCAAAGTCGGACCAAAGCGGCAACTTTTCGAAGTCAAGCTGTTCTTCCCACTTCTGTCTAGTCACTGGGTCGACTCTGTTCAAAACGAGATGAATGAGCATTGCATTCGAAATCTTCGTATCGTCTCCTATCGATAATAATGAACCATAGATCGATGACACTGTATCGATGAGGCTTCTTAGGGACGATGCAGACTGTTGCGAGATTTTTGGCA
This sequence comes from Drosophila obscura, assembly GCF_018151105.1. NCBI lineage: Eukaryota > Metazoa > Arthropoda > Insecta > Diptera > Drosophilidae > Drosophila > Drosophila obscura. Next base: position 1,382,710 of record NW_024542721.1, read on the forward strand.
GATTAAACAGTGCGGAGATTTGGTTCGAGAATATTAGACATTCGTTGTCATATACTCGCTTTAGGCTGTCCATGGCCTTTGCATAATTGGCCTCGGTGACTTGGAACGCCTTTATTGTTCCTAATGCTTCATTAGAGAGGCACGAAATTAAATGATTAAATTTTTCGATCACCGGTATACTCTCATCATTATGAACAAGAGTCTCAAAAAGGCTAATAAAATTTTTAAACTCCGAATATTTACCACTAAATTTTGGTAGTGCCAATTTCGGAAGTCGAGCACGAGTTGGGGCTGTAGAAGCTGATACCGAGGGCGGCGGTTCGCTTGTTAGCTTCAAGGCATCGATAAGCGACATTATCTTTGCCTTGGTTACAATGGCCATTTCTTCCAGCTCGGCTCCAAATTCATCTTTGCTATCAATTTCTTCTATTTGCTCCTGCAATAGGTTGGCCTTGTTAATAGCAGAATTCAGAACATCGAGTCTGCATTGTAGCTCTGTCAATTGCAATGGAATCGACCCACCCTCTAAACGATCCTCTAAGCGGCGAATGCTTTTGACTCGGTTTCTGAGCTTACTTTTTAAGTCATCGAGAACAGACTTATTTTCTTGTGCCATTTTACTATTTATAATCTACGCAACGAAAACCAATATTTTTGTAGATAAAGAAATAATAAATGTTCAAACAAGAACGAAAATCGAGAACGACAATAATTGAATGTCGAGGCACGAGGTGTATAGTTGGTTGCAAGTGACAGCCAAAACGATATACCCTCACACTGTAGGGTAGCGCGTAATTTTCCAAGTTAGGTTAGGTTAGGTTGTCCCGGACGGCCCTCACGGGGCCACGCATAGGCCAATATGGCCCTTAGTTGTCCGGATTGGTGCGTATGGACCTTCTGAGTGTTTTTACGCGGTTTTGAAATCCGTGAGGATCGAGGAGAGTTTTGCAAAGGCAAGGAGTTTCGCTGGCGTCCTCTTGGATGCATCTTCCAGCGATGCCAGTACCGGGCTGCCAAGATGTATGTTTCTTGCCCTTGAGAGGGCCGGGCATTGGCAGATTAGATGTTCCAGGGTTTCGATAGCCCCAGGTTCATCACATTTCCTGCACTTGTCACTGTTGGTGATGCCTAGTTTGACTGCATGTGCTGCAGCCAGGCAATGACCTGTGAGTATACCAATTAGCATCCTACAGTCCTTCCGTGGTAGGTGTAGTAGGTATTGGCTGAGTTTACCATTGCTCTCCTTGCACATGGTTTTCGCGATCTTGCAGTTGGTGGTTCTCCTCCACCTGCTGCTGGCCTGTATGTGTGCCCTCCTTTCTAGATCGCTTTGGAGCGCTCTGAGGGAGACAGGCACGTTCTCAGTCCTCTCGTTTGCCAGCCCGACGCCTTCCTTAGCCAGTACGTCCGCTGTCTCGTTACCTTCGATGCCCTGGTGGCTGGGAACCCAATAGATCCGCACTGACTTTGTCGTGCTTAGGAAATCTAATGCCTCCCTGCTTGCCAGGACATTTTTGGAACTGACCGCTGACGACTGCATGGATCTTATCGCCGCCTGGCTGTCCACGAACAGGTTGATCACATTATGTGGGCGTTCCGTACATCAAGCAACCTCCGCCGCTTTCCGTATGGCAAAGACTTCTGCCTGGAATATGCTGCATTGGTCCGGTAGCTTATAGGACAGCCTTACTTCAGGGTCTGTACAATATATGCCCGCACCTACTCCTTCCTCCATCTTGGAGCCATCCGTGTATATGTTGATGTGTTGGGTCTGGTCCCGATCCCTTTTCCAGTCGTCGGGTCCCATAAATGAGGTTGTGTTTACGTCCAGGCAAGTTTGGGGGATAATGTAGTCAGATATACTGGTCATGTCTCGGCCAATTGAACTGTCCGAATCCCTGTAGAGACATGTTTCCTGATGCTACCAAGCGTTGTGCCGCCTTTGCTGCAATCAGTTGAGCGTGGATGTCCAGGGGGTCGATTCCGATTATGGTTTCGAGAGCTTTTGTTGGGGTTGACCTCAGCGCCCCCGTAATGCAGAGCAGTGCCTGCCGCTGGGTCCTTTCCATAAGCTTATTGTACGTCTTCTTTTCTGTCGCTTGCCACCACACTAAGACTCCGTACAACAGAGTCGGTCGCACCACCGATATGAAGATCCAGTGCATTAAAGCAGGTGACAGGCCCCATGTGCTGCTGAGCATCTTCTTGGATGCGTATAGCGCAATGGTGGCCTTCTTCACCCTTTCCACTACATTGGGTCTCCACGCCAGCTTGCTGTCCAGTACTATGCCGAGGTATTTGACTTGTGTTTTAGGGGTCAGACTGGTTTTTTCAATTTTCGGGGGGATCCATGCCGGTACCTTGTATCTCTTGGTGAAGAGAATGAGGTCCGTCTTGTCCGCGTTGATACTGAGTCCTACTTTTCCTGCCCACTCACATATCTTCCTGAGTGTTGATTCCATTATGGAGCTGAGGGTCGATGGACATACTCCCGTAATAATTATGTTTATGTCATCTGCATAGGCTGTTATTTTTGGGGCTCTCCTCTCGAATCTCTTTATTAAGTCGTCGACCACCAGGTTCCACAGGAGGGGCGACAGGACCCCACCTTGTGGTGTGCCTCTATGCGCCCCCCTCACCATGGAAGCGGTGCCCCACTCTGATTGCACCCGTCTGCAACTTAGAAGGTTCTTTATCCAGAGGTTGATTGCGGGATGTGTATTGGTCGCTTCTAGGCGGTCCATAATAGCGCTCGTAGTGACGTTGTTGAATGCTCCGGATATGTCTACGAACACTCCTAGAGCATACTTTTTATTATGGAGGGCTCTCTCGATGGTGGCTACTAGCGAGTGCAGTGCCGTCTCTACCGATTTCCCTTTGGTGTAGGCATGCTGGTTGGTTGACATCAGTCTCCCTACATCATTCCTGATGTGTAGATCCAGCAGCTTTTCTAGTGTTTTGAGTGGAAAGGAGGTGAGGCTTATCGGTCTGTAATCCTTGGGGCTCATATGGCTGCACTTTCCTGCCTTTGGAAGGAAGACAATCCTCGAGGTCCGCCATTGAATAGGGATATAGCCCGTGCTCAGGCAAGCTGAGTATATTGCAGAGAGCCATGGGGTGATCACGTCTTTGGTCACCTGTAGCATGGCTGGGAATATACCGTCTAGTCCAGGTGCTTTTGTACCCGCAAAGGAGTCTATAGCCCAGTGGATTTTCTTAGACGATATGAGACCTGTTGGGGGATGCTCTTCCTCAGTTGCTAGGTCCTGATGCGTTGTAGCGTCAGCAACCTCGGTGCATCCTGGGAAGTGAGCTTCCATTAGTGCTGTTAGGGCTTCTTCACTGCCCTCAGTCCACTGTCCATCTTCTCGTTTCAGCTGACTCTGTATAGTGGGTTGCTTTGATAGCAGCTTCCGAAGTCTAGCCGTTTCTGGGACTTTCTCGATATTGGAGCAGAAGTTCCTCCACGAGTTTCTTTGTGCCCTGCGTATTTCCTTCTTGTACTCCCTGAGTAGGGTTTTGTATTCCTCATTGATCATATCCTCGTTCGCCTGTTTGGCGATTTTGAAGAATTCTTTGAGGTTGTTTCTTTGGAGCGATAGGTCCCGGTTCCACCAGAGTGGTTTGGTCCTCTTTTTCATTCTCGAGGGTGGGCACGATGCGTGGTACGCATCCAGTAGTTCCCTGGATAGGGTCTCTTGGGACGTTTCTATGTCTTCCGGGGATTTCACTGTGCCCGGACGATTCGCGAGCTTCGAGGTAACTGTCTTTTTAAACTTTTCCCAGTTTGTGTTCCGGGGGTTTCTATAGACAGTTATCTTCGGAGAGTGTTCAAATTCGCACTTAAACTGGATGAAGAAGGTCTGAGAAGGATGGTCTGAGAAGGATGGTCTTTCAAGGACTCTCCAGCCAGATACCACCGTACTTGTTCCCGCTACGAGTGTTAAGTCTAGCACGTTTGAAGAGGTGGGACCTACAAAGGTGTATTCCTCTCCTACGTTTGCTACCTCTAGGTTAGTTGATAGTATGAAGTCTAGGAGGGACTCACCTCTATCGTTGATGTCGGGGCTTCCCCATACGTTGTGATGTGCGTTTGCGTCCGTGCCGACGAGAAGTTGCTGGTCCTTCGGGCTGGATTCCGCCACTAGGTGCATCAACTCTTCAGGTGGAGCCGGCCTGTCGTGTGCCATGTAGCAGGAGGCTACCATCAGGCGCCTTTCCTTGCTTTCTAGCATCACCACGGCTAGATCGTCAGTGCTGTAATGAGACATAAGGTGAGCATGGATTCCCTTCCGTACGAGTACGGCGGTTCTGTTCCTGCTTACCGATGGTGTATAGAATACGTTAAAATTTGAGGACTTTAGCCCGGCCACAGCATTGCCTGAGGCAACCCATGGCTCCTGGACTAAGGCTATGTCGGCGGGCCCTTGCTCCATGGCAAAGAGGAGCTCCGCCGACGCAATTTTACTCTTGTGGAGGTTGAGCTGCAGCACACTCACCATGTGCGTCTGGCTCAGCTCCACTCGACGGGTTGACTACTACCGTCAGGTCACCGTCCTCCCCCTCTTCCTCCGAGTCCAGCGCAAGACCCTGTGCGGCCTCCACGATGGTGTCCAGACCAAGGTCCTTCTCCACCTCGCCCGCCTGCAGAGTGTGCGCATCTTTGTCCTCGGGGTGGCGCTTTCTCAACCGCAGGTAAACACTGCCCATCCCCCACGCCATCTTCCCGAATCTTGGGTATAGCAGGTCCTCTGCCTCCTTGCTGATCTGGATGATCGCACTCTGGCCCCCCTCGTTGGGTAGTGGGCTCCCGATATGCAGAATCTTCCAGTTAGCCGTTGGCACGTCGGGGTTCTGCCTCTGTAGCAGCTTCAGCGCACGGTCCCCTTGGATTACGATGGGGAAGAGTACCTTTGCCTTTGGTATGGACGGGATTAGCTCCCTGTCCACCACCTCCAGCTTGGCCCCCTCCCACAACGCTTCCAGTTGGCAGACCGTTTGCGTCAGCCACTTGAGTGTGGGGTCGTCCATACATTTAAGTATTTTTACCCCGTTGAGCCGCCCTGCACCATCGAACGTGGGCATGGGGGCCGTTGGGTCCTCCTCCATTCTGGCGAACAGCGCATCCACGAGCCGCGCGTGCACCATCTTCCACCGCGCCGCCGTTATTTTGCCATTCTCTTCGCTCCGGTCAATGAGTGCCACGATTAATTGTCGTTTGGTCACCTCACTGACCTTCGCTTTTTGGGGACGTTTCGCCTGTTTGGGTGTGGGGGCTGCCACCTTGGGCCCGCGTTGCCGATTGCTTACCGGAGTGTCGTTCTTGGCACTCTCGGTCGAGCGTTGCCTTTTGGTGGCGAGACTCTCCTCCACCTTGTTGGCAAATCCCTCCGTCGATGCCTTCATCTGCGGCATCTGCGAGAAGTGCAGCCGGCCCTCCTTTATCCGTTTTTCGGCCCAGGTCATTTTGGCCTTCTCATCCTCAGAGAGGTCCTTCCTGCCCTGGAGCCGTCCCACGATCTTGAGGGCCGCTTTGTAATGCGCCTTCGCCTTCAACCCCTCCTTGGAACGCTTCGGCCCTTCCCTACGCGGGGAGCTGGAACCTGGTTCCGGGGAGCGGAGAAGGCTGTCTTCCTCCGTCTTGGTTACAGAGAGCACGCTCTCCAGGTCCGAATCTGTATCGACCACGGCACCTGTGCGGCTCAACCTGGAGTGAGTCGTTTTTGTGGCAGTAGCATTGCAACTGATATGACCTGCTCCCGTCATATCAGAGGTGTGGCCGCTGGCGACACGCAGAGAGGATTGCTCCTCCCCGTGCCCGCCGGTGGTAGCAGCCACGCTTTCCACCGACGTTTGGGTTGACATCCCAACCCTTGCTTCATCTTTCGTCCGCTCCATTGTTGGCCTAGAGGGTCCATGCTGGTTAATATTTTTCGGGGGGACCACCCCCTAGCGTTTTATGCCTTCCCGCCAGGCACCTCCAGCCATGGCCATGGTTCAGTTCCCCCAAATTTTTTGGTCGGGAAGACCTGGACCTGGCCTTGGCTAGACACTGCATTACCCCGGACAGAGCAAGCGGCAATGCATTACCCGATTCGGGATAATGCAGTGCCCATTGCCCAGCCGGCACCCTCTGGGAGGGTTCAGCTTGAGGATTTTTGCCGGCCATTTTCCAAGTGAGAGCCGAAAGAAATATACCCTAAGAATGTAGGGTAGCGCGTCACTTTCCAACTGAGAGCCAAAACAATATACCCTAAGAATGCAGGGTAGCGCGTCACTTGCGAAGTGACAAGAAAAACAATATACCCTCGAAAAACAGGGTAGCGCGTCACTTGGCGCTCCGTTTTGATCAAGCGCGGCAACGAAATTCTCCCACCAAATACACAGCAAGCAACGGTGGATAAGCGAAAGCGAGAGACGAAAAGAATGCACCGGTGCAGCTGCTTGTATGTATGTATGTATGTATGGAAGTAAGTGTTATACACCGCGGCTTGGGTTAACGAACCAACTTTTTGGCGAATTTCACAAAACGAGAGGGGAAAGGGGGGGGGGGGCGACAGTGATTGCGGTAAACGATATATATATATAATTGTGCGTCCAAATAGCGGTTCAAATAGAGTATGGTATGGTTTTTGTACATATGTGTTATATGGTGTTATATATGTATGTATGTGCACTAATAAATTAAATGCATGCAAATCAAACTCTACTATATCATACGGCTGTGCCAAGAATTGAAAGCGAGGTGCAATTTTTCCAGCACAAGACAATTTATATATGTATTTATGTATGTCTTCGGCTCTAGCTTTCAATTTTTTGCACAAATACCTCAGGCTCTGCGTTCGGATCTTTAAGTCCAGCTGCCACTTTCCTCTTGCAGTCCGTGCAATCACAAGGGGCCATAGGTCTCTTGGGTTGCAGCAACGGTGTCTGATGGTGAAGCGGCAGGTAACCAGCAGGGTAGCAGCAACGATTAGCAAGCGGGTGAGGGTATTGCGCGGCCGACACGACGGATTTGGCAAGTCTTTTGTTATTTGATACACACAAGACGCGGGCAACTATACAATACTTTTTATTCTATAATATAGAATTAATTAGTTATATTATTTATAACTAATGTTGGCGTATTTTTGTTACACTGGTTGTGCTATCACTGTGTCACTGTCACTATTATTTGTTGCCTTTATTTTTGTTCTTTATCGTCCACCCGGGGGCGCCATGAAAATTTAGAATAGTTTTTCTAATCACAAAACCGAAATACTTGGGTGGCGTAAAGATTTATTAAAAGCGGGGACGAAATAATGTAGGTGCGCTCGATCGAATTCAATTTCAACGATTATATTCTAAAAATTCATTACACTTCATTCTATGCCTAACTAACCTACGGTGGCAAAGCGGGGCGAATTCGCCTTGAGCGAAAGAGCGAGCTTTTATTGCGCTCCCGCCTTGCCCTAACCTACTTACACTAGACTTCAAAACAATTCAAAATAATCTAAACATAAAACATTGACTAAGACGACGACATGACGAAACACACTGCTCTGACAAAAGAGATGAACAAACAGTTTTGATTGAACTACACGGACTGGTGCAAAAGCAATTGTCAGTACAAAAACTCTTCGACCAAATTACAGAAATTAAGTCAGCCTTATTTAAATACACGGACGCTAAAGAGACTGACCCTGACATTATTAAGACAAAGAAATCGATATTCGCAGGAAGCTGCTTAAAGACCTTTTTATCAGGCATGAGGGGACATCTGGGTGGACCAATTCGAGCTATGAAGCCTACTAATCGTCAAGAAGCCTATGAATGGGCTATTCAAGAAAGAAATATATTTCTGCAGAGCAATAACATTAGACTGGAGAATAACATGACGCGACGCGTAAACAATTATCGTCCAAACGAAAGATATTCAAGATATTCCAATGGAGAATACGAACAGGATAGATATTATCGAGGAAATTCGCAAAGAAAATATGTAGACTACAACCACAAGAACTATGACAACCGTTACTCACCTCAACTACAATAAATATAGTACAAACGTACAAGAAAATAGAAATAGACCAACAATTATGCCCAATCAAAGAGTTGCACCACAGGAAAGTAACCCTAACAATAGATTTAAGTATAATATAAATATAATATAAATAATATTCAAACTTTAGGACAGGCACAGCAAGCAACTGAACACCTTCACAATATAGATGATGGCGCAAATTTTCGCGAAAAAGCCTCAAATCCCAGACAGAATACATAAACACAAATGATCATGGCCCTAATCTACCATATAATTAATTAAAACTTTGCCAATCCAAAGAACCACTTCGATTTTTAATAGATACTGGCGCATCTATTTCATTTATTGACCCATCATTAATACCGAACCATGGTCATATAGAACTCAATATTCCAGCAACCATAAAAACAGTTCTCAACACACATTATATACGTAAGAAAACGTACATTCCACTTTTTAACGAATTTAATGACAGAAAACAATTCCAATTAATGCTATTCCACTTTCATGAATATTTTCATGGATTAATCGGATTGGATATTTTACAATTTAATTCAGCTACTGAACTACATTTAATCAATGAAGAATCAAATGCTCTTGTTCGATTGTCAGTTAGTATTCCTAATGGTGTGTTTATCTGCCACAGCATAAAAATTAACGAAAATTTAATCATCAACGGAGGGTTATATAGAGCAGAGAATGGACATAGTCTAATGGAAGTAGTGAACTTCCAGAACAGAAGCAGAAATTATTTCTAGATTCACAATTAAAAGTAGACGAATTCTTTGAATCTGATTGCTAAAAATCAAATCCCCTACCAAATATAACAGCACCAAGCAATGGTGACACAAATGATAACTTTAAACTGTTAAGGACAGAACACCTTAATGACGAAGAAAGATCAACCTTAAAAAAGTTGTTTTATGAAGAAAACGATCATCTCTCATTCAAAAATCTTAGTCAAACATAATATTAAAACTACAGACGAAATTCCAATATACACAAAACATTTTAGATTTAGTCGAATTGAATCCCAAGAAATAAAAAATCATATAAATAAACTGTTAGACCAAAATATTATCAAATATAGTCACAGTCCCTGGAGCGCTCCCGTGTTTCTAGTATCAAAAAAGATGGATGCATCAAACAAAAAAGAGTGGAGGTTAGTGGTAGATTATAGAAAATTAAACGAAAAAACTGTTAAAGAAAAATACCCAATGCCTAACATTAACGAAGTTTTAGATAAGATCGGTAGAGCAAAATATTTTACGGCACCAGATCTAGCTAGCGGGTACCATCAAGTGGAAATGGAACCTACAGATACGATAAAAACCGCTTTCTCAGCAGAAGGCGGACATTTCAAATTCATTCTTCATTCATTCATAACTAACGCCCCAGCCACGTTCCAAAGAGTAATGGATAATGTCCTAGCAGATCTAAACGGAAAATGCTGTCTAGTTTATCTAGACGATATAATAGTTGTTTCACCTTCGTTACAGGAACATAGTACACACATAGGGCAGATATTCGAAAAATTATCCAAAGCCGGGCTTAAACTCCAACCAAATAAGTCCGAGTTCTTTAAAAAAGATATAGAATATCTGGGACACATTGTTTCGAAAGAATGTGTTTAACCCAACCCAAAAAAAATTGAAACCATAAAAGCATTTCCAATGCCAAAAACAAGAAAGGAAATAAAGTCATTTCTTGGCCTACTGGGCTATTACAGAAAATTTATTCAGGACTTTGCAAAGATAACAAAACCACTGACCTAAAAATTAAAAGGAAAAGCAGCAGTAAAAATCGATGAGGAATATGAAAGAGCTTTCAAAAAATGTAAGACCTTGCTATGCAATGACCCAATCCTGCTTTACCCAGATTTCACTAAACCATTAATATTGACTACGGATGCTAGTAATGTAGCCATTGGTGCCGGATTGTCACAGGGTGGCATAGAATCAGATAGACCGGTGTCATTTGCTAGCAGGACCTTGTCAGATACTGAACTAAATTATTCCACGGTAGAAAAGGAAATGCTAGCTATAATATGGGCTACTAAATACTCCAGACCATATCTTTTCGGGCAAAAGTTTACTGTAAGGACGGATCATAGACCATTAACATGGTTAATGAATTTTAAAAAACCAAACTCGAAATTAGTTCGTTGGAAACTAAAACTTCTAGAATATGATTATGAAATGGAATATACGAAAGGGTCACAAAACACAGTCGCCGACGCATTAAGTCGTGTATCAATAGACATTAATATGCATAGATCAGATACAGATAAAAAATTAAACGAAATAAAAGTATCTGATAGCCCATTGAACGAGTTCAACATCCAAATAATTTTTAAGACTGATCAAAATTCAAAAGTAGAATTGGTGACACCTTTTAAAAACAAAATACGAAGAATATTTACAGAACAAAATTATACAATAGACAAATTTGTAAAGATATTACAACCAGCGGACAGCCAGCGGGTGTTCGCGACGCAGCAACACTGACGATGCGCTTGTGGTGCCGCCTCTCATTAAGTAGCTCACACAATCCCATCCCTACACAACACCTACCCACATCCCAGCCCCAACACTCACCTCACACCGGGCCGGACTAAGGTGTTACTCGACCCGTGCCAAGAGTAAGCCTGGCTGGGGGCCCGGTATAAAACTAGACCAGTCGTGAACGGAGAGCTCAGGGACTTGGCAGCCCCCTGTTCTAATTATGCCCTACCCGGGTAACGCAGAGCTCTGCCGGGGTGGACCGTTCCCCTTCTCTGCAGCTCGTGGGAACTTTATGGAAAAATACGAAAATATAGACAACAAAAAAAACAAAAACGAGAGAGGCACTCCGCAAATGCCTGCAGGGAGAAATCCCAAGCGGGAGAAGGCAGCGGCCCAAAGGCCTGGCCCGATCCGCTCAGACGCAGGAAAGACCTGCATGGCGAAGGACGCGGGTATGAATCCGGGTGGGTCCCATCCCAAACCTGGTATGGGTGGAAAGCCAACACCCAAAACGGATACCATGGTAGGGCAGCTAAGCAATATTGCGGCTGCTCAACCTTCCGGTGAAGCGGCGGGTGATGGCTTGCCATCAACCAGTGTCCAAACCAGGAAATACAGCTATGCCGAAAAGAGGAGTGCTGGGCACATACTCCGTCGGCAGAACGCCAGCCAGGAAGTCAGTCCAACAGCAAACTGGCTGAAAAAAGTGGAATGGGCCTAGACGGTGTTGCCCAACTTCAGTGTGGAGCCACAGAAGGTCAACGCACAACCGAAGAGGCAGCGCTCTCAAGAGACGCCCGGACCTGCCGCGAAGCGCTCCAGGGTGTTACAAAACGTATCCTTCGCGCAGATTGCCAAGGAGAGGACGCTGATAGGCGTTCTCGACAAAGGCAGCGCGGAGGGGAAAATACCCAGAAGCCAATGGAAGTGGGTGGAAGCGGCACTGGCCGACCGCTGCTTCGAGCTTCTCGAGAAGGATCCCGGACCACCCCCAGTCTGCAAAGACATGGGATGGTTCCAGGGGAGCATTAAAGTGGTGGTCTGCGAAGATGAGCGCTCCGTGAAGCTATACAAAGCTGCGGTGGCGCAAATCGGAGAGGTCTACGCTGGGGCGAAGCTCGTCGCTGTGGACTGGAGCGAGGTGCCCAGTAGACCGAGGGCCCGTATATGGGTGCCGGCCACCTTTAAGAAGCCCGAGCGGATCCTCACGATGTTGCAGAGATGCAACCCTAGACTGCCAACCTCAGATTGGAAGGTGGTCAAAGTGGAGGCATCAAAGGGCCCCACAAATCAGGCAGTGGTAGTCCTAAACAAGGAATCGCTAGCCCCGATAGAAGCATCCAAGGGAGAGCTCAACTTTGGGTTCAGCTCGGTGACCATGAAGGTCTACAAGTCGGATGCAGCGGCCGAGGCGCGTTCTGTCAACAACCCAGTTGAGCAGGACGTTGCCTCGGAGATCGAGGCACCCGAAGTAGACCCGGAGCCGGAGCCGGCCCTGGAGAGCTACTCCTCGGAGACGGAGATGATGCTCGATTTTGAGGCGCTGTGTCGGGACGATATCCTCGACGACTCTGACGCCGATAAAACAGTGGTGGAGAATGATTCCAACGAAGTCTCTGAGGCTTCTGCAGATAAATCTCCACCACTGTAAAGCAGCATCAGCTGCCCTAATACTCCGCTTAGCCGCAAGCGGAGGGGACATAGTTCTAATCCAAGAGCCCTGGGTGGTAGGAGGCAGGGTCTGTGGATTAGCGACGAAGGACTACAAGCTGATTGTAGCACAAACTGAAGGTAAAATTAGAACCTGCATACTAGCAAGAAAGCACTTAAATATCTTTCTGCTCCACAATTTTAGCAATGGCGACAACACGGCGGCTAGCCTAGAGCTACAAGGGACACGCCTGAACCTGGTGTCGTCCTACATGGCTTACGAGGAAAGCGATCCTCCTTCGCAAGATTGCCAGCGACAGCGAGAGGTCGGATACAAGCCTACTAATAGGCTGCGATGCCAACGCTCATCACACCCAATGGGGGAGCTCGGATACAAATGTAAGGGGTGAGTCACTTTTCAGCTTCATCCTGAACTCCAACCTAATTATTGGTAATCGGGGTAATGACCCCACTTTCATCATAAAAACCATCAAGAGGTTATTGACCTCACTCTATTGTCTCACAAGCTGTCAGACATAATGAAAAGTTGGAGAGTCCTAGAGGACCACTCTTTCTCCGACCACAGGTACATCGAGACAATCCTATCGCTCGAAAGCACCACATCCACAAACTATGCTAATCCCAGGAAAGCCAACTGGGATACATATAGTGCAAAAATGGAGTAATTACTCCCCCCCCCTAGCACCAAAATGCCCGGACACACAAGACGATCTTAATCGTCTTGTGGACAATTTCACGGAAGCTTGCAATAAGGCCTTCGTGGCAGCTTGCCCCCCAACCAAACCAAGAGGGAAAAAGAAGCCCCCCTGGTGGTCTTAACATATAGATACCCTCCGGAAAGACTGCAGGACTCTCTTTAACAGAGCCAAAAGCAGCAGCGAGGAGGCGCACTGGGAAAACTACAAAAGTAAGCTAACCCTATACAAAAAAGAAACAAGGAGAGCAAAAAGGGCCTCTTGGCAAAAATTTTGCTCCGTAATTGAAGATACGACAGAAGCCGCAAGGCTACGCAAGATCCTGTCAAAAACATCCCCCTCGGTGGGTTATCTCAAGAGAACGGATGGTACGTGGACAAACTCTAGTGAGGACTCCCTACACATTCTACTCGACACTCATTTTCCTGGGTGTACGACCATCGAGCCGGCAGACACCCCAAGTGAAGGCCCGGAAACCTCGATGGTGCACATCCTCACAAAACGGAATATTAGCTGGGCAGTAAACAGCTTTAAATCCTTAAAATCGCCTGGCCCGGACCAAGTCATTCCGGCTCAGTTACAAATAGCCGGGGACATGGCCATCAACTGGCTGCAAAGTATCTTCAGGAAGATACTGACAGTGGGAAAAATCCCCCGAGCTTGGCTAAAGGCTAAAATAGTCTTTATCCCCAAAGCAGGGAAACCCTCACACACAACCCCAAAAGACTTCAGACCAATAAGTCTATCGTCCTTTCTTCTCAAAACCTTTGAGAGACTAGTCGGGCTGCAGCTGAGGACAACCATAAATCCTCAGTGGCTGTCTGGCGCACAACATGCCTACCGAAAAGGAAAATCCACGGAGACGGCACTCCATGAAGTAATCTCGGCGGTAGAGAAATCTCTACACGTCAACGAATACTCCTTAATCGCTTTCCTAGACATTGAGGGAGCTTTTAACAACGTCATATCAGGAGCCATCACAGAGGCCCTGACTGACTTGGGAGTGGATCGTCACTTGGTGATGCTCATAGATCAATTGCTCACATGCAGGACAGTGACATCATCAATGGGATCGTCCACTCAGTCTAGGTATGTCAACAGAGGCACCCCGCAAGGTGGTGTCCTGTCTCCCCTTCTATGGAACATAGCAGTCAACAAGATTCTGTGTGACCTGGAAAGGGGGGGCTGCAAGGTGGTAGCATACGCGGACGACGTTGCCATTATCTTCTCGGGAAAATTCCTTCAAACACTTTGCGATCTAGTGACCGCAAAGCTCGCGCGACTGTCAGAATGGACAGAGTCGCGTGGACTGGGAGTTAATACCTCTAAAACGGAACTTGTCCCGTCTCTCAACCCACCAATACTAAACGGATGCAGGCTCTCCTTCAGCGACAGTGCCAGTTACTTTGGGTTGGTAATTGACAAAAAGCTTAGCTGGAACCTGAGCATCAAAGACAGAGTGAAGAAGGCTACGATAGCCCTCTACACTTGCAAGAAGGCCATTGGGCTAAAATGGGGCATGAACCCAAGAATAGTCCAATGGATTTACCTGGCAATAGTTAGACCAATACTACTCTACGGAGTCGCAGTGTGTCCCCTATCGAAGGGGACCATCACTAAACAACTGGGCGAGGTTCAGCGCACTGCAGCCCTATGCATCAGTGGAGCTCTGAGCACAACACCAACGGATGCGCTAAATGCTATCCTATGCCTGCAGAGCCTTGACCTTGCAGGTAAGGAGCAGGCAGAAATGGCAGCAATCCGTCTTAGAGACTCTGACCAATGGGTGTCACATCACACCGGTCATGCGTCCATCCTAAATGGAAACAAAATCGTCCCCACAAAAACGGACTACTGCGTTCCGAGGGAGTATACAGATACCCCCTTCGAGACAATCATCCCTCACAGAAACATCTGGCTTGAGGGACCACCTGGTCCAAAGGGAGCCATTCGAATCTTTACTGATGGCTCAAAGCTGGACAACAAGGTCGGAGGAGGAATCTACTCCGAACAGCTGAACATAAGACAATCCTTCAGGCTCCCGGATCACTGCAGTGTCTTCCAAGCGGAAGTCATAGCGATCAAGGAAGCTGTTCGGCTAAGCGCCGGCCCATGGCAGCGCAAAGAGAGCAGAGCTAAGCTCACAACATTGCCTACCTGACTCTGCGCTCTTGAGTCATTTTCCCCCTCCCGAAAATCGTCAGCCGACGAAGGCTGTGAGGGAGGCTCGTCTGCGCAGCAGAGACACTTCGAAATCTAGCATCATAAAACGTACAACATATCGTCGGTTGGCACAGTGACCTGCTACATTGTTATTAACCTTTATACAAAAACCCATTATTGTTTTCGCTGCAACACGGTCCACCACGGGTCCGCCTGTTGCTAACTCTTGCCCATTCTATTCCCACTCGCCTTGCATGGAAAATAAAGAAACTAACATAATCAAACAAACTGTGTTGTGAATTAATCAAAGTACAAATTGTCGATTTAACTCTACGCTATTGAAAAATCTCAATAGCTCAACATTTTGGTGACCCCGACGTGATCTAATCGATATATATTTATATATATACACATATATATGCCTTGCAAATAACACTTGTCGGTTGTTTAATTCGCTTTGTACCACGGTTTTTCGATTCGGCGTCTGTGCACTGCACAAGCAACATAAACGGTTCTCGCGTCATCTGCTTTGCGGTTTGTCTTGCGGTTGTTTCGTTTCGGTTTTCGGTGCTCTAAGTGTGCATGCCATTGTTGTTGTCAGCTGCACCTACTCAGTTCTTTTAAAACTGTGAACTTTCGCTGCTGGCCTGTAGAACTGTGAGCCCGTGTGTTTGAGCGCTGCGATCGAGTGTGCAGTTCCTATCAAACTGTTCGAGGTTATTCACCGGTTATTAACCTCTCCGTGCTTCAGAAACTGTAACCCAGTGCGTCGTAAACCTACCCAATGGCTTCTAATAGCACCCCCTCACTCTTGCCCCCCTCACCATTGTTCGTCGATTCGGAAGCTGCATTCTACAAGCGCAAGGTGCAATCCATGGTAGGGGGCAGCACGGAGAATCGAAACGGCCGTTGGCAAGGAGAGAATTGGCGAGCTCAGTGAGGAGGAGCTGAACGTGAGGCTGAAATTGCTAGCGGAGCTTGTAGTTTCATTCAACGAGCACCATAATGCCCTGGAGAGGATTGATCTCGATGAGATCGGTAGTCCCTTGAGGGAGGAGTTTGACGAGTGCGTGGTCATGCTGGAGATTCGCATGAAACGGGAGTTAAACAAGCGGCAGCCCACAATGCTACCATGCTCAACAATGCGGACGGACCATGTAGGAGAGGCCCCAACTACGGTCGTTGTGCAAAGTCGGCCACGCCTGCCGGAGTTGAAGCTTCCTGAGTTCAGTGGTGGCTACGCTCAGTATTCCTCGTTTTGGAGCATGTTTTCCTCCATAATAGACAAGGATACCGATTTGTCAAATGTGGAGAAGCTGCAGCACCTGCGTTCCTGCCTGAAAGGACCAGCACTAGACACTATTTCGTCTCTAGAGTTCGCGCACGCCAGCTATCCCATCGCGCTAGACCTCCTTGATAAGCGTTTTAATAACAAACGTTTAATTTTTCAGGCGCATGTCACGGACATTCTGGGTGTTCCGCGCGTAGAGGCTTCGTCTGTGTCGCAACTTCGGTCTTTGTCGGATACTGTGAATTCTAATCTTGGGGCTTTGCAGAGTATGGGAACAACGGAGCAGATTGCAGACTGTATCTTGATACACAGCCTGCTGCAGAAGGTGGACAGCGCTACGCAAGCCAAGTGGGAGGAAACGTCATCGCTGGACAGCATACCCACAAGCCAACAATTCACCGCTTTTCTGGAGCAAAGATGTCAGAAGTTGGAGAATCGGGAGCACGCTATGGCAATGTATACGCCTGGCATTCAGGTGGGAAAGATAAAAAAAGTACAGAGCAACCCTAGAAGTTCATTTGTAGCCACTGAGTCTGTTTCTCTTGAGTGTCTATTTTGCAATACTGCTGGCCATAGCATATATACATGCGCGCTGTTTGGGAATCTTTCGCTGTCCCTTCGCCTAATTGAGGTGAAAAAGCTTGGTCTTTGCCTGAATTGCCTGAAGGCTGGCCATCAATTGCGCACTTGCAGGTCATCAACTTGTCGTCACTGTGGTAGCAAACATCACACCTTATTGCATTTAAACGCCAGACCCTCGCCCACGGAACCCGTTGTCTCTTCATTCCCGCACCCTGAAGCGCAGCCACAGTCCTCAGCTGCCTCTCTGGTTGCACAGAACTCTTGCAGGGATGTTGTGCTCTTAGCCACTGCAGTTGTTCTGCTGAGGGATCGTGCTGGATCGCTTGTACCATGTCGGGCACTCTTGGACTCCGGATCACAAATGCACCTTATAACCTCCAGCCTCGCCCAACAACTTAGACTGAAAAGGACCATGTCGTCGGCCGCAGTATCGGGTCTTGGGGATTCCAGTTTTGTATCGGAGGGCTATACTGTGGGACTCAACTTGCAGTCCCAAGCCTCTGACTACAGTACCAGTTTTCGTCGCGTTGGTAG
Source organism: Drosophila obscura (assembly GCF_018151105.1). Lineage (NCBI taxonomy): Eukaryota > Metazoa > Arthropoda > Insecta > Diptera > Drosophilidae > Drosophila > Drosophila obscura. Next base: position 1,400,173 of record NW_024542721.1, read on the forward strand.
CTCCCACAATCACCGAGCAGCAGCCCAGCTTTTCAGTTGACGTTTCTGGTTGGAAAATTCTGCCGAATTTACCATTGGCAGATCCGCAGTTCTTCAGGCCACAGCGTATTGACCTGCTCATTGGGGCTAGCCTATTCTTCGAGCTGCTGTGCATTGGCCAAATCAAATTGGATGTTGGCTTGCCATCGCTTCAGAAGACTCGCCTTGGATGGGTGGTTTCAGGAGGTGGTCAGCAAACGCGTAGGACAGCCTTACTTGGGGCTCAGGCCTCATCTGACGCCAGGCAGGAGTCTCTTGATCAAGTGGAACTGTTACTGAGGCGTTTCTGGGAGGTTGAAAGTTCCACTGAAGATTCGGTAATGGTCAAGCAGGAGGATGTCGATTGTGAAGATCACTTCAAAGCAAATTTCTCGCGCCTGTCATCTGGAGAGTTTGCCGTGAAGCTGCCCATCAAGAAAAGTTTGGATATCTTGGGCGACTCATACACGCAAGCATATCGGCGGTTCCTCAACTTGGAGCGGAAACTTGAGCGTCGTCCGCAGCTGAAGGCTCAGTACGCATCTTTCATTAGGGAGTACCAAGAGCTTAATCATATGTCGTTGGTGGAATCAGAACTGCTCAGTCGTTGTCGCTATTTTCTACCGCATCATTGCGTGTTTAAGGAGGACAGCACGACCACCAAATTGCGGGTTGTGTTCGATGGATCTGCCACAACATCAACAGGTTTTTCGTTAAACGAGGTCCTAATGGCGGGGCCTACTATCCAGCCAAAGCTGCTACATACGCTGCTTCGTTTTCGTACGTTCCTCATTGCGCTGACTGGTGACATTTGCAAGATGTACAGGTGTGTCCGAGTATCTGAGCCGGACAATTACCTGCAGTGCATCTTATGGAGGGATTCCCCTCACGAGGATGTGAAGGCGTTCAAGCTCGACACAGTAACATATGGAACCAAACCGGCTTCCTATCTTGCAATTCGTTCCATGCTCCAATTGGCAGAAGAAGAGAGGGCTGCATTTCCCATTGGCTCGGAAGTGTTGACCTCCAACTTCTATGTCGACGATTTGATGACTGGAGGAGGATCTGTAGAGGAAGTGCGCGAAAAGATGAGGCAGACATCCCAGTTATTGGCTCGGGGAAGGTTCCCAATTCGGAAATGGTGCTCCAACGTCCCTGGCGTACTTGAGGGAATTCCTGACAAGGATAAGGAAACGCTGCTAAGGTTCGACGATGGCACCGACTTCACAAAGGCTCTTGGATTGGTTTGGGAGCCTTCATCTGATAATTTTCTCTTTTCGGTAGTACCCACGCAGCTGCCATCAAAGCCGACGAAACGTTCAATGTTGTCAACGATTGCTCGTTTTTATGATCCTTTAGGACTGATTGGGCCTGTCATCGCAAAGGCAAAGATTTTCCTTCAGTTGGTATGGAAGGAGCAGCTCCAATGGGATGAGAGTCTGCCAGAGTCTCTTTCATCAGCGTGGACCATTTTCTGCGAGAGTTTGTCCACCCCTCAACTGTTTAGATTTCCTCGTCTGTCAGTTCTCCCCAATTCAACAGTGGAAGTTCACGGGTTTTGTGACGCCAGCCTAGATGCCTATGGAGCATGTATTTACGTTGTGTCAAGGACAAATAATCGCGCGCACGTGCAACTTCTGTGTGCGAAGTCTCGTGTCGCCCCTCTTAAGGTATTGACGGTGCCCAAGTTGGAGTTATGTGGCGCTGACTTGCTTTCTCAATTGATCAGTGAGATACAGAAACTTAAATTGTTCACTGGAAGCTTCTATTGCTGGTCGGACTCCACAACTGCCTTGTCTTGGGTGCGCCATGACTCATCAAGCTTTAACGTATTCGTTGCAAATCGGGTCTCAGCCATTCAGGAGCGGACTGCTCAGATGGAGTGGCGCTACGTGCCCACCGCCCAGAACCCTGCTGACATATTGTCCAGAGGCGCTTCGCCGTCAGAGCTTCTGGAATCGCATCTTTGGGCCCACGGGCCACCCTTTCTTCAAGATGAGCAACCTCTGTGGCCAGCAGCGTCTATTCAATCTGCGCCAACACTGGAGTTGCGCAAGAGAGTCCTGATTGCAGTTTGTCCATTCGTAGACTTATCTGACGGCCGAAAGTTCTCCAATTCCTTCGGAAAGATCCAGCGCACATTTGGATATGTATTCAAGTTTCTGCAGCGCAAAAGGTCGTCCGGATTAACAGTAGCTGACATCGTTGGTGGTACGCGGATACTTCTTCGTTCGATTCAGCGAGTGCATTTGTGGCCTGACTACAAGACTCTGCGTGACGAACAGCAGGTGCAGTCGCTCTAGCTCCATCTCGTCACTCGCGCCGTTCCTGGATGACCATGGCTTGTTACGCGTCGGTGGGCGGTTGGAAAATTCATCACTTGATTTCAACGCACGGCACCCAGTCATTCTTCCAAGGCGTCATCCCGTTACATCTGCTGTAATTGTGCATGTCCATGAGCAGAATCTGCACGCTGGGCCTCGGTCATTGCTCGCACTTATTCGGCATGAGTATTGGCCGATTGGAGGGCGCAAGACAGTGGCCAGCGTCGTAAATCGCTGCACCAGATGTTTTAAGGCCAAGCCGCGCCTGCTGCAGCATATTATGGCCGACTTGCCGAAGGATCGTGTGAATGCGTCGTACGTTTTTGCAGTCACCGGTGTGGATTTTTGTGGTCCGTTCTTTTATAAGAGTGAGGTGCGGACCAGACCACCCATCAAATGCTACATATGCCTCTTCATATGCTTTGCCACCAAGGCCGTTCACTTGGAGCTTGTGCAGGATCTATCGACGCCAGCGTTCATAAGCGCACTAAAGCGATTCATTTTAACTCGCGGTCGGCCCAGGGAAATTTGGTCCGATAACGCAACCAACTTTGTGGGAGCAAAGAACGAGTTGGCAGAGTTGAAGAAGCTGTTCCTGGCAGAAAGGCATATGAAGGAAGTTCAGGAGTTTTGCGTTGCGGATCATATTGACTGGCGGTTTATTCCCCCTCGCTCTCCCCACTTTGGCGGACTCTGGGAGGCTGCGGTTAAAACAGCCAAGCATCATTTCTACCGTTCCGCTTCCAGCTCCTTGCTGTGCTTTGATGACCTGAGAACGCTTGTGTGCCATATCACTGCCATAATAAACTCAAGGCCATTGCTTCCCATTTCAGAGCATCCTGACGATTTAGACATGCTAACACCTGCGCATTTCTTAGGTACTGCTCCAATCCGTACCTTCGCGGAACCAGATGTGACCGGACTCAACTTCAATCGTCTTGATCGCTGGCAGCAGGTCAGCTTCCTGCAGCAGACTTTCTGGTCCCGCTGGCGAGAGGAGTACCTCACGCTTCTGCAGGAGAGGGCAAAATGGAGGACTGAGCAGCCTAACCTCAGCGTCGGCGACGTGGTCCTCGTAAAGAACGAGAACTTGCCTCCACTTAAGTGGCCGCTGGGAAGGGTGACGAAACTGATCGCCGGCAGAGATGGCGTTTCCAGGGTAGCTGAGCTCAAAACGGCTACTGGGAGCACCACGAGGGCTATCGCAAAGCTGTGTATGCTGCCAAAGAATGATGTCGAAGACCCGTGCTCTTCAACGGGGGGAGAATGTTCGGCTAAGCGCCGGCCCATGGCAGCGCAAAGAGAGCAGAGCTAAGCTCACAACATTGCCTACCTGACTCTGCGCTCTTGAGTCATTTTCCCCCTCCCGAAAATCGTCAGCCGACGAAGGCTGTGAGGGAGGCTCGTCTGCGCAGCAGAGACACTTCGAAATCTAGCATCATAAAACGTACAACATATCGTCGGTTGGCACAGTGACCTGCTACATTGTTATTAACCTTTATACAAAAACCCATTATTGTTTTCGCTGCAACACGGTCCACCACGGGTCCGCCTGTTGCTAACTCTTGCCCATTCTATTCCCACTCGCCTTGCATGGAAAATAAAGAAACTAACATAATCAAACAAACTGTGTTGTGAATTAATCAAAGTACAAATTGTCGATTTAACTCTACGCTATTGAAAAATCTCAATAGCTCAACAGAAGCTTTGTGCTGTCTTCAGGAACTAGCCCATGCGGCAACTCATATAAATATCTACAGTGACAGCCAAGCTGCGATCAAATCGCTGAATGCGATAACAACAAGCTCGGCTACCGTGGCAAACTGTCGCAAATCTCTTCATGAGATGGCTTATCAGTTCGTCATCAGCCTAATATGGGTCCCGGGCTACCAGGACATTGAAGGCAACTGTATAGCGGTCGAGCTGGCCAGAGCTGGTACAACAATCCCCCTTCTCCATGATAAGGAGGATATTCGTATGCCAATGGCCACCTGCAAGCTCAAAATAAAAGAACATTTTAAGCGATTAATAAATGACAGATGGCAAAGCGTGTCAATATGTCGCATAACTCGGCATACATGGCCTAACATTATTAGGAAGCGCACCGATGAGCTTTGCAAACTCGGAAGGAGTAGGTGCAGCTCAGTCATACGCTCCCTTACGGGACACTGGCTAATAGGCACACATGCAAACAGGCATGCTTCTGTCGAAGCTGTAGAGATGAGGACGAGGAGGAGACTGTGGAACACCTGTTCTGCTCCTGTCCGGCTCTCAGTAGAAGGAGATAATTGACATTTCGGACATGTCTACAATCAGTCCCAGACGGACCGCAGGCTTCATAAGGGCATCCGGATGGGATAATGGATAACATAGGGTCTCACGAGGGAGAAGGGAACGTATATGCGGTATCACAACGGGCCGAAACCGGCCTAGGTGTGTCGGGTCTCTGACAATCCCGACAGCCGCCTCAACCTAACCTAACCTAACCTATTAAAAGACATTCTAAAAGCTAACAGAATTTACGCAATATTAGTTTCTGATGTGGAATTTGAGTTAATTAAAGAAGCATATACAAAATATTTCGCAAGTACAGCGTTGTACAAATTAATTCGATGTAAATATATGCATAAGTTCAACTGAGGAACAAGAATTAGAAATAAATAAATATCACACAAATTCTAATCAGAGAGGCATTGAAGAAACATATAATCATCTTAAAAGAACAATTTATTTCCCCCAAATGAAACAAAAAATCTCACAAATAACACTACCCGACACGATTTTTCCTCAAGGAACAAAACCAACTTTTTCTTAAAGATTTGGGGTTTAGAATTGGTTTGATGATATTTTTTTTTTCTATGGCAGAACTTTTTTTTAAAGAATTTTTGAAAACTGGTATTTTTTTATAGCTTTTTTCAGAGGTAGCGCTTGTTTTTTTCACATAACTCTAGTATCTTACGTCTGGTTGTAAAGAACTTTGCTATTTTGAAAAGATAATTAAAACAGCTAGAAGGTAAGCCCAAACACTTTGTGATTTCAGCTTACCGCCTGGGAAAAACTCAGGAAAAGTCGAAAAAAAAACTTTGGAGCTAAAATTCGTTAACCAAACCTAAAATATGAAAAAATTTAACAAAAAATACCTTTTGGAAGGTTGCGGGCCCAACTGCCAATTGGGAACAAAGCAAACGAAAAAGGGTTATACATTTGGTACCTGATCGCGTTCCTTTAGTATGAAATGTGGTTGACAGTTACTTTTTTCGTTATCTGAGGTAGGATACCTATTCAGGTCAAATGTTTCCTTTATATTCTCACAAGTACAGGTCCACACAAATTGGATCTCGTCGCGTCTACCTAATCATAGTCATGGATATATAACTCTGTGCCTATAGTGTCTGTGCCTTAGTGTAGTTCTGACTTCCCTCAGAATAGGATCGTGTGTTTACCAAAACATCTTACAATTAATAAAAATAAATTTTTATTGATACCTCTGGCCGATCATTTCCATGTGCTTTCCAAGCAGACTCATTTTGCTACATACGTGGCACAGTACATGATGATCAACGAAATAAAAATCGCTTTTACCGAAACTCTCCAAAAACAGTATGAAGAAAACTTTAAAATCAAACCCGAAAGTTTTGTTGAAGAGTGGGCACCAAGCTGTATATGTCAAATGTTTAGATTGAATTTAACAGCATATGATTACGACGAAAAGTAAGTAACTCTAATCCACAAACTATTAACTTTATCCAAAATACTAAACATTATTTTTTTTATTACAATTTTTTTTAGAAAACAATTTAAATTTGGTAGTCCAATGATGTGGAAAAAAACAGATATTCACGGCGCCGAATGTTTCTTTTGTTCAGTAAAGAAAACTGGAAATAGTTTACCCGAAACAGTCTGGTTTCGGTATCTTCCTCGTCGAATGGAACAACGGATTCAAGCAATAACTATTCAGGAGAATGGAAATTTTGCAATCCTATTTCACAGGAACAATTGAACGATTTGGTGAGGAACCTGGATCTTCCTAAATATAAATCCGAATTTCTTGGATCTTTTTTTAACGGATTCCGGCTTATTAAAGGAAAACGTCAAATAACCCATTTCCGGACGCGTCATTTGGCTCACGCACAATTTTATACGACGAAAGATGATATGTGCATTTGACACGACATTTTTGGTTTATTCAAGGAACTGGGTGAAGCTTTAGAATAGTTTTTACTAAGTTAACTTTAACGAAACAAAACCGAGTTTGGTGGCTGCAAATTTTATATATTTTTACGAAAGAAGGAGGGAGACTAAAAAAGGGACGTGCGCTCGAATTCAATACTATTTATCGACTCTTTTCAATACTCGTTATAAAATATTCTTAAGCTTAACTTATCTAGGGCGGCGAAGCGGGGCGAATTCGCCAAGAGCGAGAGAGAGCTTTATTGCGCTCCCGTTTCGCCCTAAACTATCTTACACTAGACTTCAAATTTTATCAAAATATAAACATAAGCGTCTCGACGCGACACCGTCCACGTTGAAGGCCTGTGGGACTTTAACTCATCGGCAGAAGCGCCAATTTATGTATCGGCCTTCTGTACACCGCTCCGCTGCTCGTCCTGAGGTCGACCACCCCGACCTTTCCGTCCTGCCCGGCGTGTGTTGCGACGATCCTTCCGAGGAGCCACTGTTGGGGCGGAAGGTTGTCCTCTGCGACGATGACGAGGTCGCCCTCCTCGACGTTGGGCTGCTCCTGGTGCCACTTGCATCTTATTTGCAAGCCCAGCACATACTCCCGGGACCATCGCTGCCAGAACATTTGCCTGGCTGACGAGACAAGCCGCCATCGCCTAAAGCAACTCAGACCGTCCTGGTCCGGGGTCCGGGGTACTGGGGGTGCGATGAGCGGCCCGCCTGTCGGCAGGTGCCCGGGAGTCAGGGCGTCTCCGTCGCTTGGGTCGGGGCTTATTGGTCCTAGAGGGCGCGAGTTCATCACCGCCTAGATGCCCACCATCACGCTCTCCAGCTCCTCGGCGGTGAAGAGTGCGCTTCCGGCCGACCTCAGCAGGAGGTTTTTGGCCGACTTCACTCCTGCTTCCCACAGTCCGCCCATGTGCGGAGCTCGAGGTGGAAGGAAGGCGAACTCGCAGCCGCTTCTCGCTGCGAACTCTCGAATTGAGTCCGCTTCCGTCTCTAGCTTCCTCCTCAGCTCGTCGAAGTGGCGACTTGCTCCGACGAAATTTGTCGCGTTGTCGCAGTTCACCCGGAGCGGACATCCTCGACGACCAACGAACCTTTGAAAAGCCAATAAGAAGGAGTTAGTCGTTAGATCGGAGACAATTTCTAGATGAACCGCCTTGGACGCAAAACAGACAAATAAGGCAAATATGTAAGACTAATAAGGGGGCCTTCCACGAATTTTTAGTGTCGTATAGACTGGGCCACAAAAATCAACGCCACATACTGCGAATGGGCTGAGAGCACGGAGCCTGTCTGCGGGTAGATTTCCCATTATTTGGGTCTGGAGTCGAGGCTTGCATTTAAAGCAGCGAATGCACGACCTGACCATTGCCCTGCAGACCTCCTGAGCGTTTACTATCCAAACACGCTGCCTAAGGATGCTCACAAGTGCTCGTGGGCCGGCATGAAAATTCGTTTGATGCAGATAGTGAACATAGGTCTGCACAAACTGCGAGCGTTTTGTCAACATCAGAGGAAACTTGGCATGGTATGACATAGGAGCGTTAACTAGTCGCCCCCCAACTCGCAACAACGAAAAAGAGCACCAAGTCCCCATTTCTTCGTTAATGAAGGGATTCAATCGCTGAAGACTGGGGCCTTACCTGGTGCCTTTACGAACCCTTTCGATCTCTTAATGATACTCGTTTTTTTGGATCAGCTCGACAATTTTGTGAAAATCCTCATCGTACTCTACTGGTGACGGAGTGACTTCAAATTTAAGATTTTTGTCTTTGCATTTTCGGATGAAGCGGAACACGTAAACGAACACTCTTAGCAGCTTGAGGTGTGACGAGTATCCCTCGATAATTTCCACTAAATCATTTTATTTAGCGGCCACGGTCAGTCCGACCGCTGTCTTCCTGGTTTCCAGCTTCAGCTCTTCCTCAGAAAGCTCGAAGTGGGGATTGGGCCAAACAAGTCACAACCTCTCGAAACTATGTCTGCTGTTCTGTTTAGTTGGAACATGCCGCCACGTAGCATCATCTGACCTCTCCTGAATCTCAGCTACTCGGTTCGCAACGAATGTTGATAACGACGAAGGGTGGGATCGGATCCAATGAAGGGTCACTTCCGAATCCGACCAACATACCATTAGTTCAATCGGCACCTCGAGTAGCGATTTGAGTCGGTGATTTTTTTTTTCGTTCGTTCTCTTTCGTAGTGACCAGACGTGTTTTTGTTTTGCGCTCCGCATTTTCCTTTTGTTTAACTTAAACAGCCGGTGTTTTTTATCTATAATTTAACTCTCTGACTAACTTACATTAAAATCATTCTTTTACCGCGGGTGCATGCCTGTTAGTTGTGTAAAAGCACAACTTATTTAATAAATTTTGTGCGTCGGTTAGTCGTGTGTTTGTGTTGTTGCTTTTCGTAAGTACGCCCTCTCATTACATTTAGCCGCTCTTTGTCGTAGTTATTGCCTTCTATCACTCTCTCTATCACCTAACTCTCAATAACTGTTCTTTCGCTCTCGCTCTTGTAACCTTTTGTGCAGTAACGCTCTCACTTATAAGCTGTTGCTGCAACCACTCTCCTCTCTCTTTTTTTTCCGATTTCGCTTTAAGCATTGCTCTAAGCATTTGCTCTGCACAGTGGTCTGATTGCTATTTGTTTTGAACTTTTTTTTCCCGAAGTAAAAAAAAAATAAAAGACATAAATATGGAATTTTCTGTCGTCTGTGCCAAAAAAACCTGCAAGAAGCAGATCACCCATGACCAGCCCAATATCCCCTGCTGGCTTTGCGAAAGCGTAGTGCACGCAAAATGTGTAGGGATCTCGGGCCGTGTAGGAGACGCCATTTCCCAAAACAACGGCCTACATTATAGTTGTGAGGAATGCCGTGCTGTGGAAAACGACATGCGTTCGTTCATGAGGCAGACGCGGATTGGCTTCAAAGAGCTGATCGTAGGCTTTAAACAGCAGTATGATCGGCTCTTGGCCATGAACACTCAGTTCAGCAGTTTACAGCTGCTGGCTGAGTCTCCGAGACGCAAGAAGTCTACTCCGCGGGACTTGCAAGTGCCGACTGCCTCATGTCCGCCGGCATCTGAAAAACTTACTCCGACCACTCCCTTAGTGCAGCAGTTGATTACGTTTGCTACTCCAAGGGCAACGATCGTTGCTGGTGATGCAGATTCGGGAGCCGAATGCGCCACTTCGGAGAGTATGCAGTTAGAAATGTCTGTAGAGTCCGTGTCCATCGAGTCCGCACCCAACCCTTAACTATCCCCTCAGTTTTGCTCCCACAAGCTAATAGATGTCCAGGACCACCGGATACTGCCATCACAGGTACTAGGCCTGTGGTGCCAAAACCACTGGTGGGAGTCCCACCAAAGCGACAAGTTTTTGTCTCGCGGCTAGCCCCTGACCTCACATCCAATGATGTGACCGCTTTTATACAAAGCAAAATAAAAGCCGTGTGCTTAAAGGTGGAAAAATTTAACTTTTCTTACGCCAGGGAGATATCTTCCTTCAAGATAAGCGTCTCCCCAACTCAATTTGAAACCATTTGCTCCGCCAAGTTTTGGCCAGAGCATTTGGTGGTTAAAGAGTTTAAGGCTAAGAAAAAGAATAGGCCCCCCATTACTCTTCCTAGCATTCAGACCAGTGCTCCATCTCCATCCTCATCTTCCACCTCTACTTCCACCCATCCAAAAAACTAACTTCCTCTCTTGTAGTTACCTACCAGAATGCTAGAGGCTTGCGTAGTAAGCTCAGCACTCTTTTCCTTGAGAGTCTCGCATTCTCATCCCACGTTATTGTGTTCACCGAGACCTGGTTAAAGCCGGACATCCTTAGTTCCGAAGTTTTGGCAGGTCGGTACACAATTTTTAGAAATGACCGTTCGTCTCGACGTGGAGGAGGGGTCCTTATTGCAGTGGACTCAAATTTCACGTCGGAACATTTCATGGTCCAGGTTCAACAAGACCTGGAATACTGATTCTCCCAGGCTTTTCCATTTTCATTAATTGCTCGTATATTCCACCTTCCTCGGATATCTTAATATACGAGCATCACCTGTCCGCTTTAAAAACTGTTTCTTCCTCGCTATCAGATAAAGACCATATGATAGTTCTTGGTGATTTCAATTTGCAAGGTACTATTTGGTCTTCGGTAAACGAGTCTAATAACCTTGTGCCCATGTCACGACATGACTTTATCGACGGCTTGCTAGACCTATCCCTGTCTCAAGTCAACCATGTGAAAAATTCCTTGGGTCGATGGCTTGATCTGTGCTTTGTCTCTGATCCGACCATAGCGTTGTTAACCCGAGCCCTTCCGCTCAGTATACCTGAAGACTCCTACCATCCTACATTCGAAGTGTCAGTCGATATTGGCCCTACTGTATTGTATCGAATGGGTAGGCTAGTTTACGAAGCGTAATAACCTTATTAGGGATTTTGATTGGTCCGCTCTGTACTTGTGCACTGACGTTATGAAAGGCACAAACATTTTTTACAATGTACTTGACACATTTTTTGATTCTTGTGTCCCACTTTCTTGTCCGGTTAGATTTGGAAAGCCTTCTTGGTTTACCAAAGAGTTATCCAGCCTAACAAATTTAAAATCAAGACTTTATAAAAAATTTCGAGAAGTTGGTTCTCCCTCTTCTCTTTCTCACTATGTAATAGCTCGGTCAAATTTCTCCGTTCTTAACTTTCAATGGTATAAAAACTACCTATCTCGATGCAGGATACGATTTTCACAGGACCCTAAACAGTTTTACAGCTTCGTAAATAGTAAGCGTAGAACGTCCGTAGAACCATCCTCGTTATCTTTTCTCAATATGTCAGCAAACAATGATCAGGCAATTGCCGATCTTTTTGCCAAATTTTTCCAAACAACCTATTCTCATGAAAGCTACTCTGGTCAGACGTATCCATACAGTTTACCAAGGTCGAATGGCATTTTCAGCCCTTTGTTAAATGAAAGCTCACTGCTTCATGATCTTCGACTAGTTAAGCCGGTGTTTTCATCAGGTCCCGACGGAGTTCCCGGCTGTGTACTCAGGTACTGTGCCGACGCTCTGTGTGGACCCTTGCTTAAACTATTCACCCTATCCATTAACTCTTCATGCTTCCCCCCCATCTGGAAGGAATCTTTTATTATTCCGCTCCATAAGAAAGGTAGCAAGTCTGATGCAAATAATTATAGGGGTATATCTAAGTTATCCGCTATTCCTAAAATGTTTGAAAAAATTTTAACGCCGCACTTGCAACATCTCTGCAAATCACTTATATCTCCGTCCCAGCACGGATTTATAAGGCGACGATCAACAACCACAAATTTATTAGAGTTTACCTTCTTTTGTCATTAAAGGCTTTCAAGGTAACTTGCAGACGGATGTCATTTACACTGATTTTAGTAAAGCATTTATGTAAACCATTCCCTTTTAGAACAAAAACTTGACCTTTTAGGGGCCTAATCTTTTGAGTTGGATTTCCAGCTCCTTGGCAATCAGACCGTCCTGGTCTGGGGTCCGGGGTACTGGGGGTGCGATGAGCGGCCCGCCTGTCGGCAGGTGCCCGGGAGTCAGGGCGTCTCCGTGGCTTGGGGTCGGGAGCTGGTAGAGGGCGCGAGTTCATCACCGCCTAGATGCCCACCATCACGCTCTCCAGCTCCTCGGCGGTGAAGAGCGCGCTTCCGGCCGACCTCAGCAGGAGGTTTTTGGCCGACTTCACTCCTGCTTCCCACAGTCCGCCCATGTGCGGAGCTCGAGGTGGAAGGAAGGCGAACTCGCAGCCGCTTCTCGCTGCGAACTCTCGAATTGAGTCCGCTTCCGTCTCTAGCTTCCTCCTCAGCTCGTCGAAGTGGCGACTTGCTCCGACGAAATTTGTCGCGTTGTCGCAGTTCACCCGGAGCGGACATCCTCGACGACCAACGAACCTTTGAAAAGCCAATAAGAAGGAGTTAGTCGTTAGATCGGAGACAATTTCTAGATGAACCGCCTTGGACGCAAAACAGACAAATAAGGCAAATATGTAAGACTAATAAGGGGGCCTTCCACGAATTTTTAGTGTCGTATAGACTGGGCCACAAAAATCAACGCCACATACTGCGAATGGGCTGAGAGCACGGAGCCTGTCTGCGGGTAGATTTCCCATTATTTGGGTCTGGAGTCGAGGCTTGCATTTAAAGCAGCGAATGCACGACCTGACCATTGCCCTGCAGACCTCCTGAGCGTTTACTATCCAAACACGCTGCCTAAGGATGCTCACAAGTGCTCGTGGGCCGGCATGAAAATTCGTTTGATGCAGATAGCGAACATAGGTCTGCACAAACTGCGAGCGTTTTGTCAACATCAGAAGAAACTTGGCATGGTATGACATAGGAGCGTTAACTAGTCGCCCCCCAACTCGCAACAACGAAAAAGAGCACCAAGTCCCCATTTCTTCGTTAATGAAGGGATTCAATCGCTGAAGACTGGGGCCTTACCTGGTGCCTTTACGAACCCTTTCGATCTCTTAATGATACTCGTTTTTTTGGATCAGCTCGACAATTTTGTGAAAAGCCTCATCGTACTCTACTGGTGACGGAGTGACTTCAAATTTAAGATTTTTGTCTTTGCATTTTCGGATGAAGCGGAACACGTAAACGAACACTCTTAGCAGCTTGAGGTGTGACGAGTATCCCTCGATAATTTCCACTAAATCATTTTATTTAGCGGCCACGGTCAGTCCGACCGCTGTCTTCCTGGTTTCCAGCTTCAGCTCTTCCTCAGAAAGCTCGAAGTGGGGATTTCACAACCTCTCGAAACTATGTCTGCTGTTCTGTTTAGTTGGAACATGCCGCCACGTAGCATCATCTGACCTCTCCTGAATCTCAGCTACTCGGTTCGCAACGAATGTTGATAACGACGAAGGGTGGGATCGGATCCAATGAAGGGTCACTTCCGAATCCGACCAACATACCATTAGTTCAATCGGCACCTCGAGTAGCGATTTGAGTCGGTGATTTTTTTTTTCGTTCGTTCTCTTTCGTAGTGACCAGACGTGTTTTTGTTTTGCGCTCCGCATTTTCCTTTTGTTTAACTTAAACAGCCGGTGTTTTTTATCTATAATTTAACTCTCTGACTAACTTACATTAAAATCATTCTTTTACCGCGGGTGCATGCCTGTTAGTTGTGTAAAAGCACAACTTATTTAATAAATTTTGTGCGTCGGTTAGTCGTGTGTTTGTGTTGTTGCTTTTCGTAAGTACGCCCTCTCATTACATTTAGCCGCTCTTTGTCGTAGTTATTGCCTTCTATCACTCTCTCTATCACCTAACTCTCAATAACTGTTCTTTCGCTCTCGCTCTTGTAACCTTTTGTGCAGTAACGCTCTCACTTATAAGCTGTTGCTGCAACCACCTCTCCTCTCTCTTTTTTTCCGATTTCGCTTTAAGCATTGCTCTAAGCATTTGCTCTGCACAGTGGTCTGATTGCTATTTGTTTTGAACTTTTTTTTCCCGAAGTAAAAAAAAAATAAAAGACATAAATATGGAATTTTCTGTCGTCTGTGCCAAAAAAACCTGCAAGAAGCAGATCACCCATGACCAGCCCAATATCCCCTGCTGGCTTTGCGAAAGCGTAGTGCACGCAAAATGTGTAGGGATCTCGGGCCGTGTAGGAGACGCCATTTCCCAAAACAACGGCCTACATTATAGTTGTGAGGAATGCCGTGCTGTGGAAAACGACATGCGTTCGTTCATGAGGCAGACGCGGAGTGGCTTCAAAGAGCTGATCGTAGGCTTTAAACAGCAGTATGATCGGCTCTTGGCCATGAACACTCAGTTCAGCAGTTTACAGCTGCTGACTGAGTCTCCGAGACGCAAGAAGTCTACTCCGCGGGACTTGCAAGTGCCGACTGCCTCATGTCCGCCGGCATCTGAAAAACTTACTCCGACCACTCCCTTAGTGCAGCAGTTGATTACGTTTCCTACTCCAAGGGCAACGATCGCTGCTGGTGATGCAGATTCGGGAGCCGAATGCGCCACTTCGGAGAGTATGCAGTTAGAAATGTCTGTAGAGTCCGTGTCCATCGAGTCCGCACCCAACCCCTTAACTATCCCCTCAGTTTTTCTCCCACCAGCTAATAGATGTCCAGGACCACCGGATACTGCCATCACAGGTACTAGGCCTGTGGTGCCAAAACCACTGGTGGGAGTCCCACCAAAGCGACAAGTTTTTGTCTCGCGGCTAGCCCCTGACCTCACATCCAATGATGTGACCGCTTTTATACAAAGCAAAATAAAAGCCGTGTGCTTAAAGGTGGAAAAATTTAACTTTTCTTACGCCAGGGAGATATCTTCCTTCAAGATAGGCGTCTCCCCAACTCAATTTGAAACCATTTGCTCCGCCAAGTTTTGGCCAGAGCATTTGGTGGTTAAAGAGTTTAAGGCTAAGAAAAAGAATAGGCCCCCCATTACTCTTCCTAGCATTCAGACCAGTGCTCCATCTCCATCCTCATCTTCCACCTCTACTTCCACCCATCCAAAAAACTAACTTCCTCTCTTGTAGTTACCTACCAGAATGCTAGAGGCTTGCGTAGTAAGCTCAGCACTCTTTTCCTTGAGAGTCTCGCATTCTCATCCCACGTTATTGTGTTCACCGAGACCTGGTTAAAGCCGGACATCCTTAGTTCCGAAGTTTTGGCAGGTCGGTACACAATTTTTAGAAATGACCGTTCGTCTCGACGTGGAGGAGGGGTCCTTATTGCAGTGGACTCAAATTTCACGTCGGAACATTTCATGGTCCAGGTTCAACAAGACCTGGAATACTGATTCTCCCAGGCTTTTCCATTTTCATTACTTGCTCGTATATTCCACCTTCCTCGGATATCTTAATATACGAGCATCACCTGACCGCTTTAAAAACTGTTTCTTCCTCGCTATCAGATAAAGACCATATGATAGTTCTTGGTGATTTCAATTTGCCAGGTACTGTTTGGTCTTCAGTAAACGAGTCTAATAACCTTGTGCCCATGTCACGACATGACTTTATCGACGGCTTGCTAGACCTATCCCTGTCTCAAGTCAACCATGTGAAAAATTCCTTGGGTCGATTGCTTGATCTGTGCTTTGTCTCGGATCCGACTATAGCGTTGTTAACCCGAGCCCTTCCGCTCAATATACCTGAAGACTCCTACCATCCTACATTCGAAGTGTCAGTCGATATTGGCCCTACTGTATTGGATCGAATGGGTAGGCTATCTGAACGTGTCCGCTGTATGTAAAGCCGAGTTTACGAAGCTTAATAACCTCATTAGTGATTTTGATTGGTCCGCTCTGTATTTGTGCACTGACGTTATGAAAGGCACAAACCTTTTTTACAATGTACTTGACACATTTTTTGATTCTTGTGTCCCACTTTCTTGTCCGGTTAGATCTGGAAAACCTCCTTGGTTTACCAAAGAGTTACCCAGTCTAAAAAATTTAAAATCAAGACTTTATAAAAAATTTCGAGAAGTTGGTTCTCCCTCTTCTCTTTCTCACTATGTAATAGCTCGGTCAAATTTCTCCGTTCTTAACGCTCAAGCTATAAAAACTACCTATCTCGATGCAGGATACGATTTTCACAAGACCCTAAACAATTTTACAGCTTCGTAAATAGTAAGCGTAGAACGTCCGCAGAACCATCCTCGTTATCTTTTCTCAATATTTCAGCAAACAATGATCAGGCAATTGCCGATCTTTTTGCCAAATTTTTCCAAACAACATATTCTCATGAAAGCTACTCTGGTCAGACGTATCCATACAGTTTACCAAGGTCGAATGGCATTTTCAGCCCTTTGTTAAATGAAAGCTCACTGCTTCATGATCTTCGACTAGTTAAGCCGGTGTTTTCACCAGGTCCCGACGGAGTTCCCGGCTGTGTACTTAGGTACTGTGCCGACGCTCTGTGTGGACCCTTGCTTAAACTATTCACCCTATCCATTAACTCTCCATGCTTCCCCCCCATCTGGAAGGAATCTTTTATTATTCCGCTCCATAAGAAAGGTAGCAAGTCTGATGCAAATAATTATAGGGTATATCTAAGTTATCTGCTATTCCTAAAATGTTTGAAAAAATTTTAACTCCGCACTTGCAACATCTCTGCAAATCACTTATATCTCCGTCCCAGCACGGATTTATAAGGCGACGATCAACAACCATAAATTTATTAGAGTTTACCTTTTTTGGGATTAAAGGATTTCAAGGTAACTTGCAGACGGATGTCATTTACACTGATTTTAGTAAGGCATTCCCTTTTAGCACAAAAACTTGACCTTTTAGAGTTTCCGCCTAATCTTTTGAGATGGATTTCTAGCTACCTTCGTTCTAGGTCTCAATGGTTACTTCTGTACCACAGGGCAGCCATCTAGGCCCCCTACTATTCACACTCTTTATTAATGATCTGCCTTCAGTATTAACAAACTCTCGAGTACTCATGTATGCGGATGATGTTAAACTTTGTGTCCAGTATAAGGACATTTCATTTCACTCTCGCTTGCAATCCGATCTCAATAACTTTCAATCATGGTGTTGTGCAAATATGTTACACCTAAATGCCTCGAAATGCAAAGTAATGACATTTCATCGCTCCAGCCCCCTATTGCCCCCAGTACAAAGTACACCAGGACCGTATAGAATCAGTCCAGAAAAACTTTTTACTTTTTGCTCTGCGTGGCCTTAACTGGGATGCAGGTGTGAGACTGCCATCTTATCCTCGTAGATTGCTTTTAATAAACCTTCCAACCTTAGTTAGTCGTAGAAAAATGCTTGGTGTGATTTTTATGCACAACCTGATCAAGGGTGATGTAGATAGCCCTGACTTGTTGAGCCGCATAAACTTTACGATTCCTATTAGATCTACTAGAAACTTCATTCCTCTTTTCCTTCCGCTATGTAGATCGAATTATTCCTTGCACGAACCATTTAGGGTACTTTGCTCGGACTTCAATTCCCTCTACCACATAATATCAACTACTAATTCCCTTCCTCTTCTTAAATCACTAATACTAACATACCTTTCCCGTAATTAGTTATATTTTTTAGCTATCTTTGCATGCTTAGCTCTTTGAGTTGTGTTTAGCTCTAATTTTCCTCGAATTTTAGTCTAACACCTATCTTTCCTGCATGCTCGCGATCGGTTCGGTAACACGCGTCGCGCGTCATGCGGCAGCGCCCCTCGGTCGGTTGGGCGGGAGGAGGGCTGCGTTTCTGCCTGGGTTCCGCGCGTAACAGGCTTCGGCTTGGTGTCGCATGGGCCACTTGATGGTGCAGTCATTGCATATCAACGTCCAGACAAAGAGATCTGCGAGAAGGTGAGCGGCACATAACTCTCAAGCACACAGATGGGTCTCTTCTCCACACTATCAACTAAAACTGCCTGTTCGCTTCATTCACCATCACTTGGCGATACTTTTTTTTTACAGCGGCAGTCAGGGCGAACTTGTGCAGACGGAAGCGGAGCAGCGTTGAGTATAACTCCTCTTGAATAGTCGGTCCGACCATCGGAATGTCATTCAAGGCCACCTGAGAGGACGTCTTCGACGACGCATCGAACACGACGCGAAGCTTCGTGGGCGTACTTTGGGGCCAAAGGACACACTGATGTGGAATTACGTAGTGTGGAGCAGAAGGAACCGTATTGTCAGTCGGTGACATATGACCTAAGGAGAGGTACTCTTCCATGAATTCCAATTACATTTTCTTCAACTCAGAGTGACAAAAACCGCCGTTTACCAATCTCGAAGCAATTGCCCAAACAGTTTGGATCTGATTTAAATGGCAGCCGTACTTCAAACCGACCTGAAGGCAAGACTTGAGTAGTCTTTCTATAATGCTCCTCACATAACTTGTGTTCAGGAGTTAAAGGCTTTTTAGAAGATGGCAATTCTTCTAGTGACCAAAACTTTTGTAGTGTGTTGTCGATAGACACCACTGACTCTTCTCGACAACTCAGACAGTTCCTCGCTTCCTGGGTGACAGTCACCTTTGGACTGTATCTTCCAGACACAATCCAACCGAGAAACGTTTTTTGTCAGGATAGTCAGGACCTTGTCTAATTTGACCAACCGATAAGAGTTCGAAAAATGACTCTGCACCTATCAACATATCTATTCTTTGTGGCTTGTAGAAATATGGGTCTGCAAGAGGAAGGTTCTTCGGGATTTTCCAGTCACTCACATTAAGTGCGTGATCAGGGTGGTATCCCGAGATTGACTTCAGAATCCAGAAATCGACCGAGAACTCACTACCATTGATTCGCGACTTCACCACCGAGTGTATCTTTTTCTTGACTTGTGAATTAGATTCTCCAATTCCAAGCAAGTTGATGCACGACTCCTCCCTACGGATCTGTAAGCGCTGTGCCAGGTCCTCAATTATGAAGTTAGTTTGTGACCCAGAGTCAAGCAGTGCTCGGGCCAAAACGTACTCTCCATTTTTAGTTCGGACGCTTACGATCGACGTTGCCAGAATTATGAAGTGGAAGGGCTACTCTGACTGGGAAGGGGAGAAGAATTCTCTGGGGGTGATGGTAACACAAAACTTACATCCACAACTGTGTACCTATGCAATAAGGCATGATGTGAGCGGCCACACACTCGACACTTGCTAGCTTTGCATCGTACCACAGTGTGTCCTTGTTGCAGACAGTTGATGCAGTTGATGTTGTTGCGCCCCCACCCGGGGCGCCATGCAAATTTAGAATAGTTTTTCCAAATGCAAAAACCGAAAGACTTGGGTGTCGTAGAGTTTATTAAAAAATGCGGGACTAACGAAGTTCTCGTGCGCTCGATCGAATTCAATTTCAACGATTATATTATTTGCTGCGGCGCAAATTGTCGAAACAGGAAGGTGTACCCAAATTAGGTCAAAAACAATATACCCGGCGACTAGAGGGTATCGCACCACTGAGCGATCGGTTTAATACGGACCTAGGATGTTGAAGCCAAATGAGGCGAAAAATCGATATACCCGACGATACCTGGCGATCTGTTGGCGCAGGCGTGCCAACACAAAACGCACAAGAACAACAACAAACAGCAACGGTGACGAGCAAAAGCGAGAACGAAAATTCACCGCTGCAGCTGCTACGTTGGTATGTGTGCGCTTGGCCAATGACCCAACTATATATTTGCGCAACGAAAACGAGAAAGGGGTAGAGGGGCGACAGTGATTGCAGTTATAAATTATATGTATATATGTTCTGCGTCCAAGATGGTTTGATGTATGTGAATATGTGATATATGTAATATATGCACAAACTCTACTAAATACATGCAAATCTAGCTCTACTATGTCATACGGATGTGCCAAGAATTGAAAGCGAGGTGCACTTATTTTAGCAGAAGACAGTAACTGCGAGATTTTAATGATCTTGTCTTTACTCGAGCTTTCAATTTTTTGCACAAATACCTCTAATATGTACATATGTAATAAGATCCTGGGAATTCCACTTTCCTTGGCATCCCTCGGTGGTTGAGATCGCTAGGTATTTTTTTTGTTGTTGTATGTTTGTTAGCCGACCGTCGCGGTACACACACGCGACGCGGGCAGGTGTATATTATATACACTTAAATATTCAATATTTGTTTCACATATGTTTTTCACCACTCGTGTCACTGTCACTTTCTGCCTTTTAACTATACTAATTTGCGAGTCCACCAGGGGGCGCCATGAAATTTTAGAATAGTTTTTTCTAAAGTAACTTTAACGAAACAAAACCGAGTTTGGTGGCTGCAAATTTGATATATTTTTACGAAAGACGGAGGGAGACTAAAAAAGGGACGTGCGCTCGAATTCAATACTATTTATCGACTCTTTTCAAAACTCGTTATAAAATATTCTTAAGCCTAACTTATCTAGTGCGGCGAAGCGGGGCGAATTCGCCAAGAGCGAGAGAGAACTTTATTGCACTCCCGCTTCGCCCTAAACTATCTTACACTAGACTTCAAATTTTATCAAAATATAAACATAAGCGTCTCGACGCGACACCACCCAAAAAATTGGAGGTTATTTGTTGACAGCAGCAAGGAAAGTTTAAAGGCTGTTTTGCTACATAATGAAAACCAAAAGCCGTCTGTTCCCATCGCACATGCTGTTAATATGAAGGAAACATATCAAACAATGGCTAAATTGTTTGAAAATATTAAATATAAAGAACACCAGTCTAAAGTCGCATGTGACTTAAAAGTCGTAGCCATGTTAACTGGATTGCAAGGTGGTTACACAAAATACTGCTGCTTCCTGTGTCTATGAGATAGTAGAACTAGAGAAGAGCATTACTCAAGAAAACTCTGGCCAAAACGGGAGGAACATACTTTGGAAAATTACAACATACAGAATTCAGCTCTCGTGAAGTTTAAAGACGTTATTTTACCACCATTACACATTAAGCTGGGACTAATGAAAATTTTGTTAAAGCACTGGATAAGGAAGGCGAATCAATGCGTTACATAAAAACTGTTTTTCCACGTCTATCGCTGGCAAAAGTGAAAGAAGGAGTATTTGATGGTCCCCAAATAAAAAAACTACTAAAATATGATGGATTTCCAAATATTTTATCTAAGAATGAAAAAGCAGCTTGGAACTCATTCCGAATGGTAGTAACAAACTTTCTTGGAAACAGCAAGTCTGATGATTATGTTAATATCGTCCAAGAGCTAATTAAGAATTATAAAAAAATCGGGGCAAATATGTCACTAAAAGTCCATTTCCTGCACTCCCATTTGGACTTTTTTCCGACCAACCTAGGCGACTTTAGTGATGAACACGGAGAGAGATTTCATCAACAATTTAAATCTATGGAACAACGTTATCAAGGTGTTTGGAATGAGGACATGATGGGCGACTATGTGTGGAATCTCATAAGAGAATCTGGTTCGAATACAAAAGGAAGACAGCCAGAAAACTTAAATTATTTTAAAAAATGTTAACAAGCATTAGCAAATCAAATGTATCACTTATGTTTAAAAACTTGTATCAACATAACACCAAATAAAAAAGTTTGGATATCCTTAGAATTGACTGAAAAGACTAAAAAGTACTGATTGTTGTATGGGTTAAGGAATGAAATCCCATATCACAGGTATTTCTACTTTGGTTTTATTGAAATATGATTAGGTAGACGCGACGAGATCCAATTTGTGTGAACCTGCACTTGTGAAAATATAAAGGAAACCTGAATAGGTATCCTACCTCAGATAACGAAAAAAGTTACTGTCAGCAACATTTCATACCAAAGGAACGCGATCAGGTACCAAATGTACAACCCTTTTTCGTTTGCTCTGTTCCCAATTGGCAGTTGGGCCCGCAACCTTCCAAAAGGTATTTTTTGTTAAATTTTTTCATTTGTTAGGTTTGGTTAACGAATTTTAGCTCAGACTTTTTCGGCTTTTCCTGAGTTTTTAAAGTCAAAATTTCGTAAAAAATACCGCACAAAAATCATCGTTTTTGCATTTTAATGCTTTATAAGTATTTCCCAGGCGGTAAGCTGAAATTACAAAGTGTTTGGGCTTAACTTCTAGCTGTTTTAATTATCTTTTCAAAATCTTTACAACCAGACGTAAGATACTAGAGTTATGTGAAAAAAATAAGCGCTACCTCTGAAAAAAGCTTAACAAAAAAATACCAGACTTCAAAAATTCTTCAAAAAAAAGTTCTGCCATAGAAAAAAAAACCCATTCTTTAAAAAATTGTAAATTCCATATCTATCAGAAAAAGTCGGTTTGGATCCTTGAGGAAAAAAAAAAGTTCGATTTTGTCGAGTAGTGTTATCAGGAACAGCTGGGCGGTTTTTCAGGGGTTTTATCTTCGCAAGTAATTCGTCGTGCCAAACTCTGTCGAATGCTTGCTGGATGTCCAGGTTCGCTGCTACGACGCGTCGTACTGCTTCTTGTGGAAGCCATCCAGAATATGCTCTACCACCCAATGCAGTTGCTCCGGAGTACCATGCCACAGCCTCAACCCAAACTTGTGATTAGGGATAGTTCGATTTACGGATGGGCTGTCCAATAATCTGCAAAGAATGCAGCGCTCCAAGAGCTTCTCAAAAGTGGGGAGCAGGCAGATTGGCCAGTAATTTGCCGGCTTTTTGTGGCATAAAAACCTGCGCGGCTTTCCATGCTTTGGGAAAGTGTCCCAACCTCAGCGTTGCATTCAGTATTTGTAACAGATACAAAAGCGCTCCGAGTGGCAGCGCATTTGCCACTATGGTTTCTATATTGTCCTTTCCAGGCGCCTTTTTAGCTTTGAGCAAGCGGATATCCGTCTTTAGTTCCTGGAGCGTTATTGAGGCCACCGGAGTTCCATTTGGTAGATTTCATCCAGTTTGGCAGCAACTAGGCTTGCTCTCCTCGCTGAGGCCGTCCTGAATGGTCTGAATCTGCACTCCAGCTCATCTGCAAAGGCTTCCACCCGGTCCGCTGCTGACCTCGCCCATAAGCCATCTGCCTTCCTTACTGGGAAGTTAGGGGTGGATTGCCATTTATACCGGCTCGTGAGCTTCCATAGGGTGTAGTTCGAGTGCACGTCTGCAGTCGCCTCAGACAGTAGTTTCTCTGTTAGCTACTCTCCTGAAGAGTCTATCCACCCTGGGGTCCCTGGTGCGAAGGAATTCTTTCCAAACCTTTTTTTTTAGGAGCAGTAGGGGACATTCATCGCTCTTCTAGATCTTTGTGGTGTGTTTCCTTGGTTCTGCGGTGCAATATTCACGGTCGATTGGCGATTTCTCAGCATCATTACGTAGATTTTACATGGTCTGTCGTATGCTGCATGCTTCCCTCCAAAGTTCGAGCAGCAGAGGTCGTCAACTGTGTTGGCATTGCAATTGGGAGCATAACAGCGAAAGCATTGCGTCACGCCGTTGTTCTTCCTGGGCAGCTCAATGCCTGAGCCTGAGCAAGGTCAATGAACCAAACGTTTTGATTTGGAGTATCCCGCCTGACCAAGATTGGTACACACCCGACGGTAACCGGATGGCTAGACAGCGTTCTCAGGAGCAGAACGATAAGCGCCAATCTAGGCTCCTCCTCGTCAAGAAAGACGGTCACACGAGGTACTCCGCAAGGGGGAGTTATATCCCCTCTCCTGTGGAACCTGGTCCTCAACGACCTCCTTCTTCAGCTGGGGAGGAGCGGATATAAGGTTACGGCCTATGCAGACGATCCAGTAATACTGGTAACGGGTAAATTTCTGCCCACAATCAGTGACCTTCTAGAATCTGCACTGGGCACTACCGCCAGCTGGGCACGCCAGAACGGTTTGAGGGTCAATCCTCAAAAAACAGAACTGGTGCTGTTCTCACGAAGATATAAGATACCGAGTTTCAAACTACCAGCAATCGGTGGAACGACACTCGAGCTATCGAGCGAAGCCAAGTATCTTGGTGTCATCCTTGACTCCAAACTCTCCTGGAAGAGAAACACGGAGGAAAGGAAGAAAAAGGCAATGGCAGCTTTCTACACCTGTAGGAAGACTTTTGGACGAACATGGGGCTTACAGCCGCACATCATCCATTGGATGTATACAGCGGTAATAAGACCCATCCTGACATACGGAGGCATGGTATGGTGGGAAGCGGTTAACACCAAATCCCACCTAGAGAACCTCCGTAGAGTCCAACGGACAGCATGCCTTGGGGTCACCGGATCTCTCAAATCCACCCCACAGGCAGCTCTGGACACCATGTTAGGCCTGGAATCGATAGACCTTCATCTTAAGTGCAAGGCTGAGACAAGTGCCGCTAGGCTATTAGCCGCGCAGTTCTTCAAGCCATCGCCTTATGGCCACGCCACTATACTCCGTATGGAAGATAGTGGAACGGCCAGGACGGAGTGACTACCGTGTCTCAGAGTTCTCATGGAAAAGAAACTTTAAAGGACACATACCGGATAGGGAGAAATGGAAGAGTAACACTGTCCTGGGGCAGAACGAGCTCTCCATTTTCACCGACGGGTCAAAGACGGCCGAAGGGACAGGAGCTGGAATCTTCTCCGAAGAACTAGCAACCAACATATCCCTAAGACTACCAGACTGGTGCAGTGTATTCCAGGCGGAGATATATGCAGTATGGCAAGCGGCAAAGTTGGTATACACCTTGGAGATACCTCCGAGGAACATAGCAATCTGCGTTGACAGTCAAACTGCCATCAAAGCCCTGGTATCCTGCAAGACCACAAGCAGACTCGTACGTGATACGGTGGACGCACTAAACCAGATCAGCGCGCACTCAATCACACTCACGTGGGTTCCGGGTCACACCGACATAGCGGGCAACGAGAGTGCGGACGAGTGTGCCAGAACTGGATCGGCCAAGCCAATGGCGGACGCAGTCAGCGACATAAGGAGACCACTACGAGACATCATCTCGCAGATGATGGGCCGAGCCAGAACGAGATCGGACAGGAGGTGGAACACCACACCCAACTGTGAGATCTCTCGCTCGCTCTGGCCCCACTATGACCTTAAACGCACCAAGACTCTCCTAAGCTTCAGGAAGAGTCGGGTGCGAACACTGACGGGAGTTATAACGGGGCACTGTGTCATCGGCCGCATGGCCACAAGGTACAGACTGCCCCACCATGACTTCTGCCGCAGCTGTAGGGACGAGGAGGAAATAGAGAGCATCCAGCACCTTCTCTGCAACTGTCCTGCACTCATGGGGAGGCGTCACCGAATACTCGGTGGCGCCTTCTACGAAGATCTGGACAGCCTGGCAAACATGCCTCTAGAGAAACTGGTGCTCTTTATAGAGGCCTCGGGATGGTTCGTGAAACCTCCCTAGGCACTGGACAATATACCGTGACGAGTGTGGGCATCACAATGGGCAGACTTGCCTCCGAGTGACCTCGACTTCAGTCGAGCAGCCCTATAAACCTAACCTAACCTAACCTATCCCGCCTGACTCCATAGGCATTAATGATGGCGCTTTTTCTGGACTTCGGGTTATATAGTTTTACCATCCGATACCCCAATTCCTCAAAGGTATTGTTTATAGTTTCCTTTGGAGTGGAAGCTTCTAGATTTTTAGCCACTACACGGTAGGCCCTGTCTTCGGAGAGACAGAAGTGAGTGTATTGCAGCTGCAGGAAATTGAGAACCCTGATCACCTGCCTGTGAGTGTCTGCGTTCTTAGCATAGATTCTGTGATCCCCTGAGGGAGCCGTGCGGAGTTCGTAGTCCTCTTCACGGATCTGCGGGCTTAGGGCAGCCCCGACGGCAGCAATGTCCAGAACCCCAGGGGTAGTAATTGGCCTTGGTTTCCTAGGCTTTTTCAGGACTTGCTTAGGTTGCTTTGGATCAGCCGGAGCTGAGGTGGACGGTTCATCGTTAGAAGAATCAATCAAGATGATGTTGTAAATTATCCAGACGAATTTCTAAATTCATTGGATTTACCTGGATTGCCGCCATAATATGTACAAGTTAAAGCTGGAGCCACCATAATTATGACTAATTTACTTGTAGCAACTATTTAGACTGGTGAACAGGATTTAATTCCGATGATTCCGACTGACATGCCATTTGATTTCAAACGACTACATTTTCCCATTCATCTTGCTTTTTCTATGACTATTAATAAATCACAAGGACAGTCGTTGCAAATTTGTGGTTTAAATTTTGGAGCATCCGGTATTTTCACATGGTCAATTGTATGTAACGTGCTCCCGAGTAGGCAAGCCATAGACATTAATCATTCATTGTACCGACGGTAAAACCAAGAAGTTCTTTATCAAAGAGAATTGCTATAAATAAAATAGGTTATTGCATCAAAATTTTCATTGTTTAATTTCGATGAATTCCTAAACATTAAATTAGTAAGCAGCAAAGCGCGCGGGTCTGCTAGTTTTATATATTTTATATATATTTTTCTCCACTCGTTTAACTGTCACTTTCTGCCTTTATATACATTATTAGTTTGCTTGTCCACCCGGGGGCGCCATGCATTTTTACAATAGTTTTTCTAAATTAAATTGAACATTGAAAACGAGTTTGGTGGCTGCAAAGTTAAAGTGTATTTAAACGACGAAATTGGGAATAACTAAAGGGGATGTGCGATCGATTTCTATGATATTTTTCGACTCTTTTTCATCTTTGTTATAATATCTTCTTAAGGCTAACTAATCTAGGGTGGCAAAACGGCGCGAATTCACAAAGTGCTAGAGAGAGCTTTATTGCGCTCCCGCTTCACCCTAAACTATCTTACACTAGACTTAAAAAGTAAAAAAAATAAATCCAAATAGCGGCGTGACGCGACAGATAGCAATATATCATAAATTAACGTGGAGAAACTATATGTTGGTCTGATATGGCTGTTTTTTAAAGGGAATTCCAAAGTGGTACATTGTATAGTTAAAACTTCAGGCATTGTCAATTAAAGCCTAGTACTCAGTGTAACGAACTTTTTAGTAGTGGGGCATGGCTGGCTAGCCAGTCATCACAGGGCTTGGTGTTTCCCAAGCCCTCAGGTCGCGCAATACACCAACGGATTGGACATCTCGGACCACTAAAACGACAATTCAAGACAAACGGACTCTACTCGACCAACTGTCTTACATATTTTCTCACTAACACCGATGTGGACCAGACTGAGGTGTCGATGACATACCGTCGAAGCGCCCACCCTGCCTGAGATCCGGATCAGAACCTTCCTGCCACGTGCAGATACTTCCTCACTACCTCGTCGTTGGGGTTTTTGTATATGCGTGGGTTTAAATAATTATATAGGAATAAATAGCAAATCCATACTATAAATTTGTAGAAAAAATCTGTGTGTAAGCGGCTATCTCCGAAAAGCGTGCACCAAATTGCATGCTGTTTTTTTAAATGATAGCCAGAGAATGTGGCATGCTTTGCACAAACAAATTTGTTTTTTTCTATAAAAAGGTTCCTCAAGAATTAAAAATGAATCATAAAATACCTTAAATATTGTCCAAAAGTGTGTGTTTGAACGCCAATTTAATTTCATTTCTCCGCAACGCGTCCACCAAATTGCATGCGGTTTTTTTTTTAATGATAGCCAGATTATGTGGCATTGTTTCTATTCATTTCCTATAAATAGGTTGCTCGAAAATTAAAAATTAATCAAAAACAATCTCAAATTTTCTCTAAAAATGTGTGTTAAAACGCCTATTTTATTTCATTTTTGCCATTCTGTAGAAGAAAAAATTTTATGATAGATTTTGTTTTTATACCTTTTTGTATGAAAAATTGTTTTGTGAAAATATTACAATTTGTGTAAGTATATTTGTTGCTTTTGATTACACTACTCGACAAAATTGAACTTTTAATTTAGGCTGTGAACCAAAATTACTTTTTCTGATAGATTTCGGGATTTAAAAATTTTTGTACTACTTTATTATTTATTTTATTGTGTAATTTTTTTTTTTTTAATTTTTGAAATCTGGTATTTTTTTTCTTGGTTTTTTTCAGAGGTAGTGCTTCTTAGTTAATGCGTCTATCTAAAACTAAAAATGCATGCCAAGAATTATTTTTTTCTCGACTTTTCCCGAGTTTTTAAAGTCAAAATTTCAAAAAAAAAAAATACCGCAAAAAATTATAAAATGTGAAAGCTCAATATCTTACAGGCGTTAACCTGCAGATACAAAGTGTCTGGGTCTAATTTATAGATGCGTTTGTCAGCTCTTTAGAACTGCAAAGTTCTATGCAACAAGATATGAGATACTAAAGTTATGTGAAAAATCGAAGCACTACCTCTGAAAAAAAACAACAACGAAAATACCAGATTTTAAAAAATTCGTAAAAAAAAGCTACACCATAAAAAAAAACTATGGTTAGGTGGTTAGGTTTATAGGGCTGCTCGACTGAAGTCGAGGTCACTCGGAGGCAAGTCTGCCCATTGTGATGCCCACACTCGTCACGGGATATTGTCCGGTGCCTAGGGAGGTTTCGCGAACCATCCCGAGGCCTCTATAAAGAGCACCAGTTTCTCTAGAGGCATGTTTGCCAGGCTGTCCAGATCTTCGTAGAAGGCGCCACCGAGTATTCGGTGACGTCTCCCCATGAGTGCAGGACAGTTGCAGAGAAGGTGCTGGATGCTCTCTATTTCCTCCTCGTCCCCGCAGCTGCGGCAGAAGTCATGGTGGGGCAGTCTGTACCTTGTGGCCATGCGGCCGATGACACAGTGCCCCGTTATAACTCCCGTCAGTGTTCGCACCCGACTCTTCCTGAAGCTTAGGAGAATCTTGCCCGCTATGTCGGTGTGACCCGGAACCCACGTGAGTGTGATCGAGTGCGCGCTGATCTGGTTTAGTGCGTCCACCGTATCACGTACGAGTCTGCTTGTGGTCTTGCAGGATACCAGGGCTTTGATGGCAGCTTGACTGTCAACGCAGATTGCTATGTTCCTCGGAGGTATCTCCAAGGTGTATACCAACTTTGCCGCTTGCCAAAAAAACTATAATTCGTTAAAAATTTTAAAACCCCGAAATCTATAAGAATCTAAATTTTTGGGTCACAGCCTAATTCTAGTGTTGACTAGTGTTATCATTGTTTAATTTCGGTGAATTCCGAAATATTAAATGCATTTACTAAGCAGCTAAGTGCGCGGGTCTGCTAGTAAATATATAAATAGTGAACAGAGTGGGTACGGTGCTGGCGGGGCAACAGCTCAGTGGGCATTCCAGCCACACGACTGTTAGCATTCCAGCTACGCAAGCTGTTGCACTCGCTCTAGCTCTCACGCTTATGAGCATTTTCCCCCCGGTGACGAGCTCCCGCGCGATCATACTCACCACGCTCCCGCTCTCGCTGCCGACAGCTTACTTTCACATTGACATTAATTCGCTCTTACAACCAAGACAAAACGGCCGCACTTGATTTTACATTGAATAAACATCTATATACGAAAAGAAACTTGGACTGTTCTTTTACTTCGGGATTCTGATCTGTGGGACCCCCCACGAGACGCCCTTCTGCTTAACCATTGGTCCTTCGAGCCGGATTTCATCGTCACCATCCCCATAAGGAACAAATCCAGCCTTCAAGCTTTGGCGCATCGACTTCACCATAAGAGGATCCCAAGACAAGTATGACCTTCGTTTGACACAGCACGAAACTCTCGGTCACCTACTTCTTGGCGATATGTCGCAACCTCTCGAAATCGGCCCAAACTCAGCTTCCGCGATGCTGAGGTCGCAAAATCAATATTACTTCTTGGCGATATGTCGCAACCTCTCGAAATCAGCTATCACCTTCCACGATGCCGAGTTAGCAAAATCAGTCCTAAACCCAATTCCCAACTGCAGCCCGCACCTTCCGGGATGCAGTCTCATCAAAACACCACTAAACCACAATTATTGTCACCCAATAATAATAAGTCATCAAACTACACTGACCCACTACCAAAAATTGTCAACGAAGCACCAAGCTTCGACCCAAGCAACACGCCCGACATTTATGGTCAAAGAATGCAGTCTCAACAAAACCTTTTTCTGAAACACACTGACCTACTGTTTTTATTATAATCAAATAATTAAACATAAGTTAGCAATAAGCAATTATTTCCGGGTCAAAACCCCAGGTGCCAGCTGCTTAAAAAGGCCAAGCGCGGCCAAGTCAGTACGCAGTCCACCAGCGCACCATACAACTACAAGCCAGAGTAGCAACGTAAAAGAATTAAGTGAATGAATAAATACTGAATAAACCAAGAACAACCAAAAACAAAACTCTCGCATCATCATTTCTCCCTTGCCTACTGCATTTCAAGCCAGCCCGACACCTGAAGTCACCTGCAATCTACAAATTTTCTTGTAGCGGACCCTGGACAGACTGATGCATACCTCAGCCTGAGATAGGACCTCAAAGAACAAATTAACAAAAACAATTTAAAAAATAAATAATCAGCATAATCCAGCCTCACTACAATTGCATTCCGAGCTTATGTACGCAGTTCCCAGCCCATAAGAGTGGCTTGCTACATACACACACATCTACATATGTACATGTTCCAAGTGCATTTCATACACGACAATATAAAATTTTTTCAAATTTTTAGTTTAATGTTTGGGGGTTGCTACCACGAAAAGAAAATAAAATATTTTGGGTATTTATATACATATACAAAAATACATACATTAAAAAAAATTTTAATTCGTCGGTTTTTTTCAAATAATATTGAAACTTAGAAACTAGTTCATATTGATAATAAGGTATTTTTATTATTTTTAGTTACTGTTAAAAAATTAACGATTGGTGAAAATCAAGAAGTTCAGCTGAGGTTGATATATTTGGTTAACTAGTTCGCAAAACTTCTGCAGGTTTTTTACTGCCAATAACTGTGTTGAGCTACTGAGCTTCTTCAGTAGCGTTGTATTGCGATATCATTAAAAAGGCGATGATTGTTCAATATATATATTCACAGTTTATTGTGGTGAAGTAAATACGCGATACAGAGTCGAAAGGATAGTTAGCTGGATTCAAGACGTGGTCAGATTGAAGACGCGGGGGTCGGTTCAAGACGGTGTCGGATTGAATAGCTCGATTCCAAGACGATGCGCAGTGATTGCAAGATCAAGACTAAATCAAAGAGCAGGCGGGCCGAATTGCCCGTGCCCTAATGCGAGCGAGAGAGCGACAGATCGAGAGAGTGATAGCGAAAGGCGATAGGAAGAAAGGTGTGAGTTGAAGACGCGAGAGAACGGCGGCATAGGCTCCTGCCGTGCGGGAGCATGAATATGTACATATGTATGTAGATGACAAAGTTAAGCAGTGGGCAGTAAAAATGCTGAACAATAATAGATATTTACTCTACTGCTGCACCACTGACTATGATCTACTGATTATTTGGCTGCGTAACCAAACATACTCCCCCCGTTGAATAGCACGGGTCTTTAACATCCCTTTTCAACAGCATACAGGGTTCAGCAGGCAAAGCTTGTTGTTGATGGGGCCGTTCTTCCTTCCATCGAGACCTGTAGATTCGATGCATGGAAGCAACGAATGGGCGGAATCGAGGAAGAGGGTATCCCTCTTTGATTATATTAAGAATCCTTTCGAAGTTTGTGTTTTCAACACGATAATTTTACCGAAAGCTGTTAACTATAATGAAACAAAGTAGCAGTAATTTGAGCAGAAAATCACAAAAACTACATACGTATCGTCTAATTGTGAAAACGGGTTCAATGCGCATCTGAGAAGCTTGCGCCGGAGGGTTTATTTTCTAATCTGCTGCATCCGTACCTCTTCGGTGGCTAGAAGTCTCGCTAAAGGCATTTTTCTTAACATTAACTAGAATCAATTCAGATGTTTTTTTTTTTGAAAAGCTGGTTTCTGCCAGGCACGGTGAGTTGCCAGAAAACTGCTAGAGTTTTCGAGTAATTTATTTTGTTTGGCGCGCAAGAAATGGGATGTTTTTTGCTTTGAAATTATAAAAGTACAGCTTTGAAAAATCAATTATTTTATATCATAAAAGAAAAAAGTAAAAACCAATTGTTTTGATATGATAAAATCAATAAAACTTTAAAATGAACCCTCTTCGAATTGGATCTTGAAAGGTGTCAGCCCTAGCCTTAGTTCGAATTTGGTTTGTGACAATGCTACGAAAATTTAAATCGCTCGGAATTCAGTGGCACGGCGGAAATTATTAAGCGGAAATCCTCTCGCCTCTTCCCATTTCAGTAGTGATTTCTGTGGCACCCCTATATATATACTTTATGGGGTCGGAAACGATTCCTTCTCTGCGTTACACACATCCACTTTTACCACAAATCTAATATACCCCTTAACTCTTTTTGAGTACGGGTATAAAAATTAAAATGAAACATTTTTTAAATTCTACATAAATCAAAATTTAAATTTAATTTTCACACATATTTATATACTGACTGTGTACGGGTATAAAAGTAGAGTCGCGTCCACAGAAGCGACTCATACCGTTCCTTCTCGTTTCTAATTACATTTTAAGATATTTTTAATTACCTCTGGACGATGAGGTACAATTAAAGCGCTTGTAAGATTTCCTGCAAAGCCGGATATTATGTAGACAACAGCAGTTCGGAAAGTTCCAATTAATTTTTCCAAATCAGCAAGAAACAAATGTTGAAAAATTAGTGTAATTGCCAAGTGTAAAATACCGGCATGCATGCACAGCGATGTTAACAGTCTATAGAGCTGATCAGGAGATTCCACAGATATAAATGGTAACATGCCACATACATTGTTGAGGCATGATATCTGAAAAATAATAAAACATGTACTGGAGTAGCGAAAACAATTTTAAGTCATTCACTATTACCTGTGAGCAGAGAGAGGCTTCCTCATGAAAATATCCATTTATAAAATCACAATATTCCCGCGTCGTTATTCGGCATTCTCCATATAGCCCGGTGCAACAAGGATGACCAATTACTTCGCAGACCATATGCTCAGAAGTATGGTCTTTATAACGATAGCGCTGAGTGAACGAATTCGTTTTACGACAAATGGGCCACTTTGTGATGTCGTCGGGCCACTCATAGGGTGCTATTGACGCTGGTGCATCGCAAAATTTTGGATCTAAGCCACAAACTGATCCAGAAATTCGACCTCCAGGTCCAGATTCTCCGGGGGACCATTTTTTCCATGTTGATATGGATTTCTAAAAAAATTTAATTAAGAAAGAAATAAATAATAGTGATTCAGATTCAAACAAGATTGATCTTATCCTCAACGAAATACATGTAATATAACCCATATCGATGTGTTTAGGTATGTCATAACTCCATTCTCGCATTAATTTCGATCTCTGTATATAAGGCTGGGCCAAAATTTGACCAAAAAATTTGATCAAGGGGACACACCCCAATTCTGTTCTTTGTTATTCAATAAAATTATACAATTTTTTTTTCAAATTTTTAGTTTAATGTTTTGGGGTTGCTACTACGAAAAGAAAATACAAATTTTTGGGTAAATATACATTAAAAAAAATTGAATTCGTCTGTTTTTTTTAAATAATAATGAAACTTAGAAACTAGTTCATATTGATAATAAGGTATTTTGATTTTGTTTTTAGGTACTGTTAAAAAAATAACGATTGGTGAAAATCAAGAAGTTCATCTGAGGTTGATATATTTAGTTAACTAGTTCGCAAAAACTTGAGCAGGTTTATTTTTTTTTAATTCGGTAGCAACCTCTAAAAAAAAAAAACGAGAAGGAACGTGTGAGTCGCTTCTGGGGACGCGACTCTACTTATACCCGTACTCAGTCAGCATATACATTTTTGAGCATATAATTATTTAGAATTAAAAAAAAAAAAAATTTTTACATATTACATGATTTTGCTACATCTGTTATCTACATCTTCATATACTATGTATATTATACATGTACCATTTAAATTCTACATCTCCTCCGCTAGGGGTTGCTCGCGCACTGAACGCGGCAGAGTGTGCGAGCGAGAAGGAAAATGAGTTGCGTTGTCGTGCGCGGGAGGGGGAGGTGAAGCAACTGAAAATTAATTTCTTCATTCTGGCTATAATTATGATCCGATCTGATTGAGATTCGGCAATCTTGTAGATATGGGCATTCTCTACGATACTGCGTTTTTAGTTTTATCGTATCTTTAAAATTGTGCCTGCCACAGATTTTCGTCCTTTGTGTGGGCGGATGGGGGCGGGGCGAAATTCTGAAATACACTTGTAGCAGTGTGATATCACATAAGTCTGGAAACCAAATATGGTTTCGCTAGCTCTTATAGTCTCTGAGATCCAGGCGCTCATCGAGACGGACAGACGAACAGACGGACGGACGGACGGACAGACAGACATGGCTATATCGACTCGGCTATTGATGCTGATCAAGAATATATATACTTTACGGGTATACTTTACCCAGCCACATTTCTTGATTGTAACATCCGCTTAACCATTCCTCAGTGCCCAGATAATATACTAGCAACCAAGGCACAGCGCATTTTCAATACTTTTTTGGCCTTTTATGTTGCCAATTTTCAAATTGGTGTGTCGGGAGTTAGAGGTGGCCTAATCCAAAAACTATCGGTATCGTAACCGAACCTTCATCCAAATATAATAAATTACAAAAAAACTTACTCTCGTCTTACCATTTCCAAACAAAGACAAGGACACTACAAGAAATAATTTGAACAATCTACGATTTATAATTTAAGCCTTTTCGTCATCTATTTTGGATGTTTTCTGTTTTCCTTCGGTATTCCTCCCGATAGTTTTCCAGCGCCCAATCCGCCGTCATATTCTTGACTGCAACTTCCGGTAACGCATACGGCGACTAGGTTTATCTGTTCTTTATCGTTCCAAACCGACATATAGAGAAAAACTATCGCACATTCCAATCATCTATCGAGGATATAAATGACATTCCGTCCGCCGTCCATCTGCAAATAACCCAGTTCTGATCACGACTGCATCAAAGAGGTAAACGGAGGAGCCCGCACTAACAATATTTGCAAAATATTGCCAAAATCAGTGTGACCGTTCCTCTCCTCGGCTCAGCGCAATATAAGTCACTCATTGTTTGAGAAATCTCACCGAAAGGTGATCTCAAGAAATCCGAGTCGACCCGACTATTGTATTCCAGCAATCTCGAGACCTTGTTCCTGCCAGTGGGTTATATTTCCGAACCAATATTTATTTCCTGGCGTTTGTCCGTGTTACTTCTACTCAGACCAGTCTTCTGTCCCTCACAGACTTCCGAAACCGATTGTTTCTTTGTGTGTGTGATTTAGTAATATTCCAATAGGCCACAAGGACAGCAACAAGCTTTTGCCTGTGACCTCTTCCAGCCGTTTACGCACCTCTTCCGTCTCCGGAACTACGCCGTCACAAAAAATCAAGTTACCCATCACTCCGAGAGCCGAGAGTAGTAACCCTGCTGCCAGGACCAGCTCGGACGCAAAAAGATCCGAAAGGCTCTTTCGTCAGTAGCCCCGTCAGCTCCCGCCACTGCACCACCATGGCTCAATCCGCCACCTCTGTCGCTCGGACCTAATTGGTCGTCGCCATTGGCCGACTGTCCCACCTGGCAGAGCGCATCACCGCCGCACCATCCGCCAATCCTCAACATGTGGACGGACGTCGAAGCCGAATATAAGGCCTGCTCCGCGGTGATGGCTGACGAGGATCCAGTAATCCAGGCTGACATCCGGGAAGAGTACGGAGAATGCCATGGGGCATTTGAGCACTGCCTCAGTGACCTCAATGCTCAACTGGCCACAAGCACAGTCCATCCTCCTGCACAGCCAGTCCAACAGGGCGGCTGTTGACTGCCTCCCGTCAACATTGAGGTTTTCTCAGGGGACTACGTCCGCTGGCCCACATTCCGGGTTCTGTTCACTGCGGTCGTGATAAATAATCCTAAATTATCTCCGGTTGAGAAATTGTACTACTTCACCGAGAAGACCCGCGGCGATCCAAAGGCCATCGTAGAGAAATCCCCCCTTACCAATGACGGTTTCGAGTCCGCATGGTTAGCTCTCCGTAGCCGATATGAGAATACTCGGGTTCTGGTTACCAACCAGATTAACATCCTCCTGTTCTTGCCCGCGTAACTTCCGAGTGCAGTCGTGCTTTGAAGGAGCTGCAAAGTACGATGCAGGGGGTCCTAAATGCACTAGCTGTCTCTAACGTCTGTACCGAAAATTGGGATAGTCTCCTAGTGACCATCGGTGCTTCCAAATGGCCAAAGGAGGTGCCGCCCTGGAAGGAAATCGCCTACTTCCTCACTCAGCGATACCTAACGCTAGAGGCTATCGAGAGCGACCCTTCCACTTCCCAAGGCGCTCTGAATCCGCCACCCGCCAAGGGCAGTTAGAATCCGCCATCCTCCCGAAGCCAGTCCAATCCGTTCCGTTCCCAAGGCAGTCTTGTTCCAAGGACAGCGCACTCGTTCCAAAACAACGTGAATCAGAGCAAGAGCACGTGTGATCTTTGTTCCAAGGAGAATCACCCAATCCGATTATGTCCTCATTTCCTACAAATGGCCGTTGATGCTCGCTCCAGCTGCATAAAGCAAAAGCAGCTCTGCTTAAATTGCTTCGCAAACGGCCATTAGCTTCGAGAATGTCAAAGCTCCCACAATTGCAACACTTGTGGAGGGACACCACACGCTTCTGCATCGTGGCAATCCAGCTTCCAGCGAGTCACATTCCATATCCGTACCCAATTCCACAGCTTGTCCAGACGTCAATCGACCAGTACCTTCCGCAGAAAATTCAAGTTATTCCGAACCTCATCCTAACGTTCAGACGTATTTCGCCTCCGGCACAAGCTCTGTCCTTCTAGGCACGGCAATTATTAATATTTGCCACCTTGGAAAAAATGTCCGCGCCCGCGCTCTGATCGACTCGGGCTCCGAGGCAACGTTCATTACGGAACGCCTTTTTCTCACGATTCAATTGCCATTCCAACGTATTCAGACACAGATCTCCAGCCTCAATCAGACAGTATCCGCTCAGTCCGATAAGCTCTGTCAGGTTTCCATTCGCTCCCCAACGAGGCTTACAATGAAACGCCGCAGCCTATGTTATCTCGGAATTGGCAAAGAATCTTCCGTTGCATCCGATCTCGCCAAGTTTATTGAAAGACTTGCCGAGTCTTCCATTGGCGGATCCTACATTCTTCGAGAGTTCACCAATCGATGTCCTGATTGGGGCCGATATCTTACCATCGGTGATGTCAAGCGGCTTACAGTCCAACATATGTGGCTCTCTTCTCGGCCAAGAAACCATTTTCGGTGGGGTGCTCACTGGTCCCGTCTCTAATACGGCGAGCCATCAAGTTGCATCCTTTTCATGTCAAATTTCCAGAATAGCTTTCAATGTCCCAAATGTGCCCGTTATCCGTTCCAAGCTGACTTCTAATGCTTCTTCGATTTTTTCATTTAGCCCTAGCCTTCCACATACAGACATGGCTTCTCGAACCCGTTTCGACCGCAGCGTGGAGAGCAGACGTTCCCGAGGTACTAAGTCCTACCAATGCCGAGTCTGCTCCGAAATCCATCCTCTACGGAAGTGCCGCTTTCTCCGCCTCGATTCCGAAAGGAGGCTCGAAGCTGTCCTCCAATTCAGCTACTGCACCAATTGCCTGGCTCACCGACACTCCGACCAGGATTGCCGAAGCGGTGATCGGTGTAAGGTGTGTAACCGAACCCACCACACATTACTCCACCTTCCCGGGTCACGGTGCCCACTTGGCTCCTCTTCGGTGACGCGCTCTCGCGCGCTCATACTCACCACGCTCTCGCTCTCGCTGCTGACAGCCGCCGGCAGCTTACTATCACATTGACATTAATTCGCTCTTACAACCAAGGAAAAACGGCCGGCTTCCTTTGCACGTGATTTTACATTGAATAAACGTCTATATACGAAAAGAAACTTGGACTGTTCTTTTCAGGATTCTGATATGTGGGACCCCCGACGAGACACCCTTCCGATTAGTCAAATAGAAATAAATAAATGTATAAATAAATAGGAATAAATAATAGAAATAAATAAATGAATAAGTAAATAGGATTGGACTAATGGTAAGATAAAAAAAGCTTGTACATAAATGTTGACATTCAAACAGATAATTTAATTTATTCAAGGCATTGATGGTATTCTTTGGGCTTCTTCGTGTAGCCACGGATGGGTTTTCGGGCCTATTTCCAAGAAGGGCGAGTGACCAGGGCCAAGTGGTCATGATGGCGGAATCAGGCACTATAGACTTTTTTTATTATGCTTATACTGCCTGCTTATGCTCCCTGACTCGGCTTAGCCGCCCTACATATTCATTCCGGAGCTGCCGATCCTAGTCCTCTCTTGCCCTTGAACCAGAACCAGCCTTTGCTGGTAGCCGTTCTCTTCCCTTTGGCGTATGTGGATGAGTTGGCCCAGGGACAACAATCTGCGAGATGAAACACACACACACACACATTTAAAATGGAAGGAAACATGTTCAAGCCAGCTACAAAGTCAATAACACTAGTCAACACGATTTTTCCTCAAGGAACAAAACGAACTTTTTTCTTAAAGATTTGGGGCTTAGAAATGGTTTGATGATATATTTTTTTTTTCTATGGCAGAACTTTTTTTTGAAGAATTTTTGAAAACTGGTATTTTTTTAAAGCTTTTTTCAGAGGTAGCGCTTGTTTTTTTCACATAGCTCTAGTATCTTACGTCTGGTTGTAAAGAACTTTGCTATTTTGAAAAGATAATTAAAACAGCTAGAAGTTAAGCCCAAACACTTTGTGATTACAGCTTACCGTCTGGGAAATATAAAGCATTGATATGCAAAAATGATGATTTTGGAGCGGTATTTTTTACGACATTTTGACTTTAAAAACTCAGGAAAAGTCGAAACAAAATTATATCCTGCTATGTGAAAAAAACAAGCGCTACCTCTAAAAAAAGCTTTAAAAAAAAGTTCTGCATAGAAAAAAAACCATAATTCTTTAAAAAATTTTAAATCCCCATATCTATCAGAAAAAGTCGGTTTGGATCCTTGAGGAAAAAAAAGTTCGATTTTGTCGAGTAGTGTTATTAACCGATTTTATTGTGTCTGGACAGACATACCTCAGTGACCGGTTCGAGCAAACTTGTTTGCTCGCGTCCAGTGTGTCTGTCTGAGCCGTCGGTTGTTCTCGCCAGAGTGTTGCCGTAGTCCAATGTTCGCCCTGAACATGTTGGATTGGACTACACTCACAGCATTTTTTTTTTTTTTTGTGTATATTTTTATGCATTCGTACTATATCCATAACGTTTTTTTTTATAAATTGTTTTATTTTGTGTAAATTTATGTTGAAATTTGTACTTAATACGCCGTTCGCACTGAACTGAACGAATCAATTGTACTTTTTCTTTTGAATTCTTCTTTTTTTCTTTTCCTTTCTTCTTTAATTTTAACATTTTCCCTTCTTTGTGAGTGAGACAAAAAGTGACGTCAACTAGTTCACGGCGTTCATATGTAAGGCGTGCATGTGTGAGGGAGACAGATAGTGACGACACGCAGTCTACGAAGTCCCAAATTCGAGACTATACCGCACTGTTCGAACCAGCAATATGGTTAGCGTGTGAGACCGAAAGAGACGGAAATACTCACACATATAAGCTGGCACACAATTTTCTAAGCATTCTTCTCAATTTAGTTACTTATTATAACTTTTAGTTTTTAGTTTAATTTATGGCATATTTCACATCCACTCATAAAATTATATACTTTTGTTCCACTTACGCAACTTTTGATTCCTTTTGGTTCTTTGTTTCACATATGTACATATATATGTATCTAAATTCTAGAATATATGTGGTACCGATTTAGGAGCAAGATTCGAGCCTTTTCGGCTGCGCCAGTTATGTAATTGGATGGTTTTCCCAAAGAAACAGCAGCAATTTGTAAATTGGTTTTCTTTTTAATTTTAATTTATTGACTTTTGTGGAGACTCTTTTATTAGTCTCTGGTTCGTTCTGCTGTCGACAATCGAATGAATGTCAGAAGTTGAACACCTGGGCTTCTTCCTTTCTCTTCTTCTCTCTCTCTTTTCCTCCATTCCTTCTTATGTCATCGGTGTCTCCGTTTTGGCTTTATGTATGACTATTGTTTAGGCAACTCTAGCCAACAACTTTACAGTGGGGTCTTCTTATAGTGTCCTCGTTGGACATTAGCTTAAAAGGTATTGGCTGGGGACATCTAGGGAAGAGTGTAGCATGTAACTGGCGCGATACCCAATAGTCCTCGGGTATATCGTTTTCGACATCATTTGGGTATACATCTTCCTGTTTCGACATTTTGTACCGCAGCTGATAATATTATCGTAAGAAAAGCCCTAATCAGTGATTTACTTGAGCATCGAGGGACAAGACGAATCCAAAATCAGATCAAAAGCCTATTCTTGAAGAGCTGAAAGAGAGAGATTTTATCAACAATTAAAGTCTATGGAACAACGTTATCAAGGTGCTTGGAATGAGAACATGTGTGGAATTTCATAAAAGAATGTGGTTCGAATGAAAAAGGAAGACTGCCATAAAACTTAAACTATTTTAAAAAATGTTAGCAAGCATTAGCAAACCAAATGGATCACTTATGTTTAAAAACTTGTAGCAACATAACACCAAATAAAAAAGTTTGGATATCCTTAGAATTGACTGAAAAGACTAAAAATTACTCATTGTTGTATGGGTTAAGGAATGAAAACCCATATCCCAGGTATTTCTACTTTGGTTTTTTGGAAATATGATTAGGTAGACGCGATAAGATCTAATTTGTGTGTACCTGTACTTGTGAGAATATAAAGGAAAGATTTGACCTGAACAGGTATCTTACCTGAGATAACGAAAAACGTAACTGTCAGCAAAATTTCATACATTTCGACAAAATGGAACTTTTTCTGATAGATATTGGATTTTAAAATTATTTTAAAGAATTATGGTTTCTTTTCTATTGCGGAACTTTTTTGAAGAATTTTTTATGTCTGGTATATGTTTTTAAGCTTTTTTCAGAGGTGGCGCTTTTTTTCATATTACTAGTATTTTTCATCTGGTTGTAAAGAACTTTGCTATTTTGAAAAGATAATTAAAACAGCTAGAAGATAGAGCCTGGTTTCCCAGACATTGATGCAGAGGGATTGGCTTGTCCCTCCGGTACTTTAGGAGGAGTACCGAGCTCTCTTGCGGTTGTTTTAAGATATTTAGAATTTGGCATATTTGGTCCCACGAGTAGGCGGGAAGTGGATAGTCGCCCGAGGCATAGCCCGCTTGCCCCGGGAAGCCTAATTTTTACTGGAGGTCGGCAGGTATCCAGAGTTCGCATATACAACAGCGGCCACGCATCCATTAGCATATCCTGTTTCACCGTGGATTGGGGTAATTTCACTACGAGAGTTTTCTTCTCTCCGCCCGACTACAATTAGCCAGCATCCGTGACAGAGACTTGACCATACCAGGACCTGTTTCCAGCCGCCCTCACGAGGAGAGTATAGTCGCACTTCCACTGGTGTGTACAGTTACGGCGGGTGACGGGTCGCTCGTGATCCCCCCGCATCCTGGAAACCAGGAGCAAGGCCGCATCGGATCAGGGCAAGCCCTGACCCGAAACGCTCCTACCCCTAGTCCAAGGGTCCAGTTATGGCGAGACGGCCCTTTATCTGTTAGTCCCCCTGTATCACCCGAATGGCTGACGGCCTAGTAAAAGATACCAAAAACAGAATCTACTTCACACAGTTCCAGAAATTCATTGACTTTTGCCACCTCTTTGCGGCTATCTATAGCTCCACTGTACGCCGGCGTACCCAAAAATGAGGCCTTGGTGACCGAGAAGGGGCGGTATAACTCCAATCAACAAATGTCTGGAAGAAATTTCCGGCAGTCGCTGGATGAACCTAGTAAGCCAATCATAGTGGACCCATTATTGCGGCAGGCCCTGATGGAAAAGAGCGCATTGGAGTGGTGTACGGTGCCTACCGTACTACCCGTAACACCGAGACCAGTATAGTGTTATGTACGACCCACAGGAATCCCCCCTACGTGCATTGGATTCTGGACTGAAGGTGTCGGTATTCTAAGACCTGAATAGGCAGTCTGAACCGTTGCTGAAATTGCTCATAGGCTAATGTTATCACCGCCCTCGTCTCGTTGAAACCTTGGCAGTCCTCGGGTAACGCTTGCTGGTCGTTCCATTTAGTTGGATGCGTATAATTGGTTGATATATATCCCAACTGGTACTGATCTGACTCTGAACCCTGGTGTCATAAGGCCCAGGGTCAACCATCGCATGGACCTGACTCCACTTTTGCTACCTCTTTGCGTCTAAGGCTCCACTGTACGGCGATGTACCCACAAATGGCGCCTTGGCTTCATAGGATCGCGATGGTGACTACGCACTGCGACCAGGAATAACGAACCCGAGTGTCGACCCTTATTAATATGACTTCCACACACACCGACCGAGAACATGACTGAGGAGGCTGTTTTTGCAAGTGCAACGCACTTACCATATCCCCACTGGTCCCCATGAACGACCTAGTACTGCCACAGCGACCCAAGCTGCTTAATCTGCATCGCCAACAAGTGCAAGGCGACGCACCACTCCGCTGGCAGCACGAGAAGTCCTGCAGCCAAAGGTCGATCCAGCATGCCGACCCAATGATGAAGCCATTACAGCTTAATCTGAACCACTGCGCTGAGGCTCAAGACGTGCTGAGTCAAACCGTGCGAGAAATGGCAATAGACCTAGCAGTCCTTAGCGAAACTTAGAAACTAGTTCATATTGATAATAAG
This sequence comes from Drosophila obscura, assembly GCF_018151105.1. Classification (NCBI taxonomy): domain Eukaryota; kingdom Metazoa; phylum Arthropoda; class Insecta; order Diptera; family Drosophilidae; genus Drosophila; species Drosophila obscura. Next base: position 1,442,932 of record NW_024542721.1, read on the forward strand.
GTATTTTTATTTTATTTTGTTAGTTACTGTTAAAAAATTAATAATTGGTGAATATCAAATAGTTCAACTGAGGTTGATATACTTAGTTATATTAGTTCACATTGTGGACCTATAGCGTCTACCTCGCCCCAAGCCTATCACTCAACGTGTTCGCAGGTATCCTCGACAACCTAGCGGCTAATGTCAGACGTCGACACCCAGTGGCTATCGGAGGAGGTTTCAACGCATGGGCAGAAGAGTGGGGAAGCGTCGTTACTGGGGGGGGGCCATCGCACCTCTGGAGATCGCTCTCCTAAATCAAGGAGTGAAGCAAACCTTATCTAGAGCAGGAGTCAGTCAGTCGGTCGGTAATGGATCTCACCCTGGTCAGCAGCTGCCTCTTCAACTCGTTGAGCTGGAGTATCAGCAGCACCTACACGGCGAGCGACCACTTGGCAATTATCTGCCACATTGGAGAGCGGAGAGGTAGCATAACACCAGCTGCGCCCAGATGGAATTCTTCTGCGCCGACAGCATGAAAACGGCGCTGTTTACGGTGCTGACGATGAATCTTTCGGAGGGTGGAAATACGGAATACATGGAGAATCTGGAGTCAGGTTGCCCGCAGGGTTCAGTGCTGGGCCCCCTACTCTGGAACGCGATGTATAACGGCATCTTGCGACTCAGGCTCCCCCTCGGATTGCACGTGGTGGGCTTCGCAGACGACGTGGCCATATTTGTGGTTGCGAAAGATTTGACGGTGGTGGAGTCAACCTGCCACAAGACCGAGGCACTGTTGGTGTCCAGCCGTAAGGCTCCAACCACAGTAACCACAGTGACGTCCAAGAGAGCGGTAATATACCTGGGCGTCATAATTGACACACGGCTCTGCTTTCGAGAGCACCTGGCCTACATGAGCGCGATAGCGGCGTTCAGCTCTGCTTCTCTGTCAAAGGTAATGCTGAACACTCGTGGACCAAAGCATTGGCACAAATTGATTGTCTGGACGTTGATATGCAATGACTGCACCATCAAGTGGCCCATGCGACACCAAGCCGAAGCCTGTTACGCGCGGAACCCAGGCAGAAACGCAGCCCTCCTCCCGCCCAACCGACCGGGGGGGCGCTGCCGCATGACGCGCGACGCGTGTTACCGAACCGATCGCGAGCATGCAGGAAAGATAGGTGTTAGACTAAAATTCGAGGAAAATTAGAGCTAAACACAACTCAAAGAGCTAAACATGCAAAGATAGCTAAGAAATATAACTAATTACGGGAAAGGTATGTTAGTATTAGTGATTTAAGAAAAGGAAAGGAGTTAGTAGTTGATATTATGTGGTAGAGGGAATTGAAGTCCGAGCAAAGGACCCTAAATGGTTCGTGCAAGGAATAATTCGATCTACAAAGCGGAAGGAACAAAGGAATGAAGTTTCTAGTAGATCTAATAGGAATCGTAAAGTTTATGCGGTTCAACAAGTCAGGGCTATCTACGTCACCCTTGATCAGGTTGTTCATAAAAATCACACCAAGCATTTTTCTACGACTAACTAAGGTTGGAAGGTTTATTAAAAGCAATCTACGAGGATAAGATGGCAGTCTCACACCTGCATCCCAGTTAAGGCCACGCAGAGCAAAAAGTAACGAGAAGGAACGTGTGAGTCGCTTCTGGGGACACGGCTCTATTTATACCCGTACTCAGTCAGTATATACATTTTTGAGCTTATAATTTTTTAGAAATTAGAAAAAAAAAAAAATTTACTTTTTAAATTTTTTTGCTACATCTGTTATCTACATCTACATATACTATGTATATTCTACATCTAACATGTAGATTATCCATGTACCATTTAGATTCTACATCTCCTCCGCTAGGGGTTGCTCGCGCACTGAACGCGGCAGAGTGTGCGAGCGAGAAAGAGAATGATTAGTGTTGGCTGGGGAGGCGGGGAAAGCAACTGAAAAAGAATTTCTTCATTCTGGCTATAATTATGATCCGATCTGATTCAGATTCGGCAATCTGGTAGATATGGGCATTCTCTACGATACTGCGTTTTTAGCGTATCTCTAAAATTGTGCCTGCCACAGATTTTCGTCCTTTCTGGGGGCGGAAGGGGGCGGGGCGAAATTTTGAAATACACTTGTAGCAGTGTGATATCACATGAGTATGGAAACCAAATTTGGTTACCCTAACTCTTATAGTCTCTGAGATCCAGGCGCTCAACAAGACGGACGGACGGACGGACGGACAGACAGACATGGCTATATCGACTCGGCTATTGATGCTGATCACTAATATATATACTTTATGGGGTCGGAAACGTTTCCTTCTCTGCGTTACACACATCCACTTTTACCACAAATCTAATATACCCCTCAACTCTTTTTTGAGTACGGGTATAAAAAGTTTTTCTGGACAGATTCTATACGGTCCTGGTGTACTTTGTACTGGGGGCACCATTCACAAGAGTCGTACTCTAAAATCGGACGAACAAGCGAGATGTAATGAGTCTTCGTTATATAGGGGTCGTCAAATTCCTTTAACCACCTCTTTATAAACCCAAGCACACCCATGGCCTTATTTACTATGGTAGAAATGGTCTAATTTAACACCAAGATCATCAACCAAGGTAATTCTCTCAAGAGAACCACCGTAGAGGCTATAAGGAGCCAAAAGGGGGCTGGAGCGATGAAATGTCATTACTTTGCATTTGGAGGCATTTAGGTGTAACATATATGCACAACACCATGATTGAAAGTTATTGAGATCGGATTGCAAGCGAGAGTGAAATGAAATGTCCTTATACTGGACACAAAGTTTAACATCATCCGCATACATGAGTACTCGAGAGTTTGTTAATACTGAAGGCAGATCATTAATAAAGAGTGTGAATAGTAGGGGGCCTAGATGGCTGCCCTGTGGTACTCCAGAAGTAACCATTGAGACCTAGAACGAAGGTAGCTAGAAATCCATCTCAAAAGATTAGGCGGAAACTCTAAAAGGTCAAGTTTTTGTGCTAAAAGGGAATGCCTTACTAAAATCAGTGTAAATGACATCCGTCTGCAAGTTACCTTGAAATCCTTTAATGACAAAAAAGGTAAACTCTAATAAATTTATGGTTGTTGATCGTCGCCTTATAAATCCGTGCTGGGACGGAGATATAAGTGATTTGCAGAGATGTTGCAAGTGCGGAGTTAAAATTTTTTCAAACATTTTAGGAATAGCAGATAACTTAGATATACCTCTATAATTATTTGCATCAGACTTGCTACCTTTCTTATGGAGCGGAATAATAAAAGATTCCTTCCAGATGGGGGGGAAGCATGGAGAGTTAATGGATAGGGTGAATAGTTTAAGCAAGGGTCCACACAGAGCGTCGGCACAGTACCTAAGTACACAGCCGGGAACTCCGTCGGGACCTGGTGAAAACACCGGCTTAACTAGTCGAAGATCATGAAGCAGTGAGCTTTCATTTAACAAAGGGCTGAAAATGCCATTCGACCTTGGTAAACTGTATGGATACGTCTGACCAGAGTAGCTTTCATGAGAATATGTTGTTTGGAAAAATTTGGCAAAAATATCGGCAATTGCCTGATCATTGTTTGCTGAAATATTGAGAAAAGATAACGAGGATGGTTCTGCGGACGTTCTACGCTTACTATTTACGAAGCTGTAAAATTGTTTAGGGTATTGTGAAAATCGTATCCTGCATCGAGATAGGTAGTTTTTATAGCTTGAGCGTTAAGAACGGAGAAATTTGACCGAGCTATTACATAGTGAGAAAGAGAAGAGGGAGAACCAACTTCTCGAAATTTTTTATAAAGTCTTGATTTTAAATTTTTTAGACTGGATAACTCTTTGGTAAACCAAGGAGGTTTTCCAGATCTAACCGGACAAGAAAGTGGGACACAAGAATCAAAAAATGTGTCAAGTACATTGTAAAAAATGTGTGTGCCTTTCATAACGTCAGTGCACAAGTACAGAGCGGACCAATCAAAATCCCTAATAAGGTTATTAAGCTTCGTAACAGATAGCCTACTCATTCGATCCAATACAGTAGGGCCAATATCGACTGACACTTCGAATGTAGGATGGTAGGAGTCTTCAGGTATACTGAGCGGAAGGGCTCGGGTTAACAACGCTATGGTCGGATCCGAGACAAAGCACAGATCAAGCAATCGACCCAAGGAATTTTTCACATGGTTGACTTGAGACAGGGATAGGTCTAGCAAGCCGTCGATAAAGTCATGTCGTGACATGGGCACAAGATTATTAGACTCGTTTACCGAAGACCAAACAGCACCTGGCAAATTAAAATCACCAAGAACTATCATATGGTCTTTATCTGATAGCGAGGAAGAAACAGTTTTTAAAGCGGTCAGGTGATGCTCGTATATTAAGATATCCGAGGCAGGTGGAATATACGAGCAAGTAATGAAAATGGAAAAGCCTGGGAGAATCAGTATTCCAGGTCTTGTTGAACCTGGACCATGAAATGTTCCGACGTGAAGTTTGAGGCCACTGCAATAAGGACCCCACCTCCACGTCGAGACAAACGGTCATTTCTAAAAATTGTGTACCGACCTGCCAAAACTTCGGAACTAAGGATGTCCGGCTTTAACCAGGTCTCGGTGAACACAATAACGTGGGATGAGAATGCGAGACTCTCAAGGAAAAGAGTGCTGAGCTTACTACGCAAGCCTCTAGCATTCTGGTAGGTAACTACAAGAGAGGAAGTTAGTTTTTTGGATGGGTGGAAGTAGATGTGGAAGATGAGGATGGAGATGGAGCACTGGTCTGAATGCTAGGAAGAGTAATGGGGGGCCTATTCTTTTTCTTAGCCTTAAACTCTTTAACCACCAAATGCTCTGGCCAAAACTTGACGGAACAAATGGTTTTAAATTGAGTTGGGGAGACGCTTATCTTGAAGGAAGATATCTCCCTGGTGTAAGAAAAGTTAAATTTTTCCACCTTTAAGCCGACGGCTTTTATTTTGCTTTGTATAAAAGCGGTTACATCATTGGATTGTAATTTGGTGGGATTGGTGGTGGTGTCGATTTGGTGGGACTCCCACCAATGTTTTTGGCACCACAGGTCTATTACCTGTGATGGCAGTATCCGGTGGTCCTGGACATCTATTAGCTGGTGGGAGCGAAACTGAGGGGATAGTTAAGGGTGCGGACTCGATGGACACGGACTCTACAGACATTTCTAACTGCATACTCTCCGAAGTGACGCATTCGGCTCCCGAATCTGCATCCCCAGCAGCGATCGTTGCCCTTGGAGTAGCAAACGTAATCAACTGATGCACTAAGGGAGTGGTCGGAGTAAGTTTTTCAGATGCCGGCGGACATGAGGCAGTCGGCACTTGCAAGTCCCGCGGAGTAGACTTCCTGCGCCTCGGAGACTCAGCCAGCAGCTGTAAACTGCTTAACTGAGTGTTCATGGCCAAGAGCCGATCATATTGCTGTTTAAAGCCTACGATCAGCTGTTTAAAGCCACTCCGCGTCTGCCTCATGAACGAACGCATGTCGTTTTCCACAGCACGGCATTCCTCACAACTATAATGTAGGCCGTTGATTTGGGAAATGGCGTCTCCTACACGGCCCGAGATCCCTACACATTTTGCGTGCACTACGCTTTTTTCTTTGTTTGTTCTTTATTTATTCACTATTTATTCATTCACTTTTATTCTTTTACGTTGCTACTCTGACTTGTAGTTGTATGGTGCGCTGGTGGACTGCGTAGTGTAGTGTCTTGGGTGTGTGACTGAGGGACTGCGTAGTGCAGTGTCTTGGGTGTGTGACTGAGGGACTGCCTAGTGCAGTGTCTTGTGTTCGGGCTGATGGACTGCCTGTGTCTTGTATTCGGGCGGATGGACTGCTCTTTCGGCCGACCTTGGCCCTTTTATGCAGCTGGCGATCGCACCTGAGACCCGGAAATAATTGCTTATTGCTAACTTATGATTATTGGTGACAATAATTGTGTGGTGTGGTAACTAGGTCGAAGCTTAGTGCTTCGTTGAAAATTTCTAGTAGGTCGGGGTGGTTTTGCTGATGCTGCATCCCGGAAGGTGCAGTTGGGAATTGGGTATTTGGTTTAAAAATGAGTTTTCGCTAACTCTGCATCGCGTAAGTTGAGTGGTAAGTTGATGACCTGAGGCCGAAAGGTTGCGAAAGATCGGCAGGAGGTGAGTGACCGAGCATTTTGTGCTATCTTCGCTGATTGCGAAATAATGCAGAATGGGTATTTCTTATGTAGGCCGTCGATTGCGAAATGTCCCAAGAGGTGGGGTGTTTTAAATTGTTGTGTGGATAAGAATGTGTAGAGTTGTTGATCGAGAGTTCTTAATTAATTGTGTGCGTTGCTTAAGACTATTTTATTTTACGGGGTGCTGACGCACCCGTGGCCAGAGCCAGGGTTCGGTGTCTCTGCGTATATCAGTTTGACTGTTGTTACCGAACTGTTTGTAACGAGATATGGCTAGAGCCATGGTTCGTTACAAAATAAGTTGTGTTTTTACACAACTATCAGGCATGCACCCGCGGTAAAAGTATGATTTTAATGTAAGTTAGTTAGAGAGTTAAATTATAGATAAAAAACACCGGCTGTTTAAGTTAAACAAAAGGAAAATGCGGAGCGCAAAACAAAAAACACGTATGGTCACTACGAAAGAGAACGAACGAACGAACCCCAAGTACCCCAAGTACCCCAATACCCAATAACGATCGCCATGTGGCGCGATACCCTTTAGTCCTAGGGTATATCGTTTTCGACCTCATTTGGGTATACATCATCCTGTTTCGACATTCTGTAGCGCAGCTGATAATATTATCCTGAGAAAAGCCCTGATCAGTGATGCTTAATTTAAAGAAAAAATTTTAAATATGATTTTAAAAAAAGAAATATTTGTTTCGATTGTCTTTTATTAGATTTTTAGATTTTTTTTTTAAACATAATATATTTCTAAATTTACAATTTTTTGCAGCATATTAAAAAAAAGGTCAATTTGGCCGAGCATTGGACCCATAAAAAAATAGTGTCGATATTTATCAAGCAAAAAAAAAAATTCCACGTTTTAGGAGATATTAGCTATTTTTCATTCTAACCCATGCCAATTAAACGGCCCTACGTAGTCGGCCATTAGAGAACGCTGCCGAGATGTTGCTCAATATATTCTTTGTTTCAAATTCTAACTATCTAAAACTTAACAAACACATTCATAAGGTATAAATGCGTAAATTTTAGATTAGCCAAGCCACGCCCCCTTGCTATATACATTTATGCATTTAATTAAATATTTTCATATTTAACGAAGCAATTTTCCCTTTCTTCAAATGGGGCTAACCATTTCAGACGCATTTACTAATTTTAAATCCGGAACGGCTCTCAATTTTCGAGTTTGACCGTTAGTTACGCCCCTTTTAGTGACACGCCTACTTTAATTTTTCTTTAAAAAATTTATTTTAGGTATGAAAATATATGTATTAAATTTCAGGCTTATACCTAGCCGGGTTCAAAAGTTATTAATTTTGTGAATTTTTGTTTTTGCTTTCGCTTGTCACTGTTGAAGTTCGTTGTTTTTAGTGGGTTATTTGTGTTGGCGCGCATGAGCCAACGATCGCCAAGTGCCGCGCTACCCTCTTGTCGTCGGGTATATCGTGTTTTGCTCATTTGGTTTCAACGTCCTAGTTCAGTATTAAACCGAACCCCAAGTACCCCAATACCCAATAACGATCGCCATGTGGCGCGATACCCTCTAGTCCTCGGGTATATCGTTTTCCACCTCATTTGGGTATACATCATCCTGTTTCGACATTTATCGTGAGAAAAGCCCTGATCAGTGATTTACTTGAGCATCGAGGGAAAAGATTAATCCAAAATCAGATCAAAAGGTTTCTGTTCTATGGCGGACATTTTTTTTGAAAATTTTGTATGTCTGATATTTGTTTTTAAGCTTTTTCCAGAGGCAGCGCCTCTTTTGACATAACTCTAGTATTTTTCGTCTGGTTATAAAGAACTTTGCTATTTTGAAAAGATAATTAAAACAGCTAGAGGTTAAGCCTAAACGCTTTGTGATTTCAGCTTACCGTCTGGGTGCAAAAATAATGAATTTTTTGCGGTATTTTTTACGAAATTTTGACTCTACACCTGTGTGTATAGGTGCATTAATTAGGCGTCGTTTAAGGTATTGCTCACTAAAATCTATGGAGAAACGTTGGAGCTAAAATTCGTTAACCAAACCTAAAAATATAAAAACAAAAAATACCTTTTGGAAGGTTGCGGACCCAACTGCCAAGTGGCTCTGATGACGGTAGAGTACTTTACTCTGCTGAGTTTGTAGAGCACTTCCGAGCGTTTCTTCGATCGACTTGGCCAGATTGACCTGGAAGTTTTACAGGTGATGGTTTGCTGCCATCGTCTGTCGGCAATTAGCTCGAGGGCTTCGTGCGTTATTGAGCCAAGTGCTCTGAGAGCTGCTAGGCTGTCTGAGAAGACGCACACTGAGTGTCTGTCTAAAGAAAGTTTGGAGACGATAAAAATGGCCTTGTTTATTGCTTAAACTTTCGCTTGGAACACACTACAGTGATCCGGGAGTCTGAAACAATGACTAATGTTGAGCTCGTTACAGTAGACGCCACCACCCACACGGCCGTCTAACTTTGAGCCATCAGTGTATATGTGGATCGCATTTGTGGGTCCAGGTTCGCCCCTCTCCCAGTCCTCCCTTAGTGGGATTGATATCTGGAAGGGCGTCGAGAGGTGATCACTCGGTATACAGTAATCTGTTCCCTCCGATAGTTGAGGGAGTCTCGTCAAGATTCCCGAGTGGCGTCGGAAGGGCGTGGAAGGGCGTCGAGAGGTGATCACTCGGTATACAGTAATCTGTTCCCTCCGATAGTTGAGGGAGTCTCGTCAAGATTCCCGAGTGTCCAAACGTGGATGCTTTCCAGAGTTTGGATTCTCTCATTCTTCGTTGCTGAAATTTGGGAGCAAAAGTAAGCGTAACTCTCTTTTTGCAAAAATGCAGGTACGGGTTTTACCTGTGGTATCAGCTACTTATAGCTTACAGTCTTGAGTCCTCAGACCCGAGACCCTGTTTCCGAGGATCCAGGGCTCTTGAATGAGGACTAAGTCGGCTCCACCCATGGCTAGGTGGAGCAGTAGAGCAGCGCATGCTGCCTTACAATGATGGAGGTTTATCTCCAGGAGTGTCAGGGACATTCCTGAGACTCACCTCCACCATTTTGTCGTCGACATCGTCCTCACATTTAGGCGGTGGCCCGCTATTCTACGCGAGCTACTCCAGAAATCTGACCTGGAGCTCTGCATCGACCATATGCCATTTGTCCCGAGGGACATTACCGTCCTTGGCGCCCCTGTCCAGGACGCCAATTAAGGTCTTGCCAACGCCACCTCAACGAACGATCTGTTCGCCGGGTTGGTTTTCGCCCGCTTGGCTTGCTGCGCTCGGCCTGGCTGTATAGCGGGGTCCTCCGCTGAGCGCTGCCGCTTGGTCGGGGCCTTGGCTTCGCCCTTTCCAGCTTTGGCTGCCTGGAAATTCGGGATAACTGAGCTGGCCCAAAGCCTCTGCTCCTTCCCCTTCACCGACGACCTGAAGTCAAAGTCTTCGTTTGACAGGATGGAAGCTAGAAGACGGCGGACCGACTGAGTCTTCTTCCAGTCTTCTTAAGACCTGGTTTCCCAGGCGTTGATGTAGAGGGATTGGCTTGTCCCTCCGGTACTTTAGGAGGAGTACCGAGCTCCTTTGTTGTTTTGATATTTTGTTTAGGCATATAGTTCCCACGAGTAGGCGGGAAGGGGATAGTCGCCCGAGGCATAGCCCGCTTGCCCCGGGAAGCCTAATTTAAACTGGAGGTCGGCAGGTATCGAGACTTTGCATATACAACACCGAGCTCCCCCTCGGCCACGCATCCATTAGCATATCCAGTTTCACCGTGGATTGGGGTAATTTCACTACGAGAGTTTTCTTCTCTCCGCCCGACTACAATTAGCCAGCATCCGTGACAGAGACTTGACCATAGCAGGACCTGTTTCCAGCCGCCCTCACGAGGAGAGTATAGTCGCACTTCCACTGGTGTGTACAGTTACGGCGGGTGACGGGTCGCTCGTGATCCCCCCGCATCCTGGAAACCAGGAGCAAGGCCGCATCGGATCAGGGCAAGCCCTGACCCGAAACGCTCCTACCCCTAGTCCAAGGGTCCAGTTATGGCGAGACGGCCCTTTATCTGTTAGTCCCCCTGTATCACCCGAATGGCTGACGGCCTAGTAAAAGATACCAAAAACAGAATCTACTTCACACAGTTCAAGAAATTCATTGACTTTTACCACCTCTTTGCGGCTATCTATAGCTCCACTGTACGCCGGCGTACCCACAAATGAGGCCTTGGTGACCGAGAAGGGGCGGTATAACACCAATCAACAAATGTCTGGAAGAAATTTCCGGCAGTCGCTGGATGAACCTAGTAAGCCAATCATAGTGGACCCAATTTTGCGGCAGGCCCTGATGGAAAAGAGCGCATTGGAGTGGTGTACGGTGCCTACCGTACTACCCGTAACACCGAGACCAGTATAGTGTTATGTACGACCCACAGGAATCCCCCCTACGTGCATTGGATTCTGGACTGAAGGTGTCGGTATTCTAAGACCTGAATAGGCAGTCTGAACCGTTGCTGAAATTGCTCATAGGCTAATGTTATCACCGCCCTCGTCTCGTTGAAACCATGGCAGTCCTCGGGTAACGCTTGCTGGTCGTTCCATTTAGTTGGATGCGTATGATTTGTTGATATATATCCCAACTGGTACTGATCTGACTCTGAACCCTGGTGTCATAAGGCCCAGGGTCAACCATCGCATGGACCTGACTCCACTTTTGCTACCTCTTTGCGTCTAAGGCTCCACTGTACGGCGATTTACCCTCAAATGGCGCCTTGGCTTCATAGGATCGCGATGGTGACTACGCACTGCGACCAGGAATAACGAACCCGAGTGTCGACCCTTATTAATATGACTTCCACACACACCGACCGAGAACATGACTGAGGAGGCTGTTTTTGCAACGCACTTACCAGATCCCCACTGGTCCCCATTAACGACCTAGTACTGCCACAGCGACCCAAGCTGCTTAATCTGCATCGCCAACAAGTGCAAGGCGACGCACCACTCCGCTGGCAGCACGAGAAATCCTGCAGCCAAAGGTCGATCCAGCATGCCGACCCAATGATGAAGCCATTACAGCTTAATCTGAACCACTGCGCTGCGGCTCAAGACCTGCTGAGTCAAACCGTGCGGGAAATGGCAATAGACCTCGCAGTCCTTAGCGAAACTTAGAAACTAGTTCATATTGATAATAAGGTATTTTTATTTTATTTTGTTAGTTACTGTTAAAAAATTAATAATTGGTGAATATCAGAAGTTCAACTGAGGTTGATATACTTAGTTATATTAGTTCACATTGTGGACCTATAGCGTCTACCTCGCCCCAAGCCTATCACTCAACGAGTTCGCAGGTATCCTCGACAACCTAGCGGCTAATGTCAGACGTCGACACCCAGTGGCTATCGGAGGAGATTTCAACGCATGGGCAGAAGAGTGGGGAAACGTCGCGACAAATTCAACAAGCAGGTCGTTACTGGGGGGGCCATCGCACCCCTGGAGATCGCTCTCCTAAATCAGGGAGTGAAGCAAACCTTATCTAGAGCAGGAGTCAGTCAGTCGGTCGGTAATGGATCTCACCCTGGTCAGCAGCTGCCTCTTCAACTCGTTGAGCTGGAGTATCAGCAGCACCTACACGGCGAGCGACCACTTGGCAATTATCTGCCACATTGGAGAGCGGAGAGGTAGCATAACACCAGCTGCGCCCAGATGGAATTCTTCTGCGCCGACAGCATGAAAACGGCGCTGTTTACGGAGCTGACGATGAATCTTTCGGAGGGTGGAAATACGGAATACATGGAGAATCTGGAGTCAGGTTGCCCGCAGGGTTCAGTGCTGGGCCCCCTACTCTGGAACGCGATGTATAACGGCATCCTGCGACTCAGGCTCCCCCTCGGATTGCACGTGGTGGGCTTCGCAGACGACGTGGCCATATTTGTGGTTGCGAAAGATTTGACGGTGGTGGAGTCAACCTGCCACAAGACCGAGGCACTGTTGGTGTCCAGCCGTAAGGCTCCAACCACAGTAACCACAGTGACGTCCAAGAGAGCGGTAATATACCTGGGCGTCATAATTGACACACGGCTCTGCTTTCGAGAGCACCTGGCCTACATGAGCGCGATAGCGGCGTTCAGCTATGCTTCTCTGTCAAGGGTAATGCTGAACACTCGTGGACCAAAGCATTGGCACAAATTGCTTAATTTAAAGAAAAAATTTTAAATATGATTAAAAAAAAAAGAAATATTTGTTTCGATTGTCTTTTACTAGATTTTTAGATTTTTTTTAAACGTAATATTTTTCTAAATTTACAATTTTTTGCAGCATATTAAAAAAAAATGTCAATTTGGCCGAGCATTGGACCCATGAAAAAATAGTGTCGATATTTAGCAAGCAAAAAAAAAATTCCACGTTTTAGGAGATATTAGCTATTTTTCATTCTTACCCATGCCAATAAAACGGCCCTACGTAGGCCATTAGAGAACGCTGCCGACATGTTGCTCAATATATTCTTTGTTTCAAATTCGAACTATCTAAAACTTAACAAACACATTCATAAGGTATAAATGCGTAAATTTTAGATTAGCCAAGCCACACCCCCTTGCTATATACATTTATGCATTTAATTAAATATTTTCATATTTAACGAAGCAATTTTCCCTTTCTTCAAATGGGGCTAACCATTTCAGACGCATTTACTAATTTTAAATCCGGAACGGCTCTCAATTTTCGAGTTTGACCGTTAGTTACGCCCCTTCCAGTGACACACCTAGTTTAATTTTTCTTTTAAACATGTATTTTAGGTATTGAAAATATATGTATTAAATTTCATGCTTATACCTAGCCGGGTTCAAAAGTAATTAATTTTGCAACGCGTTTTAAGAAAAAAGTTGCAGCAGTGAATTTTTGTTTTCGCTTTCGCTTGTCACCGTTGGAGTTCGTTGGTTTTCGTTGCTTTTAGTGGGTTATTTGTGTTGGCGCGCATGAGCCAACGATCGCCAAGTGCCGCGCTACCCTCTTGTCGTCGGGTATATCGTTTTTTGATAATTTTAAAAAATTTTAAAGTCCCATATCTGTCAGAAAAAGTGGTTTGGATCCTTGGGGTAGTGTTACACAACTCAACAAAATTTAACTTTTTCTTTCCGCTGTAGCCCAAAATGACATTTTCTGATAGATTTCGGGGTCTAACAATTTTTAATTTTTTTTGTTTTAAGAATTTTTAAAATTAAAAATAAAACGAGAAGGAACGTGCGAGTAGCTTCTGGGGACGCGACTCTACGTATACCCGTACTCAGTCAGTATATACATTTTTGAGCATATGATTTTTTAGAATTTTAGAATTAAAAAAAAAAAATGTTTACATTTTACATTTTTTACATCTATCATGAAGATTGTACATGTACCATTAAGATTCTACATCTCCTCCGCTAGGGGTTGCTCGCGCACAGAACGCGGCAGAGTGTGCGAGCGAGAAAGAGAATCAGAAGCGTCAGCAGCGCTGGAGAAGGAGAGGGAACCAACAGAATATTAATTTCTTCATTCTGGCTATAATTATGATCCGATCTGATTTAGATTCGGCAATCTGGTAGATATGGGCATTCTCTACGATACTGCGTTTTTAGTTTTATCGTATCTTTAAAAATGTGCCTGCCACAGATTTTCGTCCTTTGTGGGGGCGGAAGGGGGCGGGGCGAAATTTTGAAATACACTTGTAGCAGTGTGATATCACATGAGTGTGGAAACCAAATTTGGTTGCCCTAGCTCTTATAGTCTCTGAGATCTAGGCGCTCAACAAGACGGACAGACAGACAGACAGACAGACAGACAGACAGACGGACAGACAGACATGGCTCTATCGACTCGGCTACTGATGCTGATCAAGAATATATATACTTTATGGGGTCGGAAACGTTTCCTTCTCTGCGTTACACACATCCACTTTTACCACAAATCTAATATACCCCTTAACTCTTTTTTGAGTACGGGTATAATTAAAGCATAGTATCCAGCACTGCGGAATCGAAAAATTCCTGTCAAACTCCATATAAAACAAACTGTGACAGGAATGTTTCCTTTACGTATTCCTGGAGTGTGTATCCAGCAACACGAGCGGAATCCACAGATTTATATCGATAGTTGCCTATCGGGACCGTGTGTGGACTGAGAGAACAGCTGATACCCAGCTCAGGAACATATACTTTACAATTCTTCCTGAAGTGAATGGTGCAAGATAAAGGCAAAAACTGTCCGCAAAACCAAAAAGAGAGATGAAAATTATTCTTTTTTGTTTTGCAACAATATATGCCGCCACCAACACAATCACTTCATCATCTTGCTTCCGTCGAGATTAGCGTCTCCCCGACTCAATTTGAAACCATTTGTTCCGCCAAGTTTTTGCCGGAGCATTTGGTGGTTAAAGAGTTTAAGGCTAAGAAAAATAATAGGCCCCCCTTTACTCTTCCTGTTAGTCAGACCAGTGCTCCATCTTTACCCTCATCTTCCACCTCAACTTCGACCCATCCAAAAAACTAACTTCCTCTCTTTTAGTTACCTACCAGAATGCTAGAGGCTTGCGTAGTAAGCTCAGCACTCTTTTTCTTGAGAGTCTCGCATTCTCGTCCCATTTTATTGTGTTTACCGAGACCTGGTTAACGCCGGACGTCCTTAGTTCCGAGGTTTTGGCAGGTCACTACACAATCTTTAGAAATTAACGTTTGTCTCGACGTGAAGGAGGGGTCCTCATTGCAGTGGACTCAAATTTCACGTCGGAACATTTCATGGTCCAGGTTCAACAAGACCTGGAATTCCTGTGCGTAAAACTGATTCTCCCAGGCTTTTCCATTCGCATTACTTGCTCGTATATTCCACCTTCCTCGGATATATTAATATACGAGCATCACCTGTCCGCTTTAAAAACTATTTCTTCCTCGCTAACAGATAAAGGCCATATGATAGTTCTTGGCGATTTCAATTTAAACTTTAGGGATTTTGATTGGTCCGCTCTGTACTTGTGCACTGACGTTATGAAAGGCACAAACATTTTTTACAATGTACTTGACATACTTTTTCATTCTTGTGTCCCAATTGCTTGTCCGGTTAGATCTGGGAAGCCTCCTTGGTTTACCAAAGAGTTATCCTGTCTAAAAACTTAAAACCAAGACTTTTTTTTTAATTTCAAGAAGTTGGTTCTCCATCTTATCTTCTTTCGGTATGTAATAGCTCGGTCAACTTTCTCCGTTCTTTACGCTCAATGCTATAAAAATTACCTATCTCGATGCAGGATACAATTTTCACAGGACCCTAAACATTTTTACAGCTTCGTAAATATTAAGCGTAGAACGTCCGCACATCCATCCTCGCTATCATTTCTCAATATGTCAGCAAACAATGATCAGGCAATTGCCGATCTTTTTGCCAAATTTTTCCAAACAACCTATTCTCATGAAAGCTACTATGGTCAGCCGTATCCATATAGTTTACCAAGGTCGAACGACATTTTCAGCTCCTTGTTAAATGAAAGCTCACTGCTTCATGATCTTCGACTAGTTAAGCCGGTGTTTTCACCAGGTCCCGACGGAGTTCCCGGCTGTGTACTTAGGTACTGTGCCGACGCTCTGTGTGGACCCTTGCTTAAACTATTCACCCTATTCATTAACTCTTCATGCTTCCCCCCATCTGGAAGGAATCTTTTATTATTCCGCTCCATAAGAAAGGTAGCAAGTCTGATGCAAATAATTATAGAGGTATATCTAAGTTATCCGCTATTCCTAAAATGTTTGAAAAAATTTTAACTCGGCATTTGCAACATTTCTGCAAATCACTTATATCTCCATCTCAGCACGGATTTATAAGGCGACGATCAACAACCACAAATTTATTAGAGTTTACCTATTTTATCATTAAAGGCTTCCAAGGTAGCTTGCAGACGGATGCCATTTACACTGATTTCAGTAAAGCATTCGATTCTGTAAACCATTCCCTTCTAGCACAAAAACTTGACCTTTTAGGGTTTCCGTCTAATCTTTTGAGATGGATTTCTAGCTACCTTCGTTCTAGGTCTCAAAGAGTCCTCTTCAAAAACACCTTCTCTTCACCTGTTAAGGTTACTTCTGGAGTACCACAGGGCAGCTAAAGAGGCCCCCCGACTATTCACACTCTTCATTAAAGATCTGCCTTCAGTATTAATATAATCTCGAGTACTCATGTATGGCCAAGTCCAAATTTATGGCCGTCAGCCATTCGGGTGAAACAGATGAAGGGCCGTCTAGTCATAACGGGACCCTTGGACTAGGGGTAGGACCGTTTCGGGTCAGGGCTTGCCCTGCCACGAAAACCACACAGCGGTGAGCCTCGAGAGCTCACTGAGGATGTGCTCCACATACACGACCATCCTGACCCTCCTCCACACGCGCCCCTAGGGGCTCTCATCGCAGACTGCGAGGCCAAGGACATCGGCCTAATTGTGGAATGCGACGCCAACGCACACCACAGTCAGTGGGGAAGCACTGAACTGACACCAATGAACGGCGTGAGTCCCTTTTCTGCTATATACTGACCACTCAGATGGTCATATTAAACCGGGGGAACGATCTTACCTTATTTAAAATCGCGAGAAGTCCTGGACCTCAAACTTGCCTCTCACACGATACAGAATAACATAGTATCCTAGAGGGTCCTTGAAGAACACTCCTTCTTGGACCACAGGTACGTGGAAACTGTTTTCTCATTCTCCATACCGAGCCCAGTCCAATTGCGGAACCTCAGGCGGACAAACTGGACTCGTTACTCAGACCATTTGAGCCGTATTCTCCCTAAAGTAAAGTACTATCGAAGTCGACCCCAAGATTGGGTTACCTAAAGAAAGCCGATCATTCATGGACGACGTCCAGCAATGATTCGCTTAACCTTCTCCTAAACACACACTTCCCAGGCTGCGTTGTAAGCAGACCAAACTACAGCGCACCTCCTTCTGTTGCCACAAGATCCATTCTAAACCTGCTAAGTCAGGAGAACATATCCTGGGCAATTAAAAGCTTGAAGCCATACAAGTCTGCGGGAACAGATGGCATCACACAGCCCAACTGATTCACGCCGGACAAAGGGCCATAAATTGGCTTAAACAGTTTTATGAGGGAGTCTTCTCTCACGGACAAATCCCAGACACATGGGTTCAGACCAAAGTCGTTTTTATACCCAAGGTAGGTAAACCCTCGCACACTGCCCCCAGACCAATAAGTCTTTCGTCCTTTCTTTTAAAGAAAAGCCGTTCCTTTTAGTGCTGCATCTCAGGGCGAGTATTCCGCCCAATTTAATCTCTGATTCTCAGCACGCCTATCGGAAAGGAAGATCCACCGATACGGCCCTACATGCGATCACATCGATCATTGAAACGTCCCTTAACTGTAAGGAAAACACACACTGGTGGCCTTCCTTGACAAAGAAGGCGCTTTTAACAACATCATCCCGACCGCCATCACGTGTGCAGTGTCGGACCTGGGGATTGATTCCCGGACGGTGAGTCTCATCGATCAGATGCTTCAATGCAGGACCGCTGAGGCCTCACTGGGGATGTCAACTTCCACCAGCTACGCCGCAGGGCGGAGTCCTCTCGACCCCTTCTATGAATTTTAGCAGTAAATAAACTGCCGCGGGAGCTAGAGGGGGGCGGATATCACATGGTGGCATTCTCTGCTAGAAGCGCTAGTTTTTAGCAATAATGCCAAGTATCTTGGTCTGATCCTCGGTAGGAAGCTCGATTGGAAACTGAGCATAGAGGATAGGGTAAAGAAGGCCACTGTGGCCCTCTATACCTGCAGAAAACCCATCGGACTCAAATGGGGAGTGACACCGAATATAGTCCGGTGGCTATATACCGCCATAATAAGACCAATCCTAATGTACGGAGTGGTTGTATGCTGGCCAGCACTGGACAAGAAATCTTGTCTCAGCAAACTCAGCCGTGTCCAACGCATGGCAGAGCTATGCATAGCGGGCGGACTACGCACAACCCCAAGCGAAGCCCTCGATACCATGTTGTACCTTCTCCCTGTAGAACTCATGGGTGGCAACTCTTTCCGCTCTCATAATGAGAGAATCCAAACTCTGGAAAGCATCCACGTTTGGACACTCGGGAATCTTGACGAGACTCCCTCAACTATCGGAGGTAACAGATTACTGTATACCGAGTGATCACCTCTCGACGCCCTTCCAGGTATCAATCCCACTAAGGGAGGACTGGGAGAGGGGCGAACCTGGACCCACAAATGCGATCCACATATACACTGATGGCTCAAAGTTAGACGGCCGTGTGGGTGGTGGCGTCTACTGTAACGAGCTCAACATTAGTCATTGTTTCAGACTCCCGGATCACTGTAGTGTGTTCCAAGCGGAGGTTGAAGCAATAAACGAGGCCATTTCTATCGTCTCCAAACTTTCTTTAGACAGACACTCAGTGTGCGTCTTCTCAGACAGCCAAGCAGCTCTCAGAGCACTTGGCTCAATAACGCACGAAGCCTTCGAGCTAATTGCCGACAGACGATGGCAGCAAACCATCACCTGTAAAACTTCCAGGTCGATCTGGCCAAGTCGATCGAAGAAACGCTCGGAAGAGCTCTACAAACTCAGCAGAGTAAAGTGCTCTACCGTCATCAGAGCCATCACGGGACACTGGCAGATCGGCGCACACGCTGCCAGACTGTACACACCCATGCGTCATCACAACGGTCCAGTAGCAGGACCAAGTGAGTTGGGGTGGGGGGTTTTCACCCTCTCCTAAACTACCGCCTTAACCTAACCTAACCTATTATTCGACTCACTTCTCATCCATGCAACCACAATGTGCCACAGTGAAACGTGGCCGGGTACAGCTAGTAAATTATAAATTTTGCTTAATACTTCGGTTTTACGAAGAAATATTCAAACTTTTCAAATCCATCACTGAGCGCTGATCAAGTTTTCCTGGTGAACGCGCCCAATTTCTGTGAAGCCCAACGCGCAGCATGTCTAGGAGTCACCAGATCTTTGATAACCACCCTCCAGGCGGCTCTAGAGTCCATTGACATTTCAAATATCTATGTCTACCATTTGGCCATAGAAGCGTATACGGAAGACACCATCTCTCAAAACCACACAACCACACACACTTCAATGGCAGAACTACCACAGAGTGATCCAAACCTTGATAGAGCAGGCAATTCTTACTATCCTAATCTAACCTGAAATTGTTCTAACAGGTCCCATGCTAAAAAAAATTGAAGAAACAGTTTGCAGTGGCAAACCTAATCAAAGCAAGTTGTCCAATCTGCAAAACAATCTTATTTAAACCAATAAATCTGGGCTTATTCCTCTGCAAAATCCAGCAAATTCCATATAAAAGTTAAAAAAAAATCGTCTCATATCGGTTGTACAGTAGTTTATACTTTTCAATAATATTATTAGCATTGTTCTTTACTGTATTTTTTTTGTATTTTTTATTTAATATTGGTACAAGGGTAAATAAGGTAAATTAATTATTTAGTTCGATTTCAAACTGCTCTGTTGGCATGGTTTGAAGTATGCTGTACTGGTTGACTTGTCTATTTTGACGATTGTTTGCTTCTGAATATATAACTTAATTTTGTTTGTTGATATATAATGGGATATATTTTAAATATTTACTTATTTTTTATTACTTATATATATTTACATGCATTTAAGATCCGCACGATAAACAATTATCCTTATTTTCGAGGGAACAAACCATTTCAGCCATTCTACGTTCTCGGTCTGATTCAATATGCTGAGGGTTATTGGTATTTTCATCAAGCGAAGTTAATCGGTTATAAGACCCATTTTTACCTTTTAACGGTAATGCATTTTGTTTTTTGTCGACTGTAAATTGTATTGCATTGGCAGCTGGTTTTGTGCGTAAATAATACATTCCGGTTTTTAGTCCAGCTTTCCAGGAGAAAAAATGTATGGATGTCAATTTTCCGTAGTTAGGCTCGGCCACATGAACATTAAACGACTGACTTTGATCAATAAATGCACCTCTATCAGCAGCCATCTTAATTGTGGATTTAACTGAAATTTCCCACACTGTTTTATAAAGATCGCGAACATTTTGGGGAATAGTTTCAATATTTTGAATGGAGCCCCTACTTGAAATTATTTTATTTTTCATATCATCATCCCATAAGTCCAACTCTGTTAAATCCCTTAATAAATGATGATTGACCACTTGAAATTCACCAGATAATACTCGTCTCGTATATATATTAGTTGTATATGGTTCGAATGATTCGTTATTACCCATAATTTGGGCAGTAGATGCTGTAGGCATAGGAGCTACTAACAACGAATTCCTAATTCCGTGTTTTTTAATGTCTTCTTTCAGGTTTTGCCAATCCCATAAGTTCGTTGGAGTTTTATCCCACATATCATATTGTAGAATGCCATTGCTTACAGGACTTCCTTTATAGGTTTCGTACGGACCAAATATTTGAGAAAGTTCACAACTAGCTTCTAAAGCCCCAAAATAAATAGTTTCAAATATTTGTTGGTTTAAAAGACTAGCTTCTTCACTTTCATAGGGAAAACGCATTAGAATTAAAGCGTCAGCGAAACCTTGAACACCTATACCAATTGGACGATGCCTTAAATTGGATTTCTTAGCTTCTGGCAAGGGGTAATAGTTGATGTCTATTATTTTATTAAGATTTTTAGCAACAGTTTTGGTTACATCTTTTAATTTTTTGAAATCAAATGTTTTTTCTGGTGTTACAAACATGTTAAGTGCAATTGAAGCTAAATTGCAAACAGCGATCTCATCAGGTGCAGAGTACTCAACAATTTCTGTACATAAATTACTGCATTTAATAGTGCCAACATTTTGTTGATTGCTCTTTCTATTACAGGAATCCTTAAAAAGCATGTATGGGTTACCAGTTTCAACTTGCGATTCTATAATGGCAAACCATAACGACTGAGCTTTCACTGTTCGATTAGCACGTCCCTCTTGCTCATATTTGACATAAAGTTGCTCAAATTTTTCGCCCCAAACATCTTGAAGTCCAGGACATTTATGTGGACACATCAACGACCAGTTTTCATTTGCTTCAACCCGTTTCATGAAAAGATCGGGAATCCATAAAGCATAAAAAAGATCCCGTGCTCGGTTTTCTTCTTTTCCAGTGTTTCTTTTGAGGTCTAAAAATTCAAAAACATCTGAATGCCAGGGCTCTAAATAAATAGCAAAGGCACCAGGTCTTTTTCCACCTCCCTGATCAACATATCGTGCCACATTATTAAATACTCTTAGCATTGGAACTAATCCATTTGAAGTACCGTTCGTTCCACATATGGAAGTGCCTTTGGCACGAATACAATGAACATTAAGTCCAATTCCACCCGCTGATTTGGAAATCATTGCACATTGTTCAACTGATTTAAAAATACCTTCAATTGAATCCGAATTCATTGTCAAAAGAAAACATGAGGATAGTTGAGGGCGATTTGTAGCAGCAGCAAAAAGAGTTGGCGAGGCATGCGTAAAATATCGCTCTGAAAGTAGGTTGTAAGTTTCAACAGCTGCACCAATATCGTCTCCATGAATACCAAGAGCGACGCGCATTAGCATGTGTTGTGGACGCTCTGCAATTTTCCCATTTATTTTAAGTAAATAGGAACGCTCGAGCGTCTTAAATCCAAAATAGTTATAACCGAAATCACGATCATAAATAATAGCAGAGTTTAAGCGATCAGCATTGTTTTTCACAACATTATAATGAAATTCTGATACCATTGGTGAAGAAGTGTTCGTTTCGTGATTGACATTTTTGAAGAGATCCTCGAAGACATCTGAAAAATGTATTCCAACAGATTGTTAATAATAAGAAATTAATAAACAGAACAGGATTCAAAGCAAAATGTGCGCTCTAAGGTTAATATAATATTTATTACATATTTACTTATTTATTGCAATTTTAAAGGATTCAGGGTCTTAAAATGTTCTTTTAGATTTAAGTAAATAACTGTAAGGTTATAGCCCAAAATTTTGGCAGTTAATTCATAAAGCAGCTATACTATAAATGTAGATGTATGTTCGATTTCAGTGGGATTTATTCCACATCTAAAATGTAGATTATACATACACAATGTAGATTCTAAATCTTCTCCGTGTATTGCACTGGGCAGTGTGTGCTAGCGAGAAAGGGAATGAGTAGCGTGGTCTCGTGCTGGAGGAGGTGGGGGAAGCAACTGAAAATTAATTTCTTCTTTCTGGCATAAAATTTATCCAATCTTAAGGCCTGTCTCCAGCACCGCGGAAAATTCCTGCCAGGAATTTACTAGTTATTCCGTGAGGGTGTGGAACATAGCTAAAACAGGGTTGATGAATCAGCTGTGTTTTGTAAACAGTGTCAGTGAATCAGCTGTGTTTTGTAAACAGGGTCAGCTGTAAAATTATGCTAAAATTAAAAAAGGAAAAAAATGCACTCTGATGATGAAGTGATTGTGTTGGTGGCGGCATATATAAATGCAAAACAAAATAGAATAATTTTCATCTCTCTATTTGGTTTTGCAGACAGTTCTTGCACCATTCACTTCAGGAATAATTATTGAACATATATTTTTGAGCTGGGTGTCAGCTGTTTTCTCAGTCCACATACGGTCCCGATAGGCAACTATCGATATAAATCTGTGGATTCCGCTCGTGTTGCTGGATACACACTCCAGGAAAACGTAAACGAAAAATTCCTGCCAGTTTTTTTTATATGGAGTTTGACAGGAATTTTTAAATTCCGCGCTGCTTGATACTATGCTTAAATCAGACACGGCATTCTTATAGATATGGTCATTCTCAGTGTGATATCACATGAGTCTGGAAACAAAATTTGGTTGCTCTAGCTCTTTAAGTCTCTGAGATAGGAACTCATCAAGACGGACAGACGGACATGGCTATATCGACTCGGCTATTGATGCTGATCAAGAATATATATACTTTATGGGGTTGGGAACGCTTCCTTCTCTGCTTTACACACATCCACTTTTACCACAAATACAATACGAAGAGACAATTTTCATAGTTGAAGATGAGTTCTAAACCTGAGATATTCATAAATTGAGTTATTTGTTTGGCTAATGCCTGCTAAGTATGCGAAGAGGCAGTTATCACTGCCGAAGATTAGTTCTAAACTCGAGATATTATTCAGCATCGGTCAGAAGCGGACCGGGTGGAAGCCTTTGCAGACGAGCTGGAGTGCGTGCTCACAATGTCGACGTGATGCTAGTCACAGAGACTCAGCTGATAGAGGGAAGGCATTACACGATGGATGGCTACGATGTATACAGAGCGGATCACCCGAGCAAAAGGGTCAGAGGAGGAGCTGCCGTCATCATAAAGAGTGGAATAACGCACTACCACCTGAACGAATAGTAGCAGTTCCACGCCCTCATGTCTGGACTTTTTCGTCTACAAGTTGATCCCAAGCAACCTGCTCTCAGTCCGTGAGCAGCACGAGCTAAGCTCTGACCACTTACCACTAATCGCGAAACTAACGGCTTCACTCCAGATGATCCCCGCCAAGACGAGAATACTCAAGACTGGAAAATCAACAACGTAGAAATCGATGGGTATTACCATATTATCCTCTGTTGAGCAAAACATTCAATGCTCACAATAATGTTGAGTGCAGCAGTTCAGTGAAATCAATCAAATACATTTGTAAGTATGTGAATAATGTCAGCGATATGGCTGTGTTTCAAATACAACATAATGATGTGAATGCTGCTCGACTATATGAAAACCACGAAATTTTGCGCTACCAAATTGGCCGGTATATCAGCTCAAATTAAGGTATATGGTTATCTTTGGTTTCCAAACTCAAAACAGTAACCAGCAGTAATACATTTAGCCATTCTTCTTGAAAACGGACAGCGTGTTTTTTTTCAACAACGATACAGTAGAAGAGCGTGCCATGAATCCACCTAAAACTACTGTCTGCTTTCCCAGCCGGAAAATCCCCAACAAATACCTCAAATAATAGCCAGTGGCGCAACTAACGTAATTTCACCTTTGTTTGCTATTTGAATTGCCCACTGCATATAAACATTGTAACCGCTTATAATTACTCAATCTATTCGCCTATGCAACCGTTCTTTCGTCTCTTCGTCTCTTGCCTTTCTCCTTTACTTTACTATCTCGCTATATCGCTCTTTCGTTCTATCGATCTCTATTCTTAGCATCGCGTAGGGCACGGGTAATTTGGTCCGTCTGCCCTTACATGCCTTCGCAAAGGCCATGATCTGGTCCAGCACTTGCATGCCTTTGCAATCTCTCGATCTTTTCTGTCGTCGCATATATACATACGCATATATTCGGTCAATTGGTGACACACGAATTGTGGTCTATATATGCATCTCGCTTCCAAGTTTCTTTCGCCATCGTTCTCATCATCTATGCTGCTCTCTCGCATTCTTTCTCTCTATCTATCGCTCGTACTCGGCTCAGCAGCAGCCCGAGCTTCTATCGTTTATTTGCTCTCTCTCGCTTGCATTAGGGCACGGGCAATTCGGCCCGCCTGCCCTTTCTCAGTCTGGTATTGATCTTCATAACGTATCCATCGCTTTATTATATCGGTCACTTTATCGTCTACCTTACATTACCAATATATAATAAATTGTACATTACCCATTGAAACGCTAGACTTTTCTTAACAATTAAACAAGTTTCAACGGCTATTAAAAACGCTTAATAGCCAAACAACTACACTTACGGAATTTTTTGAATTGTGTAATCGTGAAGATACATTCAATTCCTTTGCACGAACATTAATCTTTTCCGAAGTACCACGCTATTTTACATGGAATCAAACAAAACGAGAAAGAACGTGTGAGTCGCTTCTGTGGACGCGACTCTACGTTTATACCCGTACACTCAGTCAGTATATCATTTTTTTTATTTTTATTACGGGATTTTATTTATTGAATCTTCCCTATTAGAGACTTATTTATTTAATTAATTACACTTAATTACTTAGGGTACGTCCCTAGCTAAGTATTATTGTTGGGTGGGGAGGTCTCTTCGCCAGAGTCATGTATGGCTAGTGTGCCAAGTTAAAGACTGCGCAAGTCTATTAGGATGGGCTTGAAGCTTGGCCTGGTACTTTGCTTTCACTTTGGCAATTTAATCTTTAACTGATCCTTCATTCAAGTCTTTATGGTCATTTTCATTCCGTATGTACCATGGTGCCCCAGTGACGGCTCTCTGGATTATCTAAATTACTAACGCAAGCATTTCCCCATAGCTCGGAGCCGTATGTCCAGATGGCTTTGAGAACTGCATTGTACAAAAGTACTTTGTACTCCAGTTTTAGTGGTGAACGGGTGTTTATTAGCCAATGTAGATTACTTGCTTTAAATTTAAGTAGATTTCTCTTCGCTTCGATGTGTTTACGCCAAGTAAGCCTTCTAATCAGATGAACACCAAGGTATGTTACTTCGGTGGTTTGTGGAATGTTGATATTGTTCAGACATAATGGAGGGCAAGATTGTCTGTTTAACGTAAAGGTGACATGCTTGCACTTTTGCTCATTTACGTGTATGCGCTAGTCTGCTAGCCATTTTTCTAAGACCACGAGATGATATGATAAGTGTTCCGTGGCCGTTCTTGGGCACTTGGAGCGACTTAATATGGCAGTATCATCAGCAAATATCGAAGTTGTTGTTAGGCTGTTTGTCGGTAGATCTGCTGTGAATATGATATACAGTGTCGGTCCAAGCACGCTGCCTCGTGGTACACCAGCTTCAATTGGATGATGTTCAGAGAGGAAATCTTTGCATCGTACTCCGAAACTTTTTTGCTGTAGGTATGACTCCAATATTTGTTCTGTGGAAGTAATATTTTGATTTTGTGGATTAAGCCATCTAACCAAACGCGGTCGAAAGCCTGGGCGACATCCAGAAAAACAGCGGAGCAATACTACCGTCTTTCAAATGCATTTCGTATCTCAGAGGTTATACGGTTTACTTGTTCAATGGTTCCGTGTTTTTCGCGAAATCCAAAATGGTGAGTCGGGATGGCACGTTGATGTGTAGGCATTGTTTGATACGATTCAGGAGCAGCTTTTCAAATATTTTTGATAGGCAAGGCAGTAGGCTGATAGGTCTATATGATGATGGCTTGGACTTGTCGTTTCCGGCTTTATGGATCATTGTGATGACTGATTTCCTCCATTCTTGAGGATAATAGCCCCATTTCATCATGCTGTTGAATATCACAGTAAGGAAATACACTGCACAGCTCGGCAATTCTATGATCATTTTAGGGGAGATGAAATCGTGGCACGGCTCTTTCTTTTCCTTTGAGATTTTGTCTTTAATGACCCTTGTGACTTCTCCTGATTGGAATATGATAGGCGGGGAAGCTTCGGGATTGTGGGTTGGTGGGAGCACAAAGCTATTTGTTGCTGGGTGTGGTTTGAAGACGTTTTCTAGATGGACGATTGGTGGGCATACGCCTGATTTAGCTTTCCACAGTAGGAATCATTTGCTAGTTGGGGAGAGTTGCTCCATATAGGATATTTGAGCTCGGTTTTTTCCATCTTCTAGGGCTCTGCGTAGTAGGTGGCTGGCTATTTTTATCCGCTCTTTTATCCGAGACAGGTGATCTGTGTGCTTGCCACTCTCGGCGAAGCCTTCTTTTATCGCGTAGCTGCACTTCATTTTGCCGAGAAATACGACTGCTGTTGGAAAGTTTATTAGATACTAATATTGGTTTTCAGTGTTTTGCCGCCAGTGACATTAAGGATACTAATGCTTCGACTGACCTATCAATGTCATCTTTACAATTAATATTTGGGCAGCTATCAATATGAGAGCTTATGTACTTCCTGTATTTGAGCCAATCTGGTTTGCTAGAAAGTGTGGGCGTTCCGAAAGCTGTGGATGGTCGTAACGGTGAAGTAGAATGGGCGAGTGATCCGATGATAGATCTGTTAAGTGATCTACATTAATCTGAGCTTGCAGCACCCTTCGTGTAACTGCAAAATCAATCAAGTCGGGTTGCTTGTTTGGATCTGTGGGCCAATATGTGGGCTTGCCCGTAGAGACAAAGTCTAGCTTGTTTCGTGGTGTTATTACAACGTTATATAGTTGTCTTCCTTTCGGGTTGGTTAGTCTAGATCCCAATGGGTGTGCTTGGCATTGTAGTCACCAGCTGCTATAAATCGGTCACCTAGCAGGTCGAAGAATGTTACAAATTCTGTTTCGGAAATGCAGGAGCATGGTGGGCAGTATACTGCGGCTAGGTTTAGGTAGCCGCTCTGAATTTCAATATGAATTGCTGTTGCCAGTAGATAAGGTGTAGCAAATGAAGGCAATGGATAGTGCCTAATGCGATTCTTGATCAGAACGGCTGTACCTCCATGTGCCTAACCATCGGGATGATTTGTCGCATAGAAGTTGTAGCCATCGAGGTGAAAATAGTTTTTATTTGTTAGGTGAATCTCTGATATGAGCATGGCGTCAATGTCGTGTTCTCTTGTCTGGACGTTGATATGCAATGACTGCACCATCAAGTGGCCCATGCGACACCAAGCCGAAGCCTGTTACGCGCGGAACCCAGGCAGAAACGCAGCCCTCCTCCCGGCCAACCGACCGAGGGACGCTGCCGCATGACGCGCGACGCGTGTTACCGAACCGATCGCGAGCATGCAGGAAAGATAGGTGTTAGACTCAAATTCGAGGAAAATTAGAGCTAAACACAACTCAAAGAGCTAAACATGCAAAGATAGCTAAGAAATATAACTAATTACGGGAAAGGTATGTTAGTATTAGTGATTTAAGAAGAGGAAGGGAATTAGTAGTTGATATTATGTGGTAGAGGGAATTGAAGTCCGAGCAAAGTACCCTAAAGGGTTCGTGCAAGGAATAATTCGATCTACAAAGCGGAAGGAAAAAAGGAATGAAGTTTCTAGTAGATCTAATAGGAATCGTAAAGTTTATGCGGCTCAACAAGACAGGGCTATCTACGTCACCCTTGATCAGGTTGTGCATAAAAATCACACCAAGCATTTTTCTACGACTAACTAAGGTTGGAAGGTTTATTAAAAGCAATCTACGAGGATAAGATGGCAGTCTCACACCTGCATCCCAGTTAAGGCCACGCAGAGCAAAAAGTAAAAAGTTTTTCTGGACTGATTCTATACGGTCCTGGTGTACTTTGTACTGGGGGCACCATACACAAGAGCCGTACTCTAAAATCGGACGAACAAGCGAGATGTAGAAAGTCTTCGTTATATAGGGGTCGTCAAATTCTTTTGAACACCTCTTTATAAACCCAAGCACACCCATGGCTTTATTTACCATGGTAGAAATGTGTTCAGAAAACTTTAACTTTGGGTCTAATTTAACACCAAGATCATCAACCAACGTAATTCTCTCAAGAGAACCACCGCAGAGGCTATAAGGAGCCAAAAGGGGGCTGGAGCGATGAAATGTCATTACTTTGCATTTCGAGGCATTTAGGTGTAACATATTTGCACAACTCCATGATTGAAAGTTATTGAGATCGGATTGCAAGCCAGAGTGAAATGAAATGTCCTTATACTGGACACAAAGTTTAACATCATCCGCATACATGAGTACTCGAGAGTTTGTTAATACTGAAGGCAGATCATTAATAAAGAGTGTGAATAGCAGGGGGCCTAGATGGCTGCCCTGTGGTACTCCAGAAGTAACCTTAACAGGTGAAGAGAAGGAGTCTTTGAAGAGGACTCTTTGAGACCTAGAACGAAGGTAGCTAGAAATCCATCTCAAAAGATTAGGCGGAAACCCTAAAAGGTCAAGTTTTTGTGCTAAAAGGGAATGGTTTACAGAATCGAATGCTTTACTAAAATCAGTGTAAATGACATCCGTCTGCAAGTTACCTTGAAAGCCTTTAATGATAAAAGAGGTAAACTCTAATAAATTTGTGGTTGTTGATCGTCGCCTTATAAATCCGTGCTGAGATGGAGATATAAGTGATTTGCAGAAATGTTGCAAATGCCGAGTTAAAATTTTTTCAAACATTTTAGGAATAGCGGATAACTTAGATATACCTCTATAATTATTTGCATCAGACTTGCTACCTTTCTTATGGAACGGAATAATAAAAGATTCCTTCCAGATGGGGGGAAGCATGAAGAGTTAATGAATAGGGTGAATAGTTTAAGCAAGGGTCCACACAGAGCGTCGGCACAGTACCTAAGTACACAGCCGGGAACTCCGTCGGGACCTGGTGAAAACACCGGCTTAACTAGTCGAAGATCATGAAGCAGTGAGCTTTCATTTAACAAAGGGCTGAAGATGCCATTCGACCTTGGTAAACTGTATGGATACGTCTGACCAGAGTAGCTTTCATGAGAATAGGTTGTTTGGAAAAATTTGGCAAAAAGATCGGCAATTTCCTGATCATTGTTTGCTGAAATATTGAGAAAAGATAACGAGGATGGTTCTGCGGACGTTCTACGCTTACTATTTACGAAGCTGTAAAATTGTTTAGGGTCTTGTGAAAATCGTATCCTGCATCGAGATAGGTAGTTTTTATAGCTTGAGCGTTAAGAACGGAGAAATTTGACCGAGCTATTACATAGTGAGAAAGAGAAGAGGGAGAACCAACTTCTCGAAATTTTTTATAAAGTCTTGATTTTAAATTTTTTAGACTGGATAACTCTTTGGTAAACCAAGGAGGTTTTCCAGATCTAACCGGACAAGAAAGTGGGACACAAGAATCAAAAAATGTGTCAAGTACATTGTAAAAAAGGTTTGTGCCTTTCATAACGTCAGTGCACAAATACAGAGCGGACCAATCAAAATCACTAATGAGGTTATTAAGCTTCGTAAACTCGACTTTACATAAGCAGCGGACACGTTCAGATAGCCTACCCATTCGATCCAATACAGTAGGGCCAATATCGACTGACACTTCGAATGTAGGATGGTAGGAGTCTTCAGGTATATTGAGCGGAAGGGCTCGGGTTAACAACGCTATAGTCGGATCCGAGACAAAGCACAGATCAAGCAATCGACCCAAGGAATTTTTCACATGGTTGACTTGAGACAGGGATAGGTCTAGCAAGCCGTCGATAAAGTCATGTCGTGACATGGGCACAAGGTTATTAGACTCGTTTACTGAAGACCAAACAGTACCTGGCAAATTGAAATCACCAAGAACTATCATATGGTCTTTTTCTGATAGCGAGGAAGAAACTGGACCATGAAATGTTCCGACGTGAAGTTTGAGGCCACTGCAATAAGGACCCCACCTCCACGTCGAGACAAACGGTCATTTCTAAAAATTGTGTACCGACCTGCCAAAACTTCGGAACTAAGGATGTCCGGCTTTAACCAGGTCTCGGTGAACACAATAACGTGGGATGAGAATGCGAGACTCTCAAGGAAAAGAGTGCTGAGCTTACTACGCAAGCCTCTAGCATTCTGGTAGGTAACTACAAGAGAGGAAGTTAGTTTTTTGGATGGGTGGAAGTAGATGTGGAAGATGAGGATGGAGATGGACCACTGGTCTGAATGCTAGGAAGAGTAATGGGGGGCCTATTCTTTTTCTTAGCCTTAAACTCTTTAACCACCAAATGCTCTGGCCAAAACTTGGCGGAAAAAATGGTTTCAAATTGAGTTGGGGAGACGCTTATCTTGAAGGAAGATATCTCCCTGGCTTAAGAAAAGTTAAATTTTTCCACCTTTAAGCCGACGGATTTTATTTTGCTTTGTATAAAAGCGGTCACAACATTGGATGTGAGGTCAGGGGCTAGCCGCGAGACAAAAACTTGTCGCTTTGGTGGGACTCCTACCAGTGGTTTTGGCACCACAGGCCTAGTACCTGTGATGGCAGTATCCGGTGGTCCTGGACATCTATTAGCTTGTGGGTGCGAAACTGAGGGGAGAGTTAAAAGGTTGGGTGCGGACTCGATGGACACGGACTCTACAGACATTTCTAACTGCATACTCCCCGAAGTGACGCGTTCGGCTCCCGAATCTGCATCACCAGCAGCGATCGTTGCCCTTGGAGTAGGAAACGTAATCAACTGCTGCACTAAGGGAGTGGTCGGAGTAAGTTTTTCAGATGCCGGCGGACATGAGGCAGTCGGCACTTGCAAGTCCCGCGGAGTAGACTTCTTGCGCCTCGGAGACTCAGCCAGCAGCTGTAAACTGCTGAACTGAGTGTTCATGGCCAAGAGCCGATCATATTGCTGTTTAAAGCCTACGATCAGCTCTTTGAGGCCACTCCGCGTCTGCCTCATGAACGAACGCATGTCGTTTTCCACAGCACGGCATTCCTCACAACTATAATGTAGGCCCTTGTTTTGGGAAATGGCGTCTCCTACACGGCCCGAGATCCCTACACATTTTGCGTGCACTACGCTTTCGCAAAGCCAGCAGGGGATATTGGGCTGGTCATGGGTGATCTGCTTCTTGCAGGTTTTTTTGGCACAGACGACAGAAAATTCCATATTTATGTCTTTTATTTTTTTTTTTACTTTGGTAAAAAAAAGTTCAAAACAAATAACAATCAGACCACTGTGCAGAGCAAATGCTTAGAGCAATGCTTAAATAGGAATCGGTAAACGATGAGAGAGGAAAGTGGTTGCAGCAACAGCTTATAAGTGAGAGCGTTACTGCACAAAAAGTTTCAAGAGCGAGAGCGAAAGAACAGTTATTGAGAGTTAGGTGATAGAGAGAGTAATAGATGGCAATAACTACGACAAAGAGCGGCTAAATGTAATGAGAGGGCGTACTTACGAAAAGCAACAACACAAACACACGACTAACCGACGCACAAAATTTATTAAATAAGTTGTGTTTTAACACAATTATCAGGCATGCACCCGCGGTAAAAGAATGACTTTAATGTAAGATAGTTAGAGAGTTAAATTATAGATAAAAAACACCGGCTGTTTAAGTTAAACAAAAGGAAAATGCGGAGCGCAAAAAAAAAACACGTCTGGTCACTACGAAAGAGAACGAACGTTGTTGAGCGAGGAACTGAAAGATCTCGCATTTTTTCTGCGAAATGCGATTTGCATTCCAGAAACATATATTTAGACAGGCCATTTTAACAGATTTCTGTTTGATTAGGAGCTCCAGGAGGAGATTTTGGTGACGCATAAGCTCCTGCATCGTTTGTTGTATTGCTACCATTGTGTTTGTTATAGTTACCAGCATTGACTCAATTCCACTAGGCAATTGGGATGGATTAGCAGGGGTATGTTGGGCAGAAATTTCTGGGATCTAATTTGATGCCTGATGCTGCATTATTCCAGCTGTGGTTGGTTGAAGTGTCGGCTTAGGGACTGAGGCGTACGACCCGTTGTTGTAAAAAACGCCTGAGCAAAAGAAACTCCTGGAGTCGTATTTGATGGTATATATGGTAAGTTTTGTCGGACGACAGGATTTCGAGCTGCAGTTATTTGTTGGTTTAGGCTATTTTTCAATTTTTTATAGACAGGACAACCTCTATAGGTGGCCGTATGGTTTCCCCCACAGTTGCTTCATTTTTTGGCAGATGGGTCCTCCTTATTTACGGGGCAGGCCTCAGTGAGATGAACATCACCACAGGCAACGCAGACTGCCCGTAGAGTGCAATAGGTTTTCGTGTGTCCATATTCCTGGCAATTTGTGAATTGGACCGGTCCATTTCGTTTGTGTGGTTCCTCAACGGTGATCCTACGGTGCAGTAGATATTGAAGCTTGTATATTGGGTGAACTTCATTTTTACTTATAGGCATACATTCAGGTGTCAGTTCTACTTTGAACATTGGTTGGGGAATTTTATTTCTATTTATTATGTTCATAGCCATTTTGACTTCGAAGCCCTTATCGTTAAGTGCATCTATTATCCCATTGATTGGGACTGTTGGTTCGATTCCTGTGATAACCACTTGTAATCCTTTGTTACTTTTAAGTTGGTAGGTAATTAATTTTTTTCATTTTCAAGGTATTTCGCAACTGATCGATAGTTTTGTTCGTCATTGACTTGTATTTTAGTTTCATTTATGGACTTTTTATGGACGTGGCATAGAATGTGTTTGCGCCAATTGTATCAGTTATTTTTTGACCAGTTCAGCACAATTTGCCTGTCGAACATAAATAGGTGGCGGTCTTAATTTTTTGGCCTTGGGTGTTTGGGTGATCTCATCTTCATTTGGGACACTTAGTATCGCAAATCTATTGTTTGCTAGTGCCTTATGTGGCACAGTGTTCTCGGTTATTTTAGTTATTTTAGCTGCATTGTTGTTCTTCACATTTTGTGGGCTCAATTTTCTTTTGATTTGCACATAGCGATCGAGCCCAGTCTGAATTAACGCTCCGTTAGCATTTTTTGAACTTATTGGTTGGGAGAGTTGGGGCTTGTCGCAGTGGGTCGACAGTATCGGGCGCTGAGCAATTGCAGTGGTTGTTGTTGTGGTTGTTGTCGTTGTTGTGGTCGAAGACACAGTTTTGAGCGAGGGCATTGTACTAGTTGTTGTCGATATTAGCAAATCGCTGGTTAGGCAGTACGAGTCGGGGGATGGGCACTGAGCACTCCATGACCCACTTTGCAATGCAGGAGAGAGAGAGAGCGTGCTCTCTCCTCGTTCACTTGCAGTGACGCAGTTTTTGTTGGTACTGTTGCCTTTGTCGAGCGTATAGAGAAGTAAGCGTTGTTTTTTGCTTGCGAGAGCCGACACTCGTCTTGTTGCTGATGCCGGGCTTGGCTCATTTTGGCTTTGGTTACAGTGCTTGTGCTCTTTACCGAGCTGGTGCTCTTATACGTTGAGATTTGTCCTTTTCTATTAATCTTTATTACACGATTGGATGGTATTCATGGGTAGCACGATCACTACTACCCATGACTATCCCGAGCGCTTTTTCGCGAATTAATTTACGATTAATCGCTATTAATTGATTTTCACGGCGGAGCGATACAAAAATACGTCTGACGTCGTTGACGGTTGACGGTTGACGTATATAAATTTGTGAGCTTATGATTTATGTAAAATTTTTTTGCTACATCTGTTATCTACATCTACAATTACAATGTCGATTCCACATCTAAAATGTAGATTATACATCTTCTCCGCAAAGGTTGCGCACTGCACAGGGCAGAGTGTGGGCGAGCGAGAAAGAGAATAAGTAGCGGCAGCAGTGCTGAAGAAGGTGGGGGAAGCCATTGAAAATTAATTTCTTTATTCTGGCTATAATAATGATCCGATCTGATTCAGATTCGGCATTCTGGTAGATATGGCCATTATCTACGATACTATGTGTTTAGTTTCCTGGTGTCTTCAAAATTGTGGCTGACACAGATTTTCGTCATTTGTAGGGGCGGGGCAAAATTTTGTAATACACTTGTAGCAGTGTGATATCAAATGAGTCTAGAAATAAAATTTGGTTGCTCTAGCTTTTATAGTCCCTGAGATCTAGGCGCTCATCAAGACGGACAGACAGACATGGCTATATCGACTCGGCTATTGGTGCTGATCAAGAATATATATACTTTATGGCGTCGGAAACGTTTCCTTTTCTGTGTTGCACACATCTTCTTTTACCACAAATCTAATATACCCCTTAACAGTTCGAGTACGGGTATAAATATATACTCTGAGTACCAGGTGTTGGATAGTGTTGCAGCACGAATGCCGCGACACTCGTCAGGAATAGTTTTTGAATTGTTTACATACCAGAAAAAACTTTTTTTGTCTCCTTATGTAGGTTAGAAACTGCAATCCGAGCAGCTAAAATGGCATAGTCGGCATGATTGCAAGTTAAGCCAGCTGAAATTTCGGCAGCCAAATTGTCTAGTTCTTGCGTAGTAACACCACAGTACAAACCGTTAATTACTTGAAGTGTAATGGACACCTAAAAATGAACAGGTTGATTAGCTTGCACATTATACACTATTCTTATTTATTTTATTTATATATTTTCACTGTTGAAAATGTTTCAGTAATTGCCAAATCTGAATTTATTTTGTATGCCGCCTAGTTATAATGGCAGGTTTCTCGGGTTATAACTCTTCGGTAGTGGCCTTTGACATATTCTCTTTCATTTTTAATATAATTAAGCTCAAAAGTAGAGCTCTTTCCGATTGTTTATTTATAATTTCCATATAAGAAAGGTTTGGCTCATTAAATGTAGAGATTTTTGTTTTTGCTTCGGATGTTAATATACTTTTTGTCCCAATTTTAAATAATATATAAACGAGAAGTAACGTGCGAGTCGCTTCTGGGGACGCGACTCTACTTATACCCGTACTCAGTCAGTATATACATTTTTGAGCATATGATTTTTAGAATTTTAGAATTACAAAAAAAAAATTTTCATTTTACATTGTTTTGCTACATCTGTTATCTACATCTACATATATTATGTATATTCTACATCTAACATGTAGATTATACTTTTACCATTTATTTAGATTCTACATCTCCTCCGCTAGGGCAAAGACAATATAAGTATAAGATACGTAAGGCTCATACATTTCAATTGCCATGTGTGCGTATGTGTGCGTACTTGTGCCAAGCGGACGATTTTCGAGACGGAAACCTTTTTATGAGTTGAGAAACGAAATTATATACCGGCGTTGAATACGTCGCATCCTGAATACCCTAATGGCAATTATTCCAATGTGATTCATGGAATTTCATGTATTAAATATATTATGTATTTTTATATATGTATATCCGATCATCATTATCGAATATACCATCTTAAAATAAATTATCGTTGGAGGGATATACATAAACAATATAACAGTTTTTTAGTATTGGGGTGGTAAGCGTCTTGAAAAATTAACTTACACTTATAAATTGAAGGGTATATTTCGACAGCGCTGCAAAAAAAAGTCGTCGCGACGACTCGGCTCGGCTGTCGCATCGGCAAAGAACCAACTTCGTGTGCCTTCGTATGCTGTATGCATACAAGAGAGCGGCTGGCTCTAGAGCGCTCTCTCTCTCTAAAAAATTTCAAGAGAGCCTGGAGCCAGCTCTAGAGCCAGCCTCGAAAATTCGTGTGCAGAAATTTCGTATGGCGTTACGCATCTTATACTTATATTGTCTTTGGCTAGGGGTTGCTCACGCACTGAACGCGGCAGAGTGTGCGAGCGAGAAGGAAAATGAGTTGCATGGTCGTGGGCAGGGGAAGCAACTGAAAATTAATTTCTTCATTCTGGCTATAATTATGATCCGATCTAATTCAGATTTGAGTACGGGTATAAAAACAGCGTGTTTCTAACAGTTTTTTGGTTTTAAACTATTGATAGTAATTAGTTTAAGTAATTATACCCGTACTCAAAAAAGAGTTAAGGGATATATTATATTTGTGGTAAAAGTGAATGTGTGCAACGCAGAGAAGGAAACGTTTCCGACCCCATAAAGTATATATATTCTTGATCAGCATCAATAGCCGAGTCTATATAGCCATGTCCGTCTGTCCGTCCGTCTGTCCGTCCGTCCGTCTTGATGAGCGCCTGGATCTCAGAGACTATAAGAGCTAGCGAAACCATATTTGGTTTCCAGACTTGTGATATCACACTGCTACAAGTGTATTTCAAAATTTCGCCCCGCCCCCTTCCGCCCCCAGAAAGGACGAAAATCTGTGGCAGGCACAATTTTAGAGATACGCTAAAAACGCAGTATCGTAGAGAATGCCCATATCTACCAGATTGCCGAATCTGAATCAGATCGGATCATAATTATAGCCAGAATGAAGAAATTCTTTTTCAGTTGCTTTCCCCGCCTCCCCAGCCAACACTAATCATTCTCTTTCTCGCTCGCACACTCTGCCGCGTTCAGTGCGCGAGCAACCCCTAGCGGAGGAGATGTAGAATCTAAATGGTACATGGATAATCTACATGTTAGATGTAGAATATACATAGTATATGTAGATGTAGATAACATGTGTCGCAAAAAGATGTAAAATTTTTTTTAATACTAAAATTCTAAAAAATTATAAGCTCAAAAATGTATATACTGACTGAGTACGGGTATAAATAGAGCCGTGTCCCCAGAAGCGACTCACACGTTCCTTCTCGTTTAGTTTAGAATTTTAGTCTAACATCTATCTTTCCTGCATGCTCGCGATCGGTTCGGTAACACGCGGCGCGCGTAATGCGTCGAATGGTGTCGCATGGGCCACTTGATGGTGCAGTCATTGCCTATCAACGTCCAGACACTTTATTCGCCTGATTTTGCTTCATCGGATTATTATCTTCTCTCTATCCTCAAAATATGGCTCATTAATAAAAAATTCAGCTCACACGAGGAAATCAACGACACCGAGGGGTATTTTGAAGACCTTTCGGAAAATTATTTTTCGGACGGGATAACAAAATTGGAAAATCGCGGGAATAAATGTATCGTCCTAAGAGGGGACTACATAGAATAAAATAAAAAGAAAAATTTTAATTAAATTTGTTTCATTCCCAAGGAGGTTACTTTTCACTCCATCTAGTACCCCTTAACCAAAGACAATATAAGAATAAGATGCGTAACGCTCATACATTTCAATTGCCATATGAAAGCCAATTTTTCGGCAAGCGACGAAATTCGCACCATCTCGCTCGCACAAATGCGTACTTGTGCGAAGCGAACGATTTTCGAGACGAAAACCTTTTTATGAGTTGAGAAACGAATTTGTTTACAGTTGTTGAATACGTCGCACGCTGAATACCCTAATGACAATTATTCGAATGTTAAGTCATGTATTAAATATATTATGTATTTTTATATAAGTATATCCACTCATTATTATCGAATATACCATTTTAAAAGAAATTATCATTGGAAGGATATACAATATAAGAGTTTTTTATTATTGGGGTGGTAAGCGTATTGCAAAATTAACTTAAAATTATAAAGTGAATTCATAATAAAGCATAAAATAACTGTTCGGCTAAGCGCCAGCCCATGGCAGCACAAAGAGTAGTTGATCATATGTAACATCTCTTAATGTAATGTCTCTCTTTATAACGTTTTGTTTGCTTGTGCTTATGCTCTTGCTGATGCTTTGCTCTTTCTCGGCGTTCGTCAGCCGCTGTGGGAGAGGCTCGTCAGAGAAAGCAGAAGACACTTCAATATCAATCACCACCGTTATTAAACGTTTTCCTGTCTGGTCACTGCCTGCCAAAAGTTCCATACGCTCATAGCATAAATATATCGGCTGAAAGCGCAAGAGGTGGTCCCTTTTTGCAAGCAGTCATGAAAAAACCGGTTGTTAACGGACACGCTTAAAAAAGGAATCGAAAAGACCCTTCCGCTTCGTTTTTTCGCTCTTCGCTCTTTGCTCAACCAACGAGAGTGTCTTGTCGCTCTCCTTATGCATTCGTTCACTTGAGACACTTCGTTGAGCCGAAAGTGTCTTTTGCGAACGTATGTGTGTGTGTGTGTTCTGCGCGCGTGCCTCATTTGTTTGTTTTCGTTGAAGCGTGTGGATCAATTACGATGAGCCGTCAGGGAAATAATAAAGTGCACTTTTTTTTAAATTTGATAAAACTGACAATAAATCGTTGTGCAACGTGTGTGGTGCAAAATTATCTGGCAACCATGTTACAAATTTGCGGCGACATTTTAACACCAAACATAAAGAAACATTCGACTCGTACAATGAAGATATCTCAAACACCGCTGAGCAACAAAAAGGAAAAAAGAAAATAGCCTACGAGGCAAGTGAAGCGGGTATAATTGAATCGCTGGTAAAAATTGTTACCTCTGATGGCAGGCCATTTTTACTTTTAGACAGCGAAGGGTGTCGTGAAATTTTAAGCCCCATATATAATGCACTGAAAATGCCTACAATAACATCAAGAAATATAATGGATCATGTGTGAATGAGGGAGATATCTATAAGAGAAGATATATATAATGCACTGAAAATGCCTACAATAACATCAAGAAATATAATGGATCATGTGTGAATGAGGGAGATATCTATAAGAGAAGATATAAAGGCTTCTTGTAAACGGAAGCTCGTATCACTTAAAATAGATGTGGCAACCAGGATGGAAAAATCCATCCTGGGTATAAATTTACAGATGTTTCAATCCACACTGTCAAAAACGGAGATCGTCGTGAAAACGCTTGGGATGATCCAGTTGCTCGTGTCACATACTGGACTTTATTTAAAAAATAAAATTGTGGAGATTGTTCAGGAGTATGGTGTTGAACTTGATCAGATTTTTAGGTAAGGGTTTATTCATTAAAATAAGCATAAAAGCCAATAAATGGTTAAGGCCATAGAACTGATAAATGATGATGCCACAGAGAAAAGTATAACCGATGATGACAAGGACGAAGATTTTATGGAATTGCTGGATTACATGGCATTCCCAAACGTGCAACTTGTGAGATGCGCAGCGCATACACTACAATTGTGCGTGTACGACGTAAATAAACAAAGCGAGATCAGCCAAAAAATTTCTACTTGCCGTCAAATGTGCAATGTTTTGCGGACCGGAAAATATAGGTATTGTGGGTTTTTGTGTTATCATACATACATATATGACAATAAATTTGACTTATGTAGACGTACCTTGATGGAGAACCAGAGGCACATTCCAACTCTTGATGTCACCACAAGATGGAACTCAACATACTTAATGTTAGAAAAACTATTCGAGCTAAGGGAGTTTGTTTCTACGCAAACTACTGTCGATCTTGACATTGACTGGGTAGAGCTTTATATTGAAGCATTTAAAGACACATATAAAGCAACTCTAACACTGCAACAGGAGCAACTTGCTTACAGCGATTTTTTATACCCGTAATCAAAAAAGAGTTAAGGGGTATATTAGATTTGTGGTAAAAGTGGATGTGTGCAACGTAGAGAAGGAAACGTTTCCGACCCCATAAAGTATATATATTCTTGATCAGCATCAATAGCCGAGTCGATATAGCCATGTCCGTCTGTCCGTCCGTCCGTCCGTCTGTCCGTCCGTCCGTCTGTCCGTCTGACCGTCTTGATGAGCGCCTAGATCTCAGAGACTATAAGAGCTAGAGATTTCCAGACTCATGTGATATCACACTGCTACAAGTGTATTTCAAAATTTCGCCCCGCCCCCTTCCGCCACCACAAAGAACAAAAATCTGTGGCAGGCACATTTTCAAAGATCAAACTAAAAACGCAGTATCGTAGAGAATGACCGTATATACCTGATTGCCGAATTTGAACCAGATCCGATCATAATTATAGCCAGAATGAAGAAATTCATTTTCAGTTGCTTCACCCGTCTCCCCCTGAATGAAACACGTTACTGATTCTCTTTCTCGCTCGCACACTCTGCCGCGTTCAGTGCGCGAGCAACCCCTAGCGGAGGAGATGTAGAATCTAAATGGTACATGTATAATGTACAGATGTAGCAAAAAAATGTAATATGTAAAATTTTTTTTTTAATTCTAAAATTCTAAAAAATCATATGCTCAAAAATGTATATTATATTGACTGAGTACGGGTATAAGTAGAGTCGCGTCCCCAAAAGCGACTCGCACGTTCCTTCTCGTTTATATTGTGGATGGAGCTTAAGCTTAAATGTGAAAAAAGCCAAAACTACATCACAAAAAAATTATTTGCACAATTCGAAATTCGGGAGAGTAAGTTGCTTCAAAACGAAGCCTTGTTATCAGCTATATACATGGACCCTCGAATTAATTTGATTTTATCCGACCAACAAAAAATGATAGCAAAACAAAATTTAAAAAAACTTGCGTTACGTATTTTCAATTTGAATCAAGTAAGATACTATAAATGTGGTAAGAACGTAGAGGTCTCGTCTTCTAGATAGATATGTGTGTAGTTATTTGTTTTTAACTAATAAAATCGTCTTTGTTTAATACTAATTAATGCACTAAGTGTTAATAATGTATTCATAATAACGTTTTTATTTATATTTTTATTAAGTCAAGTGTTACGTCAGAGCCCGTGTCAACAAATGATGTTTCTTCCGCAACAAGCAGTATCGATGCTTCCGAGGAACGGTCACTTCTATCATCATATTTAGATGATATGCA
This sequence comes from Drosophila obscura, assembly GCF_018151105.1. Classification (NCBI taxonomy): domain Eukaryota; kingdom Metazoa; phylum Arthropoda; class Insecta; order Diptera; family Drosophilidae; genus Drosophila; species Drosophila obscura. Next base: position 1,484,097 of record NW_024542721.1, read on the forward strand.
ACCAGTGCCTCAAGTCAAAGGAGAAGAAGTACCGGACAAATTGTCTAAAATTTACATGGAAATCGAAAATTTCAATGTTGTGTTTGGCCGTTTACCACTAAAAAGTGATATCAAACAATTTTATCACGACAAAAAGTTTAAGTCGCCACAAATAAGTGAGCTGGCACAGGTGGTTTTAGCCACACCGGCAACTCAGGTGTCGGTAGAAAGGTCGTTCTCAGCCCTTAATTTTATTTTAAATGAGAAGCGCACCTCTTTAACTCCCGAAAATATCAATTCAATATTAGTTGTTAAGCTTAATTCTTAATTTAAGCGAACAAGAAATATTTGAAATATGTACATATGCAGCTTTAATTTTTTGTTTTGTTATGAAGAATATGTGGAAGTATGGATATTAAATCTTTTAAGTTTATAAATTTGCCTATGATTTCGTATTTACATTCTCGTTCTTCGTTATCCCTTCCTCTTCCACGCTTTGCCTGCGAGGGAATATATAGTAGCAACAAAAAATACCTAACGCAACTACAACAAAAAGACACTTCGTGCATGCAGCTGGCTCGATTTGCTCAGTGACTGATGCTCAGTTGTTGAGCGCCGAACGAAGGTCTCTCGCTCAGACTGTTTTCGTAGGAAAACACTTATGCTTCGTTCGCCGCTCAGCACGAGACCGAAAACACGAGAGCAAAAAAAATATGTGTTCTGTTCAGAAAAAGAGCACGTCTGTTTCATTTTTCTGTCTTTTCCGCGAGCAGACAGCATAAAAAAAATTGGTTGAGCATCTTTTTCGAGCTCTGCTTTCAACAGTCTTGAACCGGCCCCGCGTCTTCAATCGACCCATCATAAACTCTCGCTAGCAAATCCACACCTTTCACTATTTTTCGATACAAAACATATCTTTATAAAATGAAGTCCAGTAACTGAACAATCATCGTCATTCTTATACCTCGCAAAACAACGCAACAAAAGCTCAGTAGCTCAACAATAACAATAAACAATTTGGATCCATCAGAAAATGTCAGTTTGGTTCCTTAAGGAAATCTGGACAGGACATTACCAGGATCTTGTGTCTAATTTATAAATAATTTTTGTAACCCAACCTCAAAATTGGGTCTGACAAAATTGGTCTGGACAACAACAATTTCCGTTTTCATGTTAACAGCTGTTAGTAGTAGTAATCAAATCTGTTACAAAACAAAGCTTGTATGTAGGAGGTGGCGTTAACCCGTGTCAGACGGGGAGGCCAAATAAATCTTTCAACTAATCAACACGGTTGAAAGTAACTTAATATATAAAAAATAAAAAAAAAACATGTTTTATTTTACTATTATCTTCCAGAAAAAATATGATTCTTGATAAAAGTTTCACCTCAAAGTCTTTCTAACATATTGTCCAATCTCGGTTAACAGTATGTTTTTAAGCTTTTATTGCGGAATTTGGTATTTGTTGTTTGGTAAGTCCTCCACGGACTTATAGCAAAAAAAAAAAAAAACAGCAAAGGTTTTTCCATTAAATAACATTGCAAAACAATACTACATATTTCATACATGCACAAATAAGTTTTATGCAGATAGTCCTACCCAATTCGCATAGCTTTGCAATTTTTTACCCCAACCTTGAAAACCACTTCTTGTTTTAGTAACGCAATTTTAGGTCATATTTTGTCAAAGTCGTACGCTCGTTTATTCCCATTTTTTGGCAATATATTGCCAATATATCGGGCTAACCAATTCATGTTTAACAATGATAACACTACTCGACAAAATTGAACTTTTTCTTTCCGCTGAGGACCAAAATGACTTTTTCTGATAGAGTTCGGGATTTAAAAATGTTTGTAGAAATTTGCTTTTTTTATGGTTTAGTTTCTTTGTTAGAATTTTTCAGAATTGGTATTTTTTCATGTTTTTTTCAGAGGTAGTGATTCTATTTTTCACATAACTTAAGTATCTTATATCTGGTTGCATAGAACTTTGCAGTTCTAAAAAGCTGACAAAATTTGGAAAAAAATACCCCAAAAAATATGATGAAATTTGAATTTGAAAGCTTAATATCTTCAAGGCGTTAAGCTGCAGCTAAAAAGTGTCTGGGTCGGATTTATAGCTGCATTTGTCAGCTTTTCAGAACCTCAAATTACTATGCAACCAGATAGAAGATACTTAAGTTATCTGAAAAATATAAGCATTACCTCTGAAAAAACACATTACCAAAAAAAAACCATATTCTTTTAAAATTTGTAAACCCATAAGTCTATAAGAAAGTCATTTTGGGCCACAGCGTAAATGTCATGTTCTTTCCTTGTCATCAAGCACCCAAATCAAAATTCAAGACGCACGTCTGCTAATGTAAACGCATTTTCAGCTTCATTGCGTCTATTCCGATATCGATAGCAGACGCGCCCAGTGTAAAAAGGCTATTAAGAACAGAATTTTCCCCTTGCCAATATTGATATCGATAGTTCACCGGTCAAATGGGAATTCGCAGTTTGTTACTGCTTAGAATTTTTTTGGTGATGTTAAATTGGGGGCCTTTAGAAATAAATTTATTAATTAAATTAGGATATACGAAAATGAATTTTTAATTATATAAATAATAACTTAAAACATCAGCGGGTTTTTTTATATTTTTTTCCAGCTCCTGCAAGTTTTTATTTAAGTGCTATGTGCGATTCGTTTCGTGAGCTCACTAGCAACCGGTTTCAAATCGTAAAAATCTTGCGATTTACGAAAACCGGAGTATGTTTTTTTTTCGATTTGACTGTCAAATCGTAACTATTTGCGATAACCGGAGAATGCTGACACATTCATATGGTATAAATGCGTAAATTTTAGACTAGCCAAGCCACGCCCCCTTGCTAAATATGTACATATATTCATATGCACTGCATATTATGCAGTTAGTTAAATATTTTCATATTTAACGAAGCAATTTTCCCTATTTTCAAATGGGGCAACCATTTCAGAGGAATACACTAATTTTAAGTCCGGAACGGCTATCATCCGGGAAGCTAACAGCATGTTGAACAAATCTTCTTTTTGTCGCTTTTCTTATGAACTATAGGTGTTAGCCATTTGCTGGGAAAGCTTTTCTTTCGCAGTTTCGAAAAACGCTTCGATTACATTTCTATTTCATGATTCAAAAACCTAAAAAAATTGATTGTTAAATATTTTTACTTGACGTTTTTTGGACCTTAACTTTTCGTGCTATCAGCTCAGAAAGTGCAAAATAAATATTTACAAAAAAAAATTATTTTACTTTTACTAGTATAAATTTATTAAAAACTAAGATTTTTTTTACAAAAATATATTTTGCATGTTGTTCAATTTTATTTCTATTTTTTAATGTTGGTTTTTAGGGTAAAAAAACGAAATTTCGAGTTTGACCGTTAAGGACGCCCCTTCCAGTGACACGCCTACTTTAATATTTCTTTTAAAAAAATATTTTAATTAGATTATACCTAGCCGGGTTCAAAGGTTATTAATTTTGCAACGTGTTTTGAGAAAACGAGCCACTGTGCGGCGAGGAGCTGAGCCAGCAGTCTCCGGTGTCAAAACATTATGTACACTTTATGTACATTATATACTAAGCTTTCAGCCCTTTAAGTAGGGAAAAGATGAAATAAAAACTTCAGTAATTCTCTGCACGAGCAGTCATCTTTATTATTGAAAGCAGAAGCCCATCATATTGCTGAAACCCATCCTATTGGAACTGATAATTCGCGCCCTTTCACGGAGAAGATGTAGAATCTACATTGTAGATGTATATTCTACATTTCAGATGTAGAATAAATATATTAGCTGTATAATAAACATATTAAATGTAGATGTAGACAGATGTAGCAAAACAATGTAAGACGTACATTTTTTTAAATTCTACATAAATCAAAAGCTCACAAATTTATATACCGACTGAATACTGGTATAAAAGTAAAGTCGCGTCCAAAGAAGCAACTTACACGTTCCTTCTCGTTTTTTTAAATTCTTGTTTGTTTGTTTACAAGTTAATTAATTAATGAAGAAAAGGCTCATCTGAAATTGGTTGACAAACCCTCCGAAAATCATATTTTACCGTTTGGAACGTTATTCCAGCCGTTTCTCCATAGAATTTTTTGAAGAATACTTTAAACGACGCCGAATTATACAAGTCGAATTCATGCTTGCATTTCAAACAGAAGTGAGGAGTGAGAGATTTTTTTGTTCAGAGTCTGAGCTCATGAGCTTGGCGGCCCCATAAGCTCAAGGGCCTCGGTGCGCCGCACCGTCTTGCACGTACGTAGCTACGCCACTGAAACGAACTAATTAAAAGGCTATTGATGCCACTGTTGCCAAATCAGTAATTTTATAGTTTAATTTAAACGCTTCCCGATCGTTTTTTTTTTCACGTAGCGGAATACATTCTAATGGAAGCAAAAAATTCAAATTCAATAAGTATCAAGAATTCTGTCTATGCATTCTAATGGAAGCGAAAAATGCAAATTCAATAAGTATCAAGAATGTTGTTATTACTGAGTGGATTGGAACGAATACTTTAATGATTCACTGTAATTTCATATATAATGATCAAAAACTATGCACACATATGTTCAAATATATTTCAAAATCGCAAACTACGAGTATAAATGTCAACGCTTAAATACAAAAAGAACAATAACTTTAATTCAACTTACAGGGTCAACAAAATCCATATTTAAATTATAACACAGCTTCTGAATTCGTGAGGTAATTTTATCAAAATGTACTTCTTCCTGTCTTCCATCTAAAAACAAACTTTGTAAAAACAGGTTCTTACATTTTAATTTTTTGTATACCTCGTTTAACAACAAACAATTTGGACGTTTTTAAAGTTTTATTTTTTAACATTTTTTTCAAGATATTTCACAATTTTTGCTTGTAAAGGTATCAAAAAAAGAGCGCCAAACTATTAGATATACCGTACGGCGTTTTAAAACGACACACGTGAATATCGAAAAATATTATGACGCTAGTTAAAATAGCGTCAAAAACTAGTGCCAATTTGAAACATCAGAAAACGAGTATAAAAACAACCCGGGGGAACGATGAGAGTTTCTAACAGATGTGAAACTCCGATACAAACTGACACCACCACACATACATGAGAAGTCAGACGACGAGCAAATATGTATTAAAAAAAAATTGTGTGGAAAATGTTGGTTATTTTATTTGAATTTATTTATGTAATTGTATTGGCTGTCCGTCAAGAGGAGCATATTTTTTGCACAAGTAATAATGTTGTTACAAATGAATTAGTAAATTAAAAATGTATGAATTCGACTAGGCGGAGATATATGAATAATCAGGGGTGCCACAGAAAAAGATATTTCACAGTTCAAAACATCCCATATCGTGCGAATCAAGCAAAACAATGTACTCGGCAACTCCAGCAGGAAGTTTTACTGCTATGAGCTATTTTTGTAATTTTAATTAAAGAACAACAGAATGCTTTCAAGTAATTAATATTAAATATCTTGCTCCGAATTCAGCTTAAAAAATGTGGCATAACTGTATTAACTTCGAAAGTCCGAATTGCCCTATGTGGCCACCTTTTTAACTTAACATGTATAATGTTAAATTATTATTGATCACCAATTGACAACCTTTATGGGAAAGTCAGATTCGAATCGTTTTAGGTGTATTTTATGGGTGTATTTAATCTAATCGCTGGATAAAATGTAAGCGATTTTAATTCCACTGAAAAATCGATGTGGCACCGCGGATTGGAATTGAGGGGATTTTCCAACGGAAGTGATTTCTGTGGCACCCCTGAATATGTTATGTTTGATTCCAGCCACCATCAGACCATTTCTCGAATGGTCCGTAAGGTTTTGCAGTTCCAAAAATTTCCCAGCTCTTTCACCATCCACAAATGCATATATCCATTAAACATATTACATACAACTTCATTTCCTTAAATTTTTTTATTTATTCTAAATGAAACATGAAGGAACTTGAGAGTCGCTTCTGTGGACGCGAATCTGCTTTTATACCCGTACACAGTTATTATATAAATTTGAGAGCTAAAATATTTTAAAATTCTAATAAATCTGGAATTTTTTTCCTTCATCTTTTATCTACATCTACAATATCGAAAATGAAAATGAATATCTTCATTCTGGCTATAATAATGATCCGATCTGATTTAAATCTGGAGACATATGTATGTACTTGGTACCAGGTATACAAATTCAAAAAAGTATAACGAACAAGCAAAAAGCACCCGCTGTGAGAAGCTCTCCTAAGTTTAAGTGTGATCTATGCAGTTATGCCCATTAGATCAAAATATGGCGTGGGACTCCCCTCAAGAAGAATGTATTTGCAGAGTGCAAAATATTTTATTTGCGTTATATTTGCTTGTTTTTCAATCCTTAAAAAATGGACACAAAAAAAATCGATATTTATAATGATACCAAAGCACGGCACAGGCAAAAAATAGGCATCATCGTACACAACGAGCCTATTAAAGCTTTGTAAAAAGTTATTTTTGCTCCGAATCGATTCTGTTCACGTCATTCCAATTAACTCTAAACAAAGACTAAATATTTTCAGTCAGCAGTGATGCCAGCTATTTTTCACAAAAACTTGACAAACTAAAAAAAGCGGAAAAAAAAGAATGAAAATATTTTAAAAAGGACAAAAAAACAGGATATATACTGTTTTGTTTATAGACATAATTTTAAAAGTTTTAAAGCTCACTTAGGGCATATAGTTATAGAATCAAGCTCGACCTCTTTTTATACCCGTACTCGAAGAGTTAATGGGTATCAGAGAACGGCATTGGGTGATTGCAAATAAGTTTACACAAAAAAATCACCCGATTAAACTGACTCGGCGTTGACGGATACACACTTGCATGCGCACATATTTCCAGATGACTTTAAATCACTCAAGCTTTGCCTTCTTTTATTCTGGCTGAGTTTATTCATGCTCGTTCGTTTTTCGGGTGTTTCGGGTGTCTGTTACTTCGGCTCAGCAATGACGCAAATGAGTAAACTCAGCTCGTATGATTTTATTCAAGTGAAGGAACGGTCGGCACACATACATGTACAATGTGTCTAATTGCTTTTGTATGCGTGAAACGACGAAATAATGTATCTATTGCTAATCTATTGCTGCTGACAGTGGTGGAAAAAGAAATGCAAAATATAAATCAAATGAAATGAGTAACGAAATATTTATTTTTATATTTTCTTAGAAGTAAAATAAGGAACAATTTTTTATAATTATCTTTTGATTTAAGCAGTTAAAGTTTAAAATTTTTATAGTAAGAGTACAGGAATATAAGGCTATCTATGGATTTTGGGCCAAGACGGTTGCTGGGATTGAATGAACCTTAAGGGCCAATTTTGAGAGATTTGGATATACTTGTTCATTAATTTTTCACCATTTTAAAACATCAAATTCATCGGGTATTTCCACATTTTCTTTACAATATTTTTCTATTTCATCGGCAGGTGTTTTCAATGTTGTCAGTAATGATTTTTGTAGCAAATAAGGGAAAAAAAAATTGAGTGTCTGGATTATTGGATTGATTAGAAAACGCAATGATCGTGTCTAATGAATTGCTGTTTTCAGGAAAAGAAAATTCGAGAATGGAATCAGAATTTTGGGTAGATGGACTAGTTGGAATAGACCAGGTTGATGACTGTGGAGATATAAATGATCGCTCAATTTGGGAAACACAGAATTGAATAATTTCCTCCTTATCTGATGCTTGCATATTTAATGCAGGAGGAAATAAAAAAAAGCAGTTTTATGCCAAAGCGTTAAATTTGGAATCCAAGTGTCATCAACATTATGCAAAATTTTTTCACTTAAAGACGCTATGGATGGTACATCTGTTGGATTAGGTGTACATATAAGCTTAACTTTTTCAATAGATGGTACAACGAAACATAGAGAGGGTGAACTGCAAAGCTGTAATTTCTTAAATATAACTTCAAAATCACTGCAAAGGTTAACTAGCTGTTGAAGGGTTGAAATAACTATAAGTAATAATCTTTGGCTCTCGTGCTTCTCCTTAAGGATTTCATTAATGTTAAACCAATTGTCTACTATTGACTTAAACATAGTGAAATTTGAGTTCCAGCGTGTAGGGCACTGATTTTTTAGCGAGGTCTTCAAGTGATGCTGTAAGTTGGCTTTTTTGAAATACTTAACAATTTTTTTGCAAGCCTCTGAAAGTACGGTTAGCTCCGACGATTCCTTAAAAGCATGTTCCAGTATATTCGCAAATAAATGGCAGCTGCAGTTTAAACGAATGTTGTTTTCCAAAGCTTTTAAAACGTTGGAGCCTCTGTCTGTTACAAACATTATTTTGTCCATATTGGTTATCCCAAACTCAGAAAACAAAGAGTTCAACTTGCTTTGAATGTTAGCACCAGTTGAGCGCTGAAAATCCATAGACTTCATTCCCAAAATGATGTCAAACAGTTTCAAATCTTTTTGGAAGTGCAGCGTTATTCCCGAAAAGTTTCTGTGCACATAATTATCTGTCCACAAATCAATTGTAGCAGAAGCTCCACCGCTATGCACAATATCGGCAATTTCTTCTTTAACTTGTTTTTTCTTTTCCTCTGCAATTTTATGTGTTGCTCTTGAAATTGTCGTGGCATCAGGCAGAAGGTTTTCCATGTCAACGGCGTCTCCATATTTAGCTCCCATTTCTATAAAAAATTGAGCAAGCTTTGCAAATCCAGCTCCGTTAATAGCTGAAAATGGTTGGCAATCCTCAGTAACCCAAGTTACGCAGGCATCTATGGCGGCCTTCTTATCTTCTGCCGTAATAATTTTAACACTTTTTTTCGTCTTGAGGGCTATGCAACATTTATGTCGGCTTAAATTTGAAGAGTTCTTCGCCGATTTCTTTAAAAGGTTGTTGCACGACCGACAGTAAAGATATTTATCCAAAACAGTTCCATCTTCTTTAATAATGTCTGCCAAAATGTTCCAGATTACGCTTATTCCCTTTTGTCGCAGTGACAAGGTGTACGCATTTTTTTTAACTTGCTCTAGAACAAATGATTCGTCTGCCATTGTCTCAAAAATCTCACTAAGCGACCGAACTGAAAACGAGACATTCCAAAGGAATTTTTTGCGAGAGGAGCCCGAAGACCTTGTCGGCTGGAAATTTTCACCGCTCGGCTATTCGGGCCAAATCCGTCTGCGTCGATTTTGCATGTATGCGTGTAAGCCTTTTCACATACATGTTGGATATGATTGTATTGTACACGAAGCTGAGATTTGTGTGAGTGTGAATAAGCTGAGTTTCCCAACTGAAAACAAGACATTCCAAAGGAATTTTTTGCGAGAGGAGCCCGAAGACCTTGTCGGCTGGAAATTTTTACCGCTCGGCTCTTCGGGCCAAATCCGTCTGCGTCGACTTTGCATGTATGCGTGTAAACCTTTTCACATACATGTTGGATATGATTGTATTGTACACGAAGCTAAGATTTGTGTGAGTGAGTAAGAATTGATGCGAACGAGGCGATTGCCAGCACAAGCTGAGTTTATTCAACACTGAGTATTTTTGAGTGATTATATATGAGTACACCAAGAAACACCCTAAGCAAGAAAGTGATCCGAACGAAGCGTCTGACAGCGCAAGTTGAGTTTATTCAACGCTGAGTATTTTTGAACGATTGCATGTGAGCAAAAACTTTAGCTCATGAGTAAATCAAGAAATATGTGATTTTTGCAGTTCTCTGATGGGTATATTGTATTTGTGGTAAAAGTGGATGTGTGCAGCGCAGAGAAGGGAACGTTTCCGACCCCATAAAGTATATATATATTCTTGATCAGCATCAAAAATAAAATTGTACTTTTTATTTAGGCTGTGAGCCAAAATTACTTTTTCTGATAGATTTCGGGATTTAAAAATTTTTTTAGTACTTTACTATTTTTTTTTAATGGTGTAATTTTTGTTAAAGAATTTTTAAAATCTGGTATTTTTAAAATTTTTTTTTTCAGAGGTTGTGCTTCTATTTTTCATATAACTTCTTTTCCCGAGTTTTTAAAATCAAAATTTCGAACAAAAATACCTTAAAAAATAATGAAATTTGAATTTGAAAGCTTAATATCTTCCAGGCGTTAACCTGCAGATACAAAGTGTCTGGGTACGATTTATAGTTGAATTTGTTAGCTTTTCAGAACTGCAAAGTTCAATGATACCAGATATAAGATACTTAAGTTATGTGAAAAATAAAAGCACTAATTTCAGGTAAAATTATTTTTGAGTTGTTTTGGTCAAACGGCTGCAAGTTGACCGTTTATTCATAGATTCTAATGAGCAATACTTTAAACGACGCTTAATTAATGCACCTATACACAAAAAAATAGAGGTCACAGGATATAATTTTTTTTCGACTTTTCTTGAGTTTTAAAAGTCAAAATTTCGAAAAAAAAATACCTAAAAAAAATGATGAAATTTGAATTTGAAAGCTTAATATCTTCCAGGCGTTAAGCTGCAGATACAAAAAGTCTGGGTCGGATTTATAGCTGCGTTTGTCAGCTTTTCAGAACTGCAAAGTTCTATGCAACTAGATATAAGATACTTAAGTTATGTCAAAAATAGGAGCACTACCTCTGAAAAAAAACAACAAAAAAATACCAGATTTTAAAAAATTCTTTAAAAAAAACTACACCAAAAAAAAAAATCAAAATTTTTAAACCCCGAAATCTATAAGAATTTATATTTTGGGCCACAGCGTAGTTGTAGTGTTGACTAGTGTAATCTTGTGCCCACGTCACGACATTACGTCTGGTTAGACCTATACCTGTCTCAAGCCAACCATGTCAAAAATTCCATGGGTCGATTGCTTGATCTGTGCTTTGTCTCTGATCCAACCATAGCGTTGCTAGCCCGAGCCCTTCCGCTCACTATACCTGAAGACTCCTACCATCCTACATTCGAAGTGTTGGTCGATATCGGGCCTACTGTATTGGATCGAACGGGTAGGCTATCTGAACGCGACCGCGAGCCCAAATGTTGTAGCCTTCTTCTACTGAGAGCCGGGCAGGAGCAGAACGGGTGTTCAACCGTTTCTTCCTCTTCCTCGTCCCTATAGCTACGGCAAAAATCATTATAAGGGGCACCCAGCCTGTTTTCGTGAGTGCCTATTAACCAATGTCCCGTAAAGGACCGTATGACGGTACTGCACCTTTTTCTACTGAGCTTACACAGCTCCGAGGTGCGCTTCTTATTTATGGTCGGCCAAGTTTGGCGAATTATGCGACATCGTGGTACTTGTTGCCACATATTGTCAGTTAGTCGCTTAAAGTGCTCCTTTATAATAAGCATGCATGTGGCCTTGGGAATACAAATATCTTCCTTGTCTTGGAGACCCATTTCAGGCTTATACAAAATTGCTGAGCCATCTTGTGTAGAGATTTGCGTTAGTTTGCTATGGAAGCCAAGTTCGATGTAATCGCATTAAGTGATTTGATCGCAGTTTGGCTGTCACTATAGATATTTAGATGAGTTGCCCTGACAGTAACTGTTTGGATGCAGTTCAGAGCTTCCTCGATTGCAGTGACTTCTGCCTGGAAGACACTGCAGTGGTCTGGAAGTCTGATGCTTATGTTTAGTTGCTCGGAGTAGTTTAGTTGCTCCAACTTTATTTTCCAGCTTAAAGCCGTCTGTTAAGATTTGTATGGCTCCGTCTGGGCCAGGTGGCCCCTCGAGCCAGTTATCTCTGTGAGGGATAATTATTTCCAAATGAGTACTCCCTCGTCTTTGTGGGGACGATATTGTATCCATTTAAGATAAAGGAGTGACCAGTGTGCTGTGACATCCATCCGTGTCTCTTAGACAAATTGCTGCCATTTCTGCCTGCTCCTTACCTGTTAGGTCAAGACTCTGAAGGGATAATATAGCATTTAGCGCATAATTTTTGGTGTTGGGGACAAATCCACTGATTCATAGGGCGGCAGTTCGCTGCACCTTTTCCAGTTTTTCGATGATTGTCCTTTTTGATAGTGCAGGCCACCACACTGCGACTCCGTAGAGTAGTCTTGGTCTAACTATGGCTAGGTATATCCATTGGACTATGCTTGGGTTCGTGCCCCATTTCAAGCCAATGGCTTTTTTGCAAGTGTAGAGTGCTATCGTGGCCTTCTTCACTCTGTCTTTCAGGTTCCAACACAGCTTCTTGTCAATTGCCAACCCTAAGTATCTGGCAAGGGGAGTAGAAGAAAGACTTCCTTGCGGAGTGCCTCTGTTGACATACCTTGACTGAGTGGACGATACCATCGATGACGTCACTTTCCTGCATATGAGCAATTGATCGATGAATATCACCAAGTGATCGTCCACCCCCAGGTTGGTCAGAGCTTGTGTAATAGCTCGCGGTACTACATTGTTTTAAGCTTCCTTGATATCGAGAAAAGCAATTAAGGAATATTTTTTTAGATGCAGAGATTTTTCTACCGAAGAAATTACTTCATAATGTTCCGTTTCCGTGGATTTCCTTTCCGGTAGGCATGTTGTGCGCCTGATAGCATCTGAGCATTAATAGTTGTCCTCAGTTGTAGGCCGGAATGACCATATCGGGACCTGGCGATTTGTACGGGTCAAAGCTATGTATTGCACAGCTAATATTCCGTTTTGAAAGGATGTGTGCCATCGAGGTTACCGAGCCTACAGTAGTCGGATAAGTCAATGGTTGTACACCCGGGTAAATGTGTGTCTAGAAGGATGTTTAGGGATTCCTTCCTGGAGTTAGTCAACGTACCATCGTTCAATTTCAAGAAGTTTGCTCTCCATCTTCTTTCTCTCGCTTTGTAATATCTCGGTCAAATTTCTCCGTTCCTAACGCTCAACGCTATAAAATTTACCTATCTCGATGCAGGATTCGCTTTTCACAGGACCCTAAACAGTTTTACAGCTTCGTAAACAATAAGCGTAGAAAGTCCACACACCCATCCTCGCTTTCATTTCTTAATTCGACGGTAAACAATGATCAGGTAATTGCCCATCTATTTGCCCAATTTTTCCAATTAACCTATTATTATGAAAGCTACTCTGCTCAGCTACTCTGCTACAGCCGGTCGTAATGATTGAGTATCTCCGGTAGGCAAAAAACAGACCGCCGTTATACTAAAAATCCTTGTGCCAATTAAGGACATGCTAGGCGGTTTCCTAGGATCTTCGGAGAAATACCGAACAAGTCCGAAGTCGAAAAATTTAAACTCTGCACTTGCAACATCTTTGCAAATCACCTATATCTCCAGCTCAACACGGATTTATAAGGCGACGATCCTTTACCACAAATTTATTAGAGTTCACCTCTTTTATCATTAAAGGCTGCCAAGGTAACTTGCAGAAGGATGTTATTTACACTGATTTCAATAAAGCATTCGATTCTGTAAACCATTCCCTTCTAGCTCAAAAACTTAACATTTTAGGTGCTCCGCCCAATCTTTTGACATGGATTTATAGCTACCTTCGTTATAGGTCTCAAAGAGTCCTCTTCAAAAACTCCTTCTCTTCACCTGTTAAGGTTACTCCTGGAGTACCACAGGGCGGCCATCTAGGCCCCCTACTTTTCATACTCTTTATTAATGACCTGCCTTCAGTATTAACAAACTCTCGAGTACTCATGTATGTGGATGATGTGAAACTCTGCGTCCAGTATAAGGACATTTCATTTCACTCTCACTTGCAATCCAATCTCAATAACTTTCAGTCATGGTGTTGTGCAAATATTTTACACCTAAATGCCTCGAAATGCAAAATAATGACATTTCATCGCTCCAGCCCCTTTTTGGCTCCTTACAGCCTATGCAGTGGTTCTCTTGAAAGAATTACCTTGGTTGATGATCTTGGTGTTAAACTAGACCCAAAGTTAAAGTTTTCTGAACACATTTCTACCATGGTAAATAAAGCCATGGGCGTGCTTGTGTTTATAAAGAGGTGGTCAAAGGAATTTGACGACCCCTATATAACGAAGACTCTCTATATCTCGCTTGTTCGTCCGGCCGTTTAGAGTACGGCTCTTGTGTATGGTGCCCCCAGTACAAAGTACACCAAGACCGTATAGAATCAGTCCAGAAAAACTTTTTACTCTTTGCTCTGCGCGGCCTTAACTGGGATGCAGGTGTAAGACTGCCATCTTTACGCCCGTAGATTGCTTTTAATAAATCTTCCAACCTAAGCTAGTCGTTGAAAAATACTTGGGGTGATTTTTATGCACAACCTGATAAAGGGTGGCGTAAATAGCCCTGACTTGTTCAGCCGCATAAACTTTACGATTCCTATTAGATCTACTAGAAACTTTATTCCTTTGTTCCTTTCGCGTTGTAGATCAAATTATTCCTTGCACGAACCATTTAGTGTCCTATGCTCAGACTTCAATTCCCTCTACCATATAATATTCCCATCCTCTTCTTAAATCACTAATGCTAACATACCTTTCCCGTAATTAGTACAATTTCTTAGCTATCTTTGCATGTCCAGCTCTTTGAGTTGTGTTTTGCTTTTTTAGTTTAGAATTTTAATCTAACATCTATCTTTCCAGCATGCTCGCGATCGGTTCGGTAACATGCGTCCTTCTTCATATGAGGCATTTGTGCCTCATTTTTAGGTATTTGTCGGTTATTTTAATGTAATGAAAGCAAAATAAATTCAAATTTGAACAATTCAAAAGATGTCTTTTCTTTGCTGTTTACAGATATTTCTTTACTCTTCAGCCCAAAAACATGCAGTGCAATTAATATTTTCAACCCTTATGAGGTAACTGTATGTGCACGGATTTTGTGCAGTATTTGGAATATGCTTTTGTTTGTATCAGTTTCGTCTCGGCACATCTAGTTCTTGAAATCTGGTTGGCCTAAACATTAATATCGAAAGTTCGCGAATAAAACAAGAAATATTTCCGGATAGGGAATGCTTGATATTTTTACGGGCTGAAGCAGTTTAAAAACGCACAGGAGAATACTTTCCGAAAATACTCTCTAGATTCTTGCGCGTACACCACTCTTTCTAGAATTAAGTTTTTAATAGAATTTATATTTTTAGAGATATCAAAATGAGTTTCATTCTTTCATATAATGACGAACTTATGTATTAGAACAGAAATAATCAGCTATGCTCCGGTTATCGTGCTGTGATTCCAGGATTCTTCTACAAGGAATTTGCCTACTCGCTGAGCGCTTTAAGTGGGGGGTTTGGCTGTTCTGACCGAAGTGAAGATAGGGCTGAGTCGGCGGAAATACTGAAGAGCTGACACGAGCTTTTCAGGTCTTGGCTTTGAAAACGTTCTTTATTATTTAATTCGGTTTTTTTTACTTCTGTTAGCCGTCAGCCATTCGGGTGATACAGGGGGACTAACGGATGAAGGGCTGTCTCGCCATAACTGTTCCCTCAGACTAGGGGTAGGGGCGTTTCGGGTCAGGATGCGGGGGGATCATGAGCGACCCGTTACCCGACGTAACTGTACACACCGGTGGAAGTGCGACTATACTCTCTTCGTGGGGGCGGCTGGTAACAGGTCCAGGTATGGTCAAGTCTCTGCCACGGATACTGACTAATTGTAGTCGGGTTGAGAGAAAACAACTCTCGTAGTGAAATTACCCCAATCCACGGTGAAACAAGATATGTCAGGGATGCGTGGACGAGGGGGACCTCGGTGCTGTATATGCGAGCTCTGGTTTCCTGCCGACCTCCAGTCGGCTTTAGGCTTCCCGGGGCAAGCGGGCTATGCCTCGGGTGACTATCCCCTTCCCGCCTACTCTTGGGAACAACATGCCAAAATCAAAAACAAATTGCCAAAGACAAGCCGCAAAGGAGCTTGGTACTCCAATGCCCGGAGGGACAAGCTAATTCCTCTACATCAACGCCTGAGAAACCAGGTCCTTAGAAGACGGGGAAGAGACTTAGTCGGTTCACCGTCTTCAAGCAGAAACAGCTGCGATCAAGGCGATCAATCGAGCCCTTCGAAGACGGAGGCAGGCACGGGGGCAAACCGGGTGACTGCCAAGCTCAGCGATATCGTGTCTGGAAAGCGCCTTGAGACCGGGGAACTCCCGTCAACCAAGGTAAGAAGCGTTCCTACCAAGACATGAGGCGCGCTGCATTCAGATCGTCAGAGAAGGAGCAGAGGCTTTGGGCCGGCTCAATAATCTTGGATTTCCAGGCAGCCAAAGCTGGAAAGGGCGAAGCCAAGGCGGATGATCCCGCTCAACAGCCTGGCCCCGCCCAGCAAGCCAAGCGTGCGAAAAACCATCCTGCGATCGTTTGCGGAGGTGGCGAGGGTTAAGACCCTAACTGGCGTCCTGGATAGGGGCGCCAAGGACGCCAGTTAGGGTCTTAACCCTCGCCACCTCCGCAAACGATCGCAGGATGGTTTTTCGCACGCTTGGCTTGCTGGGCGGGGCCAGGCTGTTGAGCGGGATCATCCGCCTTGGCTTCGCTTCCCTCCATTTGTCTGGAGGGACATTACTCCAGACAAATGGCATCTGGTCGCTGCAGAGCTCCAGGACAGATTTCTGGAGGAGCTGGCGGAGAATGGCGGGCCACCGCCTAAATGTGAGAACGCCGGGTGGCATCAAGGCACTGTGAAAGCCATCGCCTGCCAAGATGCTCGCTCGGCGGCCCTCTGCATGAAGGCAGTAGCGGCGCTCAAGGAGGTCTATCCAGGGGCCAAATTGGAAGCCGTCAAATGGGAAGACATCCCCAGCAGACCGAGGGCCAGAACCTGGGTCTCGGTGAACCCTGCAGAGCCAGAGAAGATCCTGAAGGTTCTGCAGATCTGCAACCCACACCTTCCTACAGACGATTGGAAGGTGGCCAAGGTGGATGAGGTTACTGGACAGAGGCGCCAGATTAACCTCGTCCTCAATGACGAGTCTCTCGAGCTCCTGAAAAAGTCGGACGAAGTAGTGGACTATAGCTACCCGAAGGTGACCATAGCCCCCTAAAAATCGGACTCTAAGGGCAGGTAAGCAATGCCTCGAACGATATATAGCAGCGTCAGCATATTCCCATGACTTGACGGCACGTGCATACATAAGTATTAATCTTAATCTTCCCTCGCACCCTCGCTGTCAGGAGCGCTGGGCATTACCGTTGAGGCCTCACTGGGTCCCCGGACACAGGGATATCGACGGAAATGATGCTGCCGTCGAACTAGCCAGGCAGGGTACTACCTCACCTACCGGAGAAGAAGCAAGTAGCGATTCCTTTGGCTACGTGTAGGCTACCAACGCAGGAAGCCTTGAAATATCCGAAAGAGCAGTAGGCAAAGTGGGAGAATTTATGACGCGATAATTTCTGTTGGTTTTGGTTATTATTAAATGTTTTATTCGTTTTACTTGTGTACAATTCGAGACCTGCTGGTGGACTGCTCAGTGTAGTGTCTTGAGTTTGTGACTGCCTAGTGCAGTGTCTTGTGTTTGTGACTGAGGGACTGCCTAGTGAAGTGTCTTGTGTGCGGGCTGATGGACTGTCTAGTGCAGTCTCTTGGGTTCGGGCTGATGGACTGCCTAGTACAGCCTCTTGGGTTCGGGCTGATGGACTGCCTGTTTCTTTGGCCGATCTTGGCCCTTTTATGCAGCTGGCGATCGCACCTTTCTTTGACCCGGAAATAATTAATTATTGATAACTTATGATTATTGGGTGACAATAATTGTGGGGCGTGGTAATTGGGTCGAAGCTTGGTGCTTGGTTAGTGGGTCAGTGGGTTTGAGGAAAGTGTTTTGCTGAGACTGCATCACAGTAGGTAGCTGAATGGTAGGTCGATGATTCGAGGCCGAGTGGTTGTGAAATATCGCCAAGTGGGTGACCGAGAATTTCGTTCTATTTTCGCTGATTGCGAAATAATGCAAGAGGTGGGTTGTTTTAAATTGGTGTGTGGACAAGAATGGGTAGAGTTTTTGATCGAGAGTTCTTAATTTTAGTAATTGCGTGCGTTGCTTAAGACTATTTTATTGTCCGGAGGTGCTGACACATTGTTATTTGTGGATACCTGGGTTAAACCATGGTTTGTTGGCTCTGTGTTTGAATATGGTTTCCGACCAGCGTGGATGCGCTGACACTCCGCTGTTTGTGACGAGCCATGGCTAGAGCTATGGTTCGTTACATATTGAAGGAAGATGTCAAAATAATGCCAAAATGCCAAACGGACGCGCTATTTGGTTCACGCACAATTTTATATGACGAAGGATGACATGTGCGTATGCCACAACATTTTCGGACTCTAAACATTTTTTTTTTTTAATTTTTGCTCTGCGTGGCCTTAACTGTTATGCAGGTGTGAGACTGCCATCTTATCCTCGTAGATTGCTTTTAATAAACCTTTCAAAATTAGTTAGTCGTAGAAAAAGGCTTGTTGTGATTTTAAGGGTGACGTAAATAGCCCTGACTTGTTGAGCCACATATTCTTTAGGATTCCTATAAGATCTACTAGAAACTTGATTCCTTTGTTCCTTTCACTTTGTAGATCAAAAACATTCCTTGCATGAACCGTTATGCTCGGACTATATTTCCCCCTACCATATCCACCACATATACATTTTTTATTTATTAATTGAAAGAGGATCAGCAACTATCTGCTAATATAAACTATGATTAAAATTAAAGGAAAAAAGGGGATATAAGAAATATTTAATAACTAGAGGATTGTAGGTGTTGCCGACGAAATTTAAATTTAAACCATAACAGCCACGTAGGCGCATACGGCAACGCTACCATTCATAAGCACCACCATTCGGCAACTCTAAAACAGAGACAATTGAGGATAAACCAGCGAAGAAAGAACATAAAGTTTTTTAAAGCTCTCTCTTATTATTATTATTAATTAAACTCACATAATAAATTGGAATGCTATAGAAATTTGTTTACCCTTTATTGCTTCGAAATATTCAACGCCAGTGCCTCAACATTTCTTTAAAAAACTTTTAGTTACGCACAAACAACAAACATAATCGTGAACCACGCTTGGATTTCAACAAATTGCGAAATACACAAGACGCTCGCATACACAATAGCCTACATACACACACATAAGTGTAAAAGCCTTGTATGTGTAAGAACCTTGCTGTAGTAGATCGCGCCGAATACAAGGAACGTGGGAACACACAGTAAATCCAAGTTAAAGTGCACTAGTCAATAACATATGCGTATATAAACATGCCTATAGAACGAGATGATACGGTCTGTGGCGTTTGCAGAAAGAACCGTATTTCAGAAGGCATCCAAAACTGGGTGCAATGCGACAAATGCAAGATTTGGCACCACTTTGACTGTGTTGGTGTGAACAGCACCATTGCGCAGTTGGAATGGACATGCCCAGCATGCAAGGCCCCAGCAAGTGATTAAGCTTCAACCGCAAAGGTGGCAGACGGCCCCAAGCTCCGGAAAACATCAATCCCTGGAACACCTTGCAAGTTGACCAAGTAAATTGCAATATATCAAAGCCACCTCCAGAAATAAATCTGCACAAGCTGACTGAGCAAACACACACACATACTAGCTCGAATTCCTTGATGTTGGCAATGCTGGAAGAGACACGCGAAGCTGAAAAAAGGTACATAGAGAAGAAGTACATGGTGCTTGCACAGGAGCAGGGAACACAGGCTATTTCATTCCCACCAATTGGACCAAGTGCCTCCCAGTTAGCCGCAAGACAAGTGCTACCACCAGATCTACCCAACTTTAACGGCAATGCGGAGGACTGGCCGATTTTCATCAGCATGTACGAGAACAGCTGCGCAGTGGCCGGCTTTTCAAATGCAGAAAACATGCTTCGGCTCCAGAAGTGTTTTAAGGGCAAAGCTTAGAGTTGGTGCGTGATAAGCTGCTGCTGCCAGCATTAGTCCCAGAAGTGATCGATACCCTAAAAACCTTCTTTGGGCGACCGGAACAAATCCTTGACTGTTTGATTGATAAAATTAGAAAAATCAACGTACACAAAGACAAATTGGAATATCTTATAGATTTTGCAATGGCAGTACGCAACGCGTGTGCAACTATGGAGGCCTGCAAATTAAACTCACACCTGGACAACCCCTTACTGCTTCGCGAACTCGTCGATAAGTTGCCCACTCAACAAAAATTAAGCTGGGCCATGCACCCACGCAGTGACGGCATCCCAGTCATCAAATCATTCAGCGATTGGATATACAAGTTAGCCGAAGCAGCATCCACTGTTATACCTGTACCAAGCTCAAGGGCCAGCACCGTCAAGACTCACGCACAGGTTCGCCATGGATTGGACAACAACGAAAACTCTCAGCCAGAAGAAGATCAGCAACAACAAGCTACTTCGTTTCTCATATGTATAATGTGCAAGTCCGCCAAGCACCACGCCGCCCAGTGCGAGAAATTTCAGATGTTGACCGTCGAGGAGAGGCAGCACATTATCAACCACCGCCGCAAATGTTTCTCTAAACGAGATTGTGGCGTCGATAACTGCCAATCTAAGCATCACCCACTTCTTCACAGAGAAGCACCCAAGGCCGAACGCGTCAGTGCCCACCATAAGGAAAGCAGCATAGAAGAACAATACTTCCGAATTTTGCCCGTCACACTACACGGAAACGGAGTTAAGTTTGACACCTACGCCTTTTTGGACAAAGGCTCATCCGTCACACTTATTGATGACAGCATTATGGGAATTCTTCAGGTTTCCTCGACTCCCGATCCTCTTTGCCTGCAATGGACCAGCGAAACCACTCGAATGGAGAATACATCCGCTAGAGCTCATATTAAAGTATCAGAACCGGGAAGCCACAAAATGCTATGGCTCAATAATGTACGTTCAGTCAAAAATCTCGCGCTACCAAAACAAAGCGTCGATGTCATCAAACTGTGCAACGAATATTCCCACCTCCAAGGATTGCCAATAAAATCGTACTCCAACGCACAACCAATGCTGCTAATTGGTGCCAATAACTGGACTTTGGCAGTACCCCGTAAAATTCGTGAAGGACGACGAAATGCACCCATCGCATCGAAGTGTACACTAGGATGGAGCATCCAAGGAACAATTAATACAAACAGACATATTTCCTTGCATCATTGTAGCTTTAATTGGAGTGAAATCGACAAAGCGGTTAAGGAGAGTTTTAACGTAGATCCAAGCACACCACGGCAGCTCCACTCTGAAGATGACAAAAAGGCTATGCGTATTCTCGAGGATAATTGTAAAAAGGTTAACGGCCATTATCAAGTCGGCCTGCTTTAGGAGATAAGGAAGCCATTCTGCCGGAAAGCTACTCCGCCGTTATGAAGCGCCTTGAATGTCTACGAGCTAAAATCAGAAAAGACCCAGACCTGTTCGAAAAAATACAGGTCCAAATTGATAATCTGATATCAAAAGGGTACGCTTTTGAACTTGAGCCCAAAGACGCAGCTAAGCAGATGGATCGCGTATGGTATTTACCGATCTCTATTGCTTTAAATCCGAATAAACCAAGTAAAATAAGGCTAGTCTGGGATGCAGCAGCCAAGAGCCATGGAAAATCACTTAATGATTTTATTTTAAACGGACCTGACTATCTTATTCCATTAACCGATGTTCTAATGGCATTCTGAGTCGGCAGAATAGCCGTGTGTGCAGACATTGCCGAAATGTTTCATCAGATTAACATTCAAGATAGCGACATGCATGCGCAACGATTTTTATGGTTCCACAAGGATAATCAGACTCCAAAAATATTCGTCATGCGCTCAATGACATTTGGAATTAGCTGCGCCCCTTGCATTGCTCACCATGTCCGCGACAAAAACGCACAGGAATTCAAAAATCTAAATCCACCAGCATACGAGTTCATTACAAAAGCGCACTACGTAGACGATCTCATTGACAGCTACGAAGACGACGATGAAGCAATTGCAAATGCATCCGCAATCCGAGACATCCATGCCAAGGGAGGATTCACCATAAGAATCTGGAGCTCAAACTCGACCCCTGTACTTCAATACTTTGGAGAACGACAATTGGATAACCAACACCCAAAAGAATTAGGGGGGCCTGAAAAGGTGCTTGGTATGTACTGGGAACCCTCCAGAGACGTTTTTATGTATATTTTTAGATTTGCAAGATTGAAAAGAGACGTTTTGAATGGTGAAACAGCTCCAACAAAACGGGAAGCCTTACAAGTATTGATGTCCGTATTCGACCCACTGGGTCATGCTATCATGCTACACTATTGGTCTGAAGATGCTACTCCAAAAACTCTGGCGAGCTGGTATAACATGGGACGCGGAGATTCCAAATACACTCCTTATTTTTTGGACACAATGGAAAAGCGTACTTCTCCAAGCTGGAGAGCTGGAATTCCCTCGCTACTACTCATACCTGCTGCCAAATGCAGACTAGATCGACTTGCATACATTCGTAGACGCAAATGAAGACGCCTTTGCCGCAGTCAACTACCTTCGCATAAAGAGAGGAGAGGACATCGACACGGTATTAGGTTAGGTTAGGTTGAAGCGGCTGTCGGGATTGTCAGAGACCCGACACACCTAGGCCGGTTTCGGCCCGTTGTGATACCGCATATTACGTTCCCTTCTCCCTCGTGAGACCCTATGTTATCCATTATCCCATCCGGATGCCCTTATGAAGCCTGCGATCCGTCTGGGACTGATTGTAGACATGTCCGAAATGTCAGTTAGAAAAGGAGCGCCCAAGTATTGCAGTCTCCTTCTACTGAGAGCCGGACAGGAGCAGAACAGGTGTTCCACAGTCTCCTCCTCGTCCTCATCTCTACAGCTTCGACAGAAGTCGTTATATGGGGCGCCCAGCCTGCTTGCATGTGTGCCTATTAGCCAGTGTCCCGTGAGAGAGCGTATGACTGAGCTGCACCTACTCCTACTGAGTTTGCAAAGCTCATCGGTGCGCTTCTTATTGATATTAGGCCATGTTTGCCGAGTTATGCGACATAGTGACACGGTTTGCCATCTGTCATTTATTAATCGCTTAAAGTGTTCTTTTATTTTGAGCTTGCAGGTGGCCATTGGCATACGAATATCCTCCTTATCATGGAGAAGGGGGATTGTTGTGCCAGCTCTGGCCAGCTCGTCCGCTATGCAGTTGCCTTCAATGTCCTGATGACCCGGGACCCATATTAGGCTGATGACGAACTGATAAGCCATCTCATGAAGAGATTTGCGACAGTTTGCCACGGTGGCCGAGCTTGATGTTATCGCATTCAGCGATTTGATCGCAGCTTGGCTATCACTATAGATATTTATATGAGTTGCCACAGGGGCTATTTCCTGAAGACAGCTCAAAGCCTCCTTGATCGCTATGACTTCTGCTTGGAAGACACTGCAGTGATCCGGGAGCCTGAAGGATTGTCTTATGTTCAGCTGTTCGGAGTAGATTCCTCCTCCGACCTTGTTGTCCAGCTTTGAGCCATCAGTAAAGATTCGAATGGCTCCCTTTGGACCAGGTGGTCCCTCAAGCCAGATGTTTCTGTGAGGGATGATTGTCTCGAAGGGGGTATCTGTATACTCCCTCGGAACGCAGTAGTCCGTTTTTGTGGGGACGATTTTGTTTCCATTTAGGATGGACGCATGACCGGTGTGATGTGACACCCATTGGTCAGAGTCTCTAAGACGGATTGCTGCCATTTCTGCCTGCTCCTTACCTGCAAGGTCAAGGCTCTGCAAGCATAGGATAGCATTTAGCGCATCCGTTGGTGTTGTGCTGAGAGCTCCACTGATGCATAGGGCTGCAGTGCGCTGCACCTTGCCCAGTTGTTTAGTGATGGTCCCCTTCGATAGGGCTGGCCACCACACTGCGACTCCGTAGAGTAGTATTGGTCTGACTATTGCCAGGTAAATCCATTGGACTATTCTTGGGTTCATGCCCCATCTTAGCCCAATGGCTTTCTTGCAAGTGTAGAGTGCTATCGTAGCCTTCTTCACTCTGTCTTTGATGCTCAGGTTCCAGCTAAGTTTTTTGTCAATTACCAACCCTAAGTAACTGGCACTGTCGCTGAATGAGAGCCTACATCCGTTTAGTATTGGGGGGTTGAGGGACGGGATTTTGTATTTGGTTGTAAACAATACAAGTTCCGTTTTAGAGGGATTGATTCCCAGTCCACGCGACTCTGTCCATTCTGAGAGTCGCGCGAGCTTTGCGGTCATTAGATCGCAGAGTGTTTGAGGGAATTTTCCCGAGAAAATAATGGCAACGTCGTCCGCGTATGCTACCACCTTGCAGCCCCCCCCTTCCAGGTCACACAGTATCTTATTGACTGCTATGTTCCATAGAAGGGGAGACAGGACACCACCTTGCGGGGTGCCTCTGTTGACATACCTAGACTGAGTGGACGATCCCATTGATGATGTCACTGTCCTGCATGTGAGCAATTGATCTATGAGCATCATCAAGTGACGATCCACTCCCAGGTCAGTCAGGGCCTCTGTGATGGCTCCCGGTATGACGTTGTTAAAAGCTCCCTCAATGTCTAGGAAAGCGATTAAGGAGTATTCGTTGACTTGTAGAGATTTCTCTACCGCCGAGATTACTTCATGGAGTGCCGTTTCCGTGGATTTTCCTTTTCGGTAGGCATGTTGAGCGCCTGACAGCCACTGAGGATTTATAGTTGTCCTCAGCTGCAGCCCTACTAGTCTCTCAAAGGTTTTGAGAAGAAAGGACGATAGACTTATTGGTCTGAAGTCTTTTGGGGTTGTGTGTGAGGGTTTCCCTGCTTTGGGGATAAAGACTATTTTAGCCTTTAACCAAGCTCGGGGGATTTTTCCCACTGTCAGTATCTTCCTGAAGATACTTTGCAGCCAGTTGATGGCCATATCCCCGGCTTTTTGCAACTGAGCCGGAATGACTTGGTCCGGGCCAGGCGATTTGTAGGATTTGAAGCTGTTTACTGCCCAGCTAATATTCCGTTTTGTGAGGATGTGCCCCATCGAGGTTTCCGGGCCTTCACTTGGGGTGTCTGCCGGCTCGATGGTCGTACACCCAGGAAAATGAGTATCGAGTAGAATGTGTAGGGAGTCCTCACTAGAGTTAGTCCACGTACCATCCGTTCTCTTGAGGTATCCCACCGAGGGGGATGTTTTTGACAGGATCTTGCGTAGCCTTGAGGCTTCTGACGTGTCCTGATTTCGGAGCAAAATTTGTGCCAAGAGGCCCTTTTTGCTCTCCTTGTTTCTTTTTTGTATAGGGTTAGCTTACTTTTGTAATTTTCCCAGTGCGCTTCCTCGCTGCTGCTTTTGGCTCTGTTAAAGAGAGTCCTGCAGTCTTTCCGGAGGGTATCTATATGTTTAGACCACCAGGGGGGTTTCTTTTTCCCTCTTGGTTTAGTTGGGGAGCAAGCTGCCATGAAGGCCTTGTTGCAAGCTTCCGTGAAATTGTCCACAAGACGATTGAGATCGTCTTGAGTGTCAGGGCATTTTGGGGCTAGGGGGGGGGAGTAATTCCTCCATTTTTGCACTATACATATCCCAGTTGGCTTTCCTTGGGTTAGTATAGCTAGTGGGTATGGTGCTTTCGAGCGATAGGATTTTCTCGATGTACCTGTGGTCGGAGAAGGAGTGGTCCTCTAGGACTCTCCAACTTTTCATTATGTCTGACAGTTTGTGAGACAATAGAGTGAGGTCAATAACCTCTTGACGGTTTTTTATGATAAAAGTGGGGTCATTTCCCCGATTACCGATAATTAGGTTGGAGTTCAGGATGAAGCTGAAAAGTGACTCACCCCTTGCATTTGTATCCGAGCTCCCCCATTGGGTGTGATGAGCGTTGGCATCGCAGCCTATTAGTAGGCTTGTATCCGACCTCTCGCTGTCTCTGGCAATCTTGCGAACGAGGTCACTGGGAGGATCGCTTTCCTCATGAGCCATGTAGGACGACACCAGGTTTAGGCGTGTCCCTTGTAGCTCTAGGCTAGCTGCCGTATTGTCGCCATTGCTAAAATTGTGGAGCAGAAAGATATTTAGGTGCTTCCTTGCTAATATGCAGGTTCTAATTTTACCTTCAGTTTGGGCTACAATCAGCTTGTAGTCCTTCGTCGCTAATCCACAGACCCTGCCTCCTACCACCCAGGGCTCTTGGATTAGGACTATGTCCCCTCCGCTTGCGACCAAGCGGAGTATCAGGGCAGCTGATGCTGCTTTACAGTGGTGGAGATTTATCTGCAGAAGCCTCAGAGACTTCGTTGGAATCGTTCTCCACCACTGTTATGTCGGCGTCAGAGTCGTCGAGGATATCGTCCCGACACAACGCCTCAAAATCGAGCATCAGCTCCGTCTCCGAGGAGTAGCTCTCCAGGGCCGGCTCCGGCTCCGGGTCTACTTCGGGTGCCTCGATCTCCGAGGCAACGTCCTGCTCAACTGGGTTGTTGACAGAACGCGCCTCGGCCGCTGCATCCGACTTGTAGACCTTCATGGTCACCGAGCTGAACCCAAAGTTGAGCTCTCCTCTGGCTGCTTCTATCGGGGCTAGCGATTCCTTGTTTAGGACTACCACTGCCTGATTTGTGGGGCCCTTTGATGCCTACACTTTGACCACCTTCCAATCTGAGGTTGGCAGTGTGGGGTTGCATCTCTGCAGCATCGTGAGGATCCGCTCGGGCTCCTTAAAGGTGGCCGGTACCCATATACGGGCCCTTGGCCTACTGGGCACCTCGCTCCAGTCCACAGCGACGAGCTTTGCCCCAGCGTAGACCTCACCGATTTGCGCCACCGCAGCTTTGTATAGCTTCACGGAGCGCTCATCTTCGCAGACTACCACTTTGATGCTCCCCTGGAACCATCCCATGTCTTTGCAGACTGGGGGTGGTCCGGGATCCTTCTCGAGAAGCTCGAAGCAGCGGTCGGCCAGTGCCGCTTCCACCCACTTCCATTGGCTTCTGGGTATTTTCCCCTCCGCGCTGCCTTTGTCGAGAACGCCTATCAGCGTCCTCTCCTTGGCAATCTGCGCGAAGGATACATTTGGTGCAACCCTGGATCGCTTCGCGACAGGTCCGGGCGTCTCTTGAGAGCGCTGCCTCTTCGGTTGGGCGGCCACCTTCTGTGGCTCCATACTGAAGTTGGGCAACACCACCGAGGCCCATTCCACTTTCTTCAGCCAGTCTGCTGTTGGACTGACTTCTTGGCTTGCGTTCTGCCGACGGAGTATGTGCCCAGCACTCCTCTTTTCGGCATAACTAAATCTTTTGGTTTGGACACTGGTTGATGGCAAGCCATCACCCGCCGCTTCACCGGAAGGTTGAGCAGCCGCAATATTGCTTAGCTGCCCTACCATGGTATCCGTTTTGGGTGTTGGCTTTCCACCCATACCAGGTTTGGGATGGGACCCACCCGGATTCATACCCGCGTCCTTCGCCATGCAGGTCTTTCCTGCGTCTGAGCGGATCGGGCCAGGCCTTTGGGCCGCTGCCTTCTCCCGCTTGGGATTTCTCCCTGCAGGCATTTGGGGAGTGCCTCTCTCGTTTTTGTTTTTTTTGTTGTCTATATTTTCGTATTTTTCCATAAAGTTCCCACGAGCTGCAGAGAAGGGGAACGGTCCACCCCGGCAGAGCTCTGCGTTACCCGGGTAAGGCATAATTAGAACAGGGGGCTGCCAAGTCCCTGAGCTCTCCGTTCACGACTGGGCTAGTTTTTATACCGGGCCCCCAGCCAGGCTTACTCTTGGCACGGGTCGAGTAACACCTTAGTCCGGCCCGGTGTGAGGTGAGTGTTGGGGCTGGGATGTGGGTAGGTGTTGTGTAGGGATGGGATTGTGTGAGCTACTTAATGAGAGGCGGCACCACAAGCGCATCGTCAGTGTTGCTGCGTCGCGAACACCCGCTGGCTGTCCGGGACTGCTTATTTCGGTACTCTCCCTCAGAGCCAACTTAGTTGATACTCTTTAGGATGCCCGCTTATTCGCAGCTGACCTACCCACTAGGGTAGGCCGTTCGCTATCCGCAACCTGCGACCCGTCCGGTGGCCTCAGCTAGGCCCCCTCTGAGCCACCTCAAAGCCCAATAGGATCATCGGATCGACACGGTATTAGTTGCAGCCAAATCTAAAGTCGCACCATTGAAACCCGTCTCAATACCATGCATGCAGCTTTTGGCAGCCGTAATAGGAGTGGGACTAGCAAAAAGAACCATGAACACTCGAGGACTTAGAATCAATTCAAGCACATACTGGTCCGACTCAAAAACTGTTCTTCAATGGTGAATTATGGACCCTCGAAAATTTCAATCCTTTGTTATGCATAGAGTTGGTGAGATCATAGATAACACCAGCCGTAAACAGTGGCGCTGGATTCCTACGAAGGAAAACGTTGCAGACTCAGCTAAAAAATTCTTCAAAACTCCCGATGCATCCAGGTGGATCCAAGGCCCTCAATTCCTTAGACAATCGGAAGATGAATGGCCACAACAAGATGTCGTTTTTGATCAAAATAACGACCAATCCGAATTACATAAGCATGTTTTCATAATAACGAAACTAAAGCATTTTGATTTTGCAGTGGATTACTTTTCGGACTGGAGACGTCAGAGCCATAGAGCCATAGCTACCTTCATCCTATACATCCAAAGGCTGAAAGCAAAATGCGCCAGAAAATCATTGCCAAAATTCCTAAGTCCTGAAATCATACATGCAGCAAAGTCGTGGCTATTTAAACAGTCGCAGTCAAAGGCGTATTGTATGGAAATCAGCGCTCTTATACACCATTCAGCTGTGGACAAGTCAAGCCCATTAATTGCTCTGAACGTTTACCTAGACGTAGAATACATCCTACGTGTACAAGGAAAAGAAGATCGCCTGAATCCAAAAGAAAACGCCATCGTATTGCCAAAAGAGTGCAGAGTCGCCTTTTTAGTGGCAAAGTACTACCACGAAAAATCTCACCACATGCTCCACGAGTCAACTATCAACCTAATTCGAAGCACATTTTATATGTCTGCGAGTATTGTACAAAACTGTGCGTAAGGAATGTCAAAAATGCAAAATCGCCAATTCGACACCAAAGGTACCCCAAATGGCACCTGTACCAGCTGCCAGACTGGCTTGTTTCGAAAGACCATTTACATATACGGGTGTCGATTATTTCGGCCCCATATTAGTGAACGTTGGAAGGCACAAGGAAAAGCGTTGGGGAGTCCTATTTACATGCCTCACATTAAGAGCAGTACATTTAGAAGTGGCATTCAAGCTTGACGTAAGCTCTTGTATAATGTGCCTGAAGAACTTCATGGAACTCCAAAAGAAATCTTCTCCGACAATGGGACCAACTTCAAAGCCACTGAAAAGATCGTAAAGGTGGAACTTAAGCAAATCGACTTTGATGAAATCACCATCCGCTACGAAGCTATTAAATGGCGCTTCAACCCACCAGCTGCACCCCACATGGGCGGAGCGTGGGAACGACTAGTTAGATCTGTGAAGACTGTCCTAAAATCGATCTGGCCATCGATCGAGCCGCTCTAATGGAAGCTGAAACCATTATTAACTCCAGACCACTAACCTTTGTCTCCCTAGATTCAGCAGACGATGATGCCCTTACTCCAAATCACCTTCTTCTGGGATCACCAAATGGGCTAGAAACCAATGGCAGAAGACAACACTGATCTAAGGTTGCGCTGGCATCAATCGCAACTTTTCGCCGATAAATTCTGGAAGCGTTGGGTAAAGGAGTACACACCAACTCTGACTAGACGCAGCAAGTGGTTCACCAAACGCCCACCAGTAGCTATAGGAGACATAGTCATCGTTGTTGACGACCAGCTGCCTAGGAACCTGTGGCCAAAAGGGCGTGTTAGTGACGTAGTAACAGCCAAAGATGGACAAGTTCGCAGAGCTACAGTATGGACACCCAAAGGGATAATGGTCCGCCCAGTTGCCAAAATAGCAGTTTTGGACGTCGGCTTTAAAGAAGGTGAAGATCCGAATGACCTTCAAGGGGGGGGAGGGGGATGTTGCCGACGAAATTTAAATTTAAAGCATAACAGCCACGTAGGCGCAAACGGCAACGCTACCATTCATAAGCACCACCATTCGGCAACTCTAAAACAGAGACAATTGAGGATAAACCAGCGAAGCAAGAACACAACGTTTTTTAAAGCTCTCTCTTATTATTATTATTAAACTCACATAATAAATTGGAATGCTATAGACTATACCCTTTATGCTCTATGCTATACCCTTTATTGCTTCGAAATATTCAACGCCAGTGCCTCAACAGTAGGTACAGGTATATCTTACTGGCTTTAATTTTAAGGGGTAATTCAGGGGATAGGGTATGATAAAGATTATTATAATTAGATCATAAAATTCGAAAAGGGTCGTGTTGAGCGTTGTTAGACCTACAGAAGGGTAAACGAAAAGGACAAAAGGTACGGGTTGGTCTAAGGGGAACAGAGAAGTCAAGCTGGCCAAGAAATGATTCTGAGTCAACAAGCCCAACTAGGAGCTTGTGTACAAACATAACGCCGTTACAAATTCTGCGATGGCGCAAAGAAGGGAGGTCTAAAAGTGTTAGCCTCGATTTATAAGGTGGCAAGATTCTATCCGAGTCCCAATTAAAATTACGTAAGGCAAAAATTAAAAATTGTTTTTGGACCGACTCGAGAATGGACTGTTT
This sequence comes from Drosophila obscura, assembly GCF_018151105.1. Classification (NCBI taxonomy): domain Eukaryota; kingdom Metazoa; phylum Arthropoda; class Insecta; order Diptera; family Drosophilidae; genus Drosophila; species Drosophila obscura. Next base: position 1,514,650 of record NW_024542721.1, read on the forward strand.
CTCCTTGTACTGTGGACTCCACACACAAGAACAATATTCCAGAATCGGACGAACCAAGGAGACGTACAGTGTTTTGGTGACATACGGGTCATCAAACTCCTTGGACCAACGCTTTATAAACGCTAGAACATCCTTAGCTTTATTTACAGTTGCAGCTATATGGCTATTAAAACACAGTCTATGATCGAAAAGAACTCCAAGGTCAATAGAACTCGAAATTCGTTCGAGGGCATGAATTCCTAGAGCGAACGAGACAAAGTGTGGAGCGCGACGGTAAAAAGTCATAAGTTTGCATTTAGAAAGGTTCAGAAATAGGAGATTTGTTGAACAACAAATTTGCAACTCATTTAGGTCGAGTTGAAGGCGTTTGTGCAGGTACCAATCAGAGATAAATTTTAACATCGTCAGCGTACATTAGTATATAAGAGTATGTTATAACTTGAGGAAGGTCATTCACAAATAAGATAAATAGAAGTGGACCTAAATGACTACTTTGTGGCACTCCTAACATTGACAACATTTGACAACACATTACTAAACAAAACACGTTGTGTGCGGTTAGAAAGATATGACGAGATCCAGTTTCGTTCGTTCTCTTTCGTAGTGACCAGACGTGTTTTTGTTTTGCGCTCCGCATTTTCCTTTTGTTTAACTTAAACAGCCGGTGTTTTTTATCTATAATTTAACTCTCTTACTAACATACATTAAAATCATTCTTTTACCGCGGGTGCATGCCTGTTAATTGTGTAAAAACACAACTTATTTAATAAATTTTGTGCGTCGGTTAGTCGTGTGTTTGTGTTGTTGCTTTTCGTAAGTACGCCCTCTCATTACATTTAGCCGCTCTTTGTCGTAGTTATTGCCTTCTATCACTCTCTCTATCACCTAACTCTCAATAACTGTTCTTTCGCTCTCGCTCTTGTAACCTTTTGTGCAGTAACGCTCTCACTTATAAGCTGTTGCTGCAACCACTCTCCTCTCTCTCTTTTTTTCCGATTTCGCTTTAAGCATTGCTCTAAGCATTTGCTCTGCACAGTGGTCTGATTGCTATTTGTTTTGAACTTTTTTTTCCCGAAGTAAAAAAAAAATAAAAGACATAAATATGGAATTTTCTGTCGTCTGTGCCAAAAAAACCTGCAAGAAGCAGATCACCCATGACCAGCCCAATATCCCCTGCTGGCTTTGCGAAAGCGTAGTGCACGCAAAATGTATAGGGATCTCGGGCCGTGTAGGAGACGCCATTTCCCAAAACAACGGCCTACATTATAGTTGTGAGGAATGCCGTGCTGTGGAAAACGACATGCGTTCGTTCATGAGGCAGACGCGGAGTGGCTTCAAAGAGCTGATCGTAGGCTTTAAACAGCAGTACGATCGGCTCTTGGCCATGAACACTCAGTTCAGCAGTTTACAGCTGCTGGCTGAGTCTCCGAGGCGCAAGGCGGCCTCATGTCCGCCGGCATCCGAAAAACTTACTCCGACCACTCCCTTAGTGCAGCAGTTGATTACGTTTGCTACTCCAAGGGCAACGATCGCTGCTGGTGATGCAGATTCGGGAGCCGAATGCGTCACTTCGGAGAGTATGCAGTTAGAAATGTCTGTAGAGTCCGTGTCCATCGAGTCCGCACCCAACCCTTAACTATCCCCTCAGTTTTGCTCCCACCAGCTAATAGATGTCCAGGACCACCGGATACTGCCATCACAGGTACTAGGCCTGTGGTGCCAAAACCACTGGTGGGAGTCCCACCAAAGCGACAAGTTTTTGTCTCGCGGCTAGCCCCTGACCTCACATCCAATGATGTGACCGCTTTTATACAAAGCAAAATAAAAGCCGTGTGCTTAAAGGTGGAAAAATTTAACTTTTCTTACGCCAGGGAGATATCTTCCTTCAAGATAAGCGTCTCCCCAACTCAATTTGAAACCATTTGTTCCGCCAAGTTTTGGCCAGAGCATTTGGTGGTTAAAGAGTTTAAGGCTAAGAAAAAGAATAGGCCCCCCATTACTCTTCCTAGCATTCAGACCAGTGCTCCATCTCTATCCTCATCTTCCACCTCTACTTCCACCCATCCAAAAAACTAACTTCCTCTGTTGTAGTTACCTACCAGAATGGTAGAGGCTTGCGTAGTAAGCTCAGCACTCTTTTCCTTGAGAGTCTCGCATTCTCATCCCACGTTATTGTGTTCACCGAGACCTGGTTAAAGCCGGACATCCTTAGTTCCGAAGTTTTGGCAGGTCGGTACACAATTTTTAGAAATGACCGTTCGTCTCGACGTGGAGGTGGGGTCCTTATTGCAGTGGACTCAAATTTCACGTCGGAACATTTCATGGTCCAGGTTCAACAAGACCTGGAATTCCTGTGCGTAAAACTGATTCTCCCAGGCTTTTCCATTTTCATTACTCGCTCGTATATTCCACCTTCCTCGGATATCTTAATATACGAGCATCACCTGACCGCTTTAAAAACTGTTTCTTCCTCGCTATCAGATAAAGACCATATGATAGTTCTTGGTGATTTTAATTTGCCAGGTGCTGTTTGGTCTTCGGTAAACGAGTCTAATAATCTTGTGCCCATGTCACGACATGACTTTATCGACGGCTTGCTAGACCTATCCCTGTCTCAAGTCAACCATGTGAAAAATTCCTTGGGTCGATTGCTTGATCTGTGCTTTGTCTCGGATCCGACCATAGCGTTGTTAACCGGAGCCCATCCGCTCAGTATACCTGAAGACTCCTACCATCCTACATTCGAAGTGTCAGTCGATATTGGCCCTACTGTATTGGATCGAATGAGTAGGCTATCTGAATGTGTCCGCTGCTTTCGTAAAGCCGAGTTTACGAAGCTTAATAACCTTATTAGGGATTTTGATTGGTCCGCTCTGTACTTGTGCACTGACGTTATGAAAGGCACACACATTTTTTACAATGTACTTGACACATTTTTTGATTCTTGTGTCCCACTTTCTTGTCCGGTTAGATCTGGAAAGCCTCCTTGGTTTACCAAGGAGTTATCCAGTCTAAAAAATTTAAAATCAAGACTTTATAAAAAATTTCGAGAAGTTGGTTCTCCCTCTTCTCTTTCTCACTATGTAATAGCTCGGTCAAATTTCTCCGTTCTTAACGCTCAATGCTTTAAGAACTACCTATTTCGATGCAGGATACGATTTTCACAGGACCCTAAACAGTTTTACAGCTTCGTAAATAGTAAGCGTAGAACGTCCGCACATCCATCCTCGTTATCTTTTCTCAATATGTCAGCAAACAATGATCAGGCAATTGCCGATCTTTTTGCCAAATTTTTCCAAACAACCTATTCTCATGAAAGCTACTCTGGTCAGCCGTATCCATACAGTTTACCAAGGTCGAATGGCATCTTCAGCCCCTTGTTAAATGAAAGCTCACTGCTTCATGATCTTCGACTAGTTAAGCCGGTGTTTTCACCAGGTCCCGACGGAGTTCCCGGCTGTGTACTCAGGTACTGTTCCGACGCTCTGTGTGGACCCTTGCTTAAACTATTCACCCTATCCATTAACTCTTCATGCTTCCCCCCCATCTGGAAGGAATCTTTTATTATTCCGCTCCATAAGAAAGGTAGCAAGTCTGATGCAAATAATTATAGGGGTATATCTAAGTTATCCGCTATTCCTAAAATGTTTGAAAAAATTTTAACTCCGCACTTGCAACATCTCTGCAAATCACTTATATCTCCGTCCCAGCACGGATTTATAAGGCGACGATCAACAACCACAAATTTATTAGAGTTTACCTCTTTTATCATTAAAGGCTTTAAGGTAACTTGCAGACGGATGTCATTTACACTGATTTTAGTAAAGCATTTGATTCTGTAAACCATTCCCTTTTAGCACAAAAACTTGACCTTTTAGGATTTCCGCCTAATCTTTTGAGATGGATTTTTAGCTACCTTTGTTCTAGGTCTCAAAGAGTCCTCTTCAAAAACTCCTTCTCTTCACCTGTTAAGGTTACTTCTGGAGTACCACAGGGCAGCCATCTAGGCCCCCTACTATTCACACTCTTTATTAATGATCTGCCTTCAGTATTAACAAACTCTCGAGTACTCATGTATGCGGATGATGTTAAACTTTGTGTCCAGTATAAGGACATTTCATTTCACTCTCGCTTGCAATCCGATCTCAATAACTTTCAATCATGGTGTTGTGCAAATATGTTACACCTAAATGCCTCGAAATGCAAAGTAATGACATTTCATCGCTCCAGCCCCCTATTGGCTCCTTATAGCCTCTGCGGTGGTTCTCTTGAGAGAATTACCTTGGTTGATGATCTTGGTGTTAAATTAGACCCAAAGTTGAAGTTTTCTGAACACATTTCTACCATGGTAAATAAGGCCATGGGTGTGCTTGGGTTTATAAAGAGGTGGTCAAAGGAATTTGACGACCCCTATATAACGAAGACTCTCTATATATCGCTTGTTCGTCCGATTTTAGAATACGGCTCTTGTGTATGGTGCCCCCAGTACAAAGTACACCAGGACCGTATAGAATCAGTCCAGAAAAACTTTTTACTTTTTGCTCTGCGTGGCCTTAACTGGGATGCAGGTGTGAGACTGCCATCTTATCCTCGTAGATTGCTTTTAATAAACCTTCCAACCTTAGTTAGTCGTAGAAAAATGCTTGGTGTGATTTTTATGCACAACCTGATCAAGGGTGACGTAGATAGCCCAGTCTTGTTGAGCCGCATAAACTTTACGATTCCTATTAGATCTACTAGAAACTTCATTCCTTTGTTCCTTCCGCTTTGTAGATCGAATTATTCCTTGCACGAACCCTTTAGGGTACTTTGCTCGGACTTCAATTCCCTCTACCACATAATATCAACTACTAATTCCCTTCCTCTTCTTAAATCACTAATACTAACATACCTTTCCCGTAATTAGTTATATTTCTTAGCTATCTTTGCATGTTTAGCTCTTTGAGTTGTGTTTAGCTCTAATTTTCCTCGAATTTGAGTCTAACACCTATCTTTCCTGCATGCTCGCGATCGGTTCGGTAACACGCGTCGCGCGTCATGCGGCAGCGCCCCTCGGTCGGTTGGGCGGGAGGAGGGCTGCGTTTCTGCCTGGGTTCCGCGCGTAACAGGCTTCGGCTTGGTGTCGCATGGGCCACTTGATGGTGCAGTCATTGCATATCAACGTCCAGACAAGAAGATTAGTGGGGAAACCAATTAAAGAAAGCTTGTGAATAAGCAGAGAATGGTTCACGGAGTCAAAAGCCTTGCTAAAGTTTTGCAATTGCCTGGTAACAAGGAACTCAAGCAGCTTCGGAATGGCGGAAAGCTTTGCAATACCTCGGTAGTTCTCAATGTGAGATCATCAACCCTATTTGTGAAGCGGAATGATGTAGGATTCGTTCCAAATTACACCGTTCCAATGATAGGTTGAAAAGATATGTCGAGGGTTTGCATAAGGACTCCGCACAGTGTTTTAAAAAACAACTTGGTACCAAGTCGGGACACGCAGAGAATGATATGTCAATCGTTAACAAACCATCTAGAACCTCACTTTCCGCAAAGAAGGGCAGAAAAATGCTGTTGGCATGAGGTAAATGGTAGGGATACGGAGTGGATGCGTGGTAGATATGTGACGAGTACGTTGATTGAAAGAAGGTGGCAAATAAATTTGCAATACCAGCAGCAGAATATTTTGATTTGCTTTAATTTTTTTTGGATCACTACGGAAATTTTTTTTACACCGAGAAAGGTATTGACTATAACACAGACTATTAACAGTCAGGAATTGATAACGAACAGAGGAATATTGGGTGAAGACAGACATAGATCCAGTATTCTGATACTTTTTATAGAGCCTAGTTTTTCTATTCTTTAAATAGGACAAATTCTTGGAGAACCAGGGAGGTTTTGAGGGAACAGATTTGATAACAGGAATATATATTTTAATGGCGTCGTTAATAGTATCATAGAACGAATTGACTGTTTCGTCAATGTTATGTAACGCGTGGAGAAAAGACCAGTTAACTTGCGAGAGGTAAAAACTTAGCTCAGCAAAATTTGTTTTCCGAAAACACTAAGCGGCTGGGTGCCATGGAATTGGTAGCACAACTGGATCGGACAAACTCAAGGGATATAGCTAAAGTTGGATGGTAGGAATCAGGTGATCACTTCAGGAAGTGATACTGGACTTACTCTGGAGACCGTAGCTGGTGCAGCATCACAAACAAACATAAGGTCTAAGAGTCTATCCCTTTCTTATTGAATTGATTTGGACAAGGGAGACATCGGTAAGCCCGTCGATAAAATCGTTGTGGTGATTAGGTAGCAACAGGTTAGACTCATCACTAGGCAGTCAAGAAAGAAGTGGTAAGTTAAAATCACCTATGACAATAATATGATCATTGCAACCTAAAGTAGATACAATAGTCTGAATTGCAGAAAGGTGATATGAGTAAGCCTCAGCCTCTGATTTGGGAGGAATGCAAGTCAAATAGATCGATACCGATCCAACACAAACTTTGACTGCAGTGAATTCAATGCCATAGATATTGTTGAATGGGACCAACTCGGATGAGAAATCCGTTTTAACAGCAATCAGAACCCCACCAGCAAAAGATGGACGGTCCATTTTATTAGTGCTTAACTTAGGAACTATAATTTCATGATCATAGACGGAAGAGTTAAGCCAAGTTTCAGTTAAAGCGACAACGTCAAAGTCAAAAGTGGCACTATTCGTATGTATTTGACACATTTTGCCTAACAGACTGCGTACGTTCTGGTAATGAGTGATAATAAGGTTATTTAGTTTTTTGAACTACCAGGGACAGTAATATTGGGACTCTGGATAGAGTCTTTATGTATGAAGTCATGCATAATTATATGCTCAGGCCAAATAGACGGATCAAGTGATCTAGATAGTAAAGAATCAGGAAGAAGAATCTTAAAGGAGGAAATATTGCGAATTTGGTCACAATTATGTCATTAAGCGAGACGTTAAGTCTAGAGCAAAGATGTTGTTTAACATCCTCTATTGTAGCCTCCGGTATAAGACGGGAGACAAAGATAGCCTTTCGAGGTACCACTGCTCTTAGTTGAAGTCCCGAGCGAGAGAGCGAAGGTGGAGCCACTCCCAAAAGAGATCTCGTGGCAGAAACGATGGAACAATGGGGACATCATCAGCAGCAAGCACGTCACCACTGGGAGAACTCACAGCGGCGACAGTGATGGATGTAACTGCATCATTGATATTCGGTGTAAGATACACCGGAGCGACTGATGACGGATTGACTAACGGCGAGGCATGACCGCTAAGAGTAGCAAAGAATTCCGATGTATGTAGATGAGAAGCGGGTGTTCCAACTCCAATAGGTTGCAAGAGGTTGTTGTTATCGGTATGAGGGATTTTCCGTATGGAGATTCACTCAAGAGTTTGAGGCCAAGGAATTGGGTTTCCAGGGTCAGGAACTTCTCGTTGAGAGCGATAAATTGCTTCCGGATATCCTGAAAACCAGTACGAATCTGTCTCATAAAAGTGCGCATTTCGGCCTCAATCTCCCGATAGGCCAAACATGACCAAGTCAGACCCATACGTTGTGAGATGAGATCGTGTAGCCGTACAAAATTACCACCACCAGCACATTTTATATGGGCAACATTGTCGCATTGCCAGCAGCTGAGGAATGAATCGCTGACTATGTTGCCACCGAATTGGCATTTCTTTGCACTACAGACAACTGCCATTTTTGACAGCAATTGAATCACTGTGCTCGAAGGAAAACGCAAAGTGGGAGCGTAAGCGAATAAAAGAGCAGGCAGCAGAGTAAGCGACGATCAGTAGCAGCTGCAGACGATCCAGCGAAGTGATGAAAACAAACGGTGAAGCTCACGTAAGCAGAGGCACCGTGAGAACTATTTAAGAAGAAGCAGATGCAGAGAGAGTGAGAGCAAGAGAGCTTGCACTATGCTCTCCAGAGCGTGTATTCATAGGCGATGCAACGGATGAAGCGCACGAACGGTGAGCACAGAGAACAATGATCCAAAGCGGAATGGATAAAAGCACTAACAAATTGCTTGCGCAAGTCTGTTTCACGTTCGGAATATAAAGTTGTTATTAACTCAATTGTTAACTAGCGAAACACAGATAATTGGCCCAAATAAGGATCAATTATGATGAGTTTAAAGATGTACACAATTAGTTGTAATTAATTTAGATTTAAATTGGCAAAAAAGGCAGAAAATGCACGAGCGAGGTAAAAAGACGACCGGCTTTAGCAAGAGCAAGAGTATTTTAATATCCACCACAAATTCCCTTCCTCTTCTTAAATCGTTAATACTAACATTTTTTAGCTATCTTTGAATGTTTAGCTATTTTAGTTGTGTTTAGCTCTAGTTCCTGCATGTTCGCGATCGGTTCGATAACATGCGTCGCACGTCACGCGGCAGCGCATGTAATGTTGGGCGGGAGGAGGGGCTGCGTTTCTGCCTGCGTTCCGCCCGTAACAGGCTCCGGCTTGGTGTCGCATGGGCCACTTAATGGTGCAGTCATTGCATATCAACGTCCAGACAAATTGTGCGAAGGCCTCAAAAGATTGAGCGCCACTTGGGGGAATGAATTGTCGGCTTGCGATTACTATATGCTCGTGGTAAGGTTGGAGGAGATCGAGGAGTTGCAGGGAACGTTCAGTGATTACAGTGTGCGTTGTTAGTTAAATTAAATTGTTTCATTGTTTCGCTAGAAAAAATATGTCTAGATTCTAGAACATTCTAGCCGCGTGGTTAGCCGAGCGTGTCGCTGCGCGTTTTTTTTTTTTTTTTTGTTCGAGGAAACCCATGTAATTGTAAATATTGGATTTTTAATTTTTTTAAATATATATGCAATTTGACCTATTTATTTACAGATCCAAAAAAGTTCGGAAGTTGCTGGAGAAGGACCCAATGTCTAGGTGCCTCAAAAGTGTGCTGGACGAAACAGTAGTCCAGGAGTACAACCTAAACGGAATTTGAGGCAATAAAATGTTTAAAATGCCCCGCCGGCCTATTTCATTTCAGGAGCATTGGTGTTTATTAACCCGATCAAGTCGGCACTACAGATAATTGAAAATATTTAAATCAACAAAAAATCTAGAAAATCGGTGTAAAAATATTTACTCTTATGTTTGGGTTTCTTTTTCATATGAAATTATCCGTGAAATTCCTTTTAATTTCATGAGAAGTTTCACAGGTTATTTCATATAGGACATTTTCGAAAGTGTCCCGGGTGATTTCACTCATGGCATATACGTATAAGCCACCGGTGAAATAACTAGAAAATTCAGTGAAAATTTCATATGAAGTTTCACGAGTGACAAAAGCGGACATGCCCATTTTCATCAAATTTCATCTGGAGTTTCAAACGTGAGTCATCACAGGATAAGGACATGCCATGAGTGATTCACCGAATGAATCACAAGTGAAAAGTGACTTTTGGAACTGCAGGGGTCTGAGGCACACACACACTCCCTTTCGTATAAACTCAATTCATTGTGTGTGTGCCAATAACTCAACTCAATTCAATTCGAATGGATTCTATTGGAATTTTTTTAATGGAGATGGAGCCTCGTCGTATTCATTTATTTTTGACTCATTAATTTGTAACAACATTATTAAGTTTAGCAAACTAATTTTAAGTTGGTGTTGAACGACATCCAACAAAATTGCCAAATTATTATCTATTCTTTTTTTTAATAAACAATAATATTTTCCGAACAAATCTTAGTTATTTTATGCTCATCCAACTGTTTTTCATGGATGGTCGGTGGTGCCAGTATGAATCGCTGTTTCACATCTTGCAAAATTCACACCGTTCCCCAGGGGGCTAAGTGTGCAGAGCTTATTAAATTTTCCGAGCTTCGGTTGCTTGTATTCACATAAAGGCCTGTCTCCAGCACCGCGGAAAATTGCGGCAAGGAATTTGCTAGTTATTCCGTGAGGATGTGGAACATAGCTAAAACAGGGTTGATGAATCAGATGTGTTTTGTAAACAGAGGCAACTGTAAAATTCTGCTAATATTAAAAAAGGAAAAAAATGCACTCTGATGATGAAGTGATTGTGTTGGTGACGGCATATATTGTTGCAAAACAAAAAAGAATAATTTGCATTTCTCTTTTTAGTTTTGCGGACAGTTTTTGCCTACATCTTGCACCATTCACTTCAGGAAAAATTGTAAAGTATATATTCCTGAGCTGGGTATCAGGTCTTCTCTGAGTCTACACACGGTCCCGATAGGCAACTATCGATATAAACCTGTGAATTCCGCTCGTGTTGCTTGATACACACTCCAGGAAAACGTAAACGAAACATTCCTGTCACAGTTTTTTTTTATATTGAGTTTGACAGGAATTTTTCGATTCCGTACTGCTGGATACTATGCTTAAGTAAATAAAAAAAAAATTTAAAGCTGACTCTATAGTTTGTATAAATTTGGGATCAAACGGTTCTGTACTTTTCGAATGCATAGATGTTGGAGGTACAAACAAAACATTTTTATATATATAGAATATATATATTAAAATTCACATCTCGAGTTACAATAAATCAAGCTGTTAATGGTGAAATAAAACACGTGGACATATGAATAGTTTGCCAGAATGCTATTATGGCAGCAGAATGACAATAATTCGGGTCTAAGTCAATTATATTTGCCATTGATGCTGCATAGAATCCTGTTATAAATATCACCACTATAAACCAAATTGATAATAAAAGATGTATATTCAGGCAGGCTCCGGTTTTCACATTAATTTTGCGTTTTATTTTTCAACAAAAATTCATACTTTTGATTTCAAGGCGCTCTGGAATCCACAAAAGTCGATTTAGTTACTCCCTGTACAGTTAAGCGCAAAATGTACTTCTGTTGTACCAACGCGTTAGTTCCAGCTTATACAAAAGGCCTCTATTATTGTTCGGTCAAACTCTTAATGTCATAATATAATATAATAATCACTTAAATGACCCTCGCGTTGTAGTACCTTACGCTCATTCTTACTCTCTTTGCTACGCTCTTGCATTAAATTTGTAATTGAATTCACCCCATTAGAAGCCCGCTTATGCTCAGTGCTCATGCACTTAGAAACCGAATAAATAGTTATTGGCTAGTACTCAACTGAACCCCCACGACTTTCGCATTATTCTTGGATTACAGCAAATTTCTTCGCACCGAGTATAATTAGCTCACTGGAGATTGACACACCCCGATCCTTGAACATCCTGCATTCGAACAGCTGTGGCAGCCCGAATTGGCTATCGATAAGTCTCTGTTAAACATAATTGTTTGATCGAGGAGCGTTTTCCTCAATATAACTATATTCAAGGCGCTCTGGAATCCACAAAAGTCGATTTATTTACTCCCTGTACAGTTAAGCGCAAAATGTACTTCTGTTGTACCAACGCGTTAGTTCCAGCTTATACAAAAGGCCTCTATTATTGTTCGGTCAAACTCTTAATGTCATAATATAATATAATAATCACTTAAATGACCCTGACCCTAAATGACAGAGACTTATCGATAGCCAATTCGGCCTGCCACAGCTGTTCGAATGAATCCACTATTTGTTGTTGCCCTGATAAATATAAACATCTCGGCTGATCTTTTAAGTTTATATTTATGTAATAAAATATTAATTTTCGTATATCCTTATGTATTTAATAAATTCATTTCTAAAGGACCAAATTTATAGGCTGTTTACATTGGTGCAGCGTCATGCTTTTTTGCGTTTTGCCGGAGACGCACTTTTTTTTTCATAGGTGAAGCATAAGAGGTGGTTAAAAGTTGCGTCGGTCTCTTATTCATAAGTGTCTATTCGATATGTTCGATTGCTTTTGCGATTAACAGCACATTTTTGTACTTTTCTGGCTATCAGCGCAACTATCACCACTAATAACAACAAAAAAATGTAGATTAAAAATCAAATTTTGGCGCTAAAAATGTATGGTTGTGCAAAGAGGCGAAAATATACATGAAATCATTAAATAAAATACTTAAAACTGATTGTATTATTATCATACGAAATTTTTGGGACCCCTTGATGCCATTAAGACACTGCTGGAGACGAACTTCGATGGTTTTCATAATTTGAAGAAGAACTCCCACAAATTCTAAAAAGAAATGTCTGAAAATAATAAATAAATATGAGAATCAATTCTCTTTCGTCCATGTTCTTTTTTTTCTTTCTTTCCTTGTCATCAAGCACCCAAATCAAAATTCAAGACGCACGTCTGCCAATTTAAACGTCTTTTCTACTTCATTGCGTCTATTCCGATATCGACAGCAGACGCGCCCAGTGTAAAAAGGCTATTAACATTAACCTTAGCAAAATAAACCTAATAGCCTTATTACACCGGCCTGCAACATTGTATTTTTCCGATAAATGGAACATGCGACAGTGGTGCCCATAAGGCCCTGTGGATAGAAGAAGACAATGATGTGGCCGTATATTTAATCATGCGGCGCTTCATTGGCAAGTGTTGCCGTATTCTGTCCAGTATTTTTACAAAATACTGAAATTATTCGGGCTTATTGGGTGCTCGTAGTGATACTCCCAAATGCACCGTTTTCCATACTTAAGAATAAATCGCTCATTATTTTGATAATTTCTTTAAATTTCAATAAAAATGCTTTTGCTCTCTTCTTTTTGTACTCTCTCTCTACTCTTTTGAAGTAGTAGGCCGAACAGCTGACAGATGCTTCGAAAAAGATGCGGCTTTGGTGTAAAAGCCTCGCATCATTTTTCCGCACCTTCCGCACCGAAAAAATAGTGATATCAATATCGCATGGGGAAAAATATCGTCTTTTCTTAATTTACCGAACTTTTGTTTTGTTTTGGGTAACTTATAATGCGATTGCCAAAACGATGGTATATTTAACTAAAATATTTCCATTTTCAAACCAAACAGAGATTTTTTTCAAGACAACTTTCGCAATAATTTGGGAATGAAACACTATCGATCGGAAAAAGTTACGAAAACCAGAGTGCACACAATTTTAATTCGTGCGAATTTTTCCAAAAGCGTAATCGCAAAAAATTACGAAATCCGGAGCATAGCGGTTAAAAAGGGTTGTGCTCAAATGCGCTGTCATCTTTTTTTTCCTTTCCTTTTCCTTTCCTTTTCCAACAATTCTTGTTGTATAAGAAGCAGCGGCGTAGATAGTTAGGAAATGGCACCGGTGCAAAAAAAAATTGTTGCCCAACCTAAAGTCATTAAGAGGGTTTTGTGTGAGCTTTATGGATTAATATTATTGGTATTAGGTCATGAGGTAATTCGGATTCTTTATTTGCAAATGTATGTGTTCAAGAAACTTCATTGTACATTTACAATAAATTACAAAAAATTACAATACTCAACAAAATTTAACTTTTTATTTTCTCTTTGAACAGAACAGACTTTTTCCGATAGATTAAATTTTTACAGCCGTACTCAAAAAGAGTTAAGGGGTATATTAGATTTGTGGTAAAAGTGGATGTGTGTAACGCAGAGTGTATTATTGATCAGCATCAATAGCCGATTACACTACTCGACAAAATCGAACTTTTTTTTTCCTCAAGGATCCAAACCGACTTTTTCTGATAGATATGGGGATTTAAAATTTTTTAAAGAATTATGGTTTTTTTTCTATGGCAGAACTTTTTTTTGAAGAATTTTTTAAAACTGGTATTTTTTTTTATGCTTTTTTCAGAGGTAGCGCTTGTTTTTTTCACATAGCTCTAGAATCTTACGTCTGGTTGTAAAGAACTTTGCTATTTTGAAAAGATAATTAAAACAGCTAGAAGTTAAGCCCAAATACTTTGTGATTTCAGCTTACCGTTAGGGAAATATAAAGCATTGAAATGCAAAAATAATGTTTTTTTTGCAGTATTTTTTACGAAATTTTGACTTTAAAAACTCAGGAAACTGCCCATTGGGAATTGGGATCGCGATCAGGTACCAAATGTACAACCCTTGCTCGTTTGCTTTGTTCCCAATTGGCAGTTGGGCCCGCAACCTTCCAAAAGGTATTTTTTGTTCATTTTTTTCATATTTTAGGTTTAGTTAACTTTTAGCTCCAAAGTCTCTTCATAGATTTTAATGAGCGATACCTTGAACGACGCCAAATTAATGCACCTATACACAAAAAAATAGAGGACACAGGATATAATTTTTTCGACTTTTCCTGAGTTTTTAAAGTCAAAATTTCGTAAAAAATACTGCACAAAAATCATAATTTTTGCATTTCAATGCTTTATATTTCCCAGACGGTAAGCTGAAATCACAAAGTATTTGGGCTTAACTTCTAGCTGTTTTAATTATCTTTTCAAAATAGCAAAGTTCTTTACAACCAGACGTAAGATTCTAGAGCTATGTGAAAAAAACAAGCGCTACCTCTGAAAAAAGCATAAAAAAAATACCAGTTTTCAAAAAATTTTCAAAAAAACGTTCTGCCATAGAAAAAAAAAAAATTATCATCAAACCATTTCTAAGCCCCAAATTTTTAAGAAAAAGTTCGTTTTGTTCCTTGAGGAAAAATCGTGTTGACTAGTGTTATATGTCTTTCTGTCCGTCTTGATGAGCGCCTAGATCTCAGAGACTATAAGAGCTAGAGCAACCAAATATTGTTTCCGGACTAATGCACTGCTACAAGTGTATTTCAAAATTTCGCCCCACCCCCTTCCGACCCTTCGAAGGACGATTATCTGCGGCAGGCACAATTTTAAAGATATGATAGAACTAAAAACGCAGTATCGTAGAAAATGCCCATATCTGAATATGATTTAGATCGGATCGTAATTATAATTACCAGCGGGCGGGACTACAAACTAGCACGAAGACTGGGAGCCCTGAACGACGCGCAAGTATCACTCGTGGTAAGACAAGACCAGCAGGAGAACTAAAAACGCAGTATCGTAGAAAATGCCCATATCTGAATATGAATTAGATCGGATCGTAATTATAGCCAAAACGCCAGGGCAACGGCAAGTAAAAACCTAGAACAATTAAACGTAGAATAATGGAATTTTCCTGCTATCGATTTTTTAAAGCTTTTGCATCATGAAATAGAGATGCAATCGAAGCGTTTTTGAAAACTATGCAAGAAAAGCTTTCCCACCAAATGACTAACACCTATAGTTCATAAGAAAAGCGACAAAACGAAGATTTGTTCAACTTTCTGTTAGCTTCCCGGATGAGAACCGTTCCGTACTTCAAATTATTATATTCCTCCGAAATGGTTGCCCCATTTGAAAATAGGGAAAATTGTTTCGTTAAATATGAAAATATTTAATTAACTGCATATAAATATATGTATATAGCAATTTACGCATTTATACGTTATGAATGTGTTTGTTAATTGTTAGCTAGTTAGAATTTGAAACAAAGAATATATTGAGCAACCTCTGTGCAGCGCTCTCGAATGGCCGACTACTTCAGGGCCGTTTAGTTAGCATGGGTTGGAATGGAAAATAACTAATATCTGCTTAAAGCTGCAAATGTGGCAATGGTTTGTTTGTTCCTGAATATCGCCACTATTATTTCTTGCAGTCCAATACTTGCCTAAATATGGACTTTTCTTAATATGCCGCTAAAAATTGAAAATAGTGAAAACAATGACGTTTCTTAAAAAATCTAATAAAATATTCATATTTTAAATTTGTTCCTTAAACTAAGAAAAAAACAATTTTCTCCCAGCTTGAGTAGTTTTTGAGAAGAATGCATTTGACTTTGCCTTTTAAGCCTTTGCCTTTTTCTTCATTTTTCAAAAACAGGAAAATGATCAAAATTTGAACAACGATTAAAAATCCTAAAAAATGTTGTAAATTATAAAATTTTGTTTTTAAATAGCTTGATCAATTCCTATTAAAGTGTAACAAAAGTTGTGACAAATTACACAACACGAAATCCGTCTTTCAACGGTTTCGAAAAGAGCCACTGAGCGGCGTTTGAAGTGATTTTTCTGACTCTGAAATTGTGACTCGATCGATTGCGATGGGTTCGTCTTTCCATTCAATCGATAAGCTCGACAATGAGAATAATAGAGCGTGGGTAATCCAAATGAAAAGTGTGCTAATACGCTTTAAGCTGTGGTCAGTATTGTGCGGTCGAGAAGTAAAAATTAAGATAATGATGCGCAGAAGGTACAGTTTGATTTAAAAGACGAGAAGGCTCTTGTGAGTATTATGCTGTGTATCAAGTTCTGGTGGGTATCCATATGCCACCAGGCCCCGCGCGTCGCATAAGCATTTTAAAGCAGTTGTTGTTCGTAAAAATTAGCGAAAACGAATCGGTAATAGATCACGTAAATAATTTTTGTGCTATCGTGGAAAAACTGAAAGAAAAAAAATTGACAAAATTTTGTCTTTTCTGTTGCTATTGAGCCTGCCTACGAAAATTTTGTGGTAGCAATGGAGACACGTGACTGTCTGACAAATTTGAACTATCTCAAAATAAAGCTTCATGAAGAAGGAGAAAGGCGCAAGGTAAATCAAGAATGCGCAGAGAAAAGTGAACAAAGAGCGTTCGGTTCGGGTGTTAGAAATTTGGTAGTCGTCAAAACAATAGACGAATAACGAAAACGGACAGAAGAAAACAAAACATATGCCGAGTGGCATAATTTCCTGGTCGTTTGGTCGTCGTGGACACAAGGCGTCAAAGTGTAGAGCAGTTCTCGTTTTTCGGAACTAAGCACAAATAGCGAATTGCTTTAGCGGGATATAGCTTCATAGAAGCTGAAGGTCACGGTACAGTAGATTTTATTTGGGAAAATAGCCACTGTAACGAACCATGGTTCTAGCCATGGCTCGTCACAAACGGCGGAGGGTCAGCGCATCCACGCTGGCGGGAGACAATAATCTAACTGATATACCCAGAGCTAGCGAACCATGGCTCTAGCCACGGTTCTCCACAAATAGCGGTGTGTCAGCACCCCGGAAATAAAATAGTCTTAAGCAACGATCACAATTAATTAAGAACTTTCGACCAACAACTCTACACATTCTTGTCCACACAATAATTTATAACACCCCACCTCTTGGGACATTTCGCAATCGACGGCCTACATAGGAAATATCATTGGCGTTATTTCACAATAAGTCAAGCTAGCATAAAATTATCGACCTACCGACCCGAATCACAGATATCACCTTCGCGATGCGGAGGTAGCAAAAACCCAATTTCCAACTGCAGCCCGCACCTTCCGGGATGCAGCCTCAGCAAAAACACACTGCCTCACTAAAAATTGTCAACGAAGCACCAAGCTTCGACCTAGTTACCACACCCTACAATTATTATTACCCAATAACCTTAAGTCAGCAAGAATTAATTATTTCCGGGTCTCAGGTGCGATCGCCAGCTGCATAAAAGGGCCAAGATCGGCCGAAAGACTAGGCAGTCCATCAGCCCGAACACAAGACACTGCACTAGGCAGTCCATCAGCCCGAATACAAGACACAGGCAGTCCATCAGCCCAAACACAAGACACTGCACAAGGCAGTCCCTCAGTCACACACCCAAGACACTGCACTAGGCAGTCCATCAGCCCGAACACGAGACACTGACTAAGCAGTCCACCGGCTCACAGGCCAAGTAACAAGATCCGCGAATAATCCATCGTAAACAAACCCACAAAGAATTAAGTAATAAAAATAATAAACACCAGCAAAACCAAAAACCAGCAATCTACAAATTTTCTTGTAGCGGACCCTGGACAGACTGATGCTTACCACAGCCTGAAATAGGACCTCACACCACATAAAACTTGTCGACGTTTTGTATGTGAAGGAATTGCAATGCAATTTTATGTCAGTGACCAAGGCCATCGCAAATGGTTTCTCTGTTGAATTTACAAAGACAGAAGCGCGTATGAAAAACAATAGGGGCGTCGCCATATTGGTGGTAAAAAAGCAAAACGATTTGTTCTCGTTTCAAAATCAAGAAAACAAATGTTTAAATGTACAAACAAATCCGGTAAACTTGCGGCACGATCGTTTCGGACATTTAAGCTATGGAAGCCCAAAAAATATGATTTGTGAAAAAATGGTCAACGGCATTAAAACCAGTACATTACATGATATGAATGGCCAGGTGTGTGAAACCTGCGAAAAATTCAAAATTTGTGCAAAGCAATTCCCAAAAGCTAGTGCAAGCCGTGCAAACAACGTTCTTGGATTGGCATACTGACATTTGCGGACCAATGAATAAAAAAGGAGGAACTCGAGGTGGTAGTCAGAAGAGGTAGTCAGCCTTGCTGCCCGACTCGTGGAGGCCACAGAGAAGTGACGAGTGGACTTCGCGAGTTGTGGTCCATGCGGTGACTTAGGGGCATTTGCGCCGTTGTCCGACTCGAGGAATCCACGGATCTGGTCAGAAAAAACAGGAAGAGACATCGTGGGTCTGTCGGGTTGTGGTCCGTGCGATGCCGAGAGGGCATCAGCACCGTTTTCCGAGTCGGGGGAACCGCTGTGGTCTGGAAAAAAACAGCAAGAGGAGTTGGCACTCCGAAGAGAAAAAGAAGCGGAGATTAATAGCGAGGGAAAAGGGATGGTTCGCTCAACTGCAGCAACGATACGTTGCAGTGGTCTCTCGTCTCACCCAATAAATCGAGTGTGAATTGTTTGGAGTAAAGAATTTTGTCTTTGTTTGCTTATTGTTCTGGAAGCTCATATTTTTGGGGACTGAAGATCCTCGCTAGGATTGTTAAGAGACAATTTTAGAAGTAGGTAATAGGAAGGTCATCAGAATAGTAGTTTTTTTTTGGAGAGAGGGAGTTTATTTATGTCTCGGTTTGTTTGGCTGACGGCCTTGCCCAAAGCCACTTCGGCGGCCGTAATCCAATTCCTTGATGAAGAGGTTTTCGCACAGTTTGGCGTTCCTGAAGTGGTACGCACGGACAACGGGAAGCAATTTGTATCAGCCGAGTTTGCACAGTTCTTGTGATCGGGGAATTATGCACCACAGGCGAACACGGCAGAACGCGTAAATCAGACCGTTTTCGCAGCAATCCGCACTTATGTCAGCGAAGATCAAACACGCTGGGATGAGAAGCTGCCGGAGATACAGTGTTCGGCCCGGAGTGCGATACACACAGACATCGGCACGTCACCATACTTTGTGCTGCTCGGACAGCACATGTTTACCAGCGGGCGGGACTACAAACTAGCACGGAGACTGGGAGCCCTGAACGACGCGCAAGTATCACTCGTGGTAAGACAAGACCAGCAGGAGAACTAAAAACGCAGTATCGTAGAAAATGCCCATATCTGAATATGAATTAGATCGGATCGTAATTATAGCCAGAACGCCCGGGCAGCGGCAAGTAAAAACCTAGAACAATTAAACGTAAAATAATGGAATTTTCCTGCTATCGATTTTTTAAAGCTTTTGCATCATGAAATAGAGATGCAATCGAAGCGTTTTTGAAAACTATGCAAGAAAAGCTTTCCCACCAAATGACTAACACCTATAGTTCATAAGAAAAGCGACAAAACGAAGATTTGTTCAACTTTCTGTTAGCTTCCCGGATGAGAACCGTTCCGTACTTCAAATTATTATATTCCTCCGAAATGGTTGCCCCATTTGAAAATAGGGAAAATTGTTTCGTTAAATATGAAAATATTTAATTAACTGCATATAAATATATGTATATAGCAATTTACGCATTTATACGTTATGAATGTGTTTGTTAATTGTTGGCTAGTTAGAATTTGAAACAAAGAATATAGTGAGCAACCTCTGTGCAGCGCTCTCGAATGGCCGACTACTTCAGGGCCGTTTAGTTAGCATGGGTTGGAATGGAAAATAACTAATATCTGCTTAAAGCTGCAAATGTGGCAATGGTTTGTTTGTTCCTGAATATCGCCACTATTATTTCTTGCAGTCCAATACTTGCCTAAATATGGACTTTTCTTAATATGCCGCTAAAAATTGAAAATAGTGAAAACAATGACGTTTCTTAAAAAATCTAATAAAATATTCATATTTTAAATTTGTTCCTTAAACTAAGAAAAAAACAATTTTCTCCCAGCTTGAGTAGTTTTTGAGAAGAATGCATTTGACTTTGCCTTTTAAGCCTTTGCCTTTTTCTTCATTTTTCAAAAACAGGAAAATGATCAAAATTTGAACAACGATTAAAAATCCTAAAAAAATGTTGTAAATTATAAAATTTTGTTTTTAAATAGCTTGATCAATTCCTAATTAAAGTGTAACAAAAGTTTTGACAAATTACACAACACGAAATCCGTCTTTTGCAACGAGTTTCGGAAAAAGAGCCACTGAGCGGCGTTTGAAAGTGATTTTTCTGACTCTGAAATTGTGACTCGATCGATTGCGATGGGTTCGTCTTTCCATTCAATCGATAAGCTCGACAATGAGAATAATAGAGCGTGGGTAATCCAAATGAAAAGTGTGCTAATACACTTTAAGCTGTGGTCAGTATTGTGCGGTCGAGAAGTAAAAATTAAGATAATGATGCGCAGAAGGTACAGTTTGATTTAAAAGACGAGAAGGCTCTTGTGAGTATTATGCTGTGTATCAAGTTCTGGTGGGTATCCATATGCCACCAGGCCCCGCACGTCGCATAAGCATTTTAAAGCAGTTGTTGTTCGTAAAAATTAGCGAAAACGAATCGGTAATAGATCACGTAAATAATTTTTGTGCTATCGTGGAAAAACTGAAAGAAAAAAAATTGACAAAATTTTGTCTTTTCTGTTGCTATTGAGCCTGCCTACGAAAATTTTGTGGTAGCAATGGAGACACGTGACTGTCTGACAAATTTGAACTATCTCAAAATAAAGCTTCATGAAGAAGGAGAAAGGCGCAAGGTAAATCAAGAATGCGCAGAGAAAAGTGAACAAAGAGCGTTCGGTTCGGGTGTTAGAAATTTGGTAGTCGTCAAAACAATAGACGAATAACGAAAACGGACAGAAGAAAACAAAACATATGCCGAGTGGCATAATTTCCTGGTCGTTTGGTCGTCGTGGACACAAGGCGTCAAAGTGTAGAGCAGTTCTCGTTTTTCGGAACTAAGCACAAATAGCGAATTGCTTTAGCGGGATATAGCTTCATAGAAGCTGAAGGTCACGGTACAGTAGATTTTATTTGGGAAAATAGCCACTGTAACGAACCATGGTTCTAGCCATGGCTCGTCACAAACGGCGGAGGGTCAGCGCATCCACGCTGGCGGGAGACAATAATCTAACTGATATACCCAGAGCTAGCGAACCATGGCTCTAGCCACGGTTCTCCACAAATAGCGGTGTGTCAGCACCCCGGAAATAAAATAGTCTTAAGCAACGCTCACAATTAATTAAGAACTTTCGACCAACAACTCTACACATTCTTGTCCACACAATAATTTATAACACCCCACCTCTTGGGACATTTCGCAATCGACGGCCTACATAGGAAATATCATTGGCGTTATTTCACAATAAGTCAAGCTAGCATAAAATTATCGACCTACCGACCCGAATCACAGATATCACCTTCGCGATGCGGAGGTAGCAAAAACCCAATTTCCAACTGCAGCCCGCACCTTCCGGGATGCAGCCTCAGCAAAAACACACTGCCTCACTAAAAATTGTCAACGAAGCACCAAGCTTCGACCTAGTTACCACACCCTACAATTATTATTACCCAATAACCTTAAGTCAGCAAGAATTAATTATTTCCGGGTCTCAGGTGCGATCGCCAGCTGCATAAAAGGGCCAAGATCGGCCGAAAGACTAGGCAGTCCATCAGCCCGAACACAAGACACTGCACTAGGCAGTCCATCAGCCCGAATACAAGACACAGGCAGTCCATCAGCCCAACCACAAGACACTGCACAAGGCAGTCCCTCAGTCACACACCCAAGACACTGCACTACGCAGTCCCTCAATCACACACCCAAGACACTGCACTAGGCAGTCCATCAGCCCGAACACGAGTCACTGACTAAGCAGTCCACCGGCTCACAGGCCAAGTAACAAGATCCGCGAATAATCCATCGTAAACAAACCCACAAAGAATTAAGTAATAAAAATAATAAACACCAGCAAAACCAAAAACCAGCAATCTACAAATTTTCTTGTAGCGGACCCTGGACAGACTGATGCTTACCACAGCCTGAAATAGGACCTCACACCACATAAAACTTGTCGACGTTTTGTATGTGAAGGAATTGCAATGCAATTTTATGTCAGTGACCAAGGCCATCGCAAATGGTTTCTCTGTTGAATTTACAAAGACAGAAGCGCGTATGAAAAACAATAGGGGCGTCGCCATATTGGTGGTAAAAAAGCAAAACGATTTGTTCTCGTTTCAAAATCAAGAAAACAAATGTTTAAATGTACAAACAAATCCGGTAAACTTGCGGCACGATCGTTTCGGACATTTAAACTATGGAAGCCCAAAAAATATGATTTGTGAAAAAATGGTCAACGGCATTAAAACCAGTACATTACATGATATGAATGGCCAGGTGTGTGAAACCTGCGAAAAATTCAAAATTTGTGCAAAGCAATTCCCAAAAGCTAGTGCAAGCCGTGCAAACAACGTTCTTGGATTGGCATACTGACATTTGCGGACCAATGAATAAAAAAGGAGGAACTCGAGGTGGTAGTCAGAAGAGGTAGTCAGCCTTGCTGCCCGACTCGTGGAGGCCACAGAGAAGTGACGAGTGGACTTCGCGAGTTGTGGTCCATGCGGTGACTTAGGGGCATTTGCGCCGTTGTCCGACTCGAGGAATCCACGGATCTGGTCAGAAAAAACAGGAAGAGACATCGTGGGTCTGTCGGGTTGTGGTCCGTGCGATGCCGAGAGGGCATCAGCATCGTTTTCCGACTCGGGGGAACCGCTGTGGTCTGGAAAAAAACAGCAAGAGGAGTTGGCACTCCGAAGAGAAAAAGAAGCGGAGATTAATAGCGAGGGAAAAGGGATGGTTCGCTCAACTGCAGGCAACGATACGTTGCAGTGGTCTCTCGTCTCACCCAATAAATCGAGTGTGAATTGTTTGGAGTAAAGAATTTTGTCTTTGTTTGCTTATTGTTCTGGAAGCTCATATTTTTGGGGACTGAAGATCCTCGCTAGGATTGTTAAGAGACAATTTTAGAAGTAGGTAATAGGAAGGTCATCAGAATAGTAGTTTTTTTTTGGAGAGAGGGAGTTTATTTATGTCTCGGTTTGTTTGGCTGACGGCCTTGCCCAAAGCCACTTCGGCGGCCGTAATCCAATTCCTTGATGAAGAGGTTTTCGCACAGTTTGGCGTTCCTGAAGTGGTACGCACGGACAACGGGAAGCAATTTGTATCAGCCGAGTTTGCACAGTTCTTGTGATCGGGGAATTATGCACCACAGGCGAACACGGCAGAACGCGTAAATCAGACCGTTTTCGCAGCAATCCGCACTTATGTCAGCGAAGATCAAACACGCTGGGATGAGAAGCTGCCGGAGATACAGTGTTCGGTCCGGAGTGCGATACACACATACATCGGCACGTCACCATACTTTGTGCTGCTCGGACAGCACATGTTTACCAGCGGGCGGGACTACAAACTAGCACGGAGACTGGGAGCCCTGAACGACGCGCAACAAGACTCGTGGTAAGACAAGACCAGCAGGAGAACTAAAAACGCAGTATCGTAGAAAATGCCCATATCTGAATATGAATTAGATCGGATCGTAATTATAGCCAGAACGCCCGGGCAGCGGCAAGTAAAAACCTAGAACAATTAAACGTAAAATAATGGAATTTTCCTGCTATCGATTTTTTAAAGCTTTTGCATCATGAAATAGAGATGCAATCGAAGCGTTTTTGAAAACTATGCAAGAAAAGCTTTCCCACCAAATGACTAACACCTATAGTTCATAAGAAAAGCGACAAAACGAAGATTTGTTCAACTTTCTGTTAGCTTCCCGGATGAGAACCGTTCCGTACTTCAAATTATTATATTCCTCCGAAATGGTTGCCCCATTTGAAAATAGGGAAAATTGTTTCGTTAAATATGAAAATATTTAATTAACTGCATATAAATATATGTATATAGCAATTTACGCATTTATACGTTATGAATGTGTTTGTTAATTGTTGGCTAGTTAGAATTTGAAACAAAGAATATATTGAGCAACCTCTGTGCAGCGCTCTCGAATGGCCGACTACTTCAGGGCCATTTAGTTAGCATGGGTTGGAATGGAAAATAACTAATATCTGCTTAAAGCTGCAAATGTGGCAATGGTTTGTTTGTTCCTGAATATCGCCACTATTATTTCTTGCAGTCCAATACTTGCCTAAATATGGACTTTTCTTAATATGCCGCTAAAAATTGAAAATAGTGAAAACAATGACGTTTCTTAAAAAATCTAATAAAATATTCATATTTTAAATTTGTTCCTTAAACTAAGAAAAAAACAATTTTCTCCCAGCTTGAGTAGTTTTTGAGAAGAATGCATTTGACTTTGCCTTTTAAGCCTTTGCCTTTTTCTTCATTTTTCAAAAACAGGAAAATGATCAAAATTTGAACAACGATTAAAAATCCTAAAAAAATGTTGTAAATTATAAAATTTTGTTTTTAAATAGCTTGATCAATTCCTAATTAAAGTGTGACAAAAGTTTTGACAAATTACACAACACGAAATCCGTCTTTTTGCAACGAGTTTTCGGAAAAAGAGCCACTGAGCGGCGTTTGAAAGTGATTTTTCTGACTCTGAAATTGTGACTCGATCGATTGCGATGGGTTCGTCTTTCCATTCAATCGATAAGCTCGACAATGAGAATAATAGAGCGTGGGTAATCCAAATGAAAAGTGTGCTAATACACTTTAAGCTGTGGTCAGTATTGTGCGGTCGAGAAGTAAAAATTAAGATAATGATGCGCAGAAGGTACAGTTTGATTTAAAAGACGAGAAGGCTCTTGTGAGTATTATGCTGTGTATCAAGTTCTGGTGGGTATCCATATGCCACCAGGCCCCGCGCGTCGCATAAGCATTTTAAAGCAGTTGTTGTTCGTCAGAATTAGCGAAAACGAATCGGTAATAGATCACGTAAATAATTTTTGTGCTATCGTGGAAAAACTGAAAGAAAAAAAATTGACAAAATTTTGTCTTTTCTGTTGCTATTGAGCCTGCCTACGAAAATTTTGTGGTAGCAATGGAGACACGTGACTGTCTGACAAATTTGAACTATCTCAAAATAAAGCTTCATGAAGAAGGAGAAAGGCGCAAGGTAAATCAAGAATGCGCAGAGAAAAGTGAACAAAGAGCGTTCGGTTCGGGTGTTAGAAATTTGGTAGTCGTCAAAACAATAGACGAATAACGAAAACGGACAGAAGAAAACAAAACATATGCCGAGTGGCATAATTTCCTGGTCGTTTGGTCGTCGTGGACACAAGGCGTCAAAGTGTAGAGCAGTTCTCGTTTTTCGGAACTAAGCACAAATAGCGAATTGCTTTAGCGGGATATAGCTTCATAGAAGCTGAAGGTCACGGTACAGTAGATTTTATTTGGGAAAATAGCCACTGTAACGAACCATGGTTCTAGCCATGGCTCGTCACAAACGGCGGAGGGTCAGCGCATCCACGCTGGCGGGAGACAATAATCTAACTGATATACCCAGAGCTAGCGAACCATGGCTCTAGCCACGGTTCTCCACAAATAGCGGTGTGTCAGCACCCCGGAAATAAAATAGTCTTAAGCAACGCTCACAATTAATTAAGAACTCTCGACCAACAACTCTACACATTCTTGTCCACACAATAATTTAAAACACCCCACCTCTTGGGACATTTCGCAATCGACGGCCTACATAGGAAGTATCATTGGCGTTATTTCACAATAAGTCAAGCTAGCATAAAATTATCGACCTACCGACCCGAATCACAGATATCACCTTCGCGATGCGGAGGTAGTAAAAACCCAATTTCCAACTGCAGCCCGCACCTTCCGGGATGCAGCCTCAGCAAAAACACACTGCCTCACTAAAAATTGTCAAAGAAGCACCAAGCTTCGACCTAGTTACCACACCCTACAATTATTATTACCCAATAACCTTAAGTCAGCAAGAATTAATTATTTCCGGGTCTCAGGTGCGATCGCCAGCTGCATAAAAGGGCCAAGATCGGCCGAAAGACTAGGCAGTCCATCAGCCCGAACACAAGACACTGCACTAGGCAGTCCATCAGCCCGAATACAAGACACAGGCAGTCCATCAGCCCAACCACAAGACACTGCACAAGGCAGTCCCTCAGTCACACACCCAAGACACTGCACTACGCAGTCCCTCAATCACACACCCAAGACACTGCACTAGGCAGTCCATCAGCCCGAACACGAGTCACTGACTAAGCAGTCCACCGGCTCACAGGCCAAGTAACAAGATCCGCGAATAATCCATCGTAAACAAACCCACAAAGAATTAAGTAATAAAAATAATAAACACCAGCAAAACCAAAAACCAGCAATCTACAAATTTTCTTGTAGCGGACCCTGGACAGACTGATGCTTACCACAGCCTGAAATAGGACCTCACACCACATAAAACTTGTCGACGTTTTGTATGTGAAGGAATTGCAATGCAATTTTATGTCAGTGACCAAGGCCATCGCAAATGGTTTCTCTGTTGAATTTACAAAGACAGAAGCGCGTATGAAAAACAATAGGGGCGTCGCCATATTGGTGGTAAAAAAGCAAAACGATTTGTTCTCGTTTCAAAATCAAGAAAACAAATGTTTAAATGTACAAACAAATCCGGTAAACTTGCGGCACGATCGTTTCGGACATTTAAACTATGGAAGCCCAAAAAATATGATTTGTGAAAAAATGGTCAACGGCATTAAAACCAGTACATTACATGATATGAATGGCCAGGTGTGTGAAACCTGCGAAAAATTCAAAATTTGTGCAAAGCAATTCCCAAAAGCTAGTGCAAGCCGTGCAAACAACGTTCTTGGATTGGCATACTGACATTTGCGGACCAATGAATAAAAAAGGAGGAACTCGAGGTGGTAGTCAGAAGAGGTAGTCAGCCTTGCTGCCCGACTCGTGGAGGCCACAGAGAAGTGACGAGTGGACTTCGCGAGTTGTGGTCCATGCGGTGACTTAGGGGCATTTGCGCCGTTGTCCGACTCGAGGAATCCACGGATCTGGTCAGAAAAAACAGGAAGAGACATCGTGGGTCTGTCGGGTTGTGGTCCGTGCGATGCCGAGAGGGCATCAGCATCGTTTTCCGACTCGGGGGAACCGCTGTGGTCTGGAAAAAAACAGCAAGAGGAGTTGGCACTCCGAAGAGAAAAAGAAGCGGAGATTAATAGCGAGGGAAAAGGGATGGTTCGCTCAACTGCAGCAACGATACGTTGCAGTGGTCTCTCGTCTCACCCAATAAATCGAGTGTGAATTGTTTGGAGTAAAGAATTTTGTCTTTGTTTGCTTATTGTTCTGGAAGCTCATATTTTTGGGGACTGAAGATCCTCGCTAGGATTGTTAAGAGACAATTTTAGAAGTAGGTAATAGGAAGGTCATCAGAATAGTAGTTTTTTTTTGGAGAGAGGGAGTTTATTTATGTCTCGGTTTGTTTGGCTGACGGCCTTGCCCAAAGCCACTTCGGCGGCCGTAATCCAATTCCTTGATGAAGAGGTTTTCGCACAGTTTGGCGTTCCTGAAGTGATACGCACGGACAACGGGAAGCAATTTGTATAAGCCGAGTTTGCACAGTTCTTGTGATCGGGGAATTATGCACCACAGGCGAACACGGCAGAACGCGTAAATCAGACCGTTTTCGCAGCAATCCGCACTTATGTCAGCGAAGATCAAACACGCTGGGATGAGAAGCTGCCGGAGATACAGTGTTCGGCCCGGAGTGTGATACACACAGACATCGGCACATCACCATACTTTGTGCTGCTCGGACAGCACATGTTTACCAGCGGGCGGGACTACAAACTAGCACGGAGACTGGGAGCCCTGAACGACGCGCAAGTATCACTCGTGGTAAGACAAGACCAGCAGGAGATCATCCACGATGAGGTCCGGAAGAATTCGCATGAGGCCTACAAGAGATCGAAGGAGCAGTATGATTGAAAGGCCAGAGAGATCCGGTACTTACCTGGACAGGAAGTGTATAAGCGGAACTTCATATTAAGCAATTTCAAAGTGCAGATTGGTCCGGAGCTTAGGAAACAGCTTATATGAACTGGAGACGCTGCAGAAGGCACGGATAGGAGTGTTCCATGCGAAGGACATCAGCCCGGGCCTCTCAGTCGGTAGAGCGTGAGACGAGAAGCTCACGATGGCCTACATTTGGGCTGATAATATCCGTAAGCCGCAACAACCCCCCTGATATACAACATCACACATGTCATAGACACATCACTCACACCATCACACTCCACCGAACCCGCAAGTATACCCCATAACACAAAAGAAAAAAAAAAACCGAATTAACATCCTGCACTCATCAGTCACACTCACAGTCACAGTCAAGCAATCGGGTAAGAAGTGGTACTCTTGAGAAGAGATTAAGGTCGCGAATACTTGAGCGACGCGTTTGAGTCATTTCTGTGCCAACGGTGCCTCATACCCCACAACAGTATGGTGTCGCGGAACGAGCCAATCGTACATTGGTAGAAATGGCACGCAGCATGCTATTTCATGCAGGATTGGACGAGCGATTCTGGGCAGAGGCAATAAAAACTGCTGCATATTTGCTTAACTGTGCAGAATCTTCAACTTTACCTCAAATGACACCGTTTGAAGTGTGGACGGGAAGGAAGCCCTGTGTCGGCCATCTGCGGATCTTTGGTGCGAAGGCCTTTCTTTTCAATAAAACTCACCATAAAAAATTTTCGCCAAAAGGCGAAGAACATTATTTGGTCGGTTATTCTGAAACAGCAAAGGCATATAGTCCCGAAAAACAGAAAGTGATTGAGGCACGAGATGTAATTTTCATCGAGAACACCCTGTACAAGAATCGCAATTCTTCGGCGAGTGCTGCTGAATATGTCCTGACGCAACTTTTAGCATCTACAACATTCTATTCCGGACGAAGAGGCCCTTGACGTGGCTAGTGAGGATAAATTCTTAGTTGATGTTGATGATATGCGAAACACAGAGGAGCCAGAAGGTTCAGATCGAGATGACGATGACAGACAGTCGGTCGTCGGCGAGACGATCTCAGAAGGAGCACGAAGGGGTCGCGAGAGACCTAGGTGTATACAGCGAAGGAATATCACATGCTGAACACCATATAGACTGAAGATATTATTGTCCCTGCTAATGAAAATGAGGCATTGACGAGTATTCATGCATCGGACTGGCGTGCATCAATGAAAACGGAAATGAACAGTCTTCTAAAAAATAAGACTTGGTCTCTAGTTGTTTTCACCAAATGGTGAAAAACCAATCGGATGTATGTGGGTATACACAATAGAGCGTAACAAGGATGGCAATGTCGAGCGCTTCAAAGCACGACTTGTTGCCAAGGGTTGTGCTCAGCGATACGGAGTCAACTTCACCGAGACTTTTTCACCTGTTGCCAGATTCTCAACGATCAGGCTGGTTATGGCGTTGACTGCAGAACACGGGTGGTATATGCACCAAATGGACGTTTCTTCAGCGTATCTTAATAGCGAGTTACATGATGTCATCTAGATGCGTCAGCCGGAGGAATTTATTGACCTGAGCGTGTGCTGAAGTTGCACAAATCGTTGTATGGGCTGAAACAGAGCGGCAGGGAATTTAACGAGAAACTCCATTCTACACTCATCAAGCTTGGTTTTCTATCAGGTCCAAGCGAGCCGGATTTGTATACTAGAAAAATTTCTACTAATTATACCCGTACTCAAAAAAGAGTTAAGGGGTATATTAGATTTGTGGTAAAAGTGGATGTGTGCAACGCAGAGAAGGAAACGTTTCCGACCCCATAAAGTATATATATTCTTGATCAGCATCAATAGCCGAGTCGATATAGCCATGTCCGTCTGTCCGTCTTGATGAGCGCCTAGATCTGAGAGACTATAAGAGCTAGAGAAACCAAATTTGGTTCCCAGACTCATGTGATATCACACTGCTACAAGTGTATTTCAAAATTTCGCCCCGCCCCCTTCCGCCCCCACAAAAGACGAAAATCTGTGGCAGGCACACTTTTAAAGTTACGATAAAACTAAAAACGCAGTAACGTAGAGAACGACCATATCTACCAGATTGCCGAATCTGAACTAGATCGGATCATAATTATAGCCAAAATGAAGAAATTAAATTTCTGTTGCTTACTCTGCCTTCCCCCTGCCAGAGACACGCTATTCATTCTGTTTCTCGCTCGCACACTCTGCCGCGTTCAGTGCGCGAGCAACCCTTAGCGGAGGAGATGTAGAATATAAATGGTACATGTACAATCTACATGTTAGATGTGGAATATACATTGTAGATGTAGATGTAGATAACAGATGTAGCAAAAAAATGTAAAATGTAAAATTTTTTTTTTTTAAATTTTAAATTCTAAAAAATCGTAAGCTCAAAAATGTATATACTGACTGAGTACGGGTATAAGTAGAGTCGCGTCTATAGAAGCGACTCGCACGTTCCTTCTCGTTTTTGAATTATTGTTGTGGTCGATGGCGGACAACTAAAGCATTTCCTAGGCATGGAAGTGGAGAAAGATGGCGATACCAGAAGCGTGGGAGTTGGCCACAAGCAGTATATAGACGATCTACTCAGAGATTACTCTATGCAGTGCTGTAAGCCAAATGCTACACCACTAGAGGCAGGAAATCAAGTAAAATGCGACAATCCTGCTTACATGTGAATCAGGTGGGCTATCAATCATTGATTGGGTCTCTGATGTATCTGGCTATCACCATCCCCACACTGAATATAAAGTCGCTGCCAAACGTGTGCTTCGATACCTGAGCAGCACGGCTGATCGACAGTTTCATTACCATTGTGGACGAAGATTGGGCAAGCGAATCAGAATCATACAGCGGTTGGGCCTTCTTTGCTGCAGGGGCTGCATTCTCATTCGAATCCAAGAAGCAGAGTGTGGTCGCCCGTAGCAGTACGGAGGCCGAATATGTTGCACTATCCATGGCGTTAAAGAAGCGACCAAATTTGGGTTAAATTTATAGCTGCATCAATTAGCTTTTCAGAATGGCAAAGTTTATTACAATTATTACCTCTGAGAAAAGGCTTTAAAAAAAAGAAGTTCTGCAATAGAAAAAAAAATATCATCAAACAATTTCTAAGCCCCAAATCTTTCAGAAAAAGTTAGTTTGGTTTCTTGGGGAAAAATCGTGTCAGGTAGTACTATCTACATATGCTATACAGTAAATTAATAACCCTGGAATGATCTGTGATAACGCTCGCTTTAGTAAGATCAAGGACTATACAATACCAAGATGCTGCATGAGCGACCAAAAAGCTGTTCTATGGAGAGCTTATCGGTGTGCCCCTTGGACAGAGGGAGCGCGCGGGGTTTCAATTCTCTTTTTGGCTATGCCGACAGCTCTGCTGCCCGACGGCTTTGTCTGTTCGTAAGAAACGAGCCGAGCCACCTCGAGATAGCTCAGGCCCTGGACCTATTCCCGTCGTCAGACTTCATATTTTGTTGGTGTATTCTGTCGCTCGACTCGACGCGGGCCGAGGCATTGACGAAGCTGAAAGCATAGTCAAAGGCTAGCCTAAAGGAGAATGGAAGAAATACCCCGCGCGACCGTACTGAAAATTGAGCGAGCATTTGCTCCTCATGCAACATCTTTGGTAAGATTTAAGACTTTGCAAAATATAACAATATAAGCAATATAACAAAACAGGTCCGATGAGAAGTATAAACAAATAAAAGGCATTCCCGATAGAAAACCAATTGTTTAAAATTTCATATGCCCATAAATGTGGGTCCATTTACAATAAAAATAATTCAGGAATATCCTTCAAAATGTTGTAATTGCAATTTCCCAAGCTGTCAAAGACTTAAATTTTTGCAGCCATGGTACTTTTAATTTGGTATTTTTTACCTCTTTACTAACATTTAGCTGAATGTAATTTAGTTATTCTTTAGTAATACGAGGATATTCACGAGGTGTGTTATAAGCGAGCAAATACCATTATCAACACCATCCAAGTCCTAAAGTGCCCGTAGTATAAAATACATATGGCCATCCGAACTGTGATAATATAAAAATCCACATAACACTACTCGACAATTCGAACTTTTTTTCCTCAAGGATCCAAACGGACTTTTTCTGATAGATATGGGGCCTTAAAATTTTTTAAAGAATTATGGTTTTTTTTCTATGGTAGACATTTTTTTTTAAGAATTTTTGAATTTTGAAGTCTGGTATTTTTATTTTAAGCTTTTTTCAGAGGTAGCGCTTGTTTTTTTACATAACGGGCACGTCTTACGTCTGGTTGTTAAGAACTTTGCTATTTTTAAAAGATAATTAAAACAGAAGTTAAGCCCGAAAACTTTGTGATTTCAGCTTACCGTCTGGGAAATATAAAGCATTGAAATGCAAAAATACCTTTCGGAAGTTTGCGAGCCCAACTGCCCACTGGAAACAAAAGAACGCGATCAGGTACCAAATGTACAACCCTTTTTCGTTTGCTTTGTTCCCATTTGGCAGTTTGGCCCGCAACCTTCCAAAAGGTATTTTTTGTTCATTTTTTCCATATTTTAGGTTTGGTTAACGAATTTTAGCTCGAAAGTCTCTCCATAGATTTTAATGAGCGGTACCTTAAACGACGCCAAATTAATGAACCTATACACAAAAAATAGAGGACACAGAATATCATTTTTTTTTCGACTTTTTCTGAGTTTTTAAAGTCAAAATGTCGTAAAAAATACCGCACAAAAATCATCATTTTTGCATTTCAATGCTTTATATGGTACGGTAAGCTGAATTCACAAAGTGTCTGGGCTCAACTTCTAGCTGTTTCAATTATCTTTTCAAAATAGCAAAGTTCTTTACAACCAGACGTAAGATACTAGAGTTATGTGAAAAAAAACAATCGCTACCTCTGAAAAAAGATTTAAAAAAAATAACAGACTTCAAAAATTCTTCAAAAAAAGTTCTGCCATAGAAAAAAAAACCATAATTCTTTAAACAATTTTAAAGCCCCGTATTTATCAGAAAAAGTCGGTTTGGATCCTTGAGGAAAAAAAAAGTTCGATTTTGTCGAGTAGTGTGTTTGCGAACTAGTTAACTAAATATATCAAGCTCAGCTGAACTTCCTGATTTCCTCCAATCGTTACTTTTTTAACAGTAACTAAAAAAAATACAATTTTATCAAAAGAACTAGTTTCTAAATTTTAATTTTATTTGAAAAAAAACCGACGAATTCAATTATTTTTAAAATGTATATTTAACCAAAAAAGTGTATTTTTTTCGTGGTAGCAACCTCCAAGCATTACAGTAAAAATATGACAAAATTTTATAATTTTATTTACTAACAAAGAACAGAATAAGGTATTGTCCGCTTTAAAAAAAAAACGAGAAGGAACGTGTGAGTCGCTTCTGGGGACGCGGTTCTATTTATACCCGTACTCAGTCAGTACACACATTTTTGAGCTTATAATTCTTTAGAATTTTAGAATTAAAAAAAATTAAATTTTACATTTTTTTGCTACATCTGTTATCTACATCTACATCTACTATGTATATTATAATCTAACATGTAGATTATAGATGTTCCATTAAGATTCTACATCTCCTCCGCTAGGGTTGCTCGCGCACTGAACGTGGCAGAGTGTGCGAGCGAGAAGGAGAATGAGTAGCGTGTCTCTGGCAGGGGGAAGGCAGAGTAAGCAACAGAAATTTAATTTCTTCATTTTGGCTATAATTTTGATCCGATCTAATTCAGATTCGGCAATCTGGTAGGTCTTTAGTTTTATCGTATCTTTAAAATTGTGCTTGCCATAGATTTTCGTCTTTAGTGGAGTCGGAAGGGGGCGGGGCAAAATTTTGAAATACACTTGTAGCAGTGTGATATCACATGAGTCTAGAAAGCAAATTTGGTTACTCTAGCTCTTATAGTCTTTGAGATCTTGGCGCTCATCAAGACGGACAGACGGACATGGCTATATCGACTTGTCTATTGATGCTGATCAAGAATATATATACTTTATTTGGTCGGAAACGCTTCCTTCTCTGCGTTGCACACATCCACTTGTACCAAAAATACAATATACTTAATTCTTTTTTGAGTATGGGTATAAAAAACAGTTGTTGATCAAATTTTGGACCAGCCTACTGAATGCATTAAATGTATTAATACTATTAATCCCTTTATTTTAATTTTACGAAATCTTTTGTCAAATCTCTGGTAGGCAGGCTCCGGTTTTCACTTACACAAAAAAAAATGTGTTTTACTTTTCAAGACAAAAAGTCAGGCGCTCCCGCACTCGTAAAACGCAAGACTTTTCCGTTTTCAAAACGGCAACAGATTCCTCGCCGAAATGAAAAAAACGGCTCTTTTTACAACTAAACAAATCTTAATTGCAAAAGGAAAAAAATAGATGACTTAATGATGCATTGACATGAAATTGACACCATTACTAGTGCAATTAAGTATGCGTTTATAAATAATTTTTAATTAAGCCAACCTCGAAATTAGATCATAAAAAATTGGTCAGGTCAAAAACAAAAAGTGAATTCATCTTAACAGATGTTGCAGCCCGATTTGGCTATCGATAAATCTCTGTTCAACATAATAGAGTCCTTTTTGTATGAGCTGGCACCTACGCGTAGGTATAACAGTACAAAGAGTTAAAAAAATTCACAAAACTGGATTCCAGAGCGCCTTGAAATTAAAAGTATGACTTTTTGCTGAAAAGTAAAGGGCAAAGTGAATGTGAAAACCGGAACCCTGCCTGATAGTTTCGAGGTAAAAACTTGCCACCCAGTAAATAGTTTATTTCATTTAAATATTTTTTCCGGATTTTAAATTCTTGTTATGGTTTGCTTTTAATATTGTTCAATTAAATATGTGTACTGAATTTTCTGTCCATAAGACGCGTAGAACGTGCTATTGTCAAAACTCATAACATAATAACTCGAGTTTGTGCCGGTGTAAACGCCAATTTTTTGTTATTGAGTTAATTCAACAATTGATAGGTAGCTCATGTCAATGTAAATAGGCTTTAGTGTAATATAATACGATAATAGTGTAATACGACCAAAATTATATCATCATTTTTATAATCGATAGGGTCTCGATAGTTTCCATATGAAACTCCATTGTGTTTGTGTCAGCTGATTAGGGAAGTTAAAAATACTTATGTATGAAAACATGTCTAGTTGACGAAAAACTTTAAATAGTTAAAACATTTTAAATACAGGTAACATAAATCTCACTGTTTACATGAAATTACAAAATATAGGTTTGTTTACATACATACATATGTAGTTTATAGGCTGGAATAGAAAAAGAAAAATGTAACTTTTAGCATACTTACATATGTATATATCAATAATTATTATTATAAATGTATGTGTCTAGATGAACTGTACTATTACTTGGTATGTACATACATACATACATAAGCATTCCCTGCACATTGTAGGAATGTAAATACAGTGACTTCACTGTACTTTTTTCAGCATTATTTAAGTTAATATTTTAAATCGATATATGTAGAAAAGATCGTAAATTAAGTTTGTCATTGTACATTAATACATTGATGAAGACACACTCATTATTAAATAAAAGAATCAAAACTTCCAATTTATCGCTAGTGTTATTGATTCTTTGGAGGAAGATTTGTTATTCGAATGACGCCAGAGCTGTCGTATGGGCAGTTTCCATTTTTCAATGGAAAACTTTTTTGCTCGGTTTGCCTGCCAAGTTAGACTTACTTGCATTAAGTTATACATATATAGATAGGCACAATTCTTTTAAAACACTCTAGGAAATAAAAAAACGAGAAGGAACGTGAGAGTCGCGTCCTCAGAAGCGACTACCTATACCCGTGCTCAGTCAGTATTTACATTTTTGAGCATATGATTTTTTTGAATATTAGAATTGAATTTTTTTGCTAAATATGTTATCTACATCTACTATGTATATTCTACATCTAACATGTAGATTCTACATGTACCATTGAGATCCCACATCTCCTCCGCTAGGGGTTGCTCGCGCACTGAACGAGGCAGAGTGTGCGAGCGAGAAACAGAATGAATAGCGGATCTCTGGCTGAAGTAGGCGGGGAAAGCAACTGAAAATTAATTTCTTCGTTCTGGCTATAATTATGATCCGATCTGATTCAGATTCGACAATCTGGTAGATATGGTTATTCTCTACGATTCTGCGTTTTTAGTTTTATCGTATCTTTAAACTTGTGCCTGCCACAGATTTTCGTGGGGTCGGAAGGGGGCGTGGTTGCCCTAGCTATTATATTCCCTGAGATATAGGCGCTCATCGAGACAGACAGACAGACAGCGGAGCTCTGAATAGCGGATGAATAGTGGATTTCTGGCTGAAGTAGGCGGGGAAAGCAACTGAAAATTAATTTCTTCGTTCTGGCTATAATTATGATCCAATCTGATTCAGATTCGACAATGGTTATTCTCTACGATTCTGCGTTTTTAGTTTTATCGTATCTTTAAAATTGTGCCTGACACAGATTTTCGTCCTTTGTAGCGGCGAAAGGGGGCGTGACTAAATTTTGACATACACTTGTAGCAGTGTGATATCACATGAGTCTGGAAACCAAATTTGGTTGCCCTAGCTCTTATATTCTCTGAGATATAGGCGCTCATCGAGACAGACAGACATAGCTATATCGACTCGACTATTGATGCTGATCAATAGTCTGATGCTCGACTATTGATGCTGATCAAGAATATATATCAGAGGTCAGCAGATTTCGGGCAGCGCAGTCGGCACACGTACAGCGTAAAGACTTCGTGTGGTTTCGTTATTCTGCCTGATGACGTACCAGCAGAGAAAATTCTGCTCTGCTGACGTCGCGGCAGAGAAACATGCTTCGGCCTATGCACAAACGGCTTCATATTCTGCCCGCTTGCCTCAGCGGCAGAGAAGCATTCGTGTGCCCTTTGCACAATTCTTCGGCTTTCGCAGCGGCAGAGAAATAAGTAACGTATTTGACTTCGTGTCTGTTGTTTTCGCACACAAACGCACCAAAAAAATGTGTGAGTCTGTGTGCCGACCCCTGATATATATACTTTATGGGGTCGGAAATGTTACCTTCTCTGCGTTGCACACATCAACTTTTACCACAAAAACAATATACCTCTTAACTCTTTTTTGAGTACGAGTAAGATAGCGAGAATGGATGTGTGGGCGTTCTACGCTTACTCTTTACGAAGCTGTAAAATGCGTATCCTGCTTCGAGATATGTAATTTGTATAACATTGAGCGTTAAGAACGGAGAAATTTGATCGAACTATTACATAGCGAGAGAGAAGAAGAAGAACCAACTTCTCGAAATTTTTTATAAAGTCTTGGTTTTAAGTTTTTTTGACTGGATAACTCTTTGGTAAACCAAAGAGGCTTCCCAGATGCCGGACAAGAAAGTGGGACACAAGAATAAAAAAAAGTATAGTAACAAACGTAATCAACTGCTGCACTGAAGGAGTAAGTAAGGCAGTCGGCACTTGTAAGTCCCGCGGAGTAGACTTGGGCGTAGAAAATGCGGAGCGCAAAACAAATACACGTCTAGTCACTACGAAGTAGAAAAAACGAACGTATGTATATGTGCCACGTATTCTCACATGGATTGCTGGTAGCATTCCAAAGCATTTTTATCTAAATTTTGTCATATGCCCCACAATAACAGAAGAACTGTTATTTTGTAAATCCTTTATATTCTAACATATTTTGAAAATAGAATAAACAAATGGATAAACGGATATAAACATTTCCATACGTATTCAAATAATGTATATCATAATTTACTTCATATTCGAATTCACTTCACGTGTTCTAAAGATAATCAATCTTGTTGCTATCTTTAAAAACGGGCCGAATCATCACAAAGGATCTAACAAGTTGTGTGTTTTAAGGTATGCGGAATGAAATACGAACGAAATTGAACATGTTTTCAATAAGTTCCAATAATTATGGGACACCAAAATTTTTTTTTTGTTTTTTCAAGGGGTCACCCCTCAGTTCTGTTCTTTGTTATTTAATAAAATTTTAAAATTTGTAGTTTAATGTTTAGGGGTTGAAAAGAAAACAAAAGAAAATACACTTTTTTAGTTAAATACATATACATACATAAGTACATACATTTAAAAAAAAATTGAAATTTTTTTTAAATAATATTAAAATTTTGAAACTAGTTCATATTGATAATAAGGTATTTTGATTTTTTTTAGTGACTGTTAAAAAATTAACGATTAGTAAAATCAAGAAGTTTAGCTGAGGTTTATTTATATAACTAGTTCGCAAAAACTTGTGCAGGTTTTTTACTGCCAATAACTGATTAAGCTAGTACTCAGATCGAAAAAAACACCTAGCGAACAGAATCAGGGTTGATATTCGTATGAAACCGATAAGAAATGTTTTACGGCAAAAACTGTTTAGAAAACAGTCTAGAAGGTTCTGTACGGAAGGCAGTACTCAGATCAAAAAACAAAAAGGTCGGTATATACTGTAAAAGTATCAGAAGTATTTGCTTGTTTTTTGGTATGTTTCGACCCACCTCGAAATAGATATCAATTTGATATCTTTTGCCAGAAAACACGAAGCAAGCATTCCAATAAGAGAATAAAAAACCAAATGAAATATTTTAATAGTGAAGACAAATAGAATCTAATTAATGCAGCATTATATAAAAGACAATTATATGGATATTATAATATAATATTTTTATTTATTTTCATATATATAAAACAAATATTGCTTTCAAAATAGTTTGTCTTCACGGTGGTCGGCACGGGTGGCGTCGCCATCTGCTGCTGCTGATAGTCAGACACATTACCTTTCCAATAAAATATTGGGGAGCCCAGGATATGCCTGGGGAAGAGCGGCCCAGCCGAAGAAGTGCATTTTGTTAACTTTAAACAAAACCAAGCAGCTGTCTGAGCAGAGTAACCGTTCGGAATGCAGTGCACACCTCTGGTCACACACTGGCTGCTCGAAGAATATATGACATTCGTTTGATGGCAAACAGTTTTTCGATCTGAGTACTAGGCTTTAATGACGATATTAATGGTATTAATATATATGCAATAGATTTCACCATTTATCCAACTCATTCAGCAAACATTTTTTTTTCTAATATTTTTGATTAAAATTTTTTGTAAAGTTCGGTAGCAACCTCTAAAAAATTAAAAACATGTAAATTACTATTAAATCGATGGTAACAAAACTAGGGGGTGTCCCGTTTGAATTTCGCCCAGCCTACTATACATACAAAATTAAAGGACACAGGATATAATTTTTTTCAACTTTTCCCAAATTTTTAAGTAAAAATTTTGAAAAAAAATAACGCTCAACAATCATTGTTTTTGTACTTGAAAGCTTAGACGGTAAGATGAAGCTATAAAGTGTTCGGGTCTACTTTATAGATGCATTTATCAGCTTTTTAGAATGGCACAGTTCATTAAT
Source organism: Drosophila obscura (assembly GCF_018151105.1). Classification (NCBI taxonomy): domain Eukaryota; kingdom Metazoa; phylum Arthropoda; class Insecta; order Diptera; family Drosophilidae; genus Drosophila; species Drosophila obscura. The sequence continues at coordinate 1,554,162 of NW_024542721.1, forward strand.
TAGATGTAAGATACTTAAGTTATGTAAGAAACAAGAAGCTCTACCTCAGAAAAATACATTAAAAAATATCAATTTAAAAAAATTAAAAAAAAAAATTAGGCCATAAAAAAATACTTCTTCTTTAAAAAAAATTAAAGGCTATAACACTACCCGACACGATTTTTCCCCAAGGAACAAAACCAACTTTTTCTTATAGATTTGGGGCTTAGAAATGGTTTGATGATATTTTTTTTTTCCTATGGCAGAACTTTTTTTAAAGAATTTTTGAAAACTGGTATTTTTTTTAAGCTTTTTTCAGAGGTGGCGCTTGTTTTTTTCACATAACTCTAGTATCTTACGTCTAGTTGTAAAGAACTTTTCTATTTAGAAAAGATAATTAAAACAGCTAGAAGTTAAGCCCAAACACTTTGTAATTTCAGCTTACCGCCTGGGAAATACTTATAAAGCATTGAAATGCAAAAATGATGATTTTGGAGCGGTATTTTTTACGACATTTTGACTTTAAAAACTCAGGAAAAGTCGAAAAAAAAATTATATCCTGTGTCCCGTATTTGTTTGTGTATAGGTGCATTAATTTGGCGTCGTTTAAGGTATCGCTTATTAAACTGTATGGAGAGACTTTGGAGCTAAAATTCGTTAACCAGACCTACAAAATGAAAAAATTTAACAAAAAATACCTTTTGGAAGGTTGCGGGCCCAACTGCCAATTGGGAACAAAGCAAACGAAAAAGGGTTGTACATTTGGTACCTGATCGCGTTCCTTTGGTATGAAATGTTGTTGACAGTTACTTTTTTCGTTATCTGAGGTAGGATACCTATTCAGGTCAAATGTTTCCTTTATATTCCCACAAGTGCAGGTCCACACAAATTGGATCTCGTCGCGTCTACCTAATCATAGTCATGGATATATAACTCTGTGCCTGTAGTGTCTGTGCCCTAGTGTAGTTCTGACTTCCCTCAGAATACGATCGTGTGTTTACCAAAACATCTTACAATTAATTAAAATCAATTGTCATGGATACCTCTGGCCGATTATTTTCATGTGCTTTCCAAGCAGACTCATTTTGCTACATATGTGGTAAGTACATGATGATCAACGAAATAAAAATCGCTTTTACCGAAACTCTCCAAAAACAGTATGAAGAAAACTTTAAAATCAAACCCGAAAGTTTTGTTGAAGAGTGGGCACCAAGCTGTATATGTCAAATGTGTAGATTAAATTTAACAGCATATGATTACGACGAAAAGTAAGTAACTCTAATCCAAAAACTATTAACTTTACCCAAAATACTAAATATTATTTATTTTCTTACAATTTTTTTTAGAAAACAATTTAAATTTGGTAGAACAATGATGTGGAAAAAAACAGATATTCGCGGCGCCGAATGTTTCTTTTGTTCAGTAAAGAAAACTGGAATTGGGAAACACATGAAAATAGTTTACCCGAAACAATCTGGTTTCGGCTTTACCCTTCCTGCTCGTCCTTCAGAGGAAATACCGCCCCTAAAACGCAAAAAAGGAGAGGTATCTTCCTCGTCGAATGGAACAACGGATTCAAGCAATAACTATTCAGGAGAATGGAAATTTTGCAATCCTATTTCATAAGAACAATTGAACGATTTGGTGAGAAACCTGGATCTTCCTAAATATAAATCCGAGTTTCTTGGATATTTTTTAAAGGATTCCGGCTTATTAAAGGAAAACGTCAACATAACCCATTTCCGGACGTGTCATTTGGCTCACGCACAATTTTATACGACGAAAGATGATATGTGGATTTGCCACGACATTTTCGGTTTATTCAAGGAACTGGGTGAAGCTTACGACCCAAAAAATTTGAGGTTATTTGTTGACAGCAGCAAGGAAAGTTTAAAGGCTGTTTTGTTACATAATGGAAACCAAAAGCCGTCTGTTCCCATCGCACATGCTGTTAATATGAAGGAAACATATCAAACAATGGCTAAATTGTTTGAAAATATTAAATATAAAGAACACTAGTGGAAGGTCGCATGTGCAAGGTGGTTAAACAAAATACTGCTGCTTCCTGTGTCTATGGGATAGTAGATCTAGAGAAGAGCATTACTCAAGAAAACTCTGGCCAAAACGGGAGGAACATACTTTTGAAAATTACAACATACAGAATTCAGCTCTCGTGAAGTTTAAAGACGTTATTTTACCACCATTACACATTAAGCTGGGACATTCCGAATGGTAGTAACAAACTTTCTTGGAAACAGCAAGTCTGATGATTATGTTAATATCGTCCAAGAGCTAATTAAGAATTATAAAAAAATCGGGGCAAATATGTCACTAAAAGTCCATTTCCTGCACTCCCACTTGGACTTTTTTCCGACCAACCTAGGCGACGTTAGTGATGAACACGGAGAGAGATTTCATCAACAATTTAAATCTATGGAACAACGTTATCAAGGTGTTTGGGATGAGAACATGATGGGCGACTATGTGTGGAATCTCATAAGAGAATCTGGTTCGAATACAAAAGGAAGAGAGCCAGAAAACTTAAATTATTTTAAAAAATGTTAATAAGCATTAGCAAACCAAATGTATCACTTATGTTCAAAAACTTGTAGCAACCTAACACCAAATAAAAAAGTTTGTATATCCTTAGAATTGACTGAAAAGACTAAAAATTACTGATTGTTGTATGGGTTAAGGAATGAAATCCCATATCTCAGGTATTTCTACTTTGGTTTTATTGAAATATGATTAGGTAGACGCGACGAGATCCAATTTGTGTGGACCTGCACTTGTGAGAATATAAAGGAAACATTTGACCTGAATAGATATCCTACCTCAGATAACGAAAAAAGTAACTGTCAACAACATTTCATACCAAAGGAACGCGAACAGGTACCAAATGTACAACCCTTTTCGTTTGCTTTGTTCCCAATTGGGAGTTGGGCCCGCAACCTTCCAAAAGGTATTTTTTGTTACATTTTTTCATTTTTTAGGTTTGGTTAACGATATTTAGCTCCAAAGTCTCTCCACAGATTTTAATGAGCGATACCTTAAACGATTAATGCACCTATACACAAAAAATAGAGGACACAGGATATAATTTTTTTCCACTTTTCCTGAGTTTTTAAAGTCAAAATTTCGTAAAAAATACCGCACAAAACTCATCATTTTTGCATTTCAATGCTTTATAAGTATTTCCCAGGCGGTAAGCTGAAATTACAAAGTGTTTGGGCTTAACTTCTAGCTGTTTTAATTATCTTTTCTAAATCTTTACAACCAGACGTAAGATACTTGAGTTATGTGAAAAAAACAAGCGCTACCTCTGAAAAAAGCTTTAAAAAATACCAGACTTAAAAAATTCTTCAAAAAAAGTTCTGTTATAGAAAAAAAACCATAATTCTTTTAATAATTTTAAAGCCCCATCCATATCTATCAGAAAAAGTCGGTTTGGATCCTTGAGGAAAAAAAGTTAGATTTTGTCGGGTAGTGTAATCTATCAGAAAAATTCGGTTTGGTTTGGAAAAAAGTTCAATTTTGCAGAGCAGTGTCAATTATAATCGACATCGCAAAACAAAACTCACAATAACGAAGGGTAGCATGCATATAAACAAAAATTAGCTTTCTAGATAGTGCGTAGTGGAGATAATGTCTCTGAGCTCTGCAGAGCATCGAAATATTCGCACGAAATGCGCCAATAACCCATCTCAGCCGAAAAATGAAATTTTTCATTTCTTTTCTGTCAAATTACAAGGACAATTGTCTTCCGGCGTTTAAAAAATGTATTGATAAGTATCATGGAAATGATAATACTGTATTTTGGCCCGACTTAGCGTCTGCTCAATGTGCCAGAACAACATTGGAGGCTCTCAGCAAGGGATATAAGCCAAAAATCATCTACTGTTTAATATTACAAATCAACAGAGAGCTTGCCAAAATGGATACAACGGGAATTCCGGAAGCTAAAGGTTCCCAAAAATATAAGGAATGCTGATCGCATCGCTATGGTCATGAATATTTTTTTTGTAAAAATAGCTTATAGTTAAAAAAAAAAACAAATGAAAAATTGAACTTGATCAGTCTTGGAATACATTTTTTATTTGTATTACAACAGTTGTTCATACTTTATTTTATAGACAGATGCGTGTCCATTCCCATAGCTCTTTGGAACGACCCAACGTCTTAAAACCGCAGAGCAGTCTCCAAGTACAGAATGGGCGGAATCGAGGAAGATGCGATATCCTCCTTGATAATATTAAGGATCCTTTGAATGGCACGGAGAGTTGCCTGACAGCTGCTAGAGTTGCCGAAAACATTTTTATACGCGTACTGAAAAATAGTTAAGGGGTACATTGTATTTGTGGTAAAAGTTAATGTGTAAAATGCAAAGAAGGAAACGTTTCCGAGCTTATAAAGTATATATGTTCCTGATCAGCATCAATAGCCGAGTCGATACAGCCACGTCCGTCTCTCTGTCTTTCTGTCCGTCTTGATGAGCGCCTAGGTCTCAGAAACTATAAGAGCTAGAGCAACCAAATTTGGTCTCCATGAATCTGGTGTGATATCACACCGCTATAAGTGTATTTCATAATTATAGCCAGAATGAAGAAATTCATTTTCAGTTGCTACCCCCACCTCCCGTTTACGGATACACACTTGCAAGCGCACATATTCGCAGGTGATTTTAGATCACTCAAGCTGTGCCTTCTTTTATTCTGGCTGAGTTTATTCATGCTCGTTCGTGTTTCGGCGCAGCAATTATCGTATTGATTACACTATTCAACACGACACACGTTTTGATCAAACGGCCGATACCTTAAAAGACGCCTAATTAATAGGTCTATCTATCTAAATACATGCCAAGAAATTTTTTTTCGACCATATCTGAGTTGTTAAAGTCAAAATTTCGCGAAAAATACCACAAAAATGGTATCAAATTTATTTTGAAAGCTTAATATCTTGCAGACGTTAAGCTCGCTGCAGCTACAACGTGTCTGGGTTGGATTTATAACTGCATTTGTCAGCTGTAAAGTTCTATGCAACATGATATAAGATACTTAAGCTATGTGAAAAATAGAAATATAACGAGTAGGATCGTGTGAGTCGCTTCTGGGGACGCGACTCTACTTATACCCGTCTTCAGTCAGTATATAAATTTTTTAGCTTATAAGTTTTTTAAATATTAGAATTAAAAAAAAAAATTACATATTACATTTTGTTGCTACATCTGTTATCTACATGTACAATGTATACTTCATCTGATATATAGATTCTGCTTGTACCATGCTAATGAGAAGCGGGTCTCTTGCCGGTGGAGGCGGGGGAAACCACTAAAAATCTCTTCATTCTGGCTATATTTATGATCCGATCTGATTCAGATTCGACAATCTGGTAGAAATGGGCATTCTCTACGATACTCCGTTGTTAATTTTATCGTATCTTTAAAATTGTGCCTGCCACAGATTTTCGTTCTTTGTGGTGTTGGAAGGGGGCGGGGTGAAATTTTGAAATGTAGCAGTGTGATATCACATGAGTCTGGAAACAAAATTTGGTTTCTCTAGCTCTTATAGTCTCTGAGATCTAGGCGCTCATCAAAACGGGCAGATGGACATGGCTATATCGACTCGGCTATTGATGCTGATCAAGAATATATATACTTTATGGGGTCGGAAACGTTTCCTTCTCTGCGTTGCACACATCCACTTTTACCACAAATAACTCTTTTTTTTAGTACAAGTATAAAAAAACATGAAAAAACACAATTTTTTTTTTAAAATCTTAAAAAAAAAATAATTTGTTAAAAATTTTTAAATTTTGAAATCTTTCAGCAAATGTCATTTTGTGTCAGCGGATATGTCGTGTCGACTAGTGTTATTTTATGACCTATGACTTCAATTTTGACGAAAACGACCCTCCTCTATTTTACAGAGACTTCAAAAATATTGACTATGCACAGCTTGACATTGACATTAATCTACTTGACTGGCACTCTATATATTACACTACTCGACAAAATCGAACTTTTTTTTTTCCTCAAGGATCCAAACCGACTTTTTCTGATAGATATGGGGCTTTAAAATATTTTAAAGAATTATGGTTTTATTTCTATGGCAGAAATTTTTTTTAATGATTTTTGAAATCTGGTATTTTTTTTAAGCTTTTTTCAGAGGTAGCGCTTGTTTTTTTCATATAACTGTAGTATCTTATGTCTGGTTGTAAAGAACTTTGCTATTTTGAAAAGATAATTAAAACAGCTAAAAGTTAAGCCCAAACACTTTGTGATTACAGCTTACCGTCTGGGAAATATAAAGCATTGAAATGGAAAAATGGTGATTTTTGTGGGGTATTTTTTACGAAATTTTGACTTTAAAAACTCAGGAAAAGTCGAAAAAAAGTATATCCTGTGTCCTCTATTTTTTGTGTATAGGTGCATTAATCGTTTAAGGTATCGCTGATTAAAATCTGTGGAGAGACTTTGGAGCTAAAATTCGTTAACCAAACCTAAAATATGGAAAAAATTAACAAAAAATACCTTTTGGAAGGTTGCGGGCCAAACTGCCAATTGGGAACAAAGGTACCAAATGTACAACCCTTTTTCGTTTGCTTTGTTCCCAATGGGCAGTTGGGACGACGCCAAATTAACGCACCTATACACAAACATACATTACATACAAGACAGAGCTCCGTACCTGCTAGTCATCGTTTTCGAGACTTTACCTTTATATGCTTAAATCCGAGAGATGCCCCTGACTGTATTTTAAAAATAAGGTCCAACGCTACTGGTTTAGATGACATGAACCCCAAATTTCTTAAACTTTTACTCCCATATATTCAATACTGCTCTAATGACGTCCACGTTCCGCGAAAAATGGAAAGAAGCTAAGAACCCATCCCAAAACCAAAGTCAAAAGATACCTATTTCAATTCTTCCAATGCTATCGAAAGCCTTTGAGAGCTCTATGGCAAAATAGATCAGAGACTTTCTAACAGCGAACAAAATACCAAATGATAATCAGTCTATATTTTGGAGAAATAGAAGCTGCACAACAGCCATTAAAGGGCAAAGTAACATTCCTGACACTACTTGACATTAGCAACGCCTTTGACACCGTTGATCATGCAATTCAAGGCGAAAAACTACACAATGAGTGGAACTTCTCTCCAACGGCTGTAAAACTAACTACCTCATACTTGAGCAATAGATGTCAAACGGTTGTCACAAAAACTGATAAGTCAGCGTCTTTATTTGTTAAACGTGGTGTACCCCAAGGATCAGTTCTCGGACCGTTGTTAATCGTTATATATGTTAACGATCTGCTATCTGTTTGCCACAACAAACACGACGACCTCAACTACGGCGTGTGGAGCTCTGACAACGACAGCTTCCCGATTCGCAACAGGGTTGGCAAAATATACACTTTGCGAGCAAAGCACCATTGCACTTGCCCACGGCTGTCAACCGAACTCCGGCAACTGCCGAAAATGCAGCAGTAGGAGCCTTCCACAGCCAAGCCCAATCCTTGCCCCCATGGAACGGAGCCACTGTACAACCCCCAGCTGTCCAGCCTGCTTTTGTGGATTGGCAAAAGGTGGGTGAAAAAAAAGCGCCGAGGAGCCGAATTATCGGCTGATATGCCCAAGAAGGGAAAGCGCCGCCAAGATCCTCCTGCTACCCCTCTACAGGCCTCTCTATGCCAAGTACGCGTACACTCACCGGCAGATGATCAGGGTGTTAGTTGAAAGTTGACAGGCGTGGGGCGCCGGCTCTCCGATTGGGGCTCCGCTGCTGCGATGCGGCGCTACCTGCAGGGTAGGAAAAATTATCGATGCATGGTGCTATAAGGAGGAGCAGATCACTCACGCAAGGCGGGACGATTTCCACATTACACACAGGATCAACTCCAAGAAAGTCCACGTAGCGTCTGTTCCACATTGTGCCACAGTGGCCGACGGCAATCTAATCTGGCAGAAGATTTAAAATACAACCTGACAATTAGGTCAAAATTGTAAAAAAAACCTGGCAGAAGTTATAAAAGGCCCCCATGGAAGGAATGTCGACTAACCACTCAAGTGGAAATCCACACGCGGGGAAACCCATGGCAAGGGCACGTATTCTGGAGGCCCTAAATCCCATTCCACAGGATCCAGACGAGACGAGAGAGAACTTGGCCGCCTCGGCAGTGAATGCTTAAAGTTCGAGCACAGTCCTGACAAACAGGAAAGAAGAGACGGAGCCTGCTGCGGCGTTGAGGAGCAGCTCAAGGATCGCACGATCTCCAGTCCTAAACGCAGACACGAATACCAGTTTGCGGACCAGTTTTCCGTAGATGCCAACTCGGTGACCGTGAGAGCTTGCGCCCATCCTACAGGGATACCCAGTCGGCCGTAATTTGACTGCTGCGTAAGGACGCCGAAGTGGTCCTGGGAAAAGGCAAGATGAAGGTGGTGTGGACGATGTGCAGAATCAAGGAAAGTGATTCGAGGCCAAGGTGCTACAAGTTTCTGGAGATCGGGCACATCGCGCCCAAATGCCAGAGTGCATTGGACCGTACGGGATGCTGCATACGCTGTGGTGACAGGGGCCGCGAGACCTGCCTAAATAAGGCAAAATGCTTCGTCTGCGCCGACCAAGGCTGCGAGGACAGAGGTCACCAAACGGGAAGCCGACAGTGTCCCCTCGCCAAGCAAGATGTCGTATCAAGTAAACGACGATGGAAGTGATTCAGCTCAATCTGAATCACTGCAGGGCCGCACAGGACCTGCTTCTGCAAACGGTGAGAGAGCTTAACCTAGTCCTGGCTATCCTCAGCGAGCCGTACCAAACTGGCGACAACAAGCAGTGGGCGACAGACGAAACAGGGAAAGCAGCATTTTGGGCATGCGGAAGTGATTCCTTCAAACTTCACAATGTAAAGGCCGGAGACGGGTTCGTGCGCGCGAGAGCTGGAAACTTGTGGGTATACAGCTGTTACCTAGCGCCCAGTCTATCCCTTGAGTCATTCAGCCGGAGCATCGACAACATTACAAACGATGCAAAGAGCCGCGGTACCGTCCTAATCGCAGGGGACTTCAACGCGTGGGCACACGTATGGGGTAGCCAGGTCACCAACGCAAGAGGCCGACTGCTGCTCGAAACGTTCGCATCACTGGACCTAGCCTTGCTGGGTTCCCTGCAGACCTTTTTCAGGGTAGGAGCAGGGTCGATTATCGACCTTACGTTTACGAGCCCCGGAAGCGATCACGAAGCGATCGTATGTACCATTGGCGAGCCGCACAGATCGATTGGAAACATCCCACGAGGAGTACAGGTCTGCCAGGAAAGCGCTAAAAATCGCGATCCGAGGTAGCAAGCGGGAATTTTTTCTCAAACTCTGCGACACAGCGGAGCAAGATCCCTGGGGCAAGGCCTACAAGCTCGTAATGAAGCGGCTCAGCGTCGGAAGTAAGGCGCCAATGCAACCCGAAAAGCTTGAAGCGATAGTCCGCAATCTTTTTCTAAGCGCACCGCAAAGATCCACAAGGCCCCCAGAAGGCGACACGCCGCTAACCAACATCGAAGTAATCACGGAAGCCGAGGTCTTAGAGGTTGGGAGGAGCAGGCCCAGCAAAAAAGCCCCAGGACCTGACGCAGTTCCGAACAGAGCGCTAAAACTGGCACTGGCATTACAGCCAGCAGCCTTCGCAGCTGTGTTCAACAACTGCCTTGAGTAAGGAACGTTCCCCAATCGATGGAAAATGCAAAAGCTGCTTCTGCTAAATAAGCCAGGAAAACCACTAGGTGATCCATCTTCGTACCGACCAATTTGTTTTCTGGCCAACTCGGGAAGGTGTTTGAGAAGCTTATTGCGCGCAGGCTAAGCGATGCCATAGAGGAAGCCGTCTGCCTATCGACCAACCAGTATGGATTCCGTAAAGGAAGATCGACGACGGGTGCCATAGGAAAGGTTACAACCATAGCGGAGAATGCCATCAGCGGAACACGTTGGAGAGGGGACAACAAACAGTACTGCCTACTGGTTACCCTTGACATAAAAAACGCCTTCAACATAGCAGACTGGGCAAGAACTATGGAGGCTCTACGCACACTCCGGATCCCAGAATACCTTCTGAGAACGGTGAACAGCTACCTCAGCTACAGGGTGCTGACGTACGAGACGAGCGAGGGATTGAGAACGTACGAGAACGTTCCTCAGGGGTTGGTATTTGGGCCGCTCCTGTGGAACACGATGTACGACGGTGTCCTCCGACTACAGCTGCCAGAGAACACGACGATAATAGGTTTCGCCGATGATGTGGTCGTAGTAGTGGCAAAGCACCTGGAAGCGGCGGAAGCAGCAGCAACCGAGGCAATACGAGCCGTGGAGTCGTGTCTGGCCGTAGCAGGGCTCCAGATAGCTGCCCACAAAACCGTGGCCGTGCTGATTAGCAGTAGGAAGAAAGTGGAGACAGCCAAAGTGTCGGTCGGTGGACACGACGTCACATCCCAAAGGGCGCTAAAATACCTAGGGGTAATGCTGGACACCAGACTGTCGTTCAAGGAACACTTGGAGCACATCAACGCAAAGGCCTCACAGACATGTCGAACACTCTCGAGAATTCTGCTAAACACCAGGGGACCAAAACAGGCAAGGAGGAAACTAATCGCTAGCGTTGTTTCTTACCAGATCTTGTATGCTGCCCCAGTGTGGTCCAAAGCGACGAAGGTGCCAAGCTACATGCGAGGAGTCGAGGCAACACACCGCCTGTGCGCGACTGGGATCGCCTGTGCGTTCAGGACGATATCCGACGACGCCGCACTTGTCATCGCGGGACTTGTCCCTATAGCGGAACAAGTGAGGGAAAAGGTGGAGGGAGCTGTACGAACTGGCCCAAATGGGCACCCACAATCTTCCTACGAAAGCAGCGAAGGTAACGTCTAGGCTGGGGAGTATCGCGAGATGGCAGAGACAATGGGACTGCTCGACCATCAAGGTCTGGATAGAGCGGAAGCACGGCCAGGTGGACTTCAACCTCACACAGCTGCTGAACTGACACGGCTGCTTCAGGTCGTACCTGACGCGGTTTGGCCACGAATCGGAGGACTGGTGTCCAGCTTGTGGCCGCGGCATCGAGGAGGACGCCCACCACGTCTTCTTCGAGTGCCACCGCTTCGAGCAACAGAGCTTGCTAGAGCCCGCTAGAGAAGGAGCAAGGTGCAAGCATAAGCGTCGAACACCTCGTGCCACACATGGTAGCGGATCGCAATGCATGGGATGCAACGGCCAAGTTTGCCGCAACAATATTGCAGAAACATCGGGCTGCGGAGATGGAAAGGAGACTGCGAGCGGGATGAGACGGAACGGGTGTGCGAAGCAATGCTTTGCGGCAGTACTGCGCAGCCTTGCCCTATTATTCCCCAAACACTGTATGAGACCCTAAAATCAATAATTTCATTTAAGTGTAGCATAAATAAAGAACTGAATACAAAAAAAAAAAAAGGTGATAAGGGTCCTCAATTCCCTATAGGTGCAATAGACCCACTTCTGTCTCTCCGAAGACAGGGCCTACCGTGTAGTGGCTAAAAGTCTAGCAGCTTCCACCCCAAAAGGAAACTATAAACAAGACCTTTGAGGAATTGGGGCATGTGGTGGTAAACCTATATAACCCGAAGTTCATAAGAAGCTCCATCATCAATGCCGACGGAGTCAGGCGGGATACTCCAAATCAAAACGTTTGGTTCATTGACCTTGCTCAGGCCTGAAACAACAAGGAGGCCCTAAAATTGCAAGGGTGGGTAGGCAACGTGTACAAACTGAGCTGGACAGGAAGAACAACGGCGTGAGGTAATGCTTTCGCTGTTATGAGTTCGATCACACACAAAAACTACTTCCTGAAGCGACCGGTATTTGGTAGATGCGCAGGGGATCACTGGACAGGTACCCCCAATTGCAATGACAACACGGTTGACGACCTCTGCTGCCTGAAGTGTGGAGGGAAGCATGCAGCATACTACAGATCATGTAAAATCTACGTAATGATGCTGAGAAATCGTCAATCGACCGTGAATATTGCACCGCAGAGCCAAGGAAACACACATTAAGGGCTAGAAGGGCGATTAATGTCCCCTCGATGGCTGTCCAGCGAAGGATCTCGTTCGCGGATGCATCCAGGTTTAATCAGCACCAGCAAGCAAGGCACCAAGGAGTCCAACAGAACGCATCATACCTGCCACAGATTTTCGTCCTTTGCGGCTGCGGAAGGGCGCGGGGCGAAATTTCGAAATACATTTGTAGCAGTGTGATATCACATGAGTCTGGAAACCAAATTTTGTTTCTCTAGCTCTTATAATCTCTGAGATCTAGACGCTCGGACAGACGGACAGACGGATATGGCTATTGATGCTGATCAAGAATATATATACTTTATGGGTTCGGAAACGTTTCCTTCTCTGTGTTACACCCATCCACTTTTACCACAAATCTAATATAGCCCATAACTTTTTTTTAAGTACGGGTATAAAAAGCTTTTTAAGCGGCTAATTTAAGCAGACGAGTTTTCGGGAAAAAAATAAAAAATTATCATTATCATATCATGCCTTCTGATGGTCGTCGCTTAGAAATAGGCGGTTTAGATCCAAAAGCTCATTCCTGGCGCCTACAAAATTGGTTGCGTTATCTGACCAAATTTGTCGCGGCCTTTGTCTGGTGCATATGAACCGCTTTAGGCCGTGCAGACAAATCCTTGATCAGCTCCAAATGAACCGCCTTAGTCGGGAAGCAAATAAAGACGCAGACGTAGCGGATAGCCACATCCTGAGAGCTGGCTCCAGATATAAGGTCATCAACGTAGAAGTCACGGCGAAGAATGTCAGCCCCAATAGGAAACGCTATCTGTTCATCCATTGCCAGCTGATGCATCGCCCGCACAGATAAATACGAGGCAGGCTTCGTCCCATAAGTAACGGTATCCAGCACACGCAACTCCTTTTGCATGGAATTCCTCCACAAAATACACTGCAAGTTACTATCCTCGGGTGAGACCCTACACATCGGTACATCTTGCAAATATCTCCCGTAATCGCAACTGTATATGACCGAAATCGAGTAAGTAAAGGCAGCAGCTCAGTGACTCGGCAGGAACCAAAGACATATGATCAAGGTACTCGTTGAGTACAAGTGAGCTTCACAATCTAGCTCTTCTTTGGTAGAATTTACTATAGGTTCGGTGCGATTCTCTACATCCCAAAACCGTCGCAGTACTACCTCATATCTCTCGTCTAGGTTATCCTCAGCTTGACCTGACCAACACAGAAGAGTTCGTAAAACAAGCTGGCGACAATTAGAAGATCGGCACGCTGCGGTCTATAAAACCATGGATCCATGGCAGGTTTGCTGGAAAATTCCAGTTGCAAGAGTCTATTCTGAAGCTTGGCATCCGGTCGGTTATGCTAGAGGCTACGACAGCGGCGATGATAGTTGAGTATTCCGATGAAAAAGAGTGCAGGCTAACGTTGACCGAAACTCCATCCATAAAAAAGGTAGAATCGCCTATTCCTGATACTGAAGTCGATGATTTCCGAAGCTGAAGCTGATTTGCGAAGCGAGAAGTAATTAACTGTAGTTGAGAGCCGGAGTCAAGCAAAGCTCGACAGGGAACAAAAACTCCGGAACGATTTTTTTAGCAGAACGACTGAGACCCTGGGCAATAAGAGCAGAAGAGGTAGATGCTGGGATAGATGGTTCCGTCCTATGAGTAGCCGCCGTAGACGCTGAAGCAGAGCACTCAGTGATGGGATGAGACGACGCAGACGGAGACGAAGTGCCAAGTGGAACAGATCCACCTTGGGCTGCAGTAGCATCAGGGCCTCCGAAATGTAAGAGAATGTGGTGCCTACGTCCACAGGTACGGCATTTGCTGGAGCTGCATTGACTCAATCGATGTCCTGTTTTGAGGAAATTTACACACAGGGAAAAATGTTTGGCTTCTTTATGGCGATTTGTGGGAGACAGTGCTATAAACTAGGGACAATGATTGATTTCGTGAGCGCTGTCATTGCACAGCACCCAGCTTGATATGTTTTGGTTAATGGTAACAAATGTGGATTTAGAATGGTTAGGTTTTTTACTCCTGCCCACCTGACTGCTCGGCGCATAGGTTGCCATAGCGAAATCCACTGTTTCCAACGTCCTACATCACTGCTCCAAAAACGAGGCCATAAACTCCCATTACGGAATCAGGTTGACGAAGGCTGAGTCTTCTAAAGATTCCTCCCACTTGGCTTGAGTCACTAGATCAAGTTTACGAAGCAGCACCTGCACGATGATGTTTCCTGCGATCTGCTCAGGAGTGCCCAAAGCCTGCAGCGCCCGAATATGAGCGGTTGTCAGAAATCTGCCGCAGTATCGACACTGACCTATTGTCCACAGCCTGTAGCCTCAGTAATGTGCGCTCGAAAACTAATCGACGATTATTAAACCTCTTTTCAATAAATCCAATGCTATATTACATCCAAAGAACTTCCAAAAAGTATGATTGAGTGAATCGGCAGAAACCAAAGACATATGACCTAGATCAAGGTACTCGTTTATGAAAGCAGCATAAAGAGATTTTACATCAGGAAGGCGATCTAACTTCCGTTCATTCTCCCAAGAGATCCAGATTGTATTTTGGGGGCAGCCCAACACAATAATCGCCAGTAGCATGTAATAATCACAGATCGCAACCATCTTCCCAAGCGTTGCCAATCTCTTCACTTTTTCACATAGTTCCGTTGACTTAATCCTCAGAGTAGATACTCTGTTTTGCTCCCTGGTCACTGGAGCGTCGTTGGCAGCATCCATAGCAGCAGCGGCTCTAAAAATGTTCGTGGCGGGAAGAGGAACACAAAGCGCAACGTGCGTAATAAACGGGAACCTCAAGCGCAATTTGTGCATACCCGGGCGGTCGGTGTATATGCTTGTATGGCAGCTATGTGGTCGATGGCACTTGTTATGTGGTCAATGGCACTGGATCAAAGGGGCGAGTGAAACCAGACGAATGAACGGCAATTAAGTGTAAATTATTATGTTGAAATGCAGTTTGTGATTGCACTGATCGTTTAATTATTATACAATCACGTCGGGGTCACCAAATTTTGAGCTATTAAGCGTTTTTAATAGCTATTGAGGTTTAATTTTAACAAAAAGGGCCGAGACAAATTTAATACAAATAAGAGGTTATTGGCAAGAGACTGAGTCGGTCCACCCTCTGGAGGCAACTGGGCAAGACTAAAAGCAATACATAGCTAAAACACGTACCTGCACTCTTCCAAAAAAGGAGTTGCGCTTATTTTTGTTTCATAATTTCAGAAATGAAGACCAAACATCGGTGAGCATCGGTCATGGGCAACCAGACCCCCTTTCAAACACGCCCCTCCGCGCTCTCATCACAGACTGCGAGGGCAAGAACATTGGCAGACACTGTTTGGTTACGTAGCCAAATGATAGCCAATAAATGATCTTTCAATTACGGACATACGAATTGCGCTCTATGTATGTATCTCGCGTCTTTCTTTATATCTTTCGCCTTCTCCATCGCGCTCTCGCTTGCATTAGGGCACAGGCAATCGGTAAACCGATTGATAAACCGTCTTGAATCGATAAACTGACCCGTCTCGCTTTTGCTATTGCTTTCTTTATCAATACGCAGACTTTACGGTATTGTTCAACCGCTGTAACTATATCGTGAAATACACACCTTCAAAGTTCGCATACTAATTATAATAAACATAACATAATAAGTTTAACCGCTAGCTCAACAATTACTTTTCCAACAAGTCTTAAAATGGGGGATGAGTATACATACAGTATATAGATGTGCCAGTTCATATACCGAACATGTGACTGTTGAGTTTTCTGTCCCAGGTCCCCAGGTCTTCGGCTCCTGGACCTGAGAAGTTCGGCTGCTGGACGTGAGACGTTCGGGTGTGGACCTGAGACGTTCGGCATTTTTTCGCCATGTTCGATGGGAAAGCAAGCCGAGAATTGCAAATGTTTGTGTACACAGACACGACAAAATATTTATCAATTCTTATTTTCCGAAACCGTTTTGAGTCTGTTTCGAGTTTCGTTTCCAGGTTACGTAAATGTGTGTGTGCCATGTATTTACACATACTGTGCTTGTGTGTGGGCTCTGCAATTTTTTGCAGTTTTTGTTTTGAGGGCTGATGTAGCGACCTGAGCTGATCTGCCGCAACATAAATGAGGAATGGGCAGAGTGGGTGGAGGTGGGAAATAAATCTATATACAATATATAACGAGAAGGAACGTGTGAGTCGTTTCTGGGGACACGACTCTACTTATACCCGTACTCAGTCAGTATATACATTATTGAGCTTATAATTTTTTAGAATTTTAGAAAAAAAAAAAAATTTTACATTTTACATTTTTTTGCTACATATGCTATCTACATCTACATATACAATGTCTATTCTACATCTAACATGTAGATTGTACATGTTCCATTCATATTCTACATCTCCTCCGCTAGGGGTTGCTCGCGCACTGAACGCGGCAGAGTGTGCGAGCGAGAAGGAAAATGAGTTGTGTTGTCGTTCGCGGGAGGGGGAGGTGAAGCAACTGAAAATTAATTTCTTCATTCTGGCTATAATTATGATCCGATCTGATTCAGATTCGGCAGTCTGGTAGATATGATCATTCTCTACGATACTGCGTTTTTAGTTTTATCGTATCTTTAAAAATGTGCCTGCTACAGATTTTCGTCTTTTGTGGGGGCGGAAGGGGGCGGGGCGAAATTTTGAAATACACTTGTAGCAGTGGGATATCACATAAGTCTGGAAACCAAATTTGGTTGCCCTAGCTCTTATAGTCTCTGAGATCTAGGCGCTCAACAAGACAGACAGACGGACAGACGGACAGACAGACATGGCTATATCGACTCGGCTATTGATGCTGATCAAGAATATATATACTTTATGGGGTCGGAAACGTTTCCTTCTCTGCGTTACACACATCCACTTTTACCACAAATCTAATATACCCCTTAACTCTTTTTGAGTACGGGTATAAAAATAAAAGATGTTAATTTTTTGATTTATTTGATATTTCGAATTTACATATGCATATCCCTGTTTTAGACATGTACATATATACTAAATTAAAGTATGTACATTGTGAGGTCCTATCTCAGGCTGAGGTATGCATCAGTCTGTCCAGGGTCCGCTACAAGAAAATTTGTAAATTGCAGGGGACTTCAGGTGTCGGGCTGGCTTGAAATGCAGTAGGCAAGGTAGAAATGATGACGCGAGAGTTTGGGTTTTGGTTGTTCTTGGTTTTATTCAGTATTTTTTCCATTCACTTAGTTTTTTACGTTGTTACTCTGGCTTGTAGTTGTATGGTGCGCTGGTGGACTGCGTAGTGCAGTGTCTTGGGTGTGTGATAGAGGGACTGCCTAGTGCAGTGTCTTGTGTTTGGGCTGATGGACTGCCTGTGTCTTGTGTTCGGGCTGATGGACTGCCTACTCTTTCGGCCGATCTTGGCCCTTTTATGCAGCTGGCGATCTGAGACCCGGAAATAATTGCTTATTAATAACTTTTGATTATTGGATAACAATAATTGTGGGGTGTGGTAACTAGGTCGAAGCTTGGTGCTTCGTTGACAATTGCTTAGTGGGTCAGTGTGTTTTGATGAGAGTGTTTCGCGGATGGTGTGGGCTGCAGTTGGGAATTGGGTTTTTGATACCTCTGCATCGCAGAAGGTGATATCTGAATTTGGGCCGGTAGGTCGATAATTTTATGCTGGCTTGACTTTTTGTGAAATAACGCAAATGATATTTCTTATGTAGGCCGTCGATTGCGAAATGACCCAAGAGGTGGGGTGTTTTAAATTGTTGTGTGGACAAGAATGTGTAGAGTTGTTGATCGAGAGTTCTTAATTAATTGTGTGCGTTGCTTAAGACTATATTATTTCCCGGAGGTGCTGACACACCACTATTTGTGGAGAACCGTGGCTAGAGCCATGGTTCGTTAGCTCTGTGTATATCAGTTTGATTATTGTCTCCGACCAGCGTGGACCCTCCGCCGTTTGTGACGAGACATGGCTAGAACCATGGTTCGTTACAACATAAATATTGTGCAAATGCCGTCGACTTTTCAACTTTTTCAATAATGCATATATAAATCGTACCCAGACACTTTGTATCTGCAGCTTAACGCCTGGAAGATATTAAGCTTTCAATTTCAAATTTCATCATTATTTTTTTCAAAATTTTGACTTTAAAAACTCGGGAAATTTGAATTTGAAAACTTAATATCTTTCAGGCATTAAGCTGCAGATACAAAAGGTCTGGGTCGGATTTATAGCCTTGTTAGCTTTTCAGAACTGCAAAGTTCTATGCAACAAGATATTAGATACTAAAGTTATGCGAAAAATATAAGCACTACCTCTGAAAAAAACCAAGAAAAAAATACCAGATTTTAAAAATACTTAAAAAAAAATGACACCATAAAAAAAATAATAAAGTACTACAACAATTTTTAAATCCCGAAATCTATCAGAAAAAGTCATTTTGGTTCACAGCCTAAATGAAAAGTTCAATTTTGTCGAGTAGTGTAATTGGTGAAATCTATTACATATGTATATATTGATACCATTCATATCGTCATTAATCAGTTATTGGCAGTAAAAAACCTGCACAAGTATTTGCGAACTAGTTAACCAAATATATCAACCTCAGCTGAACTTCTTGATTTTCACCAATCGTTAATTATACCCGTACTCAAAAAAGAGTTAAGGGGTATATTAGATTTGTGGTAAAAGTGGATGTGTGTAACGCAGAGAAGGAAACGTTTCCGACCCCATAAAGTATATATATTCTTGATCAGCATCAATAGCCGAGTCGATATAGCCATGTCTGTCTGTCCGTCTGTCTGTCTTGTTGAGCGCCTAGATATCAGAGACTATAAGAGCTAGGGCAACCAAATTTGGTTTCCAGACTTATGTGATATCCCACTGCTACAAGTGTATTTCAAAATTTCGCCCCGCCCCCTTCCGCCGCCGCAAAGGACGAAAATCTGTGGCAGGCACAGTTTTCAAGATACGCTAGAACTAAAAACGCAGTATCGTAGAGAATGCCCATATCTACCAGACTGCTGAATCTGAATCTGATCGGATCATAATTATAGCCAGAATGAAGAAATGAATTTTCAGTTGCTTCCCCTGCCCCCTTAAAACCTTAACTTAACTCTTTTTTGAGTACGGGTATAAAAAATTTTAAATGTAATATTTTTTTTAATTCGAAAATTCGAAAAAATCATAAACTGAAAAATCTATAAGCTGACTGACTGCGGGTATAAGTAGAGTCACGTCCCGAGAAGCGACTTCTCCTTGTTTTTGGACTACCACAGGGCAAGCATCTAGGCCCCCTACTATTCACACTTTTTATTAATGATCTTCCTTCAGTATTAACAAACTCTCGAGTACTCATGTATGCGGATGATGTTAAACTCTGTGTCCAGTATAAGGACATTTCATTTCACTCTCGCTTGTAATCCGATCTCAACAACTTTCAGTCATGGTGCTGTGCAAATATGTTACACCTAAATGCCTCGAAATGCAAAGTAATGATATTTCATCGCTCCAGGCCCTTTTTGGCTGCTTATAGCCTCTGCGGTGGTTCTCTTGAGAGAATCACCTTGGTTGATGATCTTGGTGTTAAACTAGACACCAAATTAAAGTTTTCTGTACACATTTCTACCATGGTAAATAAGGCAATGGGCGTGCTTGGGTTTATAAAGAGGTGGTCAAGGGACTTTGACGACCCCTATTTAACGAAAACTCTCGCTTGCCCGTCCAATTTTAGAGTACGGCTCTTGTGAATGGTGCCCGTACATAAACTAAGATACCTGTTAGACCTACTAGAAAATTTTATTCCTTTGTTCCTTCCGCTTTGTAGATAAAATTATTCTTTGCACGAACCATTTAGGCTCCTATGCTCGGACTTCAATTACCTCTACCATATAATATCCATCACTAATTTCCTTCCTTTTCTTAAATCACTAATATTAACATACATTTCCCGTAGTTAGTACTATTTCTTAGCTATCTTTGCACGTTTAGCTCTTTGAATTCTGTTTAGCTATAATTTTCCTCGAATATTATTCTAACCCCAATCTTTCCTGTTCGCGATCGGTTCCGTAACACGCGGCTCGCGTCATGCGGCAGCGCCCCTCGGTCGGTTGGACGGCAGAAGGTCTGCGTTTCTGCCTGGGTTTCCCGCGAAACAGGCTTCGGCTTGGTGTCTCTTGGCCCACTTAAAGGAGCAGTCATTGTATATCAACGTACAGAAATATAGATTCGGCAGTCTGGTAGATATGTTAATTCTACGATACTCCGTTTTTAGTTCTCTCGTATCTTCAAAATGTTTGATGCCACAGATTTTCGTTCATTGTGGGGGCGTGGAAAATTTGTAATATCACATGAGTTTGTAAAAAAAATTGTTTTTTGTAGCACTTATAGTCTTTGAGAACTAGGTGCTCTTCAAAACGGAAGACAAACATAGACTCGGCTATATATGACTTTTATTCCACTAGATTGGCTGCTTTTCCCAGTGTGCAACGGGATGGTTTGTGAAAGGACTTACGTAGCCTTGCGGCTTCCGACATTTCTTCGATTTCAGGGCAAACTTTTTGTCAACTTTTTGCTTTCCGAGTTTCTCTTTTTGTATATAGACAGACTGGTTTTTTTTATCTGCCCAGTGATAATCCTCGTTATCGCTTTTAGCTCTGAAGTTGAAAAGTGACTCGCCCCTTATATTTATGTCCGAGCCCCATTGTTTGTGGTGAGCGTTGGCATGACAGCCTCTGATTAGGCCTAGGCTGTGTCTAGCTAGCTTTCACTTCGAGGAGTGAGCTTTGCAGGACGGCTGCAGCTCTAGTCTTGCCGCTGTGTTGTCGTCGTTACTAGAGCTATGGAGCAAAAAGATATTTAAGTGCTTTCTTTCAAGAATGCAGGCGCGAATTTCGCCTTCTTTTTGAACTGTAATCAGTCGTTAATCCACTGACCTTGTCTCCTACTATGCAAGGCTCGTTTACGTTTTTTAGACCAGCTAATGCTGCTTTACAGAGGTAGAGATTGGTTTGTAGAAGTGATCAGAGTTCTCCACCGCTGTAGTGTCTGCATCGACACATCGCCTCAAAATCCTGCATCAGCATGTTATCCGAGGAGTAGCCGTCCTGCTCCGGCTCCAGCTTGTCGTTCTGTGCTTCGATCTCCGGTGCAACGTATTATTCGACTTGTTTGTTGACAGGACGCGTCTCGGCCGCTGCAACGATTTGTACACCTTGCTGGTGACCAAGCTGGGGCCATCGACTCCTTGTTGAGGACAACTACCGCCTTATTCGTTGGGCCTTCCGTCGTCTTAACCTTTACCACCTTCCAATTCGAGGTTGGAAGCAATAGGTTGCATCTCTGCAACATGAAAACGTGTACCTAAACTCTATGCCTAGGTTTACTGGGCACTGGTCACGTCCTTTCCCGTCAGTCCGTTTGTAGATTTTCCGAAACGATATGTGGTTTTTTACGGTTGCTTAATAAAATACTTAATACTTAATACAAAGTTGGCTGTGTCTAAATTCTAAATTCCAATTGAAGAGATGAAATGCACTGCGTTCAATGAGAACAATGTTCGACAGTACGCCTAAATTTGGTTAAATCCCCAAGTATAAACGTATTAGGTTCGATGCGACAACGAAACAACGAGCAGACAAAAACGCAACCGAGCCCTGTCACGGCGAGCCAAGCTCGAACCACGTTCGATCCGCTACGGAACGGACCTCTGGAGTTCCAATGCGCGCAACGCTAAGCTAAGCGTACGCAACCAACACAAGTTTGGCTCGACACACTAAGCTCGAACAAAGTTCGAACCAATATGAGCAAACGTAATTCAAATGCTCGTAGCGCACTCGATTCCCAAATTGGAACAGCGTTTGTTCCAAAATGTAAGAGCAAATGATCAGCTCTCGTCACGAAGCTTTGTCGACAAGCTGGGCGACACCAGTTAGCAGCGTACGACCCGAAAACGAAGTGGCGTACGATGTTTCAATTGATTGGCGCAATATAAGAGCTGATGATCAGCTCTCGTCACAAATGACAAGCTGGGCGACACCAGTTAGAGACTTAGATGACCACTGTATATACTGTTCAATGCCAAGCCAATGGGTATTATCCGCTATTATTTTAGCCGCTATTGCTTTGGCATTGTTACCTGGTCGTCCGATGAATCTACTTCCCTGGGCGTTGGCAACTCAATGTCCATGTTCTGCTTCGGGTGTAGGCAATGGTGGTCTTCTATTTGTGGATTTCCGTGATCTTCCTTCTGACAGTGGTGATGATTTTTTGTCGAATTATTTGTTTTTTTTGCGGCTGGTCGAGCGTTCTGGTCGAAAAAACGATTGGTTTTGGCGAAACCCTGCTCGGGCGCCATGTAGATTTTCCAAACACGAGATGTCGTTTATTAGGGTTGCCTTTACTTAGTCTTGAGGCGCGGGTATGTGGGCAGCGACAAATGTCGATCAAAGAATAAACCGTGTGTAACGAAGTCCAATTTACGACTGCTTTATTCCCAAGCAAAGCTTTGTCGGATATGCCGCGGGCGTGTAAACATGTTGCTAAGATTAAGATACAGTGGCGGTATTTCTTAGGATATAATAGTGGTACTTCCTAACTTCAACTATTCACTATACTACATTTCATTATTTTCGGCTTTTGTTGTGTAGCGACACCGTCAATCTGCGCGAACTAGATGTAGCGCCAGATCACTTTGGGGCTTTAGTCTTAGGCTTCTATCACTCTACCAACGCATACGTTTTGGAAGGCGGATTGTCACCCACCCCTTGTCCGGGGTGAGGCCCCATTGGGTTAGACCCTGTGCGTTTCGCTGCGCATGATTCTGAGTAGCGGATTAGGCCAGGCCTCTGAGCAGCTGCTTTCCCCTCTTTGGGATTGCTCCCTGCTGGTAGATTTTGGTGTGTCAGACTCGTTTGTTTTTGTATTGTTTATATCTTCCATTCTGTTCCCACGACTAGCAGAGAAGGGGTAAGGTCCATCCGGGCAGAGATCGACGTTGCCCGAAATAGGCATAATTTCAACCCTGTTCGCCTATCACCACTAGAAACAACAACAAAAAACACGTTGTTTACATTAAAAAAATTACTTAAAAATTTTACTTTTACCCAATTTTATCATAAGGAGCGAGATTTTGGTAGACCTATTTGCCTTTACAGGAACTTCTAGACTTCTGAAAGAAAAAACTAATGGTTTTCGTGGTGTACGGAAGAACTCTCACATACATGTATGAAAATCATTGCAAATAAATGAATTTGTTATTCATTGAGAACTATTCATGAAATGTAACCCCAAATCTGTTCTGTCCATATTAATAATGCTGCTGTCAAAACTCGTAACTCAATAACTCGAGTTTGTGCCAGTGTAGACGCCAATTATGAGTTATTGAGTTAACTCAACAATCGATGGGTAACACATGTCAGGATAAGTAGGCTATAACTTACAGTAATATGTTACTGCTTTTTCGTTTCGCTCATATTAATCTACCCAAGGATCTGAGCTTCACTTGTTTCAACAATTTTGCAGCTATCAAGTGCGCTAAGTCAATGTCAATGGGAAGTACAAGTTTTTGCCACTAGGCAACCCATGGCATCCAGACAGATACAAAAGTATCCACATTTTTCACCACGCATTTTTTGTTTTCTCTATATGGGCAATTCTTTGAAGTGGAACGGAACAGTCGTACGCATTGCATGTGATAGAAAGGTCAAAATAAGACGGATTTTCAAAATTTGTTTACCTTTATAACACACCTCTTGACCAGTGGCCCCCAAGCTCAGGGGCCCAGACTCTGACCAGAAAATCACCAAAAAAACCCTCACTCCACACTTCTGTTTGTAATGCAAGCATGAATTCGACTTGTATAATTAGGCGTCGTTTAAAGTATTCTTCATAAAATTCTATGGAGAAACGGCTGGAATAACGTTCCAAACGGTAAAATATGATTTTCGGAGGGTTTGTCAACCAATTTCAGATCAGCCGTTTCTTCATTGAATTTATGAACCTATACACAAAAAAAATGAGAAGGAACGTGTGAGTCGCTTCTGGGGACGTGACTCTACTTATACCCGTACTCAGTCAGTATATACATTTTTGAGCTTATAATTTTTTAGAATTTTGTAATTAAAAAAAAAATTTTTACATTTTACATTTTTTTGCTACATCTGTTATCTACATATACATATACAATGTATATTCTACATCTAACATGTAGATTCTACATGTACCATTTAGATTAAACATCTCCTCCGCTAGGGGTTGCTCGCGCACTGAACGCGGCAGAGTGTGCGAGCGAGAAAGAGAATCAGTAGCGTGTTTCATGCAGGGGGAGACGGGGGAAGCAACTGAAAATGAATTTCTTTATTCTGGCTATAATTATGATCCGATTCGGCAATCTGGTAGATATGGTCATTCTCTACGATACATTTTTATCGTATCTTTAAAAATGTGCCTGCCACAGATTTTCGTCCTTTGTGGTGGCGGAAGGGGGTGGGGCGAAATTTTGAAATACCCTTGTAGCAGTGTGAACCAAATTTGGTTGCCCTAGCTCTTATAGTCTATGAGATATCATATTATTATACCCCTTAACTCTTTTTTGAGTACGGGTATAAAAACGAGAAGGAACGTGCGAGTCGCTTCTTTGGATTCGACTCTACTTTTATACCAGTACTCAGTCAGTAAATATATTTGTGAAGTTATGATTTATGTAGTATTTTAAAATATTTAGTTAGTTAGTTAGTTACCCCCTAATTCTTTTTGAGTACGGGTATAAAAATGTAAGCTATCAGAAGAAAAAGTCGGTTTTATTCTAAGCGTAAATAAGAAGTTAAATTTAATCGACTATTGTAATTTTGCGAAAAGTAAGCAAGAAAAAGATTGTAATATTGTTAAATGTATAATAAAGTGTTTTGAACAGTGTATGTGTTCAAATAAAGAATTTGATTTACCTCTTAATACTTAATACCAATATTATTAATTGATAAAACTCACACAAAACCCTCTTAATGTTTAAGTATCTGATTTTAGTTGGGGCCCCAATTTTTTTTGCACCGGGCCCCCTTTACCTAGCTGCTCTTGATTAGCCCTATTAGTGGTGCTAAGGTCGATTTTGGGCAACTATTCGTTTTTAAGATTTCTAACAAACCATGGTTCTAGCCATGGCTCGTCACAAACGGCGGTGTGTCGGCACTCCGGGAAAAAAAATAGTCTTAAGCAACGCACACAATTAATTAAGAACCCTCGATCAACAACTCTACACATTCTTGTCCACACAACAATTTAAAACACCCCACCTCTTGGCACATTTCGCAATCGACGGCCCACATAACAAAATATCATTGGCGTTATTTCACAATAAGTCAAGCCGGCATAAAATTATCGACCTACCGGCCCAAATTCAGATATCACCTTCTGCGATGCAGAGGTAGCAAAAACCCAATTCCCAACTGCAGCCCACACCATCCTCGAAACACTCTCATCAAAACACACTGACCCACTAAGCAATTGTCAACGAAGCACCAAGCTTCGACCTAGTTACCACACCCCACAATTATTGTTATCCAATAGTCAAAAGTTATTAATAAGCAATTATTTCCGGGTCTCAGATCGCCAGCTGCATAAAAGGGCCAAGATCGGCCGAAAGAGTAGGCAGTCCATCAGCCCGAACACAAGACACAGGCAGTCCATCAGCCCAAACACATGACACTGCACTAGGCAGTCCCTCTATCACACACCCAAGACACTGCACTACGCAGTCCCTCAGTCACACACCCAAGACACTGCACTACGCAGTCCACCAGCGCACCATACAACTACAAGCCAGAGTAACAACGTAAAAAACTAAGTGAATGGAAAAAATACTGAATAAAACCAAGAACAACCAAAACCCAAACTCTCGCGTCATCATTTCTACCTTGCCTACTGCATTTCAAGCCAGCCCGACACCTGAAGTCCCCTGCAATTTACAAATTTTCTTGTAGCGGACCCTGGACAGACTGATGCATACCTCAGCCTGAGATAGGACCTCACAAGTGGCGCCCGAGCAGGGACTTTGTGGTGACTTTAAGGAGACCAACACCTTAATACGGAGCTTTGTGGAGTCACTTGGCCATTGAAAGAAACTAGGCTAGCAAGGATAATACCCGTCCAGCACAATACCGGCACCCTCGCAAAATCCGGTCGCAAGCTAAAGTGCTACAGTACAGAAGTACCACAAACAAAACGTAAGTCAGTGCCATTAACCTCAGAAACACACCATGGAAGCCCACGGAGCCGGTCAACCCGACGAATTTTACCCGGAGGGACACCATACCAATCCAGGAGTCACCACCGGCTGAATCTACAAACTCCGGCAGGACGAGCTGCAAGCCCTGGCCGAGGAATTCGGATTTGGCAACGAAGGAACAATCGAGGAACGACGAAAGAGATTCGCCGCATTAGTCGCCGGGACACTCTCGCAGGACGCCTGGGTTCGACCAGCGGAAAAAGAACTCAAAAGCCGGGTTACAAGTCCCCACCGCGGCCGAATACAGCACACCCTGCCCACCACGCATTGTAACGCCATCCGATTTTCCCAGACCTCCAGTTACGGAGACCAGCCGCTCGACCACACAGAGGATCGTGCCAGCCATGGACTCTTCCACCGCCCACATCGCGGAACAGTGTGTAACGAACTATGGTTCTAGCCATGGTTCGTCACAAACGGCGGAGCGTATCCACGCTGGCGGGAGACAATAACCAAACTGATATACACAGAGCTAACGAACCATGACTTTAGCCACGGTTCTCCACAAATAGCGGGTTGTCAGCGCTCCGGGAAATAAAATAGTCTTAAGCAACGCACACAATTTAAAACACCCCACCTCTTGGGACATTTCGCAATCGACGGCCTACATAAGAAATATCATTTGCGTTATTTCACAATAAGTCAAGCCAGCAGATTTAGTCAAAAAACCGAGCCATTCGCACGGGACAAATATGGAAGTGGTTTTCGTGGCAATAAATTTAAGCTCAGATTTGAGCGAAAGTTGACGCACTATCAAATTTCTGTACATGTCTTAAAAATGGCTATAATTATACGCATACATGATTCGTGGTTTTTTTTTAAATTTAATTAAGAACATATTCGCACGGGACAGGTCGCACGGGACAAAAATTACCATTAGCCGGGATTAAAGCATTTTTTCTCGTATTTTTTTAAGATGGTCCAATACGTTAGAAAGATTATGGGGAAAAACTTTTCTCAAAAATGAACTTATTTATATGAAATAATAGTAGTAGTAATAGTAGTAGTAAAAAAAGTACCAAAAAAATACCAAAAAAGTGAATTTTTGCTGTTTTGAATAGTTTTCCACATCAAAGTTATTGAAAGTATATGTCAATTGGGTAAATTAGTTGTCGTTCATCGAATTTAGACTATAATATCGCAACATAATTAAATGGAAATGTGTTTTTATAGACACTACATTTTTTAGTCTCGGTGGACCTCGTCAGAGAGATGCCCATATACAATTATAGCCATGTTTAAATTCTTAAATAGCATATCAATTTACCTTTACTTTCAAAGAATTATGTTTTTTTTTTCTATGCCAGAACTTTTTTTTAAAGAATTAAGTCTATTATTTTTTTGTAAGCTTTGCTTTTAGATGAAGCCCCTTTATTTTCTACATAGCTCAAGTATTTGGTTGTAATGAACTTTGCCATTCTGAAAAGCTAATTTAATGCAGACCCAGACACTTTGTGATTTCAGCTTACCGCTTGGGAAAAATTAAGCTTTCAAATGCAAAAATGATGATTTTTGTGCGGTATTTTTTTTACGAAATTTTTACTTACACAATGTAGATTAATTAATTTCTTTATTCTGGCTATAGGTTAGGTTAGGTTGTCCCGGACGGCCCTCACGGGGCCACGCATAGGCCAATATGGCCCTTAGTTTTCCGGATTGGTGCGTATGGACCTTCTGAGTGTTTTTACGCGGTTTTGAAATCCGTGAGGATCGAGGAGAGTTTTGCAAAGGCAAGGAGTTTCGCTGGCGTCCTCTTGGATGCATCTTCCAGCGATGCCAGTACCGGGCTGCCAAGATGCATGTTTCTTGCCCTTGAGAGGGCCGGGCATTGGCAGATTAGATGTTCCAGGGTTTCGATAGCCCCAGATTCATCACATTTCCTGCACTTGTCACTGTTGGTGATGCCTAGTTTGACTGCATGTGCTGCAGCCAGGCAATGACCTGTGAGTATACCTATTAGCATCCTACAGTCCTTCCGTGGTAGGTGTAGTAGGTATTGGCTGAGTTTACCATTGCTCTCCTTGCACATGGTTTTCGCGATCTTGCAGTTGGTGGTTCTCCTCCACCTGCTGCTGGCCTGTATGTGTGCCCTCCTTTCTAGATCGCTTTGGAGCGCTCTGAGGGAGACAGGCACATTCTCAGTCCTGTCGTTTGCCAGCCCGACGCCTTCCTTAGCCAGTACGTCTGCTGTCTCGTTGCCTTCGATGCCCTGGTGGCTGGGAACCCAATAGATCCGCACTGACTTTGTCGTGCTTAGGAAATCTAGTGCCTCCCTGCTTGCCAGGACATTTTTGGAACTGACCGCTGACGACTGCATGGATCTTATCGCCGCCTGGCTGTCCACGAACAGGTTCACCACACTATGTGGGCGTTCCGTACATCGAGCAACCTCCGCCGCTTTCCGTATGGCAAAGACTTCTACCTGGAATATGCTGCATTGGTCCGGTAGCTTATAGGACAGCCTTATTTCAGGGTCTGTACAATATATGCCCGCACCTACTCCTCCCTCCATCTTGGAGCCATCCGTGTATATGTTTAGGTGTTCGTTCTGGTCCCAACTTTCTTTCCAGTCGTCGGGTTCCATGTGTATCGCTGTTTTGACGTCCAGGCACGTTCGGGGGATCATGTAGTCAGATATACTGATCATGTCTCGGCCTATTGAACTGTGCCCGAATCCTTGCAGCGACATATTGCCTGATGCGACTAGGCGTTGTGCTGCCTTACCTGCAGTCAGTCTAGCGGGTCTAGGGGGTCAATTCCGAGTATTGTTTCGAGTGCTTTTGTTGGGGTTGACCTCAGCGCCCCAGTAATGCAGAGCAGTGCCTGCCGCTGAGTTCTGTCCATCAGCTTGTTGTAGGTTTTCTTTTCTGTAGCCTGCCACCACACTAAGACTCCATACAGCAGAGTCGGTCGCACTACCGAGATGTAGATCCAGTGCATTAGTGCAGGTGATAGGCCCCATGTGCTGCTAAGCATCTTCTTGGATGCATATAGCGCAATGGTGGCCTTCTTCACCCTTTCCAATACATTGGGTCTCCATGTCAGCTTGCTGTCCAAAACTATGCCGAGGTATTTGACTTGTGTTTTTGGGGTGAGCCTGGTTCTGTCAATTTTCGGGGGGATCCATGCCGGTACCTTGTACCTCTTGGTGAAGAGGATGAGGTCCGTCTTGTCCGCGTTGATACTGAGTCCTACTTTTCCCGCCCACTCACATATCTCCCTGAGTGTTGATTCCATTATAGAGCTGAGGCTCGATGGGCATACTCCCGTAATAATTATGCTTATGTCGTCCGCATAAGCTGTTATTTTTGGGGCTCTCCTCTCGAATCTCTTTATCAGGTCGTCGACCACCAGATTCCATAGGAGGGGCGAGAGGACCCCACCCTGAGGTGTGCCTCTGTGCGCCCCTTTCACCATGGAGGCGGTGCCCCACTCTGAGTACACCCGTCTACAACTTAGAAGGTTCTTTATCCAGAGGTTGATTGCGGGATGTGTGTTGATCGCTTCTAGGCGGTCCATTATCGCGCTCATATTCACGTTGTTGAATGCTCCGGATATGTCTACAAACACTCCTAGTGCATACTTCTTATTTTGGAGGGCATTTTCGATTGTGGCTACTAGCGAATGCAGTGCCGTCTCTACCGATTTCCCTTTGGTATAGGCATGCTGGTTGGGTGACATCCGCCCACCTACATCATTTCTGATGTGTAGATCCAGCAGCTTTTCTAGTGTTTTGAGTAGAAAAGAGGTAAGGCTTATCGGTCTGTAGTCATTGGGGCTCATATGGCTGCACTTTCCTGCCTTTGGAAGGAAGACAATCCTCGAGGTCCTCCATTGAATAGGGATATAGCCCGTGCTCAGGCAAGCTGAGTATATTGCAGAGAGCCATGGGGTGATCACGTCTTTGGTCACCTGTAGCATGGCTGGGAATATACCGTCTAGTCCAGGTGCTTTCGTACCCACAAAGGAGTCTATAGCCCAGTGGATTCTCCTAGACGATATGAGATCTGTTGGGGGGTGCTGTTCCACAGTTGCTAGGTCCTGATGCTCTGTAGCGTCAGAAACCTCGGTGCATCCTGGGAAGTGGGCTTCCATTAGTGCTGTTAGGGCATCTTCGGTGCCCTCAGTCCATTGTCCATCATTTCGTTTCAGCTGACTTTGTATGGCAGGTTGCTTTGATAGCAACTTCCGGAGTCTAGCCGTTTCTGGGACTTTCTCGATATTGGAGCAGAAGTTCCTCCACGAGTTTCTTTGTGCCCTGCGTATTTCCTTCTTGTACTCCCTGAGTAGGGTTTTGTATTCCTCATCGATTATCTCCTCGTTCGCCTGTTTGGCGATTTTGAAGAATTCTTTGAGGTTATTTCTTTGAAGCGATAGGTCCCGGTTCCACCATAGTGGTCTGGTTCTCTTTTTCGTTCTCGAGGGTGAGCATGCTGCGTGGTATGCATCCAGTAGCTCCTTGGAGAGGGTCTCTAGGGACGATTCTATCTCTTCCGGGGATGTCACTGTGCCCGCACGATTCGCGAGCTTCGAGGTAACTGTCTTTTTAAACTTTTCCCAGTTTGTGTTCCGGGGGTTTCTATAGACAGTTATCTTCGGAGAGTGTTTAAATTCGCACTTAAACTGAATGTACTTGTGGTCTGAGAAGGATGGTCTTTCAAGGACTCTCCAGCCAGATACCAAAGTACAGTTCCCCATTACGAGTGTTAGATCTAGTACGTTGGACGAGGTGGGGCATACGAAGGTGTGCTCCTCCCCCACGTTTGCTACATCTAGGTTAGTGGATAGTATAAAGTCTAGAAGTGACTCACCTCTTTCGTTGATATCGGGGCTTCCCCACACGCTATGGTGGGCATTGGCGTCCGTACCAACTATGAGTTGCTGGTCTTTCGGACTGGCTTCCGCCACCAGACTCCTTAGCTCTTCCGGTGAAGCTGGCCTGTCGTGTGCCATGTAGCAGGATGCTACCATAAGGCGCTTGTCCTCGCTTTCAAGCATCACCGCAGCCAGGTCTTCAGTGCTGTAATGAGACATAAGATAAGCATGGATGCCCTTTCGTACAAGTACGGCGGTTCTAGTCCTGCTTACCGATGGTGGGTAGAAGAGATTGTAATTTGAGGACTATTCTGGCTATAATAATGATCCGATCTGATTCAGATTCGGCAATCTGGTAGATATGGTCATTCTTAACGATCCTGCGTTTTTAGTTTTATCGTATCTTCAAAGTTGTGGCTGCCACAGATTAAAATTTTATTTTTTAATTCTAAAATTCTAAAAAATCGTAAGCTCAAAAATTTATATACTGACTGAGTACGGGTATAAGCAGAGTCGCGTCCCCAGAAGCGACTCACACGTTCCTTCTCGTTTTATTTAGGGACCATTTAATACTTCTTCTTTCACTTTTGCCAGTGACAGACGTAGAAAAACAGTTTTTAGGGGTCTCATTGATTCACCAGTGCTTTTACCAAATTTTTCATTGGTCCTAGCTTAATGTGCAATGGTGGTAAAATTAGATCTGAAAACTTCACGACAGCAGCGTTCTGTTTGTTGTAATTTTCCAAAGTATGTTCCTCCCGTTTCGGCCAAAGTTTTCTTGAGTTATGCTCAGTTCTAGCTCTACTATCCCATTGGTACAGAAAGCAGCAGTATTTTGTATAGCCAATTTGGAATCCCGTTAGCATGGCTACGACTTTTAAGTCACACGCCACCTACCACTGGTGTTCAAACAATTGTTTCATTATTTGATATGCTATGCTGCACCCAGTTGCTTGAATAGTCCGAAGATGTCGTGGCAAATGTACATATCCTTCGTTGTATAACATTGTGCGTAGGTTCCAACAAATCGATTAATTGTTCCTATGAAATGCGCTTGCAATATTTCCATTCTCTTGAAAAGTTATTACTTGAACCCGTTGTTCCATGCGACGATATCTAGCTTTTTTTGCGTTTTAGGGGAGGTATTTCCTCTGAACGTCGAGCAAGAAGGGTGAAGCCAAGACCAGATTGTTAAAAAACAATTTTCAAGTGTTTCCCAATTCCAATTTTCCGTACTGAACAATAGAAACATTCGAAGCCGTGAATATCTGTATTTTTCTACAGCATTCAATTAAAATTAAAATTGTTTTCTAAAATGGAAAGGAAAAAATAATGTTTATTATTTTTTGTAGACTTAATAGTTTGTCAACTTACTTTTCGTCGTAATCATATGATGTTAAATTCAATCTGCACATTTGACATGTACAGATTAGTGCCCACTCTTCAACAAAACTTTCGGGCTTGATTTTAAAGTTTTCTTCATTCTGTTTTTGGAGAGTTTCGGTAAAAGCTACTTTTATTTCGTTGATCATCATGTACTTACCACATATGTAGCAAAATGAGTCTGCTTGGAAAGCACATGAAAATAATCGGCCAGAGGTATCCATGACAATTGATTTTAATTATAGACAAGATTTTTTGGTAAACCCACGATCTTATTTTGAGGCAAGTCATAACTACACTAAAGCACAGACACTATAGGCACAGACCTATATATCCAAAACTATGAGTAGGTAGCCGCGACAAGATCTAATTTGTGGGGAGTTGTAACTGTCAACAAAATTTAACGCCAAAGGAGCATGATCAGGTACCAAAAAAATACAAGTCGATCTCGTTTGCTTTGACCCCAATTGGGCACTTGGGGCCTGCAACCTTCCAAAAGGTATTTTTTTAGGTTTGGTTAACGAAATTTAGCTCCACTATCTCTCCATAGATTTTAATAAACTAGGGCTGTTTCAAATTTATACCTGCATCAATTAGCTTTTCAGAATGGCAAGTTCATTACAAAAAAATGTAAGATACTTAAGTTATGTGAAAAAAGGCCCTACATCTAAAAAAAAAAAAGATTTAAAAAATACCAGATTTCAAAAATTATTCAAAAAAAGTTCTGCCATAGAAAAAAACGAGAAGGAACGTGCGCTTCTGGGGACGCGACTCTACTTATACCCGTACTCAGTCAGTATATACATTTTTGAGCACATCATTTTTTAGAATTAAAAAAAAAAAAAAATTTTCATTTTTAATTTTTTGCTACATCTCTTATCTACATCTACAAGGTATATTCTACATCATTCTACATGTGTTCTACATGTACCATTTAGATTCTACATCTTTTTCGCTAGAGGTCGCTCGCGCACTAAACGCGGCAGAGTGTGCGAGCGAGAAAGAGATAGGTAGCGGGTCTCTGTCAGGAGGGGACGGAAGAACCAACAGAAAATTAATTTCTTCATTCTGGCTATAATTATGATCCGATCTAATTCGGCAATCTGGTAGATATGGGCATTCTCTACGATACTGCGGTTTTAGTTTTATCGTATCTTTAAAAATGTGCTTGCCACAGATTTTCGTCTTTTGTAGGGTCGGAAGGGGGCGGGGCGAAATTTTGAAATACACTTGTAGCAGTGTGATATCACATGAGCCTGAAAACTTTGGTTGCCCTAGCTCTTATAGTCTCTGAGATCTAGGCGCTCAACTAGACGGACAGACCGACGGATAGACAGATAGACGGACAGACAGACATGGCTATATCGACTCGGCTATTGATGCTGATCAAGAATATATATACTTTATGGGGTCGGAAACGTTTCCTTCTCTGCGTTACACACATCCACTTTTACCACAAATCTAATATACCCCTTAACTCTTTTTTTAGTACGGGTATAAAAATATTATCAAACAATTTCTAAGCCCCAAATCTTTTAGAAAAGTTTTTTTTGGTTCCTTGTGGAAAAATCGTGTCGGGTAATCATACAAATATGTGTACATTACTACTTATAAAAATGAAGTATATATTTAAAAATCTAATATATTTATTTATTTTTATCGAACTAATATTACTTGTATCCATAAATTATAGGTTTATTTGGCAATGAAATAAACAGTTTTCATAACATTCCTGTAAGTATACCTGTTTAAGTTGGATTCCAATATTGATTTGTCATGATACAATTTTTTATTAGTAACATGTACGATTCGAGGGACACTTCTATACCCCAGGAAGAACCTCGGCATTTCAGAGGTAATATTTATTTGATAAATTTTGATAAAAATCGACCTAGTTGAAAACCGTGTTATTAATTGTACTTTATAATGTTGTAAATTCTTTATTTCTTGATAAATACTATCAATAGTGACTATGACCATAGACTGTAATCTATATATATATAACGATAAGGAAATTGTGAGTCGCTTCTGGGGACGCGACTCTACTCTATACTTATACCCGTACTCAGTCAGTATATACATTTTTGAGCTTATAATTTTTTAGAATTTATTAATTTAAAAAAAATTTTACATTTCACATTTTTTTGCTACATCTGTTATCTACATCTACAATGTATATTTTACATCTAACATGTAGATTACGCATGTACCATTTAGGTTCTACATCTCCTCCGTGAAGGGTTGCTCGCGCACTGAACGCGGCAGAGTGTGCGAGCGAAAAAGCGAATGAATAGCTTGGTGTCTGTCAGGAGGGGGCGGGGAAAACAACTGAAAATTAATTTCTTCATTCTGTCTATAATAATGATCCGATCTGATTCAGATTCGGCAATCACGTAGATATGGTCATTCTCTACGATACTGCGTTTTTAGTTTTATCGTATCTTTAAAAATGTGCCTGCCACAGATTTTCGTCCTTTGTGGTGGCGGAAGGGAGTTGGGCGAACTTTTGAAATACCCTTGTAGCGGTGTTTTTTTTTTTTTTGTATTCATATATTTTAACTTTAAACTTTAGCGTGGCTTACACCTAGTAACAATAACAATAACAGATGGGTCGTGCGTCGAGCGGTACTGCCGCAAGGCATTGCTTCGCCGCCGCGAGGACACCTACTCCGTCCGTTCCTTCCGCCTTCTCTCCAGGGACCTAAGCGTTCTCGTCACGCTACAGGCGAACACCGCGGCCGCTTCCCAAACGCTTGGCTCAGCCAGCATCAGCGGCACCAGAGTTTCCGCGCTTATTTTTGCCCCTGCTGCGGCTTCCAACTCCTGCCGCACGTAGCCGAACCTGTGGCACTCAAAAAGAACGTGCTGAGCGTCTTCCACTATACCAGTGCCACACTCTGGACACCAATCCTCCGTCTCGTGGCCGAAGCGCTTGAGATAGCTGCGGAAAGAGCCGTGCCCGCTCTGAGCCTGGGTGAGGTAGAAGTCTACCTGCCCGTGCTTCCGCTCCACCCAGCACGCTATGCGCGGGATGAGGGTGTGCGTCCAGCGCCCTTTTTGTGAGCTGTCCCACCTTGCTTGCCAGTTCTCCAAGCTGCTCCTCCTGGCGGCAACCTTCAGCTCGGCCACGGTGTGGGCCGCTTCTCTGTCGTGAGTGGCGTCGTGTATATCCTTCCTCTCCCGTATCAGCTCACCGAGAGGGATTTGCCCGGCAATGACCAGCGCTGCTTCGTCCGAGATGGTTCGGAACGAGCACGCGATTCTGATGGCGGATATCCTATACGTGACCTCCAGCCCTCGCATATAACTTTTTACCTTCGCTGCCTCCGCCCACACTGGCGCGGCGTAAAGCATTTGCGACGTCACGACGCTCGTC
This sequence comes from Drosophila obscura, assembly GCF_018151105.1. Lineage (NCBI taxonomy): Eukaryota > Metazoa > Arthropoda > Insecta > Diptera > Drosophilidae > Drosophila > Drosophila obscura. The sequence continues at coordinate 1,590,094 of NW_024542721.1, forward strand.
AGCAGCTTTCGCGTTGCCTGCTTTGGGCCTCTGGTGTTTAGCAGCATTCGAGAGAGCGATCCTGCGGTCCCGCTGGCCTTCCGGTGGGCGTATTCCAGGTGCTCCTTGAAGGACAGTCTCGTGTCGATGTGGACACCCAGGTACTTAATAGACCTCTGCGATTGGATCGTGGTCCCTCCGACCTGCACTCTGGCTGTCTCGACCGCTTTTTGGCTCGATATGAGCGCCGCCTCCGTCTTTTGAGCCGCCAGCTCTAGTCCTGCGACCTCTAGCCACGACTCAACGGAGTGGATAGCCTTTGCGACTTTTGGTTCCTTTGCGACCACCACTATCGCAACGTCCGCGAAGCCTACCATGCTTGTACCGGCTGGCATCGGAAGCCTCAACACTCCATCGTACATGGCGTTCCAGAGCAGGGGTCCCAAGACGGAGCCCTGCGGGACTCCGGCTGAGACTTCGTATGCCCTGGAACCCAGACTCGTGTCCATTGTAAGCACCCTGGCGCTGAAAAAGCTGTAGGCTATGTTCAGCAGGTAACCCGGGATGTTGAAGCCTCTCAGGGCCTCCAGCGTTCGGCTCCAGTCGGCCGAGTTGAAGGCGTTCCTGTTGTCTAGTGTCACCACTAGACAGTAGGACTTGGTCCCACCTTTCCACCTGGTTCCAGCGGCAGCCTCCTTTTCCGTTCCGACGACCTTCGAGATGGCGTCCAGCGTTGACCTTCCCTTCCTGAAGCCGTATTGGTTCGGGGAGAGACCGCCAGCAGCTTCGATAGCTGCACTCATCCTCGTTGCGATCACCCTCTCCATCTCCAACTTCCATCGGAAGCAGCGATAGTGCCAGCTTCAGCGCTCTGTTGGGAATTGCATCGGGGCCCGGTGCCTTTTTGGGGTTAAGGTGTCTACCCGCCTGTCGTACCTCCTCTACCGTGACCTCGGAGATCTCGTCTGGGCCAATCTCGGGCCGTGGAAAGCTCTCAACCTGTTGTCCTCGCGGGAACAGGGCGCTGACTATCCCCTCCAGTACAACGGGATCAGTTGGGGCTTTGCCGCCCACGTTGAGCCTCTTCACCACCATTTTGTAGGCGCATCCCCAGGGATCTGCTTCCGCTGCGTCGCACAGCCTGAGGAAGCACTCCCGTTTGCTGTCCCTGATGGTGTTCTTCAGCTCTTTCCGCGCCGCTTTGTAGCGCTCGATGCAGGGGTCTAGGCGCGAAGTGCCCCTGGCACGTTGCAGTAGCCTTCTGGCGCAGAGGCACGTTCTGCGGAGTTCTGCAATCTCCTCACGCCACCAGAACACCGGGACGTGGTGCTCTGGTCGCAGGCAGTCTGTTCGCCCTCTCGTTGGCTCCATCCGTCTCGGTTGCCGTGAAGCTCTCCAGAGCGCCTACAAAGGACTGCGTCCTCAGGGTGTCCTGCCGGTACTCCTTCCTCTGCCGGGGTGTAGTCCCACCCCCTCGCCGGGGCAGGTGTCTCCCTAGAGGTCTCCCTAGGGTCCGGGTCCGTGCTCAGTCCCGCTGCTGGAGTTGACGTGGATGCTGACGAACGGATGAGCGAGCTGCCCGCGAAAGGGTTTGCTGCTTCCATCTCTACTGCTTCTTGGTCTGCACTAGGTGGCTCCCGCGCTGGCCACAGGTTTCCCCTTGGATTCATGATGGGTGAAATACCGCCCCTCTCCGGTCCCCGACGTCCCGTTGACCGGGACACCGCCTGAGCGGGGGATCGGAGGTTGGTCGGGTCCGTGACCTGTGCTGCCTGGTTAAGCCTCGAAGTATGCACTTCCTTAATTGCCTTGCGCTCAGCCTGGGGGTATGCAAGGCTTTTGCATGATCTGCAAATTTCTTGCACCCTGGCAGCTGCTGCCTGCTACGGTGGAGTCGTGGCCGATGGGTGCCAGCTGGTAGATTTGTGCACTACCCAGCACTATCGATCGCAGTCAGCTGTTTGGCGAGTCGGCGAGGAAAAGGAAAGCAAAATTGCGCGTGGAAATTTATTTTGTTGTTGCTAGGAGAACAAAAGGAGAGAGCGTGGAACAGTGTTGAGTGTCCCCTCCGCCCCTCCTCCTGGGATGGAGCACCGCTCTCCGCCTGGTAGAAGCGCTCGGATATGTTCCCCTGGCGTGTTGGCCTGGCTCGGTACGTACCCCTTCCCTTTGGACTCCTCTTTCTTACTCTTCCCCTGTTTTTTAGGGTGGTTCTTCACCTGCAACTTGGCACTTTCACTGGAGGATTTAAAAACACGACCGTTCACTTTCGGTTCACTCTCATCTCCCCCCTTGTAGCGGTGTGATATCACATGAGTGAGGAGGAAACAAAATTTGGTTGCTCTAGTTTTTATAGTCTCTGAGATCCAGGCGCTCATCAAGACGGACGGACGGACAGACGGACATGGCTATATCGACTCGGCTATTGATGCTGATCAAGAATATATATACTTTATGGGGTCGGAAACGTTTCTTCTCTGCGTTGCACACATCCACTTTTCCACAAATCTAATATACTTAACTCTTTTTTGAGTACGGGTATAAAAAAGTCATGTCCGTTAGACCGCTTATAACTCAAGAACGGCTGGACCGATTTTCATGGTTTTTGATTTGTTGAATTTTTCGCCAAGGCGACCGCTCCTCAGAAAATCGCGATTTTAGAACTTCTGGACTGATATTCATAGTTTTTGATTTTTTAAATTTGTCTCCGTCCAGAATAGCAAAATAACTATTAAAAAAATTGGAAAAAGGGACAGCGACTCGGCAAATCGCGACTGGAATCGATAATATTGTTGTATGGAGTAGGCCTTTCCTGGGCTGTCAAACGTTTGCTTTATATTTTTAATAGCAAGTTTTACACAAATCAAAAAATAAATTCAGTCGGTTTAGAGTGCTTTGTTTAGACCGATATGGCTAATTGTCGAGGAGACAAAATAAAAACCACTAGTCGACACGACATTTCCGCTGTGGCCCAAATTGACTTTTTCTGATAGAATTCGAAATTTACCATTTTTTAAGGAACTTTTTTATGTTTTAGATTTTTTAAAGAATTTTTTAAAGTCTGGTATTTTTGCATGTTTTTTTTTTCAGAGGTAGTGCTTCTATGTTTTAAAAAACGTAAGTATCTTATATCTGGTTGCATAGAACTTTGCAGTTCTGAAAAGCTGACAAATGCAGCTATAGATCCGACCCAGACACTTTGTATATGCAGCTTAACGCCTGGAAGATATTAAGCTTTTAAATTCAAATTTCATCATTTTTTTTCGGTATTTTCCCCCGAAATTTGAATGTTAAAAACTCAGGAAAAGTGGAAAAATAAATAATTCTTGGCATGCATTTTTAGTTTTATATAGACGCATTAATAAGGCGTCGTTTGAAGATTGTTCCTTAAAATCTATGAAGAGACGGTGGAGCTATAATTCGTTAACCAAACCTAAAAAGTGAAAAAATAGACAAACAATAATTTTTGGAAGGTTGCGGGCCCACCTGCTGATTGGGAACAAAGCAAACGAAAAGGGGTTGAAGTTTTGGTAACTGAACGTGTTCCTTTGGCATTAACTGTTGTTGACAGTTATTTTTGTTTGTTTTTTATTTGGTGTTACGTTGCTACAAGTTTTTAAACGTATGTGATAAATTTGGTTTTCTACTGCTTGTTACTGTTCTTAAACCAATTTAAGTTTTGTGGCTGTCTTCCTTTCTCATTCCAAGCAGATTCCCTTATGAGAGTCCCCACACATATTCGCCCAACATATTCTCATTCCAAACACCTTGATACCGTCGTTCCATAGTTTTTAATTATTGGTGAAATCTCTCTCCGTGTTCATCACTAAAGTCCCCTAGGTTTGTCGGAAAAAAGTCTAAGTGGGAGTGCAGGAAATGGATTTTTGGTGCCATTGTACCGGCGAAGTCAAGAGTGTCGTTCCGATGTTCCAATAGCAAGCCAAATTTCCAATCCCAACGAATCCAACGCACTTTTGGTTATTTTATACTTCTTTTAATTAACCTTTATTGCATATAAATGTAAAGCGGAGCTTAAAAAATTTCGTGTTGTTCCCTCTCTCTTCTTTTTTCCCGATTGATCTATGTCTATTGGTGATCTATAGAAAATAATTTATACTGACCAAAGTTGCTTAAAACAATTTATATGTGATTAGTACATATTGGCGGCAACATTCCCCCATCGTAAATGAGACCATCTGGGCATTATTTACCCCCTTCTACGCCGACATCTAGTACAGCTATTTTCGTAGTAGGTCTCTCCTAACGCCTCGATGAGTTTGTATGGTTGCATGCCTGACTTGTCCATCTCTTGCTGTGACTAAGTCGATAATGCGTCCGTTTGGCCATAGATTCCTGGGAAGGTTGTCATCCACAACAATTACAATGCTTCCGACGACTATTGGATCGGACTTCTCAAACCATTTTGTGCGATTGGTGAGGACCGGTGTATATTCCTTGACCCAACGCTTCCAGAAATTGTCGCCGAAGTTTTAGTTTGATTTCAGCGCTGACGAAAGTTCATGTCGACACCGCATATTGGCTTATATCCATCAGCACGGTGCATCTCTTTTCTTTATGCCTGCCGACGTTAACAAGAATTGGCCCGAAGTAGTCTACGCCGGTATATGTGAATGGTTTCTCAAACCTGGCCAATCTTTCTGGTGGCGCTGCTGATATTTGTGTCGCCTTTGGGACTACTGCGAGGTTTCTGCATTTTTGGCATGCACTGCGTTTTGTATAAGACGCGAAGTTCGGAATGTAATACGATGATTTTACGCTGTGGATGATCGTCTCATGAGCCATATGATGATGCTCCTCGTGGTAGTTCTTTACGATTAGAAATTAAATATACTTTTGTCTTGGTATTATGATAGCGTCGTCTCTGCAGTTCATTTCGTTGGACCTGCCTTGCGCCCGCAAGATTCCTTTATGGCCGATGTACGGGTTCAGTCCTCTTAGAACACTTTGCTTGATAAGCGGCAGTCCTGCTGATAACGTGCTGACCTCATTGGAAGAATCGCCTGCTTAAAGAGTAGATTCTCTGCTCGAGTGATTAAATCTGGATTGATCTTGTTTGGTGCGATCTGTTTTTTCCTTAGAGCCTTTAACCAGTCGATGTACAGAAGAAATGCCGCCAAAGCTCTGTACAAACTTCGCCATTGAGAAAAAAACTCGACGTTTATAAGTTCTTCCCTTTCGTGACAAATACGTGCTTCTTTAGTTCCGTTGTATCGATATCCTTGACCTTAAAACTATATTCTGGCCACTGATTACACTAGTCAACACAACGTTTAGGCTGTGGCCCAAAATGACTTTTTCTTATAGATTTCGGGACTTAAAAGTTTTTAACGAATTAGGTTTTTTTAAATAATTTTTTTAAATCTGGTATTTTTTTAATGTTTTTTTTTCAGAGGTAGTGCTTTTTTTTCACATAACTTAAATATCTTATATCTGGTTGCATAGAACTTTGCAGTTCTGAAAAGCTGACAAATGCAGCTATAAATCCGACCCAGACTTTTTGTAGCTGCAGCTTAACGCCTGGAAGATATTAAGCTTTCAAATTTCATCATTTTTTTGCGGTATTTTTTCCCGAAATTTTGACTTTAAAAACTCAGGAAAAGTCGTAAAAAAAATGATTCTTGGCATGCATTTTTACTTTTAAATAGACGCATTAATAAGGCGTCGTTTAAGGTATTGTACAAAAGCACTTTGTACTCCAGTTTTAGTGGTGAACGGGTGTTTATTAGCCAATGTAGATTACTAGCTTTAAACTTAAGTAGATTTCTCTTCGCGTCGATGTGTTTACGCCAAGTAAGCCTTCTATCCTGATGAACACAAAGATATGTTACTTCGGTGGCTTGTGGAATGTTGATATTGTTCAGACACAATGGAGGGCAAGTTTGTCTGTTTAACGTAAAGGTGACATGCTTGCACTTTTGCTCATTTGCATGTATCCGCCAGCCTGCTAGCCATTTTTCTAAGGCCACAAGATGAGATGATAAGTGTTCCGTGGCCCTTCTTGGGTACTTGTCAGCAAATGTCGAAGTTGTTGTTAGGCTGTTTGTCGGTAGATCTGCTGTGAATATGATATACAGTGTCGGTCCAAGCACGCTGCCTTGCGGTACACCAGCTTCAATTGGATGATATTCAGAGAGGAAATCTTTGCATCGTACTGCGAAACTTCTTTGCTGTAGGTATGACTCCAATATTCCATGGATGTTCTGTGGAAGTAATATTTTGATTTTGTGGATTAAGCCATCTAACCAAACGCGGTCGAAAGCCTGGGCGACATCCAGAAAAACAGCGGAGCAATACTCCCGTCTTTCAAATGCATTTCGTATCTCAGAGGTTATACGGTTTACGTGTTCAATGGTTCCGTGTTTTTCGCGAAATCCAAATTGGTGAGTCGGGATGGCACCGTTGATGTGTAGGTGTTGCTTGATTCAGGAGCAGCTTTTCAAATATTTTTGATAGGCAAGGCAGTAGGCTGATAGGTCTATAGGATGATGGCTTGGACTTGTCTTTTCCGGCTTTATGGATCATTGTGATGACTGATTTCCCCCATTCTTGAGGATAATACCCCCATTTCATCATGCTGTTGAAATACACCGCAAAGCTCGGCAATTCTATAATCATTTTTGGGGAGATGAAATCGTGGCCCGGAGCGTTCTTTTGCTTTGAGATTTGGTCTTTAATTACCCTTGTGACTTCTCCTGACTGGAATATGATAGGCGGAGTAGCTTCGAGATTGTTGGTTGGTGGGAGCACAAAGCTATTTGTTGCTGAGTGTGGTTTGAAGACGTTTTCTAGATGGACGGCAAATTTATTTGCCTTCTCTTTGTTGCTGCGAGCCCACTCTCCTGTTTGTGTACGCAAAGGTGATTCACTCTCGATTGGTGGGCATACGCCTGATTTTGCTTTACACAGTGGGAATCGTTTGCTAGTTGGGGAGAGTTGCTCCATATAGGATATTTGAGCTCGGCTTTTTTCATCTTTTAGGGCTCTGCGTAGTAGGTGGTTGGCTGTTTTTAGCCGCTCTTTCGAGGCAGGTGATCTGTGTGCTTGCCACTCTCGGCGAAGCCTTCTTTTATTGCGTAGCAGCACTTCAATGTGCCTAGAAATACGACTGCTGTTGGAAAGTTTATTAGGTGCTAATATTGGTGTTGAGTGTTTTGCCGCCAGTGACATTGAGAATACTAATGCTTCGACTGATCTATCAATGTCATCTTTACAATTAATGTTTGGGCAGCTTTCAATATGAGAGCTTATGTACTTCCTGTATTTGAGCCAATCTGTTTTGCTAGATGTTAGAAAGTATGGGCGTTCCGAAAGCTGTGGATGGTCGTAAAGGTGAAGTAGAATGGGCGAGTGATCCGATGATAGATCTGTTAAGTGATCTACATTAATCTGAGCTTGCAGCACCCTTCGTGTAACTGCAAAATCAATCAAGTCGGGCTGCTTGTTTGGATCTGTGGGCCAATATGTGGGCTTGCCCGGAGAGATAAAGTCTAGCTTGTTTCGTGGGGTTATTATAGCGTTATATAGTTTTCTTCCTTTCGGGTTGGTAAGTCTAGATCCCCAATGGGTGTGCTTGGCATTTTAGTCATCAGCTGCTATAAATCGGTCACCTAGTAGGTCGAAGAATGTTACAAATTCTGTTTCGGAAATGCAGAAGCGTGGTGGGCTAGGTTTAGGTAGCCGCTCTGAATTTCAATATGAATTGCTGTTGTCTGTAGATAAGGTGTAGCAAATGAAGGCAATGGATAATGCCTAATGCGATTCTTGATCAGAACGCCAGTACCTCCATGTGCCTTACCATCGGGATGATTTGTCGTATACAAGCTATAGCCATCTAGGTGAAAATAGTTTTTATTTGTTAGGTGAGTCTCTGATATGAGCATGGCGTCAATGTCGTGTTGAGCGAGGAACTGTAAGAGCTCGCATTTGTGCTGCGAAATGCCATTTGCATTCCAGAAACATATATTTAGACAGGCCATTTTAACAGATTTCGGTTTGATTAGGAGGAGATTTTGGTTGCGCATAAGCTCCTGCATCGTTTGTTGTATTGCTACCATTGTGTTTGTTATAGTTACCAGCATTGACTCAATTCCACTAGGCAATTGGGATGGATTAGCAGGGGTATGTTGGGAAGAGATTTCTGTGATCTGATTTGATGCCTGATGCTGCATTATTCCAGCTGTGGTTGGTTGAAGTGTCGGCTTAGAGACTGAGGCGTACGACCCGTTGTTGTAACTTAACGCCTGAGCAAAAGAAACTCCTGGAGTCGTAGTTGATGGTATATATGGTAAGTTTTGTCGGACGACCGGGTTTCGAGCTTCAGTTATTTGTTGGTTTAGGCGATTTTTCAATTCTTTATAGACAGGATAACCGCAATAGTTGGCAGTATGGTTTCCCCCACAGTTGCTACATTTTTTGGCAGATGGGTCCTCCTTATTTACGGGGCAGGCCTCAGTGAGATGAACATCACCACAGGCAACGCAGACTACCCGTAGAGTGCAATAGGTTTTCGTGTGTCCATATTACTGGCAATTTGTGCATTGGACAGGTCCATTTCGTTTGTGTGGTTCCTCAACGGTGATCCTATGGTGCAGTAGATATTGAAGCTTTTATATTCATTTCATTTTTTTTTACTTCATTTTTACTTATATGCATACTTTCAGGTGTCAATTCTACTTTGAACATTGGCTGGGGAATTTTATTTCTATTTATTATGTTCATAGCCATTTCGACTTCGAAGCCCTTATCGTTAAGTCCACCTATTGTCTCATTGATTGGGACTGTTGGTTCGATTCCTTTGTGATAATTGTGATTGTAATCCTTTGCTACTTTTAAGTTGGTAGGTGTAGTAATTAATTTTTTCATTTTCGAGGTATTTCGCAACTGATTGATAGTTTTGTTCGTCATTGACTTGTATTTTTGTTTCATTTATGTTACCCCTTTTTATGGACGTGACATAGAATGTGTTTGCGCCAATTGTATCAGTTATTTTTTTGACCAGTTCAGCACAATTTGCCTGTCGAACATAAATAGGTGGCGGTCTTAATTTGTTGGCCTTGGGTGTTTGGGCGATGTCATCTTCATTTGGGACACGTAGTATCGCAAATCTATTGTTTGCTAGTGCCCTATGTGGCACAGTGTTCTTGGTTATTTTAGTTATTTTATTTGCACATTTTGTGGGCTCAATTTTCTTTTGATTTGCACATAGCGATCGAGCCCAGTCTGAATTAACGCTCCGTTAGCGTTTTTCGAACTTATTGGTTGGGAGAGGTGGGGCTTGTCGCAGTGGGTCGACAGTATCGGGCGATGAGCAATTGCAGTGGTTGTTGTCGTTGTTTTGGTCGAAGACACAGTTTTGAGCGAGTGCATTGTACTAGTTGTTGTCGATATTAGCAAATCGCTGGTTAGGCAGTACGAGTCGGGGGATGGGCACTGAGCACTCAATGACCCACTTAGCAATGCAAGGGAGAGAGAGGGTGTTCTCTCCTCGTTTACTTGCAGTGATGCAGTTTTTGTTGGTACTGCTGCCTGGCGAGAAGTACGCGTTGTTTTTTGCATGCGAGAGCCGACGCTCGTCTGGTTGCTGTTGCCGGGCTTGGCTCATTTTGGCTTTGGTTACAGTGCTTGTGCTCTTTACCGAGCTGGTGCTCTTATACGTTGACATTTGTTCTTTTCTATTATTTCTATTAATCGGTGTTACACGATTGGATGGTATTCATGGGCAGCACGATCACATTAATCGTAAATTAATTGATTTTACGGCGGAGAAATACAAAAATACGTCTGAAGTCGTTGACGGTTGACGGAAAAAAAAATATATATATATATTTGTAAATCCCAAAATCTATCAGAAATCTATAATTTTGGTCCACAGCGGAAAGAAAAAATTAAATCAAAAAATCAGGTCCCTGGAGCCACTGCTGAATTTCCACAGAGCTATTTACATTGTTAGTCTTGTCCGCAACTTTTAATTTGGTCGGAATCCAGCACCATTGATATCGGAATTTTCTAGTATGCAACGCGATGCATTACAAACTGCTGAAAATTTCGAGGATCCATTTTCAACCATTACAGAACGGTCTTTGAATACGACCGATAGGTGATGTAGTCAATTTTCAGGCGAAGTGTTTTGCTGATTTTTTGGGCCATCCGTATTCCAATAAATGCAGCCTGCAGCTCCATTCGTGGTCCAATGGTGTGACAGGATACCAGACCCAATGGGTCGAAGACGGACATGAGGTAGCTGCAGGTAGCACTTCTTTTTTGGTGGGAGTGATACTCTTAGCAAAACTGAGAATATACTTTAAACGGTGAGAACGGGGTTCCCAATACATACCGAGGATCTTCTCTGTGTCACCGAATTGGACTTTCGAATAATGCAGATTCAACATCAACGAGTTGGCTAAGAACCTTGTCAGAGTTTGATGCCCAGTTTCGAATCCCGAAGCCGCCGGCCTTATGTACTCTGGGAACGAGATTTGCTATTTCCAGAACCTCTTGCTCGCTTTCAATGGTGTCGATATAGTCATCAATATAATGTGCCTTGTGAATAGCTTCGTATACTCGTGGGTACTTCTGGCGATATGGTTTAACGTTCTTGTTTCGCACATAGTGAGCGACGCATGGTTTGCAGCTTATACCGAAAGTCATTGCCTCATGACATATGTGATGGTTTCTCCGCTATCTCTATTGTACCACAAAAATCTCTGTGCCTGTCTATCCTCTGCCCGAATGTGGATTTGATGAAACATCTCAGCGATGTCCCTGCTAACCGCCACTTGGCCCACTTTAAATACCAGAAGGACTTCCAAAAGCTGTGTCAGTAGATCTGCACCTGTGAGAATGAAGTCGCTGCTCCATGAGCTTTGGCGGCTGCATTCCAGACGAGCCTGATATTGTTAGGTTTGTTCGGATTGAGTGCGATGAATATTGGCAAATACCAGATACGTTGGTTAAACGCGCCCATCTCCTACTTAGTCAGTCGGGTTGCGTACCCTTTTTGCTCTAGGTTTTCTACTTGATAAGCGATCTTATCGTTTAGATTGGGTTCTCGCTTAATTTTATTTTTTAAGCAATTCAGACGATTGAGTGCGCCACAAATGTCCCACCTCGAATCGACCATTCACTTTCACGCATGTTTTATCCAGAATGTTCAAGGCACTTTCGTTGTCTTTTGACTGCAGAGTGCGAGGCTTGACTACCTCTTTGCTGATGCTTTCTTTAACAATATCATGTAACTCTTGCCAATCGCATTCACAGTGATGCATAGTCCAGCGCCTGGTCGAACTTGATATGCCCTGAACACCCCAGCTTAACAAACATTTTGAACCAATTGGTTCGTTATGTCTTCCTTCGCGTAATTTAGGAGGGACTGTAATTTTCCAATTTTCTGCGCCAATAAGCAACATAGGCTGAATGCTGTCGTACGATTGTAGTGGCATGTAGTAGTGACATCTTTAAGGTATGAATATTTTCTTTGCAGATCTAGCGCATTCACTGATATTTTAGGTAGAGCCAGGTTGTGAATGGTGTGGACGTTGTTCATGCAATTAAGCTTTTCGCTATTAAAGCCAGAAATTTACAATGATGCTCGTAAGGATGAGCTTTCGCTGTGTGTGGCTTCACTGGTCCATTGCCAGCAGATAGGAACTGGCACGCCCTCTACGCCAAGATTGTTAAAGATCGCCTCGTCTATTGAAGTTACGGAAGAGACCTCGTCTAGGAATCCGTACACCTGAACAGTTTTGTCAGAATTATACGAAAATACTTATTTTTGTTCGTACTGTTATGCGTGCTCACAATGGCCTGATCCGCATTATCTTCATCTATATTAAAAATCTCGAGCGAGCATAAATCTCTTTATGAAGCAAAGGGTGGTGCTTTTTGATGCACCCATTAACGCCACATGCCTCCACCAGCATGGGATTATTGAGGTGAGCCTCCAACTCGCAAGTTTCCATTGTTGCGCACATATTTCGCACAACCAAAGCGAACTCTATGAAGGATTAAAGTCTGTCTTTGGGGGGCGACATTTTTCTCACCTTATCAATCATCCTCTCCAGAATGTGCTCCGGTCTACCAAAGAACATTTTTAGTGTTTTATCGACTTCAGGAACCATTTGAGGAAGAATAAGCTTGTCCTTAACCAGCTCTTGGGCCTTGCCTCCAAGGCACTTCTGCAAGCGTAGCATATATTCTCCGTTTGAAAATCCTGCTACAGAAGAGCTGTGGTCATACGGTCTGATAAACATCGGCCATTCTTCGGGATCCCCATTGAATTTTGGCAAGTCCTTGGGTATCGCTTGTCGTGCAGCCAGTTGAGACTTTAATGTGGTTTCGTTATTATGCGCTGCTGCACCGCACACATCCATAATTTTTTTTTTAAGATTTACTCTTTACGTAGGTGTTTTTACGCAATTGCTATGGCGCCTATTCTTTTATATGTATTCCGCTTCTGATATTTTGCTGTTGTACATCTGAATTCGGGCGAACCAAAAGAAATCACTCGATATTTGCAAAGTTGTGAAATTGTATGTACGCAGCAATTACGTACATATGCAGTGTCGAGTGTCGTTCCGATGTTTTATAGCAAGCCAAATTTCCATGTTGGCTCCAATTTTTTCATAATTCTCAATTAGGTCTTGAACGATATTAACGTAATCGTCACTCTTGCTGTTACCAAGAAAATTTTTTGTAACCAGTCGGAATGAGTTTTTTTCATTCGTAGATAAAATATTTTCAAATCCATCATCTTTTAGTAGTTTTCGAATTTGGGGGCCATAAAATACGCCTTTTTTAACTTCTGCCAGCGACAGGCGTGGAAAAACAGTTTTTAGGTAGCTCATTGATTCACCTTCCGTATCCAGTGCTTTAACAAAATTTTTCATTAGTCCCAGGTTAATGTGTAAAGCCTAGTACTCAGATCCGAAAAAACACCTCGCGAACAGAATCAGGGTTGATATTCGTATGAAACCGATAAGACATTTTTTCGGGACAATACTGTTTTCGAGGTTCTGTACGGAAGTCAGTACTCAGATCAACAAAAAAACGAGAAGGAACGTGTGAGTCGTTGCTGGGGACGCGATTCTACCTATACCCGTACTCAGTCAGTATATACATATTTGAGCTTATGATTTTTTAGAATTTTAAAATACAAAAAATTTTACATTTTACATTTTTATGCTACATCTGATATCTACATCTACAATGTATATTCTACATCTAACATGTAGATTCTACATGTACCATTTAGATTCTACATCTCTGATATCTACATCTACAATGTATATTCTACATCTAACATGTAGATTCTACATGTACCATTTAGATTCTACATCTCTGCTAGGGGTTGCTCGCGCACTGAACGCGGCAGAGTGTGCGAGCGAGAAAGAGAATGAGTAGCGTGTCTTTTGCGGAAGGAGGCGCGGGAAGCAACTGAAAATTAATTTCTTCATTCTGGCCATAACTATGATCCGATCTGATTAAGATTCGACAATCTGGTAGATATAGTCATTCTCTACGATACTGCGCTTTCAGTTTTATCGTATCTTTAAAATATGCTTGCCGGAAGGTGGCGGGGTGAAATTTTGAAATACATTTGTAGCAGTGTGATATCAAATTTGTCTGGAAACAAAATTTGGTTGCCCTAGCGCTTATAGTCTCTGAGATCTAGGCGCTCAACAAGATGGACAGACAGACAGACAGACATGGCTCTATCGCATCGGCTATTGATTTTTATCAAAAATATATGTACATATACACACTATCGGGTCGGAAACATATACATCCACTTTTACCACAAATACAATATACCCCTTAACTCTTGTTGAGTACGGGTATAATTTTGAAATACCCTTGTAGCAGTGTGATATCACATGAGTGAGGAGGAAACAAAAATTGGTTGCTCTAGCTTTTATAGTCTCTGAGATCCAGGCGCTCATCAAGACGGACGGACGGACAGCCGGACATGGCTATATCGACTCGGCTATTGATGCTGATCAAGAATATATATACTTTATGGGGTCGGAAACGTTTCCTTCTCTGCGTTGCACACATCCACTTTTACCACAAATCTAATATACCCCTTAACTCTTTTTTGAGTACGGGTATACACATTTTTAAATCCCGTAATCTATCAGAAAAATTCATTTTGGTCCACAGCGGGAAGAAAAAGTTAAATTTTGTCGAGTAGTTCATTTAGTAAGTGCCTTTTTGTTTAAAAAGTCGGAGAATTGTGTGGGAAGTGCTAAATAAATTTTTGATTTGTTTTGAAAATTGTTTTGTGTGAGTATTATCATGAGTAATACATATATGTGTCCAGATTAATAGAGATGCCGCAACTAAGAATATCTAATCTTTCCCCACGGAGCCTTAAAGCAATTAGGCTACGGAACAGTGCGAACCAATAAAAAGTGCGCCGCGTTGATGTCTCTTTGCCTTGATGGCAAAGTGAAATTGTAAATCAATCGTAATACTTAGATTAGAAGATAGTTTTCAATTTTCAATTTCGATTAACTGAAGATGACGGAAAGAGTATGGAATACAATTCACAATTCAAAACACAGTTAGGTGCCCTTGCACCTTACACTAGACTAAGATTTAAAAATCAAATTCAATTTAAAATAAAATAACACGAACATTAGCAGAAGAAAAAAAATCAATATATGTAACCACTTATTAGTATGTCATATTAAAAGATTCATTTAGATCTAAGTTTAATCCCAAACTAATGTGACACCTAGTGACTAGTGCTCTAATTATAAGCACCTTGCTTGTAGCACTAGGAAATATAATAAACAAACAATACAATACAATACAATACAATATTAGGTATTTTGTACCCTTCAATTATGGCAAAAATTAATTTGTATTGAACGTGTTATTCGACTCACTTCTGATCCATGCAACCACAATGTGCCACAGTGAAGAGTGGCCGGGTATGGCTAGAAATGATTTTCATGGTTTTTTAATTTTTTGAGTTTTTCTCCGTCTAGAATGTCAAAGTAACTATTAAAACCATTGGAAAAAGTGACCGCGACTCGGGAAATCACGGCGGGAAACATTAGTTTTGTTTTATGAAGTACGCCTTTCCAGGGCTATCAAACATTTACTTGATTTTTTGTATGGAAAGTGTTACATAAATCAAAAATTTAATTCAGACGCAACCTCAAATATCAAATCTGCGGTTCTATGTGAATAAACTTCAACTGGCAGCAAACATGACAGTTGCATTGTTGAGCGACCCATCTGATGAAGATTTATTCAAGCAAATGTCTACTATCGGTAATGGCCGTGTTCTTGCCACCGAAACGAGCAATTTTTCTCATCGATAGACTAGCTTATCAGCAAAGTATTCCCGAACATCATTGCTAACCACAAAAATAACAAATGTTTTAGCGAGCATGCAATTTAGGCGGCTAAAAATACAGAATCAAATCGTTGGTACACTGCAATCAGCCACTAATTATCCAACTGAATTTTTAAACCCCTTGGATGTGCCTGGTTTACCACAGCATAATTTACAACTGAAGGCAGGCTCGGTAGTCATCATGCTTCGAAATCTAAACACACCAAAACTATGCAATGGAACTGATGAGTAATGTGATTTAAGCGACGATACTCAAAGGAAAATTTAAAGATGAGTTAGTCCTTATTCCGAGGATTTCAATGATCCAAACGGATATGCCCATTGAGTTTAAACGAATTCAGTTCCCGATTCGTCTTGCCTTCGCCATGAAGATTAATAAATCACAAGGCCAATCCGTAAACTTTGAAAATCCATGTTTTTCTCAGAGCCAGTTGTAAATGGCATGTTCGAGTGTCGGCAAATCATCCGCTTTATTTGTTCTTGCGCCTGGTGCAAAAAAAAAAACAAAAATCTAGTATATAGCAAGGTGCTTCAATGAAGAGCTGATTTCGATTCCATTAAATAATTTTATAGAAATTTGAACTATCTATGTTTTATTATCACTCTGAGGTTGTCAGTTCATGGTTGGTGGTGGGTCCGGCACAACTAATTGCAAACATTTTTTGTTAACTCCATTTACGTCCATGTCAACTAGCGAATTTCTCGTTTATTTAGCCAATTCCTATACTTTTAATCATTTGCCATTTCTTCTTGATACACACAGCGTTGTTAAACTTTGACGTGTAGAAGGTGGTCTTGGCAGAGTTTATTAGTTTATTAGTTTATTAGTATATTAAAGTG
Source organism: Drosophila obscura (assembly GCF_018151105.1). NCBI lineage: Eukaryota > Metazoa > Arthropoda > Insecta > Diptera > Drosophilidae > Drosophila > Drosophila obscura. The sequence continues at coordinate 1,606,298 of NW_024542721.1, forward strand.
GCTTACAGTCTTGTATCTTTTAAATTTTGTAAAGACGTCATTTCGTTTGATGATGCCAGCTTTATCTCCGGGTTGAACCATGAGTTATCTGTTTGTTTTACTGTCTTTCGCTTAAGAGGTACTTACATGTTAACTGTAAAGATAGTCAATGATAGTCAAAATCGAAAAAGAATAGGTCTAGTATTGTGTTTCTGGTTTTTGTAAAGTGTGTGGGGAGCTGGTGGTTCACTATATTTAATTCAAGGCTCAACATGCTATCTGTTAATGAGGATTCTCGAAGAATATCACAATTAAAGTCACCTGCTAGGATTACGTCTTTATAAGTTAAGGAAATGTCAGTAATAAGTGATGTCATGTCTGAGTAGTCAATGTTTCGATTTGGTCGATATATGCCACCAAAAAGCAACTTCTTTTCTCTTGATGGTGATCGTTAGATCACATCGTGATCCTTAGAAATACATATGTATTCCATAGCGCTATCTGGTCTTTGCTTACAGAGTAGTTGTGCGGATATCTTGTTATTTATGTATATTGCAACGCCCCCGGCATGCTCTACACGATCAGAACGAAATACATTGTTACCTCTACATTCAATAAACGAGTCACTTAAGTCGGTGACAAACCAAGTCTCTGCCACACATATGTATAACATCCACACCAGAGTCGATAAAAATATGGCAGATTTGAAGACCCTATTTTTGCTTCACCAGAATTCTGAGGACCTGAGATGTATTCACATTGGTTATTTCTCATGAACCATCCATATCAAATGTGTTTTAACATAACGAATAATTTCATTACGGTAAGTACAGTTAAGCCCACTTAAAAATAGAATACAGGAAGGTGGTAAGAATGGTAATACTTATAGCTAACATGAAAAATTTGCTTATAGTTATATTATTGACGAAACGAGCTATTCTTGCCTCCAGCTACAGCTCTTAGTAGCAGATCTCACTTTCTTGGCTCACTTTGACATGAACCGTTCCCCTATGCGTAAACGCGGACTGAAGCTTCCAATGCTTCTTCATTCTTAGAGCTTTAAAAATCTGATAGTTTTCCCTGGTAAGCTTCTCGTTGACATATACTGGCGCTGGTGAGATTAGGACGAGTACCTGCAGAATTAGGGGCTGCTTGGTTTCCCGCCTGTACATGCCGATGTTACGCAGTAATGCCGCCTTGTCGCGCTCCCCTTCCAGCTTGATGATGTGGTTAACGATGGAGTGGGGAAAATTTTTGTTTGGCCTCATACGATAAATATCCCTAATAGCAGGCGCAGGCGTGTGATTTAGGCTATTGAAGATATGCTTCAGCTTTTCACCTTCGACGTTCGGAACTCCATGGATCCTCAGGTCGCATGCGACATTGGCCTTAGCCTGTGCATCGAGTCTTAACGTAAGCTGAGCTTTTAGATCCTCTACCTTTTTCTTAAGGTTTTGAGTCACACCTAGCATAATTTCTAGAAACTGGACTCTGTGTGAGATTCTGGATCTCACAGCCATACTATTAAGCTTGCTTGTTAGCAAACTTAACAGCCGCACTTCTGACTCATTCATCTTCGTTGAAATGAAACTGGCTTGCACCTCAAATCGTTGGTTCAGAAGCTGAACCAATTCCGGGGCAGGCGTTTCTGATGTATGCGGTCTGTTAATGTGTGTTTGTGTGTGTGTTTTGGTATGCATACGGTACATAAACCGTCTACAAATTTGTCGTCGCAACTAGAACTTGAACCAGTTGGACTGCGGAGAGGGTTTCCTACGTCGAGCAAATGAGGGTCTGAAGACACGGCGACAGCCTCTGTTGATTGCAGTTGTAGAGAATGAGTGAACAGGCAGTGATGGTACTGTTTCTGATACTGATTTTATTCAACAAACTTAATTTCTATTTATAGGTAACAAAAGGTACAGAAAGTGCTGAGTCTAGTAAGAATATGGTAAAAGGGAATTGGAATTAATATTGAATTAATTTGGATTTAATATGATATTGTGTTATTGGGCAATTGTGATAGTCAGCAATTGCACCAGTGTTTTTGCCCTCTGAAGAGCGATCGCATGGTTGGCAGAAATTGCTGCAGAAGCGGTTATTGTTGACTCACCTACAATGCTTTGTCGTTTGTTATTATGTCTCCCGTTACATGGGTCGACCTGACTTATTCGATAAGTGTATATTATGTAATATTAATTACTGCATAAATATGCGACTGAACATTCTCCCGGCCGTTGAACTGGTGTTCAACCATCGCCCAAATCGATTTGATGATGCTGCACTGTGTTGAGATGGTGTGGCAGCCTTTGTTGGTTGATTGCCACTAATTGCAGGAGTAAATCTTCCAATTCTTGAAGATAGTCTGATGTCTGGTTCTCCAATTGTACAGTTGCTGGCGAAGGGGGTGTCGTTGGTAAGCGTATGTCCCCAAATCGAGTGTAGGTTGATTTGACTTCACTGATTGTTGTGCTGAAGGTACTGATGCTTATTTCTGTATTGCGAGCAGTGCATCCAGGTGACAGTGAGAGCAAGCCAGTTCCTTCTAGTTGTATGGTTGACGGAGACCCGTTGCAAACTGCCTGAAGTCTCATTGTAGAGTGTGTTGCAAAAATCCATTTATTTGCTTGCTGAGTTTTGGACCACACCATATCCGCCTTCGTGTGGGTCACTTCACATAATGTTTTATTGTTAAACAACTGAAACTCACAGCGATTGTCGACATTGAAGACTGTTTGATGATCAAAGCAGATGTATTCTGCGTTGAGAATTAAAAGCAGCGTCGAAATTCTCCTGGAGTACATCCCATGAATTGATCTCGGTAAGTGTTTACAGTGATTATGGTCGTTTTGAGATTGAACAAGCTCCAACTTGTTGAGTCCAGGACCGGAATCGGCATGATACTGAAAACTTCGAGCTGAAATGTTGAAACTAACGGTAGTGTCACCTTGAAAATGACGTGTGTGGTAGTCAGTGTTCCTTCGGCTCGCATTAGCCTGTATAATTGTATCACATTTTGTGTTGTGACAGGCAACATTTGATCAGCTGGCAAGTGATCCCGGATTTGGTCTAGTTGCTCTCTTAATTGCTCAGGAGATACTAGCGTTGGGCTTATTGTCCGATGGTGAATGCCGATTAATACATCAGATATGTCAGACTGCATACTTTGAAGACTCGTTGTCAGCAGAGTTAGTTGTGCATATCTTTGTGCTGTGAGCCCTAGGTATGACTGAATTAGATGATCGCCATGATATGTTCCTCTTTCTCGGCTGATGGTTGCCACTTGTTGTTCCAATACCTTTAGGCGGTTGTCCATGGCTGACTTATCCTTCCCGATCACGTTCATTGTGGAGTCGACAATTGACGTTTGATTTCGTAGTAGATGTAGCAGAAAGTCTTCGTTGGTTTGTACCTTTTCGATTACTTTGGCCATTTTCTCAGCATATGTAGAGTCAAGTACACCGAATAGCTGGTGTGCCACGTTTCCTACTATATCCAGCGGTGATCTGCGTTGTCGAGAGGCCTTCATTAGCATATTTCCTGTTTGTAGTTCTTTGTACAAATGTTGAAAGTGTTGAAATATGGAGTTGCACGCTGGAACATTTTTTAGTTCAGGGCACATGTGTCTTAGTTCGGACATTCCGGCTGACATGACTTGCATATCCTTCCAATATGGATCCAAGCCGTAGTATACAATCATGGTCCATTCGGAAGTGGTCATTCTCTCATTCTCATAGAATATTCCAGGCTTGTTTGCAAATTGCGTCACATTTATTGATTGTGAAAATGCTAATGGCAGCATGAGAAGTAACACTACCAATGTGGATGTTAATGTAGGTAATGATAACCTTTTTCGCTGTGTTGGTGGCTCCTCTATTTCCGCAATGTCTTGAATAGCATTTTTGGAGCGTTTTGTTGCTACCTCCTCTGAGAATAATGGGGCGAGACGACTGATGGGGCGTTTGTATACACCGGACGATGTTTTGACATCAACCACTCGTACATGGTTGTCTTGCCCAGGATAAGTTTTGATGATGCGACCCATTGGCCACTTCATTACTGGAAGGTTGTCTTCCTTCACCAAAACTAATAATCCTTCGGTCACGTTTGGAGCGGTGGTTTTCCATTTATGGCGAGTTTGTAGTTCGTGGAGGTATTCCGTAGACCATTGTTTCCAAACTGCATGTTTTAAGCGTGAAACCAATTCCCAGCGCTTAACCAGAGTTTTCTCTTGACGATCGGTGTTGACGTCAGGTGCTGCGGTCAAAGGTTCACCGATCAGGAAATGCCCTGGAGTAAGCGCACTTGTATCCGTTGGATCATTTGACATTGGAGTTATGGGTCGGGAGTTGAGAATTGCTTCAATTTCGATTATGACTGTGTTCAGCTCCTCAAACGTCAAGGATGCTGTTTCTGTGGTTGTAACTAGCAGCCTTTTCGCTGAGTTTAGCGCAGCTTCCCAGAGGCCGCCAAACGATGGGGCCCGAGGAGGAATGAATTTAAAATCCACTTGTTTTTTGTTGCAATGATTTGTGATCAGAGCATGTGCCTTTTCGCTAAATATTGCTTCTTTCAATTCCTTTAGCTTGTTATTTGCGCCGACGAAATTTGTTGCGTTGTCGCAATGAATAGTCTGACACTTCCCGCGTCTGCTAAGGAATCGCCGGAGTGCTGCCAAGAATGCATCTGTGGTTAAGTCACTTACTAACTCCAGATGTACAGCCTTTGTGGAGAAGCAGCAGAATACGGCAATGTATGCCTTATCTGGCCGTTTTCCTCGGATTTTATGGTGGATCATAATTGGTCCACAGTAGTCAACGCCTGCATTAAGGAATGGGCGTGCTTGCGTGACTCTTTGTGCTGGAAGATTGCCCATGATCTGGTGCATCAGCTTTGGTCTGGCTCTGGTGCATCTAATACAGCTATGTATGATGCTTCTAGCCATCGTCTTGTCGTTGATAATCCAATATTGTTGTCTTGCGATTGCCCTTAATGCTTGGGCACCGCAATGCAGATTTTCCTCATGAAGCTCTCGCATAATCATGTTGACTATTGGGTCGTTGTACGGTAGCAGGATTGGATGTTTTGCGTTGAACGGAATTTGAGCTTCTTCGAGTCTTCCGCCAACTCGGATGAGCTCATCATCTCCTAGTAAGGGAGATAACGAAATGATCGAACTCTTTTTATCCACTGTTTTATAGCGTTTTAATTGTTTTAAATCCGCTGTGAACTCAACTTGTTGAATCGTTTGTAGGATCATAGTGCGAGCACGCCTTAGTTCTCCTGCGCAAAGTGTCGTTGTAGGTGCTCTATTAGTTTTGTAGCAGAAGCGAAACATGTACGCTACAATACGTTGTAGTTTGTTGAACGAGTTTCTATGTCTGCATGTGTATAACTCTTCTCCGAGAGAGCTAGATGCGATTGGCAAGCTGACATGCTTAGCCTTTCTCTCGAGATTGCTGGGCTCAATGATGGGTGGTTTTGTCCATTTATCTCCTGATCCGTGCAAGAATATTAGTCCGTATAGCCATAGACTATGATCCCTTAGCTTGCTTGCTAGGATTCCTCTTGAAAGGACATCTGCTGCGTTGTTGGCTGATGAAACATGACGCCATTGTAATTGGTTAGTCAATGCCTGGATTTTGGCGATTCGATTTGCCACGAATGTGTGGTATGTGGACGCCGATGCGTTAATCCAGGACAGTACAACGGTGGAATCAGTCCAGAAGCTTCCTGATACTGTGTCAAGATTCATAACTCGATTTGTGAGTTCGGCACCTAAAACTGCAGCGCAGCGCAAATATTTTTGCCTTGACTATCACCGGGGCAAAGAGACCCAGTGGGTCAAAGATTTGGGCCAATTCTGAGCACACGACCCTTTTGGTGATGCGTGTTGCTTGGCTTTTTGTGGTTCGTCCTCGCAGTTGGTCTTGACAACGTCCTCTTTAGGGATTCCTTGCAAGAGCTGGTCGTTGTTGGAGCACCATTTGCGAAGTTTAAGGCCGAACGGTAGCAAAATTTTATTAAGTTCTTGTTGAACTTGTATAGCTTCCTGAATGGTATCCGCGCCAGTAAGACAGTCGTCCACATAGAAATCGTTCTTCAATGCAGCAGATCCAATAGGTAATCTTTTTTGGCTCCGAGTTGCCAAATGATCCAGACATTTCGTTGCCAGGAATGGAGCAGATGTGGTCCCATATGTGACTGTTTTTAAGCGATAGTACCTGATATCTTCAGATGGATTGTTTCTCCAGACTATCATCTGATGAAATTGATCCTCTGGATTTATCCACACTTGTCGGTACATTTTCTCGATGTCCGCTGTGAATACGTGAATACTTATGTATACGAAAACGTAGTAGAATGGACATAAGTTCACTCTGAACTGTGGGTCCGGCATGCAGAATGTCGTTTAGAGACTTTCCACTTGTTGATTTACATGATGCATCAAACACGACCCGTAACTTTGTGCTGGTGCTCTCAGGTTTGAGTACACAGTGGTGTGGTATGAAGTAGTGTCCCTCCGGCACTTGAGTTGCTGGGACCATCTTCATGTGTCCAAGTCCTTCATATTCATTCATAAATTCCACATAGCCTTTCCAGGTGTCTGGTGAAATCCGTCGCTCTAATGCCAGTAATCGTTTTGTTGCAGTTTCCAAAGACCCCCCCAGGGCTGAAGAGTGTTCGGAAAAAGGGAGTTTTACTATCAACCTGCCATCCGATGCTGTTTGTAAGTTCTCTATAAAGTGAGCTTCGCAATGTGCTTCGATTGGCGTGCGTGGTTTTTTTTCCGTCTCTAAGTTGTCCAGAGTCCAGAATTTTTCCATTAGCTCGTTGAGTCCAATTGCACAAATGGATGCGGAGTTGTGTGCAGACCTGATTTTTCCTGCCACAATCCATCCCAATTTTGTATTTTGCAGCAACGGGCCTCCTGAATTTGGCTGTTTTCATCTGGGAGTAGAAGCGAATAAAAGTGCTCTGCTCCGATGAGCATGTCGACTTTTCCCGGCTTATAGAAATCCGGATCTGCCAGTGGGCAATTGTTTGGTATGTTCAAGTTCATTTCATTGAGTGCCTGCGCTGGTTGATCAGCAATTATCTGAGGTAGTACGAATGCTTCAATTCTTTGCGTAAATCCGCCGTGAAGGGATTTTATTTGCACATTTACTCGTGCTCTGCTGGTCTTTGACTGACCTCCAATTCCTTCGATGCGTAATGTTGTATCATTAAGTTTTACTGACAACATTGATGCCATTCGCTCAGAGATCAGGTTGATCTGTGATCCTGAATCCAGCAAGGCTCTGAATTTGGCTCTCTGTCCATTGTTTGCTTCTACTGCTACTTTTGCTGTAGCTAACAGGTTGTAATTATTGTTACTTGCTGCGCCAACCGTCGGTGCTCTTGGTTCTGTACTTACGCCCGATGGTATGTCCAAGTGTATTGTGTTTTTTGTCGCATTTGAAATATGTCCGACCTGGGCATGCATTTGTTTTGTGGCTTGTTTTAAAACAGTTGACAGACAATTTCTGCTTTTGTACCCAATTTAGTCGTTCTGATGGTGATTTGGAGCGAAACTCATCGCATCCGTAGAGCCAATGGCTTGCCTTCTTGCAGAATGAGCAGAGAGGCGTCTTCGATTTTCCAGTGTTTACTGTTGCACATGTTGTGCCTTTTGGCTCTTTCCTTGACATTTGTGTCTTTTTGCCTGTTCCTAGAACTCGAACTCTTTGTTCTAGGAACTGAAGCATTGTGTCCAAGGCCTGTATTGAGCTTCCTTTGAGCTTCCCAATGATTGCTCGTACAAGGCTCTGTTAGTGACATCCAGCTTATTTTTGATGACGGCAATCAATATTGGATCCCATGTGGATATATTGATGCCCAATCCCTTTAGTGATGCCAGGGATTCGATAGTTGTAACGTACAACTCTTTTAATGACTTGGAGTCGTCATTAACTGTGTTATAATTTAGGAAGCGGTTTAATACCGTGCTAGCGACGTCTCTGGGATTGTTGTATGTATCAATCAGAATTTCCCAGGCGCTCAAATCGTTTTCTTCCTTTAGATCGATATGTCGGATCAATCTTTCTGCCTCTCCAGTTACGGTTGTTTTCAGATACCACATCTTCCGAACTGTGGGCATGTTTGTTTCATGTATCATACATGAAAACAGGTCATAGAACTGGGACCATTTTAGTATGTCCCCATCAAACTTGGGAATGTAAATGCGTGGAAGCTGCACGTCATTATTGTTTGATGTGGCTGGTTTTGCCAATGCACTTTGAACCTCTTTTTCCAGGGTCAGGTAGGCTTCCATGTTGTATCCTCCTTCCTCTGGGTTATCGTATTCTTCGTGGATAGTAAAATGGACTTCTTGTGCTTGAGTCCATAGTGATTTTATCAAATCACTTGATGTACGTCCTCCCGCCTCTGAGAATTGTCTCAGAATGCGTTTTATGGACGCTAGTGAAGGCAGTTTTCTGTAAGCCTCCGTTGGATGCTGGCTCTGATCATTCGATTGTGGTTCGACATTTTTACCCACATGAGCACTTGATGCCTGATTTAGCTTGTCCATGCTTTCAGTAAACATCGCAACGTACGTTTTTAGTGTTTTACGCAAGTCCTCACGAAATTTAACGTAGTGGTCGGTCTTATATGCCTTTGATATCTTGGTGTCGATTTCGTTAAATCTATTCCATGCATCCTCGAGAGCCGCCTTTTTTGTTTGGAAGTACGTTATATTCTGTTTCCTTTCTGGAGAGTCTTTTTTGAAGTTCCTAATTATCTTCGAAATTTCATCTCCAATTTCTTGCTGCTCTTTTAATGCCTCTGTGGCGGCAGCGTGTTCCTCCTTGTGGGAATCCATTTTGCCTCTTACTTATACTTTGACCCGTTGGGAGTATTTTATTCGCTTTGCAGCTGGATACGCTCCTATTCGCAACCGATGTGGTTCAAAGTATAAGTACAGACGACGTACTGAATGGAGGTTTTGTGCTGGTGAAACGCACTTGTGATCTTGATATTATTAATCGTTGATCTTGTTGGCTTATGATCTGAAAGTGACAGATCTGCCAATTTGTTCTACTTATTGGTAGGAGATTCTACCGTAAGTATGTGGCTTGTTGCCAGTTTGTGTTGAAAAGTCCTGGTGACTTCTTCAGTGTGATCTGCAGGTTTTTCCTGCGTCGGGGTCACCAAATGTTAATGTGTGTGTTTTGGTATGCATACGGTACATAAACCGTCCACAAATTTGCAGTTGGACTGCGGAGAGGGTTTGCTACGTCGAGCAAATGAGGGTCTGAAGACACGGCGACAGCCTCTGTTGATTGCAGTTGTAGAGAATGAGTGAACAGGCAGTGATGGTACTGTTTCTGATACTGATTTTATTCAACAAACTTAATTTCTATTTATAGGTAACAAAAGGTACAGAAAGTGCTGAGTCTAGTAAGAATATGGTAAAAGGGAATTGGAATTAATATTGAATTAATTTGGATTTAATATGATATTGTGTTATTGGGCAATTGTGATAGTCAGCAATTGCACCAGTGTTTTTGCCCTCTGACGAGCGATCGCATGGTTGGCAGAAATTGCTGCAGAAGCGGTTATTGTTGACTCAGCTACAATGCTTTGTCGTTTGTTATTATGTCTCCCGTTACATGGGTCGACCTGACTTATTCGATAAGTGTATATTATGTAATATTAATTACTGCATAAATATGCGACTGAACAGGTTGTGCATAAAAATCACACCAAGCCTTTTTCTACGACTAACTAAGGTTGGAAGGTCTATTAAAAGCAATCTACGAGGATAAGATGGCAAGTTTTTCTGGACTAATTTTATACGGTCCTGGTGTACTTTGTACTGGGGGCACCATACACAAGAGCCGTACTCTAAAATCGGACGAACAAGCGAGATGTAGAGAGTCTTCGTTATATAGGGGTCGTCAAATTCCTTTGACCACCTCTTTAGAAACCCAACCACACGCATGGCTTGGTAGAAATGTGTTCAGAAAACTTTAACTTTGAGTCTAATTTAACACCAAGATCATCAACCAAGGTAATTCTCTCAAGAGAACCACCGCAGAGGCTATAAGGAGCCAAAAGGGGTCTGGAGCGATGAAATGTCATTACTTTGCATTTCGAGGCATTTAGGTGTAACATATTTGCACAACACCAGGACTGAAAGTTATTGAGATTGGATTGCAAGCGAGAGTGAAATGAAATGTCCTTATACTGGACACAAAGTTTAACATCATCCGGATACATGAGTACTCGAGAGTTTGTTAATACTGAAGGCAGATCATTAATAAAGAGTGTGAATAGCAGGGGGCCTAGATGGCTGCCCTGTGGTACTCCAGAAGTAACCTTAACTGGTGAAGAGAAGGAATTTTTGAAGAGGACTCTTTGAGACCTAAAACGAAGGTAGCTAGAAATCCATCTCAAAAGATTAGGCGGAAACCCTAAAAGGTTAAGTTTTTGTGCTAAAAGGGAATGGTTTACAGAATCGAATGCTTTACTAAAATCTGTGTAAATGACATCCGTCTGCAAGTTACCTTGAAAGCCTTTAAAGATAAAAGAGGTAAACTCTAATAAATTTGTGGTTGTTGATCGTCGCCTTATAAATCCGTGCTGGGACGGAGATATAAGTGATTTGCAGAGATGTTGCAAGTGCCGAGTTAAAATTTTTTCAAACATTTTAGGAATAGCGGATAACTTAGATATACCTCTATAATTATTTGCATCAGACTTGCTACCTTTCTTATGGAGCGGAATAATAAAAGATTCCTTCCAGATGGGGGGGAAGCATGAAGAGTTAATGAATAGGGTGAATAGTTTAAGCAAGGGTCCACACAGAGCGTCGGCACAGTACCTAAGTACACAGCCGGGAACTCCGTCGGGACCTGGTGAAAACACCGGCTTAACTAGTCGAAGATCATGAAGCAGTGAGCTTTCATTTAACAAGGGGCTGAAGATGCCATTCGACCTTGGTAAACTGTATGGATACAGCTGACCAGAGTAGCTTTCATAAGAATAGGTTGTTTGGAAAAATTTGGCAAAAAGATCGGCAATTGCCTGAACATTGTTTGCTGACATATTGAGAAATGATAGCGAGGATGGATGTGCGGACGTTCTACGCTTACTATTTACGAAGCTGTAAAACTGTAGGGTCCTGTGAAAATCGTATCCTGCATCGAGATAGGTAGTTTTTATAGCATTGAGCGTTAAGAACGGAGAAATTTGACCGAGCTATTACATAGTGAGAAAGAGAAGAGGAAGAACCAACATCTCGAAATTTTTTATAAAGTCTTGATTTTCTAAATATCTAAATTTTTTAGACTGGATAACTCTTTGGTAAACCAAGGAGGCTTTCCAGATCTAACCGGACAAGAAAGTGGGACACAAGAATCAAAAATGTGTCAAGTACATTGTAAAAAATGTTTGTGCCTTTCATAACGTCAGTGCACAAGTACAGAGCGGACCAATCAAAATCCCTAATAAGGTTATTAAGCTTCGTAAACTCGGCTTTACGAAAGCAGCGGACACGCTCAGATAGCCTACCCGTTCGATCCAATACAGTAGGCCCAATATTGACCAACACTTCGAATTTAGGATGGTAGGAGTCTTCAGTTATAGTGAGCGGAAGGGCTCGGGTTAACAACGCTATGGTCGGATCCGAGACAAAGCACAGATCAAGCATTCGACCCAAGGAATTTTTCACATGTTTGACTTGAGACAGGGAAAGGTCTAGCAAGCCGTCGATAAAGTCATGTCGTGACATGGGCACAAGGTTATTAGACTCGTTTACCGAAGACCAAACAGTACCTGGCAAATTAAAATCACCAAGAACTATCATATGGTCTTTATCTGATAGCGAGCAAGAAACAGTTTTTAAAGCGGACAGGTGATGCTCGTATATTAAGATATCCGAGGAAGGTGGAATATACGAGCAAGTAATGAAAATGGAAAAGCCTGGGAGAATCAGTTTTACGCACAGGAATTCCAGTTCTTGTTGAATCTGGACCATGAAATGTTCCGACGTGAAGTTTGAGTCCACTGCAATAAGGACCCCACCTCCACGTCGAGACAAACGGTCATTTCTAAAAATTTTGTACCGACCTGCCAAAACTTCGGAACTAAGGATGTCCGGCTTTAACCAGGTCTCGGTGAACACAATAACGTGGGATGAGAATGCGAGACTCTCAAGGAAAAGAGTGCTGAGCTTACTACACAAGCCTCTAGCATTCTGGTAGGTAACTACAAGAGAGGAAGTTAGTTTTTTGGATGGGTGGAAGTAGAGGTGGAAGATGAGGATGGAGATGGATCACTGGTCTGAATGCTAGGAAGAGTAATGGGAGGCCTATTCTTTTACTTAGCCTTAAACTCTTTAACCACCAAATGCTCGCGTCCCTCGCCGAAAGTCCCCACAACAACTACAAATTTATTGTAGCAGACCCTGGACAGACTGAGTTTACCCCAGCCTAAAATAGGTTCTTTATAAATTGGTATTTGCTGAATCTGCATAGCGGAAGGTGACGGCTGAATGTAGATCAGAATAGTTAGGGGGATCGAGAATTTTGTGCTGTCTCCTCTGATTGCGAAATAACGCAAGATGTGGGGAGACCGAGAATTTTGTGCTGTCTTCGCTGATTGCGAAATAACGCAAGAGGTGGGGTGTTTTAAATTGTTGTGTGGACAAGCAGGGGTAGAATTTTTGATCGAGAGTGTGCGTTGCTTAAGACTATTTTATTTTCCGGAGGTGCTGACAAACCGCTATTTGTGGAGATCTGTGAATATCAGTTTGATTATTGTTCCCGACCAGCGCGGATGCGCTGAAACCACACTGGCTTGAGGCATGGTTCGTTACACTGCAATGCTGTTGTTTCGTCATGTCATCGTCTTAGTCAATGTTTTATGTTAAGATTATTTTGAATTCTTAAAGCCTAGTGTAAGTAGGTTAGGGCAAGGCGGGAGCGCAATTATTTACGGGATTTTTGTAAAAATTTCGACAAAAAAATATCGCACTATGGCACGCATTTCCATAGAATAGTATTACTCACAGAATCTGGGGCAGCTACAGAGGACAACGCAGAGGACGCCCTCACTAACTGCGCGGCCCAAGTACTAGCGACGGGTAGCCCCACCTTTTACCCAAGTAGTCGTCGTTCCACACCCTTAAGCCTGGACTTTTTCGTCTACAAGTCGATCCCCAGCAACCTGCTCTCAGTCTGTGAGGAGCACGAGCTAAGCTCTGACCACTTACCATTAATCGCGAAACTAACGGCTACACTCCAGATGATCCCTGCCAAGATGAGGATACTCAAGACTGGAACAAACACAGCCATGTTAAAAGAAATTCAGGAACCTAAACACGGAGATTCGGACAACCAAGGAAGTGGAAGGGCCATTGACTCATTTGTGGCCAAGGTCTGCGAGGCTGCTGCAGCTGCTGCCCCACAAGGTCACCTATCCACTTAACCGTCGCGTACTCGAAGTCACAATAGCGGGACGTCGAGGGAAGTAGAAGGACTACTGCTTCTAAAAAAAAGGCTAAGGAAAGAATTCCTTCGCACCAATGACCGCAGGGTGGAGCGCAGCCAACAGACTGAGGAAAAAGCTATCACGAGCCGATACAAACGACAATCCACCACCAACTTCCCAGTAAGAAAGGCAGATGGCTCATGGTCGAGGTCAGCAGCGGACCGGGTGGCAGCCTTTGCAGATGAGCTGAAGTGCAGATTCAGACCATTCAAGACTTCCTTAGCGAGGAGACCTCCCGGTGGCCCCAATCACACTCCAGGAACTAAAGACGGAAATACGCATGCTCAAAAATAAAAAGGGCCCAGGAAAGGACAATATAGATAACAGAGTGGCAAAATTACTGCCACTCAGAGCGCTTTTGTACCTGTTACAAATACTGAATGCAACGTTGAGGTTGGGACACTTCCCCAAAGCATGGAAAGCCGCGCAGGTTGTCATGCTGCATAAGCCCGGAAAATTCCCGGAAGACCTGGCCAATTACTGGCCAATCAGCCTGCTCCCGACTTTTGGGAAGCTCCTGGAGCGCTGCATTCTTTGCAGATTATTGGACAGCCCATCCGTAAATCGAGCTATCCCTAATCACCAATTCAGGCTGAGGCATGGTACTCCGGAGCAACTGCATAGGGTGGTGGAGCATATCTGCTTCCACAAGAAGCAGTTCGTTGTAGCAGCGTACCTGGACATCCAGCAAGCATTCGACAGAGTTTTGCACGACGGATTATTTGCGAAGATAAAACCCCTGATAAACCCCCAGCTGTTCCTGATTGTTGGAAGCTTCCTAATGGAAAGAACGTTCCAAGTCGCACAGAGCGGAGCTATTTCCACGGTGAAGGTAATTGAAGCCGGAGTCCCGCAAGGCAGCGTGCTAGGGCCAACGCTGTACAGCCTTTTCACGCACGATATGCCTAAGAATAGCGTTGACAATACGGCTGGTACGTATGTGATGTGATGTGATGTGATTGCCACATTTGCCGACGACACAACAGTCCTGTCAAGGGCCAACTGCGCTTACGACGCCACGGACAACCTCCAGCGGTACCTTGAAAGGTTTGAGAACTGGGCATGTAGGTGGAATATCAGTGTGAACCCTGAGAAGTGTGTTGTGGCGAACTGTTGGAGCAGCGGAAGAAACATAAGTACCTGGGAATCTCGCTGGACACCCGCCTGATCTTTGCCAGCCACTCACGGATGGTCAGAACGCCTTGGAAAGCAAGGCTAGGAAACTCTACTGGTTTCTTAAGCCTAACAACAAGCTCAGCCTGGCCAACAAGATCCGCATATATAAGGTAATCCTGGCGCCTGCATGGAGGTATGGCATCCAGGTCTATGGTATCGCAGCGAAAACGAACCTGGACAAGATCAGGGTGTTTCAGAACAAGACCCTCCGAAATATCTGTGGTGCTGACCAAACTAAAGAGCCACCCGAACGTCTTCGCTAGAAGATTGGTAAGGAACAAAACCAGGCGAAGGCTAAACTGCACCCATCCGTCCGACGTGGCCACCAGGAACATATAAATTATTGTTGCATAATCTCCGTTGTCGTCCGTTGGTCCCGCATTTAACTTAAAATAGTAAATTGTAAATAGAAATTGTCATTGATCCTTAACAAAAGTTGCTAATCAATAGTTACATTACGTTAAGTAATTGTACTTTATTATCTGTGATAATTGATACAATAAACCTACATAATAAACCCTGAAAAAAAAACTCATTTAAAACCAGAAGATTATACGAACCCTGATAAAGCAGTAAAAGTGGGTTTGTTTTTTGCAAAATATAAATCAATATGAGTAATAATATTCTATGGGAATGCGTATGGGAGTGAGATATATTATCTTTCGACATTTTTCAAAAATCACGTTGCAAACCCTGTGCTTTGCGCTCTACACAACATTTAACACTCAACCCTGTTATTCTTTTTTTGTTTCGATTGTTAACCGGTCTTCGAGAAAACCTTCTACAACTTTATCAGGTGGTTAACTTTATCCCTACGACAACTAACCGGTACCGTAACCGGAAGTCGAGAAACCGGCCCTAAAAATGTAAAATTATGCTGATCCAGATAAATAAAAAAATAAATAACCTTTCCAAAAATGTCTTTAAGTGTAATGTGTTTTAGTGGTGTATCCAACCAAATCTATAGCCATAGAACTAGAGAATTAACAATTTAAATTATTAACAAAAAAAAAATGATTTTAAAATTTCAGACAAAATTCCTGCTCGCTTGGTGCTGTATTTTCTTTCATGGTCTGGTTTTCTTGTATCATTTATGATGCGTAATGATATGAATTTTGCTTTGATTGCCATATATCCAAAAGATAATACGAACCAGAACACAACTAATACCTCGTATTCAATCCCGGTAATGTGACTCTTAACATTTTCATAGAGAACTTCTAAATATGATTTACTTTTTTTTTTAGGAAAGTGGTACTGTTGACCAAACATCCATAGTAAAATCCGTCATAATAAGTTCATTCTATTGGTGTTACGTACTATCCCAGGTTGCAGGTGGAGTTGCCACTCATGTTTTTGGAACCAAGTGCGTATTTGGATGGTCACAACTGGCAACTGCTCTTTGTAGTCTACTTATTCCGTTGGCAGTAGAATTACATTACATTGCTGTTATTGTGTTACGTTCTATTCAGGGGTTTGCCTCTGGCTTAACTTGGCCTGCTATGTATGCCATAGTGGGGTACTGGATACCACTTACAGAACGGTCTCGTTTTATGTCAAGTTTTCAAGGATTTAGTATTGGAATCGGTTTAACATATCCATTATGTGGATTTATATTATCACAGTTTGGATGGCAATATGTATTTTATACTACGGGCACTTTAGGACTTGGATGGTGTTTATTATGGTATTTGCTCGCGTATAACACACCTCGTGAACATCCTCGTATTACTAAAGAAGAACTAAATTACATTGAGCTAAGTGTTAGTAAAGAGGTAAAAAATACCAAATTAAAAGTACCATGGCCGCAAATATTTAAGTCGTTGCCAGCTTGGGCAATTGCAATTACAACATTTGGAAGGATATTCCTGCATTATATTTTTATTGTAAATGGACCCACATTTATGGGCAACGTTTTAAAGTTTAATTTTGAAACAAATGGTTTTCTATCGGGAATGCCTTTTATTTGCTCATACTTCTCATCGGTATTGTTTTGTTATATTGCTGATAAATTTATATTGTACAAAGTCTTAAATCTTACTAATGTGAGAAAATTATTTACAGCATTATCACAGATCATTCCAGGGTTATTAATATACTGTATAGGATATGTAGATAATATACATCTTTTATTATCAATTTGGTTTATAGCAGTGATATTTATAACGGCATCCTATGCAGGAGCAATGGCAAATATAATTGACTTAGCACCGAATTATGGACATTCTGCTGCTGTATTAGCATTCTGCCAAACTATTCATATGTCAGCGTCTTTTATTTCACCTTTAACGGCTGGATTTATTGTAACTCAAGAGGTAAATTATAATATTATAATATATATAAATCGTTATTTATAAAGAACTTTGTCTTCTTAAGATTGATTTCTAAGTCTACTTCAGTGACGAACTGTTATAATCAACAGCAATAAAATGTCAGTTTACTGCCATTATTGTATGTGGTAAATGAAACTAACTTTTAGAAGGCAAATTTTTCATAAGCGATATTTTATAAAATTATTTTGTGCCTGTTTTTAAACGAGCATATTTCTAAAAAAGCTTACTTTGTTTTTAATGAGCTGTGAAGGATACTCCGCGACACTTAAATACGACCTATAAAATATTGCTAATCTTATACAAGATTATTCATTTGTCACATACACTTATGACAGTAAACTGAATGTATAAATCATTGTATAAATCAATGATACACTTTTGATACCTTTACAAATGTAAGTTCTAGAAAAAAACCTAATTTTTTTGACCGAGTGGTGTATGCGTAAGAATCTGGGAAGTGTTTTTCGAAAGTATTCTCCGGATCCACCAACACCCGAAATTATTCGGAACGAACAAGCTTTGGCGCAGGAGAATGTATCGAATGTATCGATCAAGTAAGCCGAGGATTGGGTTATCATGACGTCTTGACTGAAAATAGTTGGTCCTGGCTAAGAGTTATTTGGAATGATGTGAACAGAATCGGATCGATTCGAATTGCATCGATGTTGAAATTGTCTGGAAAACATTTTTCATGTGGTATTTGCAGACCTTGGCTATTTTCTTATTGAGGCGAGCCCCACGCCAGATTATGATGGTGAGCTTCTCACAGTGGGTGCTTTTTGCTGGTTCGTTATGTATTTAAGTCTGTCCGTCCATATGTCTGTCCGTCTCTATGAGCGCCTAGATCTGTTTCCAGATTCATGTAATATCACACTGTTACAAGTGTTTTCAAATTTTCGACCCCTTCCCCCCACATAAAGGCAGAACATCTGTGGCATCCAAAATTTTAAAGATACGAGTAAACAAAGAGCGCAGTATCGTTTATTTATAACCATGTCTACCTTACAACGTTCGCCTCGTTTATTCTTCAATTCTTGGCAGTCTGTGCTCTGTATCGGATTTCGAACTTTTTACTAACTTTATAGGGCCTTACAAAAGGATTTTTTTACGAAATTACTAGATAATAAATTTTGGTTTTGACGATGGAGCTATGGAGCGTGTTCACCAGCACAACTTGATCACCGCTCAGTGATGGATTTCATCCATAATGTTTTGAGTGCTGCTGAATGCCTAAAATGCCTTAATCTCTCTACGTCATAAACACAATCGGCTCAGATCCAATCGATATTGGCTTCGAAGCTTCGTGACTCGCACCTAAAATTGGACAAGTAAAGATAGAATATTTATCCGCAAAACCGCTTCTTTTTTTTTTACATATCTTTAGTATTTTACATTGTAATGAACTTTGCCATTCTAAAAAGCTGATAAATGTTGACCTGAACACTTTATAGCTTCAGCTTACCGTCTATGAAATATAAAGCTTTCAAATGCTAAATTGATGATTTTTATGCGGGACTTTTTATACGTATATAGGTGTTTCAATTCGGCGTCGCTTGTCGGATCTAAAATTGGTTGACCAACCCTCCGAAAATTGTACCGCTTAAAACATTGGTGGCCCAATTTTTTGGGCCCTTTCATAATTTGTAATCACAATCTGAAGTTCATATATAAGCAAAAAACATAACTTTGTCAAGAAAATTGTACCACCTTTCACAGGATTTTGAATTCATGGCGATAGAATATATATACATGAAGATATAACGAATCAAATTTAAAGTACACATCGTACTTTAGTAAATGTACCAAAGTTTAAGGTTTTAAGATATATTTTATTTCGACTTTTCCTGAGTTTTTAAAGTCAAAGTTTCGTAAAAAAAATCCCGCACAAATATAATAATTTTTTATTTGAAAGCTTAATATTTCCCAGACGGTAAGCTAAAACTACAAAGGGCTTGGGTCAAAATTCTAGCTGCATCAATAAGCTTTTCAGAATGGCAATTTTTTTTACAACCAGATGTAAGATACTTAAGTTATGTGAAAAAAAAAACGCTAATTCTGAAAGAGGAATAACAAAAAATACCAATTTTTAAAAATTCATTAAAAAAGTTATTCCATAGAAAAAAAACGAGAAGGGACGCTGCCCCGCGGTTAACGAATTTTAGCTCCACAGTCTCTCCATAGATTTTAATGAGCGATACCTTAAACGACGCCAAATTAACGCACCTATATACAAAAAAATAGAGGACACAAGATATAATTTTTTTTCGACTTTGCCTGAGTTTTTAAAGTCAAAATTTCGTAAAAAATACCGCACAAAAATCATAATTTTTGCATTTCTATGCTTTATATTTCCTAGACGGTAAGCTGTAATCACAAAGTGTTTGGGCTTAACTTCTAGCTGTTTTT
The DNA here is from genome assembly GCF_018151105.1 of Drosophila obscura. Classification (NCBI taxonomy): domain Eukaryota; kingdom Metazoa; phylum Arthropoda; class Insecta; order Diptera; family Drosophilidae; genus Drosophila; species Drosophila obscura. The sequence continues at coordinate 1,625,728 of NW_024542721.1, forward strand.
ATTATCTTTTCAAAATAGCAAAGTTCTTTACAACCAGACGTAAGATACTAGAGCTATGTGAAAAAAACAAGCGCTACCTCTGAAAAAAGCATAAAAAAAAAATACCAGACTTCAAAAATTCTTCAAAAAAAAGTTCTGCCATAGAAAAAAAACCATAATTCTTTAAAAAATTTTAAATCCCCATATCTATCAGAAAAAGTCGGTTTGGATCCTTGAGGAAAAAAAAAGTTCGATTTTGTCGAGTAGTGTTATACTACAAAAAGAAGAGAAGCGGGTAACGCGTTAAACTTACGTTTTGAGTTGACGAACGAAAATAATTTTTTTTGGATCAGTACGGAAAGATTTACTACATTGGGAAAGATAAAGTTTATAACATTGACTATTGACAGTAAGAAATTTGGAGCGAACAGACGAGTATTGACCAAAGTCAGATAAAGAACCAGTTCTCTGGTACTTTTTATGTAGCCGGGATTTTTTATTATACCCGTACTCAAAAAGAGTTAAGGGGTATATTAGATTTGTGGTAAAAGTGGATGTGTGTAACGCAGAGAAGGAAACGTTTCCGACCCCATAAAGTATATATATTCTTGATCAGCATCAATAGCCGAGTCGATTACCAGATTGCCAAATCTGAATCAGATCGGATCATAAATTTAGCCAGAATGAAGAAATTAATTTTTTGTTGCTTTCCCTGCCCCTTCCTACCGACGACAACGCAACTCATTTTCCTTCTCGCTCGCACACTCTGCCGCGTTCAGTAAGCGAGCAACCCCTAGCGGAGGAGATGTAGAATCTAATTGGAACATGTACAATCTATATGTTAGATGTAGAATATACATTGTATATGTAGATGTAGATATCATATGTAGCAAAAAAATGTAAAATGTAAAAAATTTTTTTTTAATGCTAAAATTCTAAAAAATCATATGTTCAAAAATGTAAATACTGACTGAGTACGGGTATAGGTAGAGTCGCGTCTTTAGAAGCGCCTCACACGTTCCTTCTCGTTTTTTAGTTAGGACAGATACTTGGCGAACCAGGGCGGTTTGGAGGATATCTGAACGGTAACTTCAGGAACATAGGTGTTGAGAGCAGAGTTTAACGTGTCATAGAACGAGTTGACTATTCCATTTATATCTGATAACGACTGAAGAAAGGACCAATCAATTTGCAAGAGATGTAATCTTAAATCGGTGAAATTCGTTTTACGAAAGCACTTTATTCGATTAGTTGAAGGTTTAATGAAATTAATATTCGAAAGCTTGACAACTATAGACAAAGTTGGACGGTGCAGATCTTCAAGAAAAGACATAGGACTACCTCTGACAACCGTTGCTCGAGAAGCATAGCTGACGAAAGTGAGATCTAACAGTCTGCCTCTACTGTTTTCGACGGAATTCATTTGGGCAAGGGAGACATCAATTATATCATCAAAAAATCATGTTGACTACCAGGTAACAGCATGTTTAATTCATCCTGCTGCCAAGATAGAAGTGGTATGTTGAAGTCGCCCATTATTATAATATGATCAGCACAGAAACTACGGAATGAATGGCAGAAAGGTGGTTCAAATAAACAAAAGCATCAGATCTAGGAGGAATGTATGAACAGGTTGAAAAGATAAACGACGCTCCAATACGGATTTTGACTGCTAAAAATTAAATTTAATGGGTGTTGTTAAATGGAAACAGGTCGGACGCAAAATCATTTTTTACAATAAGAACTCCAACAGCAAATGATGGTCGATCCATTCTGTAGGTGGTGAACTTGTGGACAAAAATTTCATGATCGGAGACGGAAGAGTTAAGCCAGGTTTCAGTTATAGCTATAGCGTCGAATTCAAAAGAGGCGCTATCCGTATATATTTTGGTCAATTTACCCAAAAGACTGCGTACATTCTGATATTGGATGGTGAAATTTGAGTTCCGGTAAGGCATGACCACTAGGCGAAGCCAAGGATTCAGATGTATGTAGGTGAGAAGAAGGCGTTCCGATTCCAATATGTTGCAAGAAGTTGTTGTTATCGGTGTTAGGGATTTTCCGTCTAGGAGATTCACTCAGAAGCTTGAGGCTAAGAAATTGAGATTCCAAGGTCAGGAACTTCTCGTTGAGACCGACAAATTGCTTCCGGACATCCAGAAAGCCAGTACGAGTCTGTCTCATAAAAGTGCGCATTTCGGCCTCAATCTCCCGGCACGCCAAACATGACCAAGCCAGACCCATACGTTTTGAGATGAGATCGTGTAGCCGTCGACGCTGCAGACGATCCAGCGAAGTGACGAAAAACAAACAGTGAAGCTCACGACAGCATAGACACTGAAAGAGTAATTGAAGAAGAATGCAGGCAAAATCCATAGAGTGAGAGCAAGAGAGCTTACACTTGTGCGCTTCAGAGCGTGTGTAAGTAGGCGATGCAGCAGGCGCACGAGCGATGATCACAGAGAGCTTTGATCCAAAGCGGAATGGATAAAAGTAATAACAAATCGTTTGAGCAAGTTTGTTTAACGGTCGGAGTGTTTAATTATATTGAATCAATTGTTAGCAAGTGAAACAGATATAACAGGCACAAACAGTGACCAGCTATGATAGGTTCAATGATAAACACAATTATTAGCAATTAATATTGAGTTATTATCGCAAAAAGGCAGAAAAGGCAGGAGCGAGGTGAAAGAACGACCAGCTTAAGCAATTGACAATTTGTTTTGGTTTTATTAGGATTTTATTACACAAATATAGTTGTAGGAGAAATGCACTGCTGACCTAAATAAATATGCAACAGGCAGCAGGAAGGATACGTAAATAAACCCACGATAGGGGCAATAAACAAAATATAATCTTTTGACCTAAGTACACAATTGTAACCATCCGAAACTGTATGTAAACCGAACATATTTACCATGTACATGTATAATCTACATGATAGATGTACAATATAAATTGTAGATGTAGATAACAGACGTAAAAAAAAAATTAAAATATAAAATGTTTGTAATACTAAAATTCTAAAAAATCATATGCTCAAAAATATATATACTGACTGAGTACGGGTATAAGTAGAGTCGCGTTCCAGAAGCGACTCACACGTTCCTTCTCGTTACTTTTTGCTCTGCGTGGCCTTAACTGTGATGCAGTTGTGAGACTTCCATCTTACCCTCGTAGATTGCTTTTAATAAACCTTTCAACCTTAGTTAGTCGTAGAAAAATGCTTGGGGTGATTTTTATGCACAACCTGATCTTCCGTACCTTTCTGCCTTGGTTCCGCGCATAAAAGGCTTCGGCTTGGTGTCGTCTGGGCCACTTGATGGCGCAGTCATTGCATATCAACGTCCAGGCAAAAGCCCTCTGAAAATCACATTTTACCGTTGCTGGCCCAACAAGCAATGCTTGTATTGACATTTTTTAATTTTACATGTAGCAAAATTGGAATTACATACCAAGTAAAACAAACATTGCTTTTTGATATAAAAAATGGGAAACATTTACTAAAAACATAGCACTATTGGCATTCTTTGTTAAGAATAGATGCCGCTAAAAAGTTCATATCTAAAAATAAAACCATACCCTACGAAAAAATTTTGTTTAAATGTCAAAAGTTGCAGAAACTTTAAACTTTTCCTGAGTTTTTAAAGTCAAAATTTCGTAAAAAATACCTCACAAAAATCATAATTTTTGCATTTCAATACTTTATATTTCCCAGACGGTGAGCTGAAATCACAAAGTGTTTGGGCTTAACTTCTAGCTTTAAATTATCTTTTCAAAATAGCAAAGTTCTTTACAACCAGACGTAAGATACTAGAGTTATGTGAAAAAAACAAGAGCTACCTCTGAAAAAAGCTTTAAAAAAAATACCAGACTTCAAAAATTCTTAAAAATAAAGTTCTGCCATAGAAAAAAAACCATAATTGTTTAAAAAATTTTAAAGCCCCATATCTATCAGAAAAAGTCGGTTTGGATCCTTGAGGAAAAAAATATTTCGATTTTGTCGGGTAGTGTTATCCAACTCATTCAAAACAATTTTTTTTTTAATTTTCTTGTAAAATTCGTAAAAGTCTGTAGCAACCTGTAAAAAAATAAAAACATGTAAGTTACTATTAATTCCAAGGTAACAAAATAAAGGGGTGTCCCGTTTGAATTTCGAAAAAAAAAATTTTTGGTCCAAGGAAGCGAAGGATGTAGAGCCTCTAATGTTCACCAAAAGCAAGCGAAGATAGAAGCATTCCGCACGTACGTCATCTCATCTTTCATAGCCTCCAGCTGCTCTTTTGTTTTCTCTGATAATGATTTTGTGGTCGTCAGAATGCGTTGTATCCAATGCGGTTTTGAACAATCCTTATGCTCATGCAGAAGATTTTGCTTTAAATAGATTTAAATTAGAAGTTGGAATATTTGATGGAGAAGAACATCCGTTCTTCTTGGTTTAACTTTATTGAATCCTTCTTGAAAGAATTCTTAAGATCTGTTTAGCCTAAGGCCGCGCAACTGCGCTGCTGGGAACGCCGGCAGCGGAGCGGCCGCATTTATATAGTCGTTTTATATATGCCCTGCCCAGCGCTGTTGATAGCGTGGCGCGCGAGGGGTATGCATAAACACTTGAACGGCTCATGTTTGGGTGCAGACATGCAGACGAGGCATATCCGCGAGGCATATTTGTGCGATCGTATTACCGTCGCACTTTAAATATGCTTGGGAATTATGGTTACATAAACACTGCAACAAAGTGTTACAGTGTGTGTTCCTTTAGTACACTTGGTACAGTGGGTGTTGTTTATATGTTTTTATTTGTCTATATCTGTGCATACTACTGTATAATTTCACGTTTAGCTGCAGTAAAAATTGCACAATTGCAAATTGCATCTAGTTCTACTGTTGAATCTCCAACGAAATAGATCTGAAGGAATTGTTCATGTCGACGCCATTACCTTCTAACTCGCATTGTTGCCGGGTTGATCAACAAATTCGGCTCCAAATGACGTCATTTGAAAGCATCCGTTATACTTTTGTGTACTCGCCAGGAAATGGTTTGATTGTATTTCCATAGAAAAACGAATACAATGGCTCTAGCGGATGAGTCAAAACGGGCCATTTTACCTTTCCAGCGCAGCATATGCCCGGGGTTTCCGCTTTAAACTTCAATGCATTGAAATGCTGGCATACGACAGACAATGAACCAATATCAACGCAGCGAATATGTTGGTAGGCGGGTATTGTCGAAATTTAGGTGGACCTTGGTGGACAGCGTGAACCTGTGCAATATGTGCACGTCTCCTTTCATATTCTTCCGCACGTTTCTCTTGAGTTATAGCGATTATAGCGGACATTTTTACTACGTGCCACACCATTGCGGCGCGCTTCTCGTGAAATTTGTCGTTTTTCATTAGTTAGTAGCCTAATTGCTCCTTTGGTATGCGCCATACGTTTTCTTGTAAGGAATAAATATTGCACTCGAAAACGGTAACTAGAACATACAAGTCTGATATAGTTTTTATTCAACTATTTTATTTCTATTATTTCAAAATTTTGAAATACACTTGTGGAAGTGTGATATTACATTAGTCTGGAAACAAAATTTGTTTGATCTAGCTCTTATAGTCTCTGAACACTAGGCGCTCATCGGGACGGACGGACGGATAGACAGAAATGGCTATATCGACTCGGCTATTGATGCTGATCCAGAATATATATACTTTATGGGGTCGGAAACGTTTCCTTCTCTGCGTTACACAAATAGATCTTTTACCACAAATCTAATATACCCCTAAACTCTTTGAGTAAAACAATTTTAGCTCAGCCGTTTAGTCAAATCATTTTGAAACCATTGTCATGGTTTTTGATTTGTAGAATTTGTTCCCATCCCGAAGTTGTAAGAAGTTGGCCTTTCAAGGGCTGTCAAACGGAAACGTTTCCGACCCCATTAAGTATATATATTCTGGATCAGCATCAATACCCGAGTCGATATAGCCATTTCTGTCTGTCCGTCCGTCCGTCCCGATGAGCGCCTAGTGCTCAGAGACTATAAGAACTCAACCAAATTTTGTTTCCAGACTAATGTGATATCATACTTCCACAAGTGTATTTCAAAATTTTCCTGCATCGACTCAACATTCGTTATTTACTTACATTCTACATACATCTATAAAAATAAATACACTTTAAAATACAGCATTAAAACAACTAAGTGTCTTTGTTTTTTTTAGGACTCCATCGATCAGTGGCGAAGTGTTTTTGGAGTTGCTGCAGTAATTTCCTTATTGACTTACATTGTGTATCAAATATTTGGAACAGCAGAAATTCAGCCCTGGAATATAAAACTACCCAAAATTGACCATTCCGATGAAGAAACTGAAATTTTTCCGAAATCAAACCGAGAATTCAATACAATTTCTGAGCCAATGTGAAAAAAATTTACTTAAAATCCTGTTTATATCTTTGTAATATTGTTTTACTTATTTTGGAAAAAAGAACCTGTTATATAAATACAATATACCTACTTAAATAATTACTTGATCGTATTAATTTTTCACGATTTAAGATTATTATATGTATATGGGGAGCAAAAGTAATCGTCCTACGTTTTTATACCCGTACTGTAACGAACCATGGTTCTAGCCATGGCTCGTCACAAACGGCGAAGGGTCAGCGCATCCACGCTGGCGGGAGACCAAACTGATATACACCGAGCTAACGAACCATGGCTCTAGCCACGGTTCTCCACAAATAGCGGTGTGTCAGCACCCCGGAAATAAAATAGTCTTAAGCACACAATTAATTAAGAACTCTCGATCAACAACACCCCACCTCTTGAGACAATTGTGAAATCAGCAGCCTACAATGTCGCAATAAGCCAAGCCGACACAATTTCGCAGTAAGAGATATCATTGGCGTTATTTCACAATAAGTCAAGCTAGCATAAAATTATCGACCTACCGACCCAAATTCAGATATCACCTTTCCCAACTGCAGCCCGCACCTTCCGGGATGCAGCCTCAGCAAAACCACCCTGACCCACTAACAATTGTCAACGAAGGACAAAGCTTCGACCCACTTACCACACCCCACAATTATTGTTATCCAATAACTTTAAGTCAGCAAGAATTAGTTATTTCCGGGTCTCAGGTGCGATCGCCAGCTGCATAAAAGGGCCAAGATCGGCCGAAAGAGTAGGCAGTCCATCAGCCCGAACACAAGACACTGCACTAGGCAGTCCATCAGCCCGAATACAAGATACAGGCAGTCCATCAGCCCAAACACAAGACACTGCACAAGGCAGTCCCTCAGTCACACACCCAAGACACTGCACAAGGCAGTCCCTCAGTCACACACCCAAGACACTGTACTACGCAGTCCCTCAGTCACACACCCAAGACACTGCACTAGGCAGTCCCTCAGCCCAAACACAAGACACTGCACAACCCAGTCCACCGGCTCCAAGACCAAGTAACTAGATCCGCGAGTTAAGTCATTGTAAACAAACAAGAATTAAATAATAAAAGAACAAAGCAAAGAACACCAACAAAAACAACCAACTACGGTTTCTCCAATCCAACAAAACCGTCGCCTCATCATTTCTCGCTGCCTACTACATTCTTTTACGAGCCAGCCCGACACCTGAAGTCACCTACAAACTACAAATTGTCTTGTAGCGGACCCTGGACAGACTGATGCTTACCTCAGCCTGAAATAGGACCCTCACAAGGGGCCCCATAGCAGGGACTTTTTGGTGACTTTAAAGAGACTAACACCTTAATACGGAGCTTTGTGGAGTAAAGACCCACGGCCACTGAAAGAGACTAGGCTAGCAAAGATCAATAACCGTCAAGCACAAAACGCAAAATCCGGTCGCAAGCAGAAATACCACCAACAACACGTAAGTCAGTGCCCAAGTCGCCCATGCCCACCACTCCTGGGCCGTCTGACCAGCGGAAAACCGACCCAAAAGCCGCGTTACAAGTCCCCACAGCGGCCGAATACAGCACACCCTGCCCACCATCGTAACGCCAGCCGATCACCCCAGACCTCCAGTTACGGAGACCAGCCGCTCGCCCACCCAGAGGATCGTGCCAGCCATGGACTCTTCCACCGCCCACATCGCGGAACAGATTCGGAAATGGGGGATCAGGTTCGACGGACAGGACGATACACTCGCGTTTCTGGAACTACTCGAGGAACGTGCTCTCTCATATGGGGTGGACACAAATCAGCTACCTCGGGCCATGACAGAGCTTCTCACCGATCGGGCCAGTCGCTGGTACCGCACCAGCCAACTACAAGGCAGCTCATGGGCATATTTTCGCCAAGAATTCTTGACTTTCTTCTTGCCGCCACGGTATTTTGAACAATTGGAAGACCAGATCCGAGCCCGCAAGCAAGCGAGAGGAGAATTGTTCAAGGATTACCTCATCGAGATACGTCTACTCATGCACCACGCCAGGTACGATGCAGCCAAGGAACTAAACAGGATCTACGATAACGCCCTGCCAGCATACCAGATGTACGTGCGGCGACACGAACTACAAAGCTTAGCACAGCTCACAATGTTGGCCACCGAGTTCGAGAGCATCCAAGAGCGGACCATCCCGACCACTTTCGCACCCCCGCGTAACACTCCAAGATACGCAAGGCCGGCTTCAGAGCCGAGGAATTGCGACTCGCACCAGACGCCATTTCTGAGTCCCCATTGGGAATCGACAGACACACCAGGGAGACCACCAGCTCATCCAAACAGTACGGCGAATCCCGATGTAGCCCATCACATGATCACGACCCCCATCACCAACCCACGCGCAGCCTGTCGCCGGTGTGGTGAAGCGGGGCATGCGGCATACGACTGCCATAATCCCTCCATCCAATTCTGCTGGGAATGTGGCAAACGCGGCACACGGACCGTAAATTGCTGCCGCCAAAACACGTCTGGAAACGACATGCGTCCCCAACTGACACGGGATCAGCCGGGAACGACGACTCCTCCAACCCGCGACTAAATAACTCTCTACACGTAAGCAACGGCCGGATAGTGGCGATGGTGACCATAGGAGGACACGCAACGGAAGCCACAATCGACACCGGGGCATCCAGAAGCTTCATCAGCGCAAACCTCGCCCGACAACTAGACAACAACACCAACCTGCAAGATGCATGCGTCCGCATACGCCTGGCCGATGGCTCGGTCAGAGAGATCTCACAAGTTATACTGGCGCACATCAAGCTGGATCAACGAGAGGTTAAAATCCCGCTCCTGGTCCTGCCAAACATGTTGGGACAAATTATTGTCGGCATGGACTTCCTAGGTGCCACCGAAACGACGATCCAATGCGGCTCCACGCTGCTACAGCTACGAGACCGTCACACCATGCCCACTGAACCCGTGCTTACTACCATCCACGTACAAGACGCCGAACCCCGATACCAGAAACCCCAACAAATCGCAACGAACCTACGTCCACGACCTATCACAACGCACACGGCACCCAATAACGCAACGCAACACTTGACACCCAAACCAATCGCAAGGAATACGAAACGCCGGCCCACAACGGAGAACACGAATCCAAGGCCAACACAAGCCAACCACAACCAAGCAATCGGGAAAACGAGTCCCACGGTCACTACGGAGCAACCGCGTCCTAGGCCAACCACAGGGGACACACACCCCAAACAAACCACGAGGATCTCACACACGATACAAACACACTTGAACCCGGCGCTCGACACAGGAAGCCCAGGTCCAAGACAAGCAACAGAGCAAGCACGCAGAGAAACCGCATCGGAAGCAGGGAACGCACGGACACCCTCAAAACCGACCGCCAGCAGCGAAAAAGGACAACGGACACCACCATCCGACAGCCCAGCCACACGGGAAACAGCCACGCTAACCCCACGCTGGACGGGGCCCATAATCTAACTGATCTCCACAGAGCCCCTCAACGAGGGCCCGGAAACCAGCACGATGCCCCCACGATGCCCAGACAGCCGTCCTGTCCGACCCACGGCCGACGCCACACCGATCCTCGCCAACACAATGGAGTACCTTCCGCGTACTGACATGATTCTTAGCGCCATGCAGCGAGCCATGCCTAGAGCCTTGTCCGAGATCGTCGTCGCCCACACAAGTCGTTGCTGCGATACCAGAGGGGTCATCGCGACTCACCTGTTCACGTACCAGTCTGGCTGTAGTATAACACGAGTACTACACCCGGCGTACCAAAACATCATACCCATGGTCGACACCACACCCATCGTCGCCCACATAAGCGACTACCAACGGAGGATCGAAACGCCCAGCGCCTTCGACACAACCCTCTTACCCGAAGACCCCAGCCAGCCATTTGACTCCAAAGCCGCCGATCCAACCGGACATGAGCCCGAACCAGTCCCGGAGCCGTGGCCGCCGGACTTGGCCCCGCAGATCCAAGCATTTACATTTGACAGACCCATCCTACCGAAAGACCCGAATCAAACCTTTGACCCCGGAGCCACCGAACCCACCGAAGACGACCCAGAACTACCGACGGATCCTTGGCCACCCGACATAGCACCGTCGATTCAAGAATGCCTGGACAAAGAACGACCGAAGAAAACCGCCGAGAAAACCATCGTCATATGGGATAATCGACCCACCAAGCAGACACCAACTACAAAGCACCCAGAACAGCAGAAAGGCCACGATCACAGCAGCAGTAGAAAATATAACGCTACCGACGCCACGCTAAAGTGACGAGATTAAAAGCGACGAATCCGGAGACTCGGCACAAGCCAAAGGACAGGAAAAAGGCGAACCTCAGCACCCGCCAAGCGACGCCACTAATCTCTCCATCACCCACCCGGAAGAAAGGGGGGGGTGTAACGAACCATGGTTCTAGCCATGTCTCGTCACAAACGGCGAAGGGTCAGCGCATCCACGCTGGCGGGAGACAATAACCAAACTGATATACACCGAGCTAACGAACCATGGCTCTAGCCACGGTTCTCCACAAATAGCGGTGTGTCAGCACCCCGGAAATAAAATAGTCTTAAGCACACAATTAATTAAGAACTCTCGATCAACAACACCCCACCTCTTGAGACAATTGTGAAATCAGCAGCCTACAATGTCGCAATAAGCCAAGCCGACACAATTTCGCAATAAGAGATATCATTGGCGTAATTTCACAATAAGTCAAGCTAGCATAAAATTATCGACCTACCGACCCAAATTCAGATATCACCTTTCCCAACTGCAGCCCGCACCTTCCGGGATGCAGCCTCAGCAAAACCACCCTGACCCACTAACAATTGTCAACGAAGCACAAAGCTTCGACCCACTTACCGCGCTCCACAATTATTGTTCTCCAATAACCTTAAGTCAGCAAGAATTAATTATTTCCGGGTCTCAGGTGCGATCGCCAGCTGCATAAAAGGGCCAAGATCGGCCGAAAGAGTAGGCAGTCCATCAGCCCTAACACAAGACACTGCACTAGGCAGTCCATCAGCCCGAATACAAGATACAGGCAGTCCATCAGCCCAAACACAAGACACTGCACAAGGCAGTCCCTCAGTCACACACCCAAGACACTGTACTACGCAGTCCCTCAGTCACACACCCAAGACACTGCACTAGGCAGTCCCTCAGCCCAAACACAAGACACTGCACAACCCAGTCCACCGGCTCCAAGACCAAGTAACTAGATCCGCGAGTTAAGTCATTGTAAACAAACAAGAATTAAATAATAAAAGAACAAAGCAAAGAACACCAACAAAAACAACCAACTACGGTTTCTCCAATCCAACAAAACCGTCGCCTCATCATTTCTCGCTGCCTACTACATTCTTTTACGAGCCAGCCCGACACCTGAAGTCACCTACAAACTACAAATTGTCTTGTAGCGGACCCTGGACAGACTGATGCTTACCTCAGCCTGAAATAGGACCCTCACAAGGGGCCCCATAGCAGGGACTTTTTGGTGACTTTAAAGAGACTAACACCTTAATACGGAGCTTTGTGGAGTAAAGACCCACGGCCACTGAAAGAGACTAGGCTAGCAAGGATCAATAACCGTCAAGCACAAAACGCAAAATCCGGTCGCAAGCAGAAATACCACCAACAACACGTAAGTCAGTGCCCAAGTGCCCACCACTCCTGGGCCGTCTGACCAGCGGAAAACCGACCCAAAAGCCGCGTTACAAGTCCCCACAGCGGCCGAATACAGCACACCCTGCCCACCATCGTAACGCCAGCCGATCACCCCAGACCTCCAGTTACGGAGACCAGCCGCTCGCCCACCCAGAGGATCGTGCCAGCCATGGACTCTTCCACCGCCCACATCGCGGAACAGATTCGGAAATGGGGGATCAGGTTCGACGGACAGGACGATACACTCGCGTTTCTGGAACTACTCGAGGAACGTGCTCTCTCATATGGGGTGGACACAAATCAGCTACCTCGGGCCATGACAGAGCTTCTCACCGATCGGGCCAGTCGCTGGTACCGCACCAGCCAACTACAAGGCAGCTCATGGGCATATTTCCGCCAAGAATTCTTGACTTTCTTCTTGCCGCCACGGTATTTTGAACAATTGGAAGACCAGATCCGAGCCCGCAAGCAAGCGAGAGGAGAATTGTTCAAGGATTACCTCATCGAGATACGTCTACTCATGCACCACGCCAGGTACGATGCAGCCAAGGAACTAAACAGGATCTACGATAACGCCCTGCCAGCATACCAGATGAACGTGCGGCGACACGAACTACAAAGCTTAGCACAGCTCACAATGTTGGCCACCGAGTTCGAGAGCATCCAAGAGCGGACCATCCCGACCACTTTCGCACCCCCGCGTAACACTCCAAGATACGCAAGGCCGGCTTCAGAGCCGAGGAATTGCGACTCGCACCAGACGCCATTTCTGAGTCCCCATTGGGAATCGACAGACACACCAGGGAGACCACCAGCTCATCCAAACAGTACGGCGAATCCCGATGTAGCCCATCACATGATCACGACCCCCATCACCAACCCACGCGCAGCCTGTCGCCGGTGTGGTGAAGCGGGGCATGCGGCATACGACTGCCATAATCCCTCCATCCAATTCTGCTGGGAATGTGGCAAACGCGGCACACGGACCGTAAATTGCTGCCGCCAAAACACGTCGGGAAACGACATGCGTCCCCAACTGACACGGGATCAGCCGGGAACGACGACTCCTCCAACCCGCGACTAAATAACTCTCTACACGTAAGCAACGGCCGGATAGTGGCGATGGTGACCATAGGAGGACACGCAACGGAAGCCACAATCGACACCGGGGCATCCAGAAGCTTCATCAGCGCAAACCTCGCCCGACAACTGAACAACAACACCAACCTGCAAGATGCATGCGTCCGCATACGCCTGGCCGATGGCTCGGTCAGAGAGACCTCACAAGTTATACTGGCGCACATCAAGCTGGATCAACGAGAGGTTAAAATCCCGCTCCTGGTCCTGCCAAACATGTTGGGACAAATTATTGTCGGCATGGACTTCCTAGGTGCCACCGAAACGACGATCCAATGCGGCTCCACGCTGCTACAGCTACGAGACCGTCACACCATGCCCACTGAACCCGTGCTTACTACCATCCACGTACAAGACGCCGAACCCCGATACCAGAAACCCCAACAAATCGCAACGAACCTACGTCCACGACCTACCACAACGCACACGGCACCCAATAACGCAACGCAGCACTTGACACCCAAACCAATCGCAACGAATACGAAACGCCGGCCCCCAACGGAGAACACGAATCCGAGGCCAACACAAGCCAACCACAATCAAGCAATCGGGAAAACGAGTCCCACGGTCACTACGGAGCAACCGCGTCCTAGGCCAACCACAGGGGACACACACCCCAAACAAACCACGAGGATCTCACACACGAGACAAACACACTTGAACCCGGCGCTCGACACAGGAAGCCCAGGTCCAAGACAAGCAACAGAGCAAGCACGCACAGAATCCACAACGGAAGAATTGAACGCACGGACACCCTCAAAACCGACCATCAGCATCGAAAAAGGACAACGGCAACCACCATCCGACAGTCCAGCAACACGGGAAACTGCCACGCTAACCCCACGCTGGTCGGGGCCCATAATTGAACTGATATCCACAGAGCCCCTCCACGCGGGCCCGGAAACCAGGACGATACCCCCACGATGCACCGACCGCCGCCCTGTCGTACCCACGGCCGACGCCACACCGATCCTCGCCAACACAATGGAGTACCTTCCGCGTACCGACTTGACTGCTAGCGCCATGCACCGAGCCATGCCTAGAGCCAGGTCCGAGATCTTCGTCGCCCGTACCAGCTGTTGGTCCAAAACAAGAGGAATCACCGAGACTCACCTGTTCATGAGCCAAACGACCGCCAATACCACCCAAGTACTGCATCAGAGATATGAAACATATCTACCCACGGCCAACGCCGACGGATCCTTGGCCACCCGACATAGCACCGCCGATTCAAGAATGCCTGGACAAAGAACGACCGAAGAAAACCGCCGAGAAAACCATCGTCATATGGGATAATCGACCCACCAAGCAGACACCAACTACAAAGCACCCAGAACAGCAGAAAGGCCACGATCACAGCAGCAGTAGAAAATATAACGCTACCGACGCCACGCTAAAGTGACGAGATTAAAAGCGACGAATCCGGAGACTCGGCACAAGCCAAAGGACAGGAAAAAGGCGAACCTCAGCACCCGCCAAGCGACGCCACTAATCTCTCCATCACCCACCCGGAAGAAAGGGGGGGGGGGGTGTAACGAACCATGGTTCTAGCCATGTCTCGTCACAAACGGCGAAGGGTCAGCGCATCCACGCTGGCGGGAGACAATAACCAAACTGATATACACCGAGCTAACGAACCATGGCTCTAGCCACGGTTCTCCACAAATAGCGGTGTGTCAGCACCCCGGAAATAAAATAGTCTTAAGCACACAATTAATTAAGAACTCTCGATCAACAACACCCCACCTCTTGAGACAATTGTGAAATCAGCAGCCTACAATGTCGCAATAAGCCAAGCCGACACAATTTCGCAATAAGAGATATCATTGGCGTTATTTCACAATAAGTCAAGCTAGCATAAAATTATCGACCTACCGACCCAAATTCAGATATCACCTTTCCCAACTGCAGCCCGCACCTTCCGGGATGCAGCCTCAGCAAAACCACCCTGACCCACTAACAATTGTCAACGAAGCACAAAGCTTCGACCCACTTACCGCGCTCCACAATTATTGTTCTCCAATAACCTTAAGTCAGCAAGAATTAATTATTTCCGGGTCTCAGGTGCGATCGCCAGCTGCATAAAAGGGCCAAGATCGGCCGAAAGAGTAGGCAGTCCATCAGCCCTAACACAAGACACTGCACTAGGCAGTCCATCAGCCCGAATACAAGATACAGGCAGTCCATCAGCCCAAACACAAGACACTGCACAAGGCAGTCCCTCAGTCACACACCCAAGACACTGTACTACGCAGTCCCTCAGTCACACACCCAAGACACTGCACAAGGCAGTCCCTCAGTCACACACCCAAGACACTGTACTACGCAGTCCCTCAGTCACACACCCAAGACACTGCACTAGGCAGTCCCTCAGCCCAAACACAAGACACTGCACAACCCAGTCCACCGGCTCCAAGACCAAGTAACTAGATCCGCGAGTTAAGTCATTGTAAACAAACAAGAATTAAATAATAAAAGAACAAAGCAAAGAACACCAACAAAAACAACCAACTACGGTTTCTCCAATCCAACAAAACCGTCGCCTCATCATTTCTCGCTGCCTACTACATTCTTTTACGAGCCAGCCCGACACCTGAAGTCACCTACAAACTACAAATTGTCTTGTAGCGGACCCTGGACAGACTGATGCTTACCTCAGCCTGAAATAGGACCCTCACAAGGGGCCCCATAGCAGGGACTTTTTGGTGACTTTAAAGAGACTAACACCTTAATACGGAGCTTTGTGGAGTAAAGACCCACGGCCACTGAAAGAGACTAGGCTAGCAAGGATCAATAACCGTCAAGCACAAAACGCAAAATCCGGTCGCAAGCAGAAATACCACCAACAACACGTAAGTCAGTGCCCAAGTGCCCACCACTCCTGGGCCGTCTGACCAGCGGAAAACCGACCCAAAAGCCGCGTTACAAGTCCCCACAGCGGCCGAATACAGCACACCCTGCCCACCATCGTAACGCCAGCCGATCACCCCAGACCTCCAGTTACGGAGACCAGCCGCTCGCCCACCCAGAGGATCGTGCCAGCCATGGACTCTTCCACCGCCCACATCGCGGAACAGATTCGGAAATGGGGGATCAGGTTCGACGGACAGGACGATACACTCGCGTTTCTGGAACTACTCGAGGAACGTGCTCTCTCATATGGGGTGGACACAAATCAGCTACCTCGGGCCATGACAGAGCTTCTCACCGATCGGGCCAGTCGCTGGTACCGCACCAGCCAACTACAAGGCAGCTCATGGGCATATTTCCGCCAAGAATTCTTGACTTTCTTCTTGCCGCCACGGTATTTTGAACAATTGGAAGACCAGATCCGAGCCCGCAAGCAAGCGGTAGGAGAATTGTTCAAGGATTACCTCATCGAGATACGTCTACTCATGCACCACGCCAGGTACGACGCAGCCAAGGAACTGAACAGGATCTACGATAACGCCCTGCCAGCATACCAGATGTACGTGCGGCGACACGAACTACAAAGCTTAGCACAGCTCACAATGTTGGCCACCGAGTTCGAGAGCATCCAAGAGCGGACCATCCCGACCACTTTCGCACCCCCGCGTAACACTCCAAGATACGCAAGGCCGGCTTCAGAGCCGAGGAATTGCGACTCGCACCAGACGCCATTTCTGAGTCCCCATTGGGAATCGACAGACACACCAGGGAGACCACCAGCTCATCCAAACAGTACGGCGAATCCCGATGTAGCCCATCACATGATCACGACCCCCATCACCAACCCACGCGCAGCCTGTCGCCGGTGTGGTGAAGCGGGGCATGCGGCATACGACTGCCATAATCCCTCCATCCAATTCTGCTGGGAATGTGGCAAACGCGGCACACGGACCGTAAATTGCTGCCGCCGAAACACGTCTGGAAACGACATGCGTCCCCAACTGACACGGGATCAGCCGGGAACGACGACTCCTCCAACCCGCGACTAAATAACTCTCTACACGTAAGCAACGGCCGGATAGTGGCGATGGTGACCATAGGAGGACACGCAACGGAAGCCACAATCGACACCGGGGCATCCAGAAGCTTCATCAGCGCAAACCTCGCCCGACAACTAGACAACAACACCAACCTGCAAGATGCATGCGTCCGCATACGCCTGGCCGATGGCTCGGTCAGAGAGATCTCACAAGTTCTACTGGCGCACATCAAGCTGGATCAACGAGAGGTTCAAATCCCGCTCCTGGTCCTGCCAAACATGTTGGGACAAATTATTGTCGGCATGGACTTCCTAGGTGCCACCGAAACGACGATCCAATGCGGCTCCACGCTGCTACAGCTACGAGACCGTCACACCATGCCCACTGAACCCGTGCTTACTACCATCCACGTACAAGACGCCGAACCCCGATACCAGAAACCCCAACAAATCGCAACGAACCTACGTCCACGACCTATCACAACGCACACGGCACCCAATAACGCAACGCAACACTTGACACCCAAACCAATCGCAAGGAATACGAAACGCCGGCCCACAACGGAGAACACGAATCCAAGGCCAACACAAGCCAACCACAACCAAGCAATCGGGAAAACGAGTCCCACGGTCACTACGGAGCAACCGCGTCCTAGGCCAACCACAGGGGACACACACCCCAAACAAACCACGAGGATCTCACACACGATACAAACACACTTAAACCCGGCGCTCGACACAGGAAGCCCAGGTCCAAGACAAGCAACAGAGCAAGCACGCAGAGAAACCGCATCGGAAGCAGGGAACGCACGGACACCCTCAAAACCGACCGCCAGCAGCGAAAAAGGATAACGGCCACCACCATCCGACAGCCCAGCCACACGGGAAACAGCCACGCTAACCCCACGCTGGACGGGGCCCATAATCGAACTGATCTCCACAGAGCCCCTCAACGAGGGCCCGGAAACCAGCACGATGCCCAGACAGCCGTCCTGTCCGACCCACGGCCGACGCCACACCTATCCTCGCCAACACAATGGAGTACCTTCCGCGTACTGACACGATTCTTAGCGCCATGCAGCGAGCCATGCCTAGAGCCATGCCTAGAGCCGTGTCCGAGATCTTCGTCGCCCACACAAGTCGTTGCTGCGATACCAGAGGTGTCATCGCGACTCACCTGTTCACGTACCAGTCTGGCTGTAGTATAACACGAGTACTACACCCGTCGTACCAAAACATCGTACCCATGGCCAACGCCACCCGATCGTCGCCCACATAAGCGACTACCAACGGAGGATCCAAACGCACAGCTCCTTCGACACAACCCTCTTACCCGAAGACCCCAGCCAGCCATTTGACTCCGAAGCCGCCGATCCAACCGAACATGAGCCCGAACCAGTCCCGGAGCCGTGGCCGCCGGACTTGGCCCCGCAGATCCAAGCATTTACATTTGACAGACCCATCCTACCGAAAGACCCGAATCAAACCTTTGATTACGGAGCCACCGAACCCACCGAAGACGACCCAGAACTACCGACGGATCCTTGGCCACCCGACATAGCACCGCCGATCCAAGAATGCCTGGACAAAGAACTATCAGAGAAAACGGCCGAGAAAACCATCGTCATATGGGATAAGCGACCCACCAAGCAGAGACCAACTACACAGCACCCAGTACAGCAAAAATATCACGATCAGAGCAGCAGTAGAAAATATAACGTTACCGACGCCACGCTAAAGTGACTAGATTGACACCGACGAATCCAAAGACTCGACACAAGCCAAAGGACAGGAGAACCCGAAAAAAAGGCAAACCTCAGCACCCGCCAAGCGACGCCACTAATCTCTCCTTCACCCACCCGGTAGAAAGGGGGGGTGTAACGAACCATGGCTCTAGCCATGGCTCGTCACAAACGGCGGAAGGTCAGCGTATCCACGCTGGCCAGAGACAATAATCTAACTGATATACACAGAGCTAACGAACCATGGCTCTAGCCACGGTCCTCCCCAAATAGCGGTGTGTCAGCACTCCGGAAAATAAAATAGTCTTAAGCAACGCACGCAATTACTAAAATTAAGAACTCTCGATCAGCGAAAAAACACAGCACGAAATTCTCAGTCACCCACTTCTTGGCGATATTTCGCAACCACTCGGCCTCGAATCACAGATATCACCTTCGCGATGCGGAGGTAGCAAAAACCCAATTCCCAACTGCACCTTCCGGGATGCAGCCTCAGCAAAAACACACTGCCCCACTAAAAATTGTCAACGAAGCACCAAGCTTCGACCTAGTTACCACACCCTACAATTATTATTACCCAATAACCTTAAGTCAGCAAGAATTAATTATTTCCGGGTCTCAGGTGCGATCGCCAGCTGCATAAAAGGGCCAAGATCGGCTGAAAGAGTAGGCAGTCCATCAGCACAAACACAAGACACTGCACAAGGCAGTCCCTCAGTCACACACCCAAGACACTGTACTACGCAGTCCCTCAGTCACACACCCAAGACACTGCACAAGGCAGTCGCTCAGTCACACACCCAAGACATTGTACTAGGCAGTCCATCAGCCCGAACACAAGACACTGCACTAGGCAGTCCATCAGAAAGTGAATGAAAAAAAAAACCAGAATACTAAATAAAAACCAAGAACAATCCAACAAAACCCGTCGCCTCATCATTTCTCGCTGCCTACTACATTCTTTTACGAGCCAGCCCGACACCTGAAGTCACCTACAAACTACAAATTGTCTTGTAGCGGACCCTGGACAGACTGATGCTTACCTCAGCCTGAAATAGGACCCTCACAGTACTCAAAAAGAGTGAAGGGGTATATTAGATTTGTGGTAAAAGTGGATGTGTGCAACGCAGAGAAGGAAACGTTTCCGACCCCATAAAGTATATATATTCTTGATCAGCATCAATAGCCGAGTCGATATAGCCATGTCCGTCTGTCCGTCCGTCTGTTCGTCCGTCCGTCCTTCTTGATGAGCGCCTGGATCTCAGAGACTATAAAAGCTAGAGCAACCAAATTTGGTCTCATGTGATATCACACTGCTACAAGTGTATTTCAAAATTTCGCCCCGCCCCCACAAAGGACAAAAATCTGTGGCAGGCACAATTTTAAAGATACGCAGTATCGTAGGGAATGACCATATCTACCAGATTGCCGAATCTGAATCAGATCGGATCATAATTATAGCCAGAATGAAGAAATTCATTTTCAGCTGCTTCCCCTTCCCACTACAACAAACGGCAACACAATTCATTTTCCTTCTCGCTCGCACACTCTGCCGCGTTCAGTGCGCGAGCAACCCCTAGCGGAGGAGATGTAGAATATGAATGGTACATCTATAATGTAAAATATATATGTAAAATGTACATTGTAGATGTAGATGTAAATAACAGATGTAGCAACTGACTGAGTACGGGTATAAGTAGAGTTGCGTCCCCAGAAGCGACTCACGTTCCCTCTCGTTGACATTGTGAAAAGGCTATTACCAGGGGTGCCACAGAAATAGCGCGCGGAATGGGAATCCGCGGAGATAAATTCCCCGTAAAAATATAAGCGGTGCCACAGAACTCCGAGCGATTTCATTTTTTTAACATTTTCACAAACCAAATTCGAACTAAGGCTAGGTGATTAAGTTTAAGATTAAGTTCGAATAGGGGGCATTTCACAGTTTTATTAATTTAATCATATAAAAGCAGTTGCTTTATAATTTTTCTTGTATGATATAAATTAATTTATATTTACAAAAATGTAATTTTATAGTTTATAGTTTCATTTAAAAAAACATCCCGTTTCGTGCGCTTCAAATAAAAATGTACTTGGCAACTCTAGTAGCTGTCTGGCAGCATGTTGCTGCTCAAAAAATGTCTGAATTGTTATACCCGTACTCAAAAAAGAGTTAAGGGGTATATTAGATTTGTGGTAAAAGTGGATGTGTGCAACGCAGAGAAGGAAACGTTTCCGACCCCATAAAGTATATATATTCTTGATCAGCATCAATAGCCGAGTCTATATAGCCATGTCCGTCTGTCCGTCCGTCTGTCCGTCTGTCCGTCCGTCCGTCTTGATGAGCGCCTGGATCTCAGAGACTATAAGAGCTAGAGAAACCAAATTTGGTTTCCAGACTCATGTGATATCACACTGCTACAAGTGTATTTCAAAATTTCGCCCCGCCCCCTTCGGCCCACACAAAGGACGAAAATCTGTGGCAGGCACAGTTTTAAAGATACGATAAAACTAAAAACGCAGTATCGTAGAAAATGCCCATATCTACCAGATTGCCGAATCTGAATCAGATCGGATCATAATTATAGCCAGAATGAAGAAATTAGTTTTCAGTTGCTTCCCCTCCCCATCCTCCACAAACGACAACGCATCTCATTTTCCTTCTCGCTCGCACATTCTGCCGCGTTCAGTGCGCGAGCAACCCCTAGCGGAGGAGATGTAGAATCTAATTGGAACATGTAAAATCTACATGTTAGATGTAGAATATACATTGTATATGTAGATGTAGATATCATATGTAGCAAAAAAATGTAAAATGTAAAATTTTTTTTTTTTTTCTAAAATTCTTAAAAATCATAAGCTCAAAAATGTATATACTGACTGAGTACGGGTATAAGTAGAGTCGCGTCCCCAGAAGCGACTCACACGTTCCTTCTCGTTTTTGGTTAAACTTAAGAAAAATTCCTTTAGCGAGAGTGTTGCTGTTGATACCTTGAAGTGGAGTCTGTTCAAATGCGCATTGGACCCGTATTCACAATCAGACGATACGTGTGGAGTTTTTATGATTACACTACTCGAAAAAATGAATTTTTTATTTATGCTTCGAATCAAACCGAATTTTTCTGATAGACACGGCTTTTAATTTTTTAAAGAATAACAGTTTCTTTCTATGGCAGAACGTTTGTTTAAAGAACTTAAAAAGCTGATACTTTTTTGTTAAGCTTTTCTTAGAGGTAGAGGTTATGTTTTCACATAACTTAAGTATCTTACAGTTGGTTGTAATAAACTTTGCCATTCTTAAAAGATTATAAATGCAGCTATAAATTGGACATAAACTTTTTGTGATTTCAGCCTACCTTCTGGGAAATATTATGCTTTTAAATGCAAAATTTATGATTTTTGTGCGTCTTTTTTTCAAAATTTAGACTTTAAAAACTCAGGAAGAACTCAAAAACTCGAAAAAAAAATTTTATCCTGGGTCATTATATTTTTTGTATATATGGGCAGTTCCTATCTGGCGTTACGTTACATTCGTACGACAAAATGTTGCAAAAAATAGTCAAAAAGCTGAAATTTGGAAAAAAGATTATCCTCGTTGAATATAATTTGGTTAGACCTATGTTCTCCAGAAAAATGGCAATAATCGAGCGTACGGTTTTCAAGATATAAGCCAAAGTAGGACCTAAAAGTGCGTTACATAAAACAGAAGTGGTTTTCGAGGTTGGGGTAAAAAATGGCAAAACTCTGCGAATTGGATAGGGCTATCTGTATAAAATTTTTAGTGCTAATAAATGAAGTATTGAGAGTTAATTTTCAAACTTATTAAATGTAAAAACTTTTCCTGTTTTTTTGTTAAAAATCCGCGGAGGCATCTGGCGAACGTTACTGGCGTTACGTTACCAAATTCCGCGATTATAAAAGCCTACAAATATACTGTTAGCCAAGGTTCGACCAACGTTCTGATAATGGTTTTAGGTAGTTTAATATATTAGAAAGACTTTAAGGAGAAACTTTTGTCAAGAATCATCTTCTTCCTAGGAGATAATAGTAAAAGAAAACATGTCTATAAAAATACCAGAAAATACCAAAAACGTGAACTTTTGCTTATTTTCATAGGTTTTAGGATGAAAGCTAATGAAATTATATGTGAATAAAGTAAATTAGTTACCGTTCAATAAATTAAAAAAAAAATATCCGGAAAAAATTATATAGAAATCGGTTTTTATTGACTTTTTATGATTTTTGGCCTGGTGGACCTTTTGGCGGAACTGCCCATATGTAGGTGCATTAATAAGGCATCGTTTAAAGAAATGCAATTCTTGATTACTTGGTATCTAATATTCAATTTTGGTGCATGCTAAATTCAAAAATGTCAAAAAAAGTATTGCTTGGTTGGCCAGCAACGTTCCAAATCGTAAAATGTGATTTTCGGACTTCCAACCAAATTTAGCTCAACCATTTCTCCATGGATTTTTATAAAATATACTTTAAGCGCAGTCATCGTCTATCACTCAACCAGTGCAGACCTCTTTTCAAGCAAGCCCGTGTTTCAGTTTTCTCTTAAACTTCTTATCTTTTTCCTTATGTCTTTTCTTTCATTGTTCACTTTTTTGTGATCTGTGAGGCCCACGCGACTGATCATGCCCATTGGGCAAAATAAACTGGCGGAGAATCGGTTCGCTCTGCTAGCTGATCCCCCAAATCATAATAAACTAAAAACTTTTCATAAGTCAATTGTGGGTTTTCCTGGACTGCCAGCGATACAATTACCAAATCCAAAGTTTATAGTACTCGGTTCAGAAAACGAAATAAAACCGTCAAGTGAGTATACTGTATGGTTAGTGACATTAGGCTGGGCCAAAATTTGACCAACATTTTTTTTTTTCCAAGGGTACACTTGGACACTTTTTTAAATTCAAATTTTTAGTTTAATGTTTGGGGGCTGCTACCACGAAAAGAAAATACAAATTTTTGGGTAAATATACATTAAAAACGAGAAGGAACGTGTGAGTCGCTTCTGGGGACGTGACTCTACTTATAACCGTACGCAGTCAGTATATACATTTTTGAGCTTATGATTTTTTAAAATTAAAAAAAAAATGCTTACATTTTTTTGCTACATCTGTTATCTACATCTACAATGTATATTTTACATACAACATGTAGATTATAGATGTACCATTCATATTCTACATCTCCTCCGCTACATCTTTTACTACATCTGTTATCTACATCTACATCTACAAGGTATATTTTACATCTAACATGTAGATTATAGATGTACCATTCATATTCTACATCTCCTCCGCTAGGTGTTGTTCGCGGGGGGAGGCGGAGGAAGAAACTGAAAATTATTTTCTTCATTTTGGCTATAATTATGATCCGATCTGATTCAGATTCGGCAGTCTGGTAGATATGGTCATTCTCTACGATACTGCGTTTTTAGTTTTTGAAATACACTTGTAGCAGTGTGATTTCACATGAATCTGGAAAGCAAATTTGGTTTCTCTAGCTCTTATAGTCTCTGAGATCCAGGCGCTCAACTAGACGGACGGACGGACAGTCAGACATGGCTTTATCGACTCGGCTATTGATGCTGTAACGAACCATGGTTCCCCATGGTTCGTCACAACTAAGTAAAACCTCTAAGCCTCTTTAAATATCTTTAAATGTATAATCATATAAATAAAAGCCAAGTAAGAATCTCAAATCTCCCTAAAGTTACATTCCTTTCCCACGGTACCGGTGCACACCGATCACCTTACCTGGGACATTGGACCCTTGTTGGGAGGCGATTGCTTAGGTAACCCTCGATTACCGCAGCAGTCTCCGACTCTCCTTACCGGGGATATTGGACACTGACTGCAGGGCTAATGATTTGGTAACCTTCTGTTACCGATCAGCCCGTCTGCACGCGCAGACTATAATTCGGCCAGAGAGATTTATGTAAGAACCCTTCCCACGGTCTGGAGTAGAAATAAGATATCTATAAGACATTCATGGAAGGCCGGCCGATCTATAAAAAGGCAGTCCACCAGCCATCGTCGGAGGCAGTCAATCAGCCATCGCGGGCGTCAGTCAAATCACCATCCGCGTCGTAGTACAGAAGTAGAATATTCATACGGAAGAATACGGAAGAATAAAGAAAACCATTTAAATTAAAAGAACCAAAAAGTGTTGTGATTTCTATTTCAGTTTCTGGCAAAGTTCCTGGTTTCCCGATAAAGTCCTCGTGAATTAGAAATATCTTGTAATTCAGGACCCTGGACAGGATGCATACCTCAGCCTGAAATAGGACATTACAAGTGGCGCCCGAGCAGGGACTTTAAAGGATTTTTCGTGGAAACTTCAAGAAAACCGAAATCAGGGACTTCGTGGATTAAAGACCCACTGCCATCAAAAAGAAAATTGAATCGATAACAAGTCCGCGCACTTACATAATCCGGGCGCGAAAACAAACGCGAAAGTATACGCAGTGCCGATCCTAAAAGTGCCGTTTAACTGTGACTCATTGCCAAATATCAACAGAAATCAACATGGAACATCACGACGATGAACAACCAGAGGAGGCATACCCTGCGGGACACTTTTCCAATCCAGGGGTCAGCACCGGCTGGATCCACAAACTCCGTCGGGACGAACTAGAAGTCCTCGCCGAAGAATTCGGATTCGGCAGCGAAGGAACGGTCGATGAACGCCGAAAGAAATTTGCCGCACTAGTCGCCGGGCCACTCGCGCAAGAAGCCTGGGTTCGCCTAGGAGAGTTCGAGAGGCACTATGCCAAACCAGCCTCACGCTCTCGCTCCAAGTCACCACTGCCCACTACTCCTGGACCATCCGACACTCGCCAAATGGATCCTAAGACCGGATTACGAGTCCCCGCAGCCACCGAATACCGCACTCCTGCAGCCCCGTTTCCAAGGCCCCTAGCTACCGAGACCCACCCAGCACCCGTACCGAGGGTCTTGCCAGCGATCGACCGACCCATGGAAGGGCACCACTACAACCACGCTGCACCAATGGCGGAACGCATCCGAAAGTGGGGAATCCAGTTTGACGGCCAAGATGACCCTCTATCATTCATCGAACTGCTCGAAGAACGCGCGCTCTCGTATGGGGTGGACACAAACCATCTGCCGCGGGCCAAGGCCGAACTTCTCACAGACCGTGCCAGTCGTTGGTTCCGCACCAGCCGCCTACAAAGTTCCTCATGGGAAAATTTCCGCCAAATTCTTAACGTTCTTCTTGCCACCACGGTATTTTGAACAATTGGAAGACCGGATCCGAGCCCGCAAGCAAGTGGCTGGGGAACTGTTCAAAGATTTCCTCATCGAGATACGTCTACTTATGCACCACGCTGGGTACGACACAACCAAGGAGCTAACCAGGATCTACGACAACGCCCTCCCAGCCTACCAGATGTACCTCAGGGAAAGAAGATATGTGCATTGATATTACTTACAAAAAAACTATTAAAAACAAAGAGAATGATTTAAACTTTTTTTTATATATATAGTAAAGGTACATATTAACAAAAAAATAACAATATTATTTTCATAAACTTTAAGAATAACTAAATATTAAATGAATAACTTTCCATTCATATGAAATAAGTATATGTGCATTCTAAATGAAAATTAAAAATACTAATGAAATTATTTTTTTTAAATTTTTATTTTTGCTTATTAATAGTTTATATGCTTTCCCTTTTTAGTGAAAATTTGATTTATCCGGGTGGGCATTGAGGTTGCCAAGTTTTTAGAATTGTAGGGTTAATTTGATCCCATTCCTGTAGCAATGCTTTTTTGAGGTCATTTACCGTATCAAACTGGCGTCCATTCTTATAAATTTTGTTGGATAATATTCTCCAAAGATCCTCTATTGGGTTAAGGTCCGGACTGATCGCTGGCCATTGCAATAAGGGAATCTTCCTAGCTTGCAAAAAGTTTTTTGTTTTCCGTGCCGAGTGGATGGGCGCGTTGTCCTGCTGGAAGATCCACTCATCCCCGTAAAGGTTTCCAGCAAATTCAATGAGTATTGTTTCCAACAACTCTACATACATTTCTGCATTTGTTCTGGTGGGTATAAAACAAAGTGGGGACTTCCCAGCATACCCAAATCCACCCCAAACCATTAATGATCCTCCACCGTGGTTTCGTTTATGGCAGTGCTGCCGTGGTTGCCTTTTGTCGCGCCAATACTTTTGGCAGGAGTCAGGACCGTCCAAGTTAAATTATCCGAAAATATAACTTTAGTGAACTCCTCTGACCAAAATTTGTACTTCTCAGCAAATTCTAGTCGAGCGGTTATGTGGCGCTTCAATAACCTCGGTACAGCGTCGCGGGAAGCATATGTAACCATTTCGGTTTCGTTTAAAATTTGATTTATACGTCTTTTGGATATGTCAAGCTTCAGTTGACCTTTGATCTCCATGCAAGACTTGTTGTTTTGAACGGCTAGACGACGAATTTGCCTCTTGCACCGCGTATCGATTTCAGTGGGTCTGCCGCTTCGCTTTATTTTTCCATACATTTCCGGATTTTTGAGAAAGTTTGCTATTGTGTTTCTATGCCGATTTAGTCTAGCGGCAATATAAGAAGTATTCTTGCCAGATTCGGCCAGCCCTTTGATCAGACCGCGATCTCCCTCCGACAAATGTGTTCCACGTGGCATTCTGCCGTAAAATCAAAATTATAACAAACATTTATGTCTCCAAACGTATAAAAAAAAATTTACTTACATTCTGCTGATTAAATAACTTTTTTGGATCACACTTCTTAGCTTACCCGCACGCGATAGCACAATAATCTAAGCTTGCACATATACTTATTGCCTTTGAAAACCACGAGTTGTTACACATATTATTTAAAACGGTACAAAGAATGAAGCGCAAAGAGGAACATTGGAGTGGGAGATCTTTATAATAGATAAGAGTACAAACTTGCATACCTACAAAAAATATACCGTTACGTTTATAGAAAATATAAGCAAATTAAAAAGTGCACATATACTTCTTTCCCTGAGGTACGTGCGCCGCCACGAACTGCAGGACTTGTCACAGCTAACACTGCTGGCCACAGAGTTTGAGAGTATTCAAGAGCGGACCATCCCGCGCACTCTCGCACCACCACGACACACGCCCAGATACGCACGGCCTTCTACAGATCAGAGGAGCGACGATTCCAATCGGACACCATTCCGGAAGCCTCATTGGGACTCGGCAGACTCACCAAGAAGACAGCCATCCAACCCAGTGAGTACGGCAAAGCCCGAGGTAGCACATCGCATGATCACGACCCCCATCGCCAACCCACGCGCAGCCTGTCGCCGGTGTGGTGAAGCAGGGCATGCGGCATATGAATGCCAAAATCCCTCGATCTTGTTCTGTTGGGAATGTGGCAAGCGCGGCACCCGGACCATCGATTGCTGTCGCCAGAACACGTCAGCCGGGAACGACGTCTGCCCAGACCCACGAATAAAAACCCCGCTACACATGAACGAGAACCGGATAGTGGCAATGGTAACCATAGGAGGACAGCCAACGGAAGCCACCGTCGACACTGGGGCATCCCGAAGCTTTATCAGTGCAAACCTCGCCCGACAACTAGACAAAAACACCAACCTACAAGATGCATGCGTCCGCATACGCCTGGCCGACGGCTCGGTCAGAGTGATCACCCAGATTCTATTGGCGCACATCAGAATGGATCAAAGAGAAGTTCAAATACCCCTCCTGGTCCTACCAAACATGTTGGATCAAGTTATCGTCGGCATGGACTTCCTATGCGCCATTGAAACAACGATCCAGTGCGGTACCACACTTCTGCAATTACGAGATCTGTGCCACACACCACATATCCACACCGTTCCGACCAACAGAGTACAAGGCAACGAACCCCGACACCAGAAACTGAAGCCAACGGCGGCCGTCATACGTCCGCAACCTATCCCAACAATTTCGGCACCCAGCCACGCCAACATGACACCCATACAAACCTCAGCGAACACACGACCACGACCTACCCCAATGAACAAAACGACCCAGATCGCCACGAAGAACACGACACCCAACCCAGCCCCAGCAGAGGCAAAGCGCCGGCCCACGAACATGAAGCCGAAACCAACAACACGAAACAACAATCAAGCAAACGGGAAAACGAGTCCCACGGTCACTACGGAGCAACCGCGTCCTAGGCCAACCACAGGGGACACATACCCCAAAGAAAATACGAGAATCTCACCCACGAGACAAGCACTAACGCACTGGAACCCGGCGCTCGACACAGGAAGGCCAGGTCCAAGTCCAGCAACAGAGCATGTAAGTACCCTCTCCTCCCCGGAGAAAGTGAACATAGAAACACCCTCAGAGACGACAATCAGCCCTGAACCAAGACAACAACATCGACACCGACAACGGCAGCAACAGATCAACAGCCCAGCCACACGGGAAACAGCCACGCTGACCCCACCCTGGTCGGGGCCCATAATTGAACTGATATCCACAGAGCCCCTCAACGCGGGCCCGGAAACCAGTACGATGACCCCACGATACACCGACCGCAGCCCTGTCGTACCCACGGCCGACGCCACACCGATCCTCGCCCACACAATGGAGTACCTTCCGCGTACTGACATGATTTTTAGCGTCATGCACCGAGCCATGCCTAGAGCCATGTCCGAGATCTTCGTCGCCCATACAAGTCGTTGTTGTGATACCAGAGGCGTCATCGCGACTCACCTGTTCACGTACCAGTCTGGCTGTAGTATAACACGAGTACTACACCCGGCGTACCAAAACATCATTCCCATGGTCGACACCACACCCATCGTTGCCCACATAAACGACTACCAACGGAGGATCGAACCGCCCAGCGCCTTCGATACAACCCTCTTACCCGAAGACCCCCGCCAACCACTTGACTCCGAAGCCGCCGACCCAACAGAACATGAGCCTGAACCAGTCCCGGAGCCGTGGCCGCCAGACTTAGCCCCGCAGATCCAAGCATTTCTAGACGAGGAGCTACCAAAATTTGATGGCCTCCACGGGACGTCGGACATCGCCAAGCACACTATTGTCATGAGGGATAACCGGCCCATAAAACAGCGGTACTATCCTAAGAACCCAGCAATGATGCGAATAATTGATGAACAAGTGGACCAATTGATTTCGGAAGGCCTCATCGAGCCCTCCCGGAGCCCCCACAGCGCCCCAATTGTACTCGTCCGTAAAAAGAATGGGAAATGGCGCATGTGCGTCGACTACCGGCAACTCAACACGCATTCCATCCCCGAGGCATACCCGCTGCCGAGGATCAACTATATTCTGGAACGGTTACAAAACGCGCGGTTCATCACCACCCTCGACCTGAAAAACGGATACTGGCAGATCCCCATGGCCGACGGAAGTAGAGAAGCAACAGCTTTCACCGTACCGGGCCGGGGCCTCTACCAATGGAAGGTTATGCCCTTTGGACTGCACTCGGCACCGGCAACATTTCAGCGGGCTCTCGACACCGTGATTGGTACAGACATGGAGCCATATGCATTCGCATACCTAGATGACATTGTCATCGTGGGGCGAGATTTGAACGAACATCTACGCAACTTGAAAGTGGTTTTGTCCCAACTCCGGAAAGCGAACCTAAGGATAAATGCGGAAAAATGCGCGTTCTTTCAAACCCAAATCAAGTATCTCGGCCATATGATCAGCAATGAGGGAATCCACACCGACCCCGACAAAATTGCCGCCGTCAAAGAACTCCGGCCGCCCACCAACCTAAAAGAGCTTCGTCAATGCATCGGGATGGCGTCCTGGTACCGAAGATTTGTACCAAACTTCGCGACGGTCGTCCAACCGATGTCTCGCCTACTCAAGAAGGACCAACCATGGGTATGGTCCGAAGCACAACAGGCTGCTTTTGACCTACTGAAGGCACTTCTCACGACCGCCCCCGTCCTTGCGTGCCCCGATTTCAACGTCAAGTTCTCGCTGCAAACAGATGCGAGCAATCTAGGAGTTG
This sequence comes from Drosophila obscura, assembly GCF_018151105.1. Taxonomy (NCBI): domain Eukaryota; kingdom Metazoa; phylum Arthropoda; class Insecta; order Diptera; family Drosophilidae; genus Drosophila; species Drosophila obscura. The sequence goes on from NW_024542721.1 coordinate 1,656,679, forward strand.
GCGCAGTTCTCACCCAAGAAATCGAAGGCAAAGAACGAGTCATAGCATATGTCAGCCGAAGACTGAACCAGGCGGAAGAAAACTACTCCGCTACCGACAAGGAGTGCCTGGCGGTCATTTGGGCCATTCGAAAACTACGCTGATACCTGGAAGGTTACCGCTTCGATGTAATCACCGATCATCTCGCGGTAAAATGGCTAAATACGCTTGACAGCCCATACGGTAGAGTGGCGAGATGGGCCCTCGAACTTCAGCAATACCAATATGACGTGCATTATCGTGCGGGCAAACAGAAAGTAGTTGCAGATGCACTATCCAGGCAGCCATTAGGAACACTCACACGGATCGAAGAGGAGAAGACAGTCTGCCCCTGGCTCCAGCGCAGTATAAAACAAGTCCAGGACGAGCCTCAAAAATACCCCGACTACACCTACGCCAAGGGGAACTATATCGACATCTGGGCCATGGCACCGACGACGACGACCATATAGCATGGAAACTCTGCGTAGCAAAAGATCAACGAGCCAGAATACTTCACGAATGCCACGACCAACCCACAGCCGGCCACCTAGGGGTCAGGAAAACCATCACCCGAATATCCCAACGGCCAGGTTTCTACCGAGACGTGAGGAAATATGTCCGTGGCTGCGTAAGCTGCCAGAAGTTCAAAGCTCAACAACGCAAGCCGGTGGGCCAGATGCTCACTCGCAAAGCCGAAGAGCCATTCGCTACACTATGCGCTGACTTCGTTGGACCACTACCTCGATCAAAGAAAGGAAACACGATGCTGCTCGTCTTCTTTGACACTTTCACGAAATGGGTCGAATTGGTACCACTCAAAAAGGCCACCACCGCTACCCTGGAACTGGCTTTCCGAGAACGAATCCTGAGCCATTTCGGCATACCCAAACGCTTTGTGTGCGACAACGGCACGCAATTCACAAGTCGATCGTTTCGGTCATTTCTACAGACAGCAGGAGTAGAACTGCAACATACCGCACCATACTGCCCCCAGGAAAATCCAACGGAACGGGCAAATTGGACGGTCAAGACCATGATTGCCCAATTCGTAGGGGATCGTCAAAATACCTGGGATGAGCTACTACCGGAAATATCCCTCGCAATAAATTCCAGCGTCTCGGAGACAACGGGATTTATCCCAGCTTTCCTACTGCATGGAAGAGAGCCCCGTTTGCCTGGAGCCCTCTATGACGAAGTCACGGCAGGCACCGGAAGCCCCCCCGAGACCGCTCTCGGCAAGGCAACCAAACTCAGCGAAGTATTCACCATTGTCAGAAATAACATCCAGAGGGCAAGCCAAGAACAAGGAAGGCATTACAACCTCCGCCGCCGGCAATGGCGCCCCACTATTGGATCCCTAGTACTTCTACGACAACACCACCTCTCCAACGCGGCCGACGGATTCGCCGCTAAGCTGGCACCGAAATACGATGGACCCTACCGAGTCAAAGGTTTTGCATCACCGAACATTGTAAAACTACAGCATCCGGGCAGCCGAAAAGCGAAGGTTGCTAACATCAACGACCTGAAGGAATTCCACGAGGACAGGGATGCCACCGACGAGGCAAATACTACCACTAGCCCCCCGCAATCCCCCTAGCCCCGACTTTGGTTTCCATATATTGGCAGCTGACCAGCCAAAGCCAACGAACCTAAAGACGAGAACGCAGCACACGCGCAGCCAATGACCAAAAACCCGCGGGCTCAGAAGACGTAACCAACCGCCACTACAACGGAAGTAACGAACGCTCTCAAATGACGAGTTCAACACCCAAAGAAATGAAAACTCAGCACATGCGCCACCAAAATCCCCAGCAAGAGACAAGACAAAGAAAAATAAATATCAACCTCAGCACACGCGCGGCCGACAGACAGAAAAACCCGAGGACTCAGCACACGTGACATCGAACGGCGATCACCCCCCGCAGCGAAACATCACCAATAACCTGGAAAAGTGTCGCTCAACCCGCTAAGACGAAACCTGAGCCCTGTTCGAAGAAAAGCGGCTACGTACGGCCGCAACGGCCCTATCAAGAAAGGGAAAACGCTATATATAGCTGAGTTCTCCAGTTAATAAATCAGTTCGAGTGATTTGAGTGAAAGTTATTATTCGAGACACCCACCACTAAATTCAACGCGCCCTACAACACCACCTCCTACCGGAAGAAAGGGGAGTGCCGAGTCTCCGGATTCGTCGCTGTGAGTCTCGTCACTTTAGCGTGGCGTCGGTTACGTTATATTTTCTACTGCTCGGCACAAGCCAAAGGACAGGATAACCCGGAAAAAGGCGAACCTTAGCACCCGCCAAGCGACGCCACAAATCTCTCCATCACCCACCCGGAAGAAAGGGGGGGGTGTAACGAACATTGGTTCCCATGGTTCGTCACAAGCAGATGACGCAGCCAACGCTACTCCCAGGTGAAGCGATCAACACCACTTGTAATGTCCTATTTCAGGCTGAGGTATGCATCAGCCTGTCCAGGGTCCTGAATTACAAGATATTTCTAATTCACGAGGACTTTATCGGGAAACCAGGAACTTTGCCAGAAACTGAAATAGAAATCACAACACTTTTTGGTTCTTTTAATTTAAATGGTTTTCTTTATTCTTCCGTATTCTTCCGTATGATTATTCTACCCGGTTATGTTATGTTTACTTGTACTACGACGCGGATGGTGATTTGACTGACGCCCGCGATGGCTGATTGACTGCCTCCGACGATGGCTGGTGGACTGCCTTTTTATAGATCGGCCGGCCTTCCATGAATGTCTTATAGATATCTTATTTCTACTCCAGACCGTGGGAAGGGTTCTTACATAAATCTCTCTGGCCGAATTATAGTCTGCGCGTGCAGACGGGCTGATCGGTAACAGACGGTTACCAAATCATTAGCCCTGCAGTCAGTGTCCAATATCCCCGGTAAGGAGAGTCGGAGACTGCTGACTGGCTCGCGCATGTGGGGGTTTTGCCCGGTAATCGAGGGTTACCTAAGCAATCGCCTCCCAACAAGGGTCCAATGTCCCAGGTAAGGTGATCGGTGTGCACCGGTACCGTGGGAAAGGAATGTAACTTTAGGGAGATTTGAGATTCTTACTTGGCTTTTATTTATATGATTATACATTTAAAGATATTTAAAGAGGTTTAGAGGTTTTACTTAGTTGTGACGAACCATGGGGAACCATGGTTCGTTACAATGCTGATCAAGAATATAAATTACACACATCCACTTTTACCACAAATCTAATGTACCCCTTAACTTTCTTTTGAGTACGGGTATAAAAAATTAAATTCGTCGGTTTTTTCAAATAATAATGAAACTTAGAAACTCGTTTCTATTGATAAGGTATTTATTTATTTATTTTTAGTTACTGTTAAAAAACGAACGATTGGTGAAAATCAACAAGTCCAGCTGAGGTTTATATATTTAGTTAACTAGTTCGCAAAAACTTGTGTGGGTTTTTAACTGCCAATAACTGATTAACGACGATATGAATGTTATCAATATATATATGCAATAGATTTCACCAATTATCCAACTCATTCAGCAAAAACCCTGCTAGAACCCCTGCAGTGAGATTGGTAACACTAGTCAACACTAGAATTAGGCTGTGGCCCAAAATTTAGATTCTTATAGATTTCGGGGCTTAACATTTTTTAACGAAATATGGTTCTTTTTGTATGGTGTAGTTTTTTTTTAAAGAATTTTTTAAAATCTGGTATTTTTTGTTTTGTTTTTTTTTCAGAGCTAGTGCTTCTATTATCTAAAACTAAAAATGCATGCCAAGAATTATTTTTTTTCGACTTTTCCCGAGTTTTTAAAGTAAAAATTTTGGGAAAAATACTGCAAAAAAATGATGAAATTGGAATTTGAAAGCTGAATATCTTCCAGGCGTTAAGCTGCAAATACAAAGTGTCTGGGTATGATTTATAGTTGCACTCGGCACCTTTTTAGAACTGCAAAGTTCTATGCAACCAGATGTAAGATACTTAAGTTATGTGAAAAAAAGCATTAATTTCAGGTAAAATTATTTTTGAGTTTTTTTGGTCAAATGGGTCCAAATTGTCCGTTTATCCATAGATTCTAATGAGCAATACCTTAAACGACGCCCATTTAATGCGTCTATCGAAAACCAAAAATGTTGGCGAAGAATTATTTTTTTTCCGACTTTTCCCGAGTTTTTAAAATCAAAATTTCGAAAAATAATACCGCAAAAATTGATGAAATTTGAATTTGAAAGCTTAATATCTTCCAGGCGTTAAGCTGCAGATACAAAAGGTCTGGGTCGGATTTATAGCTGCTGTTTTGTAGGAGGGTGGATGTTGGTCGTTCCTACAGTTCGGATTCCCAAATAAATAAAAAGGCGGGGGCGTCAACTATAATTCTGGTGTATTTGGCGTGCACAAAGCTGAGGGCTGGTTGTAGATAGGCGCGTAGGTGTCGAGAGATTGTTCTCTCCCGCTCGGCCTACGGCTAGCGCCCGTGATGGAGCGCCGAGTGGATCGCGTCCACGCCGCGCGAGAGCGAAGGGCATGGGAGAGCGCGCGAGCTAACAGAGCGCTGTTAACCGCGCTGCTACCCTAAACATCCTCCCCCCTGCAACATCACCTCCTATGGCTGCGTACAGGCCCCGGATACAATCCATCCGAAAACGGTGCTTTGGGAAGCTGGAAGGGCTGGAAGGCCGTCTCCTCGAGCAAGGAACCCGGGTTGGATCACCTTCTGGTAGACATCCGCTCAAAATACTAGAGAGACGGTGGCCGGGCGATGGAAATGCTCATTGGCAAGGCTGATGTCGTTGAACCTGATCCGAGTCGCCTCGCTCAAGGGTCGCAGCGGCGTGCGGACGCGTAAGCGGGGCGCCAGTTTGAGGACCACGTCCGATTGGACATCGCCGGTCCTGGCGCGGATAATAGCCGTGGCCACCTTCTCCGCTCCGATGCGCGTGCTGGGCAACTTTAAGTCGGTGGCCAAGGAAGCGTCAATGCAGCTCACAGGCGTGCATGGGTCGATGAGCGCCGTTGTCTCGTGGGTTTTCGTTCCCGTGTCCAAGACCACTCGGGCTGTCGGGAGGCAGTTGGTGCTTCGGTGCTGGAGCAGCGTATCGACCGATGGAGCCGGATGACCCACGATGGGTCGGCGATCGGCTCGGGACACTGGAGCTGGAGACGAACCTGGAGTCACGGCTGACGACTCCGAGCGGGCTGGGCGCTGAGAGGACCACGTCTTTGGGCGTCTTTCCGGAGAACGAGGCCGGCGATCGGCTCGGGACACCGAAGCTGGAGACGGAGCTGGAGACGGAGCTGGAGACGAAGCTGGCGACTCCGAGCGGGCTGGGCGCTGGGACGGTCGCATGTGGAGCAGCGTGTCATGGTCCTTGTGGCACACCTTGCACCGGCCACCACTTCGGCAATCCTTGCCAGAGTGCTGATGAGCCAGGCAGTTTCGGCAGTATTTGTTTACCAGCACGGCTCGGAGCCTCTTCGCCACGCTCAGCTTGAGGAAGCTACGGCAGTCTCGTAGTGGATGGCTTCCGGAGCAGACTCGGCAGCGGTAGGTAGCTTGTACTCGGGAGCGTCTGCTCCCTGAGGTGTGATTGACACGGGGTTGTGGAGCCATCAGGATCTGGATGCAAAATGAACTGGTTCGGAAAAGAAGAATCGGAGAAGCATTAGTAACGTGCTAGGAACAGGTGACAGGCACTTCTCTAAGTACTGTTGGAAGAACAAACGAGGGTTTTTTGGAGGCGAAAAGAAACTTGGATAGAATAGTAGACACGGAGAGGCATTACTAAACGGGCTAGGCACAGGACGCCTTCCGTTATTGTTGTACGGGACGAGGGAGTTCCCCCGGAAGGAGAACGACTTTTGCGACCGGGCGTTTGAGCACACCGCGGGCAGTAAGAATGTCTACCACCCGAACCCTGTTATCGGCGCCGGGATACACGGACTGTACTCTTCCGAGTCGCCAGTCGTTAGAAGGCAGGTTATCTTCTTTCACGATAACCATATCGCCGATCTGAAGATTGGGCATATCCGTCTGCCACTTGTTGCGCTTGTGGAGTTCCATGAGGTACTCATCCTTCCACCTCTGGCAGAACTGCTGGTTGAGGGCCTTCAAATGCTGCCACCGATTAATGATCGACTGGAGGTTCTCTTTAATTTCGGGCTCTGCGGTCGCCATTAACGGTCCTCCGATAAGGAAGTGCCCTGGATTGAGGGCCAGCAACTCTGTCGGACTTTCGGACATAGGTGAGAGTGGCCTGGAATTTAGGCATGCTTCAATCTTAGCGAGCAGCGTCGAGAGCAGCGTCCTCAAAGGTATATTTCCGGGTGGACGTGGCCCCCCATATGTGGAGCTCCTGGCGGGATGAAACGCCATGCAACCCGTTGATGGCTGTATGCCTCAGTCACCGAATCCTGGAACGCCTCTAGAAAGTCCCGAGAAAGTACAGTTGCTGCTCCCACGAAAGTTTTTCCATTGTCGGAATGGATACGCTGCGGACAACCTCGTCTAGCGACGAAGCGAGCGAAAGCTGCTAGAAACTTCTCGGTGGTCAGGTCGGAAGTAGCCTCCAAGTGAATGGCCTTCGTGGAAAAACATACAAATACGCACACATAACCCTTGGTGATCAGGCACGCTCTCCCGGTATAGTTCCTTATGTCGAAAGGACCTGCATAGTCAATACCGGTATGGGTAAACGGTCTGGAGAAAGAAGTTCGGTCTGTCGGGAGATCACCCATCAGTTCGGTCTGTAGCTTCTTCTTGTGGATGATGCAGACCTTGCAGGAGTTCACCACGCCCTTCATCAGGTTCCGGATTCTCGGGATCCAATATTTGCAGCGAATGAGGCGCGTCATCAGTTGATTGCCGCCATGGAGAGTGATCCTGTGCGTCAAGTGAGCGAGCAGGCGAGACAGGCGGCAACTATAGGACAGGATGATTGGATGGCGCTCATCATACTTCAGATCTTGTGAAGCTGTGATCCGGCCACAGGCTCTCATGATCCCCTGTCGGTCTAGAAAGGGGTTCAGATTCAAAATAGAGCTTGAACTTGGCACGGGACGTTTACCACTCAGGTAGTGAGATTCTTGGGGGAAGTCCCGGCGCTGAGCCTCTAGGATAAGAGTTCGCTCCGCTTCGTTAATTTCCCCACTAGTGAGGTGGTCCCTACATGCGAGTGTTACTTTCCGGCAACACTGAATAAAACGTAGAACATATGCCCGCACTCGAAGAGCCTTCTCAAGCTGGGAGAATCGCTCCAGGAAATCTTCGGGTGGGCTGGAAACGAGATGGACCTTCACGGCCCGCTGCTCTAGGGTTTGAACTGGAGTTTCGGCGGCTTGGGCTGGCCATTGATAACGTGGAGATTGCAACCACGCTGGTCCATGCCACCAGAGTTGGCTACCCACCAGTTCTGGTAAAGCTACGCCTCGACTGGCTAAGTCAGCGGGGTTATGTTCGGAACGAACATGAGCCCAATGACTGGTTTCGGTAGTCTGAGCTATTTTCGTCACTCGATTGGCCACAAAGGTAGTCCAATGGCAAGCGGGCTTGCTCAACCAGGCCAGTACAATAGTAGAATCGGTCCAGTAGTAGCATTGATGACTTCCCGTCGGCATGCTTGGCAGGATAGCCGTCGCCATTTCGGAAAGGAGCACTGCACCGCACAGCTCTAGTCGAGGAAGCGAAACGGTTTTCACGGGAGCGACTCGTGTTTTCGCCGACAGTAGATGCACCGTGATATGCTGGTCACACTCGACGCGCACGTAGAGCGCTGCACCGTACGCCTTTTCGGAGGCATCGCAGAAACCGTGATGTTCGATCTTTACCGATGGCTGGTAACATACCCATCTTGAAATCTTGATCTCGGGTAGTGATGCGTAACTTTGCAGAAAGTCCAGCCAGCGTTGGTACAACGAACTTGGAAGAGGTTCGTCCCATCCCAAATCTTGCAACCAGATCTCCTGCATAAAAATCTTGGACCGGACGATGAATGGGGCTAGCCACCCCGCGGGGTCAAACAGCTTCGCAATTTGGGAAAGAACTTCTCGCTTGGTGTGGGATAACTCAAGCGTGAACACGGGAGAAACAAAGAAGAACTCGTCTGACGCCGCCTTCCAGCGAATTCCGAGGGTCTTTGCCGTGCTCTCGGCATCGATTTCCAGAAAATCGGTGTGCAGGAGGTGGTCACTCGGAAGCTCGTCCAAAATCTCCTTGTGGTTGGACGTCCATTTGCGCAGTGGAAAACCTGCAGAGCTGAGGGCGGCCTGCAATTCGTGGATAGCCAGCTGAGCCTCCTTGATGGAGTCTGCCCCGGCTAGGACGTCGTCGACGTACATGAAATGCCGTACAATGTGGCTTGCCTTTGGAAATCGCGACTGGATGTCGTCGGCAAGCTGTTGCAGTACCCGGATGGCTAGAAACGGAGAGCAATTGACACCAAAGGTCACGATTTTCAGCTCATAATCCCGAATCTCACCCTCCTGGTTTCGAAATAATATTCGCTGGAAGGGTGTGCACGTTGGATGTACCCAAATTTGGCGGTACATCTTTGTAATGTCGGCGTTGAAGACGTATCGGAAGTAGCGCCACTTCAGGATTTGGAGGGTTAAATCGGATTGGAGGACCGGACCAGCATGAAGAAGATCATTTAAGCTCGTGCCGTTCGCAGAAGGGCTGGACGCGTTGAATACCACGCGGACTTTCGTGGTAGTGCTCTCCGGCTTGATTACCGCATGGTGCGGAAGATAATAATTGGCGGACTCGTTAGTGGACGGAACCTCTGTCATATGATCGAGATCTAAGTATTCCTGGATCACAGAGTTATACTGTTCTTGAAATGGAACGTTTCTCTTTAGCCGATTCTCATTTCGGAGAAACTGAGCTAGGGCAATGGACCTTGAATGCCCCAGGCCCGATCCACAATGATCGGGGTCACGAAACGGCAGTGTTACCACGTACTTTCCACTTGACGTTCTTGACGTGGTTCGCAGAAAATTTCTTTCGCAATAGGAGTCCGACTCTCCTGCTACCTTGATAGGTAGATCCTCCACCTCCCAAAACTTTGTGAGAAGTTTGTCCAATGGAGCATCGCGGACGTGGGAAATTTGGGTGGAGAAAGATGCAATCTGGTCTGGAACAGCACTTGGCACTGGACCGGTAAGCACCCATCCAAAGATGGTTTGCTGTCCGAGGAGGGAACCACAGATGTCGGTCTGTGAGCCGCTTAACAGTATGGACAGAAGGATGTGGGCTCCGATCAGAACGTCTATGTGTGAGCTCTCATAAAATTTAGGGTCTGCTAAAGGCAGGTTCGGCAAGTCTCGCAACGCGCTCTGCGGGATCGGATATGAAGGGAGATTGCCGGCTATGTCGGGCAGGACGTAGGCCGTGGCGTTTAACTGTACGCTCGGCGTCATCAGGGAGCGAATGGACAAATCACAGAGCTTCTTGGATTGAGCTGCTACAGTCTGATTTAGGCCTGAAACCTGGGCCTGAATAAGGCGGAATGGCAACTGGAGGATATTAAAGAGACGTTCCGTAATGAACGTCGCCTCGGAGCCCGAGTCGATCAGAGCGCGGGCACGGAAATTTGTCCCCCGGTGGCAGATGTTGATTATTGCCGTACCGAGAAGCACCGCTCTTGTTCCCGAAGCAAAATAGTTCTGAACGTTGGGCGGAGCGACGGAAGAAGCGGGATCCTCCGCTGTTGTGGAAGTCAGCTCGCTGGGAGCTGGAGTCCCCCGATGCAGGAGCGTGTGGTGGCGGGCTCCACAAGTGAAGCAACTGTGGGCGCTTTGGCATTCACGGAGCTGATGACCTCTAGCGAAACAGTTCAAGCACAGCTGCCTTTTTTTAATGCAGCTGGCTCGTGCATCCACAGTCATTTGTAGGAAGTGCGGACACAGTCGGATCGGATGGTTCTCTTTGGAACAGAGATCACACGTTCTTCTCTTCGGACTCACTTGTGTCTGGAAGGAGTGAAACTTCCTTGGCACGGGACTACCATGAGACCGGAACGGATTGGAGTTGCTTCCGGAGGATTGCGGATTCAAGGAACCTTTGGACGATGGTGGGGTCGGATTGCCTTTGGAAGTGGACGGGTCGCTCTCCATGGCCTCTAGCGTCAAATAGCGCTGAGTGAGGAAGGCATCGATTTCCGTCCATGGAGGCACCTCCTTCTTGTCTGTGACAGACGCTTCCCACAAAGACCGGGTCAACTTCGGCAACTTGGAGGCACAAATAGTAACGAGGAGGCTATCCCAGTTGTCGGTGCAGACCTTGGATTGAGCAAGGGCGGTGAGGACCCCTTGCATCGTGCTTTGAAGCTCTTTTAAAGCTCCACTGGTCTCGGACTCGACGCGAGGCAAAAAGAGCAAAATATTTATCTGGTTGGTCACCAGGAGCCGATTATTTTCATAACGGTTTCGGAGGGCCGACCATGCCGACTCGAAACCATCGTTTGTGAGCGGGGACTTCTCGACTATGGCCTTCGGATCGCCACTTGTCTTCGCGGTGAGATGGTACAACTTCTCTACCGGAGACAGCCTAGAATTATTTATGTAAATTGCAGTAAAAAAATCTCGAAAAGTAGGCCAACGTAATCTCCTGCGAAGACCTCGATGTCGCAGGGAGGCAGTCGGCAGCCGCCCTGGTAGGTTTGCGGTGCAGACGGATGGACTGCTGTTTGGGCCAGCTGAGCATTGAGGTCGGCGAGGCACTGCTCAAATACCCCATAGCACTCGCCGTACTTCTCTCGGATGTCTTCTTGGACCCTTGGGTCCTCGTCAACCATCACTGCGGAGCAAGCTTTATATTCCGCCTCGACATCCGCCCACATACTCAGAATTTGTCCTCGGCGAACCTCGGCAAGAGATGCGGATGGAGCGGAAGTGATGCGCGCTTCCAAATGAGACAGCCGGCCAATGGCGGCGGCTAATTTTGCTCGTGCAGTAGTGGTGGCGGGTTGAGCCATTGTGATGGAAGGTCTCGAGCTGACGGGACTATTACCGAAGGAGCTGGTTGGATCGCCTTGGATCCGAGCTGGCACCTTGAGAGTGACGGGAGACGGGAAGAGAACCGACTTGGTCCTCGCAGCTGGGCTGCTACTGGCTGCTCTGGGAGTGACTGGCGACTTGATCTTTTGAGTGGGGGTAGTTCCTGAGGCGGAAGAGGTGCGTAGCCGACGTGGAGATGTCGCAGCCAAGAACCCTTTGCTATCCTTGTCCCCCGTTGGCATACTACTCGCACACGCAGAGGTAGGATGCGAAGTCGGATGCGGAATCCGCGGATTGGCGAAAGAACAGAAAAAAAAACTAAGGCTGGGCTGGGCACCACACGAGAAGGCACTAAATCCCTTCAACACACAAAAAAGAACCCACTGCTGGAGGAATGGAAAGGAAAGGGCCTCGCGCGATGTTGGACAACAATTTTTAATACCAACTCGAATTATTTGTGGCCGCTCTGGATCGAGGTTCCCAAACAATGAGTGGATCAAATTGATACACGCCGAGGAGAGGAACGGTCACACTGGCTGTGGCAATATTTGAAAAAAAAATATTGTTAGTGCGGCTTTCCTCCGTTTACCCTTTTGACGGACCCTTGCAGTGGGCAACTAATCTTCCTTCTCTAGTGCGGATGGATTGTGGACGGAATTGGTCGATTTCTTGCTCCCCTTGTTATACCGTGGAGGTGGTAGGGCCGATAGGATACACGAGCACGAGGATCGGAGCCAAGAAATTAACTGCTACTGGTGTGGCGGAGACTATCGGAAGGAATATGCAAAAAAAAAAAATAATAATAATTCCTTATACAGTCGTCTGTTAGTGGAAGCGGAACAAACGTGGGACTATGTATTTTGGGTAATTCGGCAGCTTGAATTTATTTCTTGTCTTCAATTTGGTGTTTGTGATTTTTCTTAAATTTTGTCACCTCTAATTTCCCACGGACATACAATTCGACAATTGGCACAAAAAAAAATGCGAAATCGCGGCGGAAATGCGCTGTGCCTGGGTGGAGGATAATTTGTTACGGAATTGGAGATAATATCACGTATTGTGGCGACCAAAGTTATTGCTGGAACGCGTAAACTGCTCGGAATCGCAGATTTTTATTGTTAAATGTATGTGGATATGAGCGGAATGTATGTGTGGGACGCGGTATTTAAATACGGAGTGTGGTATTTTTGTATGTGCGTTATGTTATTTTTATATACATATGTATGGCTCCATCGATATAGATATAGATCGATCTATTGCAGCCAACTATGGAAATAATATGTGTATATAGATGTCGGAATAAAAACACTTAATAATTGTTGAGTGGGTTTTTATTCTGTTAGCACTTGGATGTATGTATGTATGTGTATGTATTTATGGATGTATATATATATTTGTATGTTATTTTGGAGATGCGGAGCCGCTCTTGCGAATTGGAATGTACATATGTTTTAGTGAACTGGGGTGCAGTTGGATTTTGTCGAATATATTTAATTTTTCACAAATAATGCCCAGACAAAACGAAATGGAAGAACTACCGTAGCACTGGTAGTTGGAGGCGACGGAACGGAAAACGGCCGGAATCGCCGATAATATGGCGTTGGCGAAGGAGAAGGAAGCACTGTATGCACAGATATGTATAAGTTACCTCCCCCCGCCTGGGTTCGGCGGGTAGTTGCCCGCGGGCTGGAGGGCGACATTACGTCTCGCCGACCAACTGGGTCCGCCGGGCGCTGGGCGCGACTGGAGCCGCGCTCGCGCGCGCTGCCCGGCTGGGGGGACATGCTAATTATACTTTGACTTTAGTGACCACTGACCGGCAGTTGGCCGGAATAAAAACTAAAACTATCCGTCCTGCGTGGCTAAGCCCGGCTTAAGTAACGGGAATATTGATAATTATGCGCCCAACGGGTCAAACTAAGTCGAGTTAACGCGGTGCAACCCGTAAACCAAAAGTTAAAAGCAAGAAAAAGCATAAAAAGGGAAAAATCCCGTGAAACTCGAAAAAGAAATAAAACGAAAAGTGTAAAAACAAATTCCGAAAAAATCCCCACACACTAAATGGAAAATTAACTAAATAATACAACACAAACGAGTGAGAAATGGAGAAAAATCCCGTGAAAAATTCCTCAAAATAAAAAGAAATAAAACAGAAAGTGTAAAAACATCAAGACCCCATACACTAAAGAGAAAATTAACTAAAAATACAACACAAACGAGTGAGAACGTCCATGCACACCCAATGAAAACAAAAACTAAAACAGGAAAGAGCTGAAGGGCACCCCGCTCCAATGAAGTAGCTTGCAACCGAAACAAGTCAAAAGAGCTGAAGGGTACCCTCGCTCCCACGGAGTCTACAAGGAAAAATAGGCTGAAGGGCCCTCCCTCGCCTGGAAGAAAATATAATAACAACTACACGGCTGTAGGGTCCCCGCCCACGTTACGGATCCAAAACGCTCAACCGGTGCATAGTTAAGCTAACCAATCTAATCGCCAGGAATATAGGCTGAACAATGATGTAAGTGAATTGTTGGTTTTAAATGTTCTATGTAGCCAACCTAAATCTGAAAATAAGGTCATTGCGTAAATTTACTAGACAAGCCAAAAAAACAAAAAAAAAAACAAGAAAAGAAAATAAAGTAAAATAAGAAGTGAAACTCGATTATTTAACGGTTGTAAAAACCAGCAAATCCCCCGAGTTTATGCTAGGGAGCGCGTGTCTAATACAGACGCTACCCGTTTGCACCATATGAGTGATGGGAAAGTGCCGACGATAGTGACGTAGTCTGAAACCTGATCGAAGGCCCAAGCGGCAGCTTGACAAACGTACGCCAAAGACCCCCAACGTCTGGATCCCCCAGCCGTCGGGCCGCCCAGCCAGGCCCGCTGAGGCTAAATACTACAATGCGCCCATACAGTTACAGCGGCCGCGCCTGTCGCCGCCGGTGAGTTCGGAAATAGTTCTCAGGCGGAGCAAACTCCAGCCAGCAAGGCCTAAAGCCCCCGCTGGCCCAGCCCAAGCGCTGGCAGCGGGACCGCGGCGTCGCGCAATACGCCAGGGCCATGGAGGGAAAGCCAATGTTAGTGGCGCAACCCCAGGCGCCCGCTGGCAAGCAACATGGGCCCAGCCCCCTCTTACCCCAAACCACTGTCAACCACCCACGTGGTGATACCCCCAGGCCGTAAGGCAAACCATGCAGTGTGAAGAAAAGAAGTGCGCGCCCAACGGGTCCCCCTATCCGTCGTGGCCCCATCGCCGGTGGTGGAACCAATTCAGCCCCCGGGTGAGCTGATTTGGATCCGAGGTTAAGCCCCTGAAAGCACTCATACAAAAGCCCCATAACACCCTATTGGGTGGAAAAGCCGATGAATGGCATGGAGAACGTCTGAAGAGCTCGCTGGCGATCCCCCTCCAATGTCGGCATTGGGTACTAAATTTCCGCAAACGGTCCCCAACGGCGGCGCTGGGAAAACCCTCCGTGGGAGTGGCCGCCCCCGGTGCCCCGGGCATGGTTGCCGACGGCAAACCTCGGTCGTGCGTAACGGCGACCAGTTAAACCCGACTGGGTACTGAAAACCTAGAGCCAACTGGGGCTGGTCGCTAAACGACGTACGGATAGTACCGCGAGGACAGCGGCCCGGGTGAGCTCCGATCTGCCCCGCCGGGCCTGCCGCCTACGTGGTGAAGCCCTCGCCCCCCCTATCCGACCGAGGGAATGGTGATTAGTAAATATAAATCTAAAAAAACCCCACGTCGCGCCCCAAAACTAAGGGCCCGAAACGTAGCTATCCGCTCACCCCCCTCCCGGGCGATGCCGGCCCTTACGTGGTCCGACCTAAGCGGAGCTCAACTACGCCTAACGGCGGGAGCTGTAGCATGGGGCCGGGACCCTTAAGGCTGGGCAAGTGTTCACTGCCACCAGCCACTCACGTTCGCGGTGTCGGAGGGAAATCCTAACGCAAAGTTAAGCGTGGAAGGCACGCGTGAGTGGGCCCGGCTTATAGCCGGGAGACCGCGCGACGCTGTGCAACGCGCGCTAGCCGGCGCCCGCGGTCAGCGCAGCGCATCACGTGGGTCATGCTTACACGATAGAATCATCAGCAAGCCCGCAATGTGACCAGTCTTTAGGGGGCCCCCCCTCAAACAACGCGGAAAAACCCCGTAATACTCCTGTGGCCCTCGCTGAGTGTCGTCAGTGGTGACCCAGTGGTACTCCGTTCACCTAGCTGTACACATGGGGGCCGCGACAAGTGGCTGAGTCCCGCTGTTCGATGAAAACGAAAAAATCCCGCAGACCTCGGGCCCCGGCGGCCCAGGAAACGTAAACGGTGTTAACCGTTCCAGTGCCAAACTGGCCAGCGAAGTAGTGGTAAACTGTAAAGTGCCCAAGCAAAGTGACGGCACCCAAAAAACGAACTCCCGACCCGCCCTACCCCTGGGGAATTACTGTGGACCATAGGAATCCCCCGTGTGTGGACACAACGCCATCCGCAACCAATAGCGTCCCGCACCATGCGGTTAAAACTCCACTGCAATAATGGTGCCCCGTAAAACGTTAGCGACACGAACCGCGCTTACTGAGCGCAGTCGCGCAAACACGGGTCCATCGCGACCCCCCCTCATAGCACCTCTAACGGCGTAGGGGTTCCACGCACGTTGGTGGAAATGCAGATGCCTTAAAATGGCTAAGGCGGCCCCCAAGCAACGGTGATACAACAAGTCAATACTTCGGTCACGAACAAAGGCCCTAGCGTTCACGCTGCTGCGGCGGACGCTCACAGAGATATAAAAAATGGTCCAGAAAGCTCAAATGGCAAAACAATGAATGAACCAATCCAGACAGAACAGAACCTAGGGTGGAGAGGTGTGGTAAACCAACAGACCCGGAAACAAATGACCCCACTGTATGTGGAAGAAGCGGTGGAGGCGGACTTGGGGCAACAGTCCTGATTAGGGAAGGTGGTCCATAAGGACAACCTAAGTAAGTTCACTAGTTAGGCCTAAGAAATATGGTGGTGGTATTATCTTCCTATATCCGATAGTTATTTCATCTTGTACGCTCTGGGCCACCAACTGGTCGCGGCCCCATCACCGCTTTCACCCCCGTACACCTATACAGACGGGTCGGTATTGGTATGGGAGGAATTAACTCATCAGGCACACAGCAAACCTACGATGGCCCTGCCGACGAAACCGTACAGTGACAGACCCCCACTCCTGAGACTGTGGAGGTTGACTCCAGCCACGTCAGGATATGTTAGAAGTTGGCTCACCGTAGGCTAGCGAGAAGTTTAGACTCCTAGGGACGGCCCTCAGTAGTGGCCGGCACGCCAGACCCACTGACTAGAAGTTCAAGGTTACTGAAGCCAGCTAGTCCATCAAATAATAGACAGATAGTAATAAACTCAAAAGTTCAGAGCCAGATAAATAACCTCACAAACCGTCAACCAGCCAAGGGAAGGACTATCAACTCAGCCCATTTGTATGAAACCTGTAGCTAGAATGAATCTCATCACTGATGGGGACCTAGCTCACACACCGGCAAACCAACTGGTAAACCCCTATCTGACCATGCTGACATAGATCCATCTCACTAACCACCGGGTCGTGTCAAACTGTAGAGTCCCTTAGAAAACTTTACATTTATATGGGTACCTAGGTGTTAGCCTGTAAGAAGATTAGTGTACCCGGTGGCCCGGTCGCCGCTGGGGCTGAGCCGGGGGGCCGGTGTGGGCCGGCTCCCCCCCACTAATACCTCTGCAGAAAAACTGGGTGGTCCGGCGCGGGGCTACACTCCGGGGCCGGCACGCAGCTCCAACCCACCACCTGAACCCGCACCTGGTGTGCGGGGTTATTACATCAACAACAGACCCCCACCATCAGTTGTGTCCGACCGTTGGTTGAAACCTCAGGAACGCAACTGGTCGCCCATGACCCACCCAATGGCTCTCGGTCCTGAATCGTGACAACCCAAACGCCGGGTGCCCGGCATCGCTCGGTGCCCGTCCTGAATTCACGGGCCCACGCGGTCCTGACCTCCCCTCCAGCGCTCAGCGAAGCAATCTGAACTACATTAGGGGTCGAGCGAAACCAACGGGCGGGGACCTACCTCGCCTGGTCTAGGAATACCTGGGTCATGAGCTCTACTCAGTCCCACTCAGGAGAGGGGGTCGGTCCGTAGAATTGGGGCTCGGGCGCCACCGAGGGGTCCCCCCCGGGTCGGCGGGGTTAGTATGGCCCAGCGCGGCTGGAGGGGGACTGTCTAAACTCCGCCCACCAACGGGCCCCGGGCGCGGGCAGCGACTGGCCGCTGCTCGCGCAGCGCTGCCCAGGCTGGGGGGACTTATGCATAATTATATCATTTTGTACTTTTAGCTTGACTCACTTTGAACCGTGCCAGTTGGCCGGAATAAAATTACATAAAACTATCCGATCTTCTGCCATGGCAAATGCCGCGGCTAAGTAACGGGAATATTGAATAATTAATTTATATAAGAATATATATACATATATCGCGGAACTCGGACGTGGTGGGGAATAAATCAAAAAACGCACTAGGAAGCGATTTGGGAAGACGAAATCGTACTTATCTTCGGAACGTAGCGATATAATCCACCGATGCTTGCAGGTTGGACTCCTCCTTATAGGGAAGGCGAAGATCCGGCTCGAAGGACCAATGTTTTGTAGGAGGGTGGATGTTGGTCGTTCCCACAGTTCGGATTCCCAAATAAATAAAAAGGCGGGGGCGTCAACTATAATTCTGGTGTATTTGGCGTGCACAAAGCTGAGGGCTGGTTGTAGATAGGCGCGTAGGTGTCGAGAGACTGTTCTCTCCCGCTCGGCCTACGGCTAGCGCCCGTGATGGAGCGCCGAGTGTATCGCGTCCACGCCGCGCGAGAGCGAAGGGCATGGGAGAGCGCGCGAGCTAACAGAGCGCTGTTAACCGCGCTGCTGCCCTAAACAGCTGCGTTTGTCAGCTTTTCAGAACTGCAAAGTTCTGCAGAACTATGCAACAAGATATAAGAAAATAAAGTTATGTGAAAAATAGAAGCACTACCTCTGAAAAAAACCAAAAAAAAAAAATAACAGATTTTAAAAATTCTTAAAAATAAAATGTCACCATAAAAAAAAAAATAAAGTACTACAAAAATTTTTAAATCCCGAAATCTATCAGAAAAAGTCATTTTGGTTCACACCTTAAATCAAAAGTTCAATTTTGTCGAGTAGTGTAATCATTGTTTAGTCATAAGTAAATATAGCATGTTTTCATACCTACTTATACAAATAACTAATTAAACAAGCCTATGATCCTAAGTATACCTCGCATTTTTACCGAATAAACACAGTACGAAAGAAAACTCTGACGTATTCACATCTCCGAAGCCCCATTTGTTCAAGTACCGATTGCGGCGACTATTTGTTACTGGTACATGAACCGGTAGCATACACATTTCATTTTCATCATACGATTGTCACATTGACTATCATCAGAACCAAGTGAATCTACATCAACAGATTCATTTGATTCATTAATTTGAATCTACATCAACAGATTCATTTGATTCATTCATTTCCGTTCATCTGGATTTTGTTCAAGATTTGGAACATGGATTCATTCGAAAAATCCTGCATAATTGGTCAACTTGGTGACCAATTTACATACATTCATCATCATCCTTCTGTGAAGGAAAATTTGTTGGATTTATTTAAATCTACCCAAACCGATACAGTCAAGTTGGCGACTACGGTTGGATTGGAAAAAATATTCCAAATTGTCATTAATATTTGTTAGATTACTTTGACCAGTTTCTTGGTTGTGAGTAGAGGCACAGCCTGTCATAGCGACAAACAAATTACCTCCATCGGGTCAAAGTAGTACGACAGGCTACTTGCCTGGACAGGCAATTGGCCACGGGCGAAGAGATCCAAAACATCATCAGAAACTACAAAAAGGATCCTGCTGAAAGGAAGCAGAAACCTGAATATTTTCATAACCGGCTTAAGAGGTTAATGAATCTCTGAAAAACATTTTCAAAGGACGAAACAAATATTCAGCTTATCAGGGGTGCCACAGAAATCACTTCCGCTGGAAAATCACCTCAATTCCATTCCGCCGTGCCACACACCGATTTTTCAGCGGAATCAAAATCGCTCACAATTTATCCAGTGATTTGATTAAATACACCCATAAAACACACCTAAAACGATTCGAATCTTACTTTCCCATAAAGGTTGTTAAATTGGTGGTTAACCCTCATCCAAATAATTTAACATTACACATGTTGAGTTAATAAAATAAGCATTTTAGCAAATCAGTTTTCAATCAGCTGTTTGAATTTTTACTTAACGATTCCGCTCTCAATCCGCTGCAGAGCGAGGTGGCCACCTAGGGCGATTCGGACATTCGAAGTTAATACAGTAATGCCACCTTTTATAAGTCGAGTTCGGAGCAATATATTTAATATTAATTATATTGAAAGCATTATGTTTTTCTTTAATTAAGCATTACAAAAAATAGCTCATTGTAGTAAAACTTCCTTTATGTCAAACGTGTGCATACTTTTTGTGCAAATTGTGAAAACATTTGTAGTCATTTGTAGTTCTACAAGGTGGCATCGCTTCAAAATGCCAAAACAAAACTAACAAACCATTTCTACACATTATTGCCATTGCATTTATGTCAAAAACCCCTGTTCGGCTAAGCGCAGACACATAGTAATGGGTTGCCAGACAACTGCTAGAGTTGCCGAGTACATTGTTTCGTTTGACTCGCACGATATGGGATGTTTTTTTTGCTTTGAAATTATAAAAGTACAGCTTTGAAAAATCAATTATTTTATATTATAGAAGGAAAAAAAATTAAAAACCAATTGTTTTGAAATTATAAAATCAATAAAACTGCAAATAAACCCTATTCGAATTGAATCTTGAAAGGTTTCAACCCTAGCCTTAGTTCGAATTTGGTTTGTGACAATGCTAAGAAAAATGAAATCGCTCGGAATTCTGT
Source organism: Drosophila obscura (assembly GCF_018151105.1). Lineage (NCBI taxonomy): Eukaryota > Metazoa > Arthropoda > Insecta > Diptera > Drosophilidae > Drosophila > Drosophila obscura. The sequence continues at coordinate 1,676,706 of NW_024542721.1, forward strand.
GGTTTCCCATTTCACTAGTGATTTCTGTGGCACCCCTATAACTCATGGCTCGAAATATGAGCACAATTATTTCTCCAATGAATATTTTAAAAATATCAAAGAATTGGTCAGCAAATACAACGACGAGTTGACCAAAAAATTGTCTGCATTGGAAAAGGAGATAGATTCTGGATCTATTACCTCGATGGAGAATGAGTCCGGAATTGAGCCCATGATCCAAGAGAAAAGGATGCTGCTTGAAAGTCTACAGCGCATCATAAACAAAATGACGAATGAGACGGATATTTTCATTCCGTATGTACCATGGTGCCCCAGTGATAGTTCTTAGAATCTTCGATTGAGCTCTCTGGATTATTTCTAAATTACTAACGCAAGCATTTCCCCATAGCTCGGAGCCGTATGTCCAGGTCGGTACACAATTTTTAGAAATGACCGTTCGTCTCGACGTGGAGGTGGGGTCCTAATTGCAGTGGACTCAAACTTCACGTCGGAACATTTCATGGTCCGGGTTCAACAAGACCTGAAATTCCTGTGCGTAAAACTGATTCTCCCGGGCTTTTCCGTTTTCATTACTTGCTCGTATATTCCACCTTCCTCGGATATCTTAATATACGAGCATCACCTGTCCGCTTTAAAAATTGTTTCTTCCTCGCTATCAGATAAAGACCATATGATAGTTCTTGGTGATTTCAATTTGGCAGGTACTGTTTGGTCTTCGGTAAACGAGTCTAATAACCTTGTGCCCATGTCACGACATGACTTTATCGACGGCTTGCTAGACCTATCCCTGTCTCAGGTCAACCATGTGAAAAATTCCTTGGGTCGATTGCTTGATCTGTGCTTTGTCTCGGATCCGACCATAGCGTTGTTAACCCGAGCCCTTCCGCTCAGTATACCTGAAGACTCCTACCATCCTACATTCGAAGTGTCAGTCGATATTGGCCCTACTGTATTGGATCGAATGGGTAGGCTATCTGAACGTGTCCGCTGCTTATGTAAAGCCGAGTTTACGAAGCTTAATAACCTCATTAGTGATTTTGATTGGTCCGCTCTGTATTTGTGCACTGACGTTATGAAAGGCACAAACCTTTTTTACAATGTACTTGACACATTTTTTGATTCTTGTGTCCCACTTTCTTGTCCGGTTAGATCTGGAAAACCTCCTTGGTTTACCAAAGAGTTATCCAGTCTAAAAAATTTAAAATCAAGACTTTATAAAAAATTTCGAGAAGTTGGTTCTCCCTCTTCTCTTTCTCACTATGTAATAGCTCGGTCAAATTTCTCCGTTCTTAACGCTCAAGCTATAAAAACTACCTATCTCGATGCAGGATACGATTTTCACAGGTTTTACAGCTTCGTAAATAGTAAGCGTAGAACGTCCGCACAACCATCCTCGTTATCTTTTCTCAATATTTCAGCAAACAATGATCAGGCAATTGCCGATCTTTTTGCCAAATTTTTCCAAACAACCTATTCTCATGAAAGCTACTCTGGTCAGACGTATCCATACAGTTTACCAAGGTCGAATGGCATCTTCAGCGTTAAATGAAAGCTCACTGCTTCATGATCTTCGACTAGTTAAGCCGGTGTTTTCACCAGGTCCCGACGGAGTTCCCGGCTGTGTACTTAGGTACTGTGCCGACGCTCTGTGTGGACCCTTGCTTAAACTATTCACCCTATCCATTAACTCTTCATGCTTCCCCCCCATCTGGAAGGAATCTTTTATTATTCCGCTCCATTAGAAAGGAAGCAAGTCTTATGCAAATAATTATAGAGGTATATCTAAGTTATCCGCTATTCCTAAAATGTTTGAAAACATTTTTACTTCCGCACTTGCAACATCTCTGCAAATCACTTATATCTCCGTCCCAGCACGGATTTATAAGGCGACGATCAACAACCACAAATTTATTAGAGTTTACCTCTTTTATCATTAAAGGCTTCCAAGGTAAGGTAACTTGCAGACGGATGTCATTTAAACTGATTTCAGTAAAGCATTCGATACTGTAAGCCATTCCCTTTTAGCACAAAAACTTGACCTGTTAGGGTTTCCGCCTAATCTTTTGAGATGGATTTCCAGCTATCTTCGTTCTGGGTCTCAAAGACTCCTCTTCAAAAACTCCTTCTCTTCACCTGTTAAGGTTACTTCTGGAGTACCACAGGGCAGCCAGCTAGGCCCCCTACTATTCACACTCTTTATTAATTATCTGCCTTCAGTATTAACAAACTCTCGAGTACTCATGTATGCGGATGATGTTAAACTTTGTGTCCAGTATAAGGACATTTCATTTCACTCTCACTTGCAATCCGATCTCAATAACTTTCAGTCATGGTGTTGTGCAAATATGTTACACCTAAATGCCTCTAAATGCAAAGTAATGACATTTCATCGCTCCAGCCCCCTATTGGCTCCTTATAGCCTCTGCGGTGGTTCTCTTGAGAGAATGACCTTGGTTGATGATCTTGGTGTTAAATTAGACCCAGAGTTAAAGTTTTCTGAACACATTTCTACCATGGTAAATAAGGCCATGGGTGTGCTTGGGTTTATAAAGAGGTGGTCAAAGGAATTTGACGACCCCTATATAACGAAGACTCTCTACATCTCGCTTGTTCGTCCGATTTTAGAGTACGGCTCTTGTGTATGGTGCCCCCAGTACAAAGTACACCAGGACCGTATAGAATCAGTCCAGAAAAACTTGCCATCTTATCCTCGTAGATTGCTTTTAATAGACCTTCCAACTTTAGTTAGTCGTAGAAAAATGCTTGGTGTGATTTTTATGCACAACCTTGTTGAGCCGCATAAACTTTAAGATTCCTATTAGATCTACTAGAAACTTCATTCCTTTGTTCCTTCCGCTTTGTAGATCGAATTATTCCTTGCACGAACCATTTAGGGTACTTTGCTCGGACTTCAATTCCCTCTACCACATAATATCAACTACTAATTCCCTTCCTCTTCTTAAATCACTAATACTTACATACCTTTCCCGTAATTAGTTATATTTCTTAGCTATCTTTGCATGTTTAGCTCTAATTTTTCTCGAATTTTAGTCCTTCCCCCTCGGAGAACTACCATCTTGCCGCGATGAGGGGGCTTAGTAAGCGTAAGGAACCCAAGAGCTTTACCGGCGGTAGCGTAATGCTGCCAGAAGGGCCACCCAAGCAGGGCAGGTCTTGGGGGAGCGCCGAAGCTAAAAGTAGTTCACCCTGGCGGTAGGGATAAAACGCATCCGTTATGGGGGAATGTCCAGTAACGAAGAACCAGTTAAGGTGCAGGGAGTCGGAGACCCAGTACCGGCGGTGATTGGGGGTGCGAGCGCAGGCCCCCCGGCGTCGATATCCTGTGACTGCAGGAAACCCGAGATGGCAGTGGAGTGCTTGGCTGCCAAATCGTGTAATGCCACAAGCAACAGAAGGATCCGCAGACAGAAAGGGACGATAGAGGATCTGGAACCGGGAACCACAGACGGAAGCTTCGTCTTCACTGGTCCCTCAGTGTCAGAGGCAGAGTTGGCTACCGCCTTCTCTCGACTCGGATACAACGAAGAGCCGCAGAAGGCGGAGCCACAAGTCACGGCTCCCAATATCCAGGTCGACTCGGGTCCACTACCTGTGACGGATGAGAAGACGGAGGCTGAGACCCTACGCAAACGGCTGTCGGGATACAGGGCATCGGCAAAATACCTCCGTGGTATTAGCCAAAGACCCCCCGATACGCTGACGGCGAGGGAAAGGAGCCTCAAGAAGAAGCACGAGCAAAACGTGCGGAGGTACGAGCGGCTTAACGGAGTCGCTCCTACCAACGGAGACAAAGGCCCCCCAAGCGCACACGCGGCGGTGACTGGGGACCCCAAACCGTCGACTTCAGCGTCAGCATCAGCTGGCACGAAGACGAAGGTGGACCAACCCTCAACGGCATCGTCTGCGAACACGCGAGGGAGAAAGGGGAAAAAGGTGTCCGGGAAGCAGAGGGGGAGGACCACACCTCTGACGCAGAACACGGCGAGTGCCAAGGCACCACCAACGCCCTCTGTACAGAAGGCACCGGTGGAACCGACTGGTCGAGAGCCAAGGTTCAAGCGACAGAGAACGGACGACTCCACAAAAGCTTCCGAGTCGAAGAAGGCGAAACCAGAGGACATTCTGGCCAGCCTAGGATCGCCGGCCGAGCTGCAGGTAGCCATCATCGACCGAAGTCACCCAGAGGGGAAGATATCGGACGTGAATTGGCTGAAGGCAGAATCGGAGATCCTGACCGCCATGAAGGATGCCATTGTGCGCGCAGATAACCCGTTTGTCTGCGAGTTCAAGGGTATCAAGTGGTATAAGGGAGCCAAAGCAGTGGCCTGTGGCAATGCAGAAACTCTTGAGTTTCTCAAAACCACGGTCCAAGGTGAAAGGGTTCGGGGACTGAACGGTCGCGGATACCGCCTTCTCACGCCACACCCCGCGGGTAAGCCAAGAACCTGTATCGTGGTAAGGAACGAGCTTAATGTTCTGTTTTCTTCCAGGTACAGCACTCCGGACCTAACGGTGGCACTATGTGAGAGGGAGGACGGGAAAAACCTATACCTAGCCTCTGCATACCTGCCGTACGAAGAGGAAGACCCACCCTCGGAGGATGTCAGGGCCCTGATCCACCAAGCGCGGAGGGAGCGACTTGATATTGTCTTAGGCTGTGACGCGAATGCCCATCACTCCCTCTGGGGAAGTACGGGCACAAATTCTAGAGGAGAGTCGCTGTTCGAGTACATTCTGTCCACAAATCTTGTTGTGTGCAACCGGGGAGACCACCCCACCTTCCGCAACAGGAACCGTGCAGAGGTTACAGATATAACACTGGCCTCGAATAGCGACTCCCTTACCATCGATGACTGGCACGTGTCCAGTGAGTGTTCCTTTTCGGACCACTACAGGATAGTGTACAGCATCAAATGGAACAAGGAGAGGCCCAAGGCCTACCGCAATCCCAAGCGGACAGACTGGAACCGCTTCTCCGCAACCGTACAGAAGGTGCTGCCTAACCCACCGGAAGGGGACATAATTCAAACGGAAGCACTAGAGAAAGCTACGCAGACCGTCACTAATGCTCTACAGATGGCGTTTCTCAAATCCTGCCCGATCAGCCGACCCCCAAAGTCCAATCACAACCCATGGTGGACACGGGAGTTGAGCGAAGTCAGAAAGGAATCGAGGAAGCTCTTCAATAAAGCAAAAGTGACAAACACACAGGAAAGTTGGGACGAGTATCGCCGCAGCTTCAATACCTACAAAAACACCTGTAGGAGGGCGAAAAGGGAATCATGGGCAGCCTTCTGCGATGCCATAGATGGTACCACTGAGGCCTCAAGGCTTCGACGCGTGCTGTCGAAGGCACCCACCACACCAGGCCTGCTCCGCAGCCAGGACGGTACCTTCGCAGAGAGCAGCCAAGAATCCCTGGAGCTCCTCATGAGTACTCACTTCCCGGGTTGCTCAGATGTCACCGGTGACGAATCCAACGCCACCAACGATACTGAGGATCATCCAGGAGAGGAAATCGAGGATCTCATACGAAATATAATGGCACCAGACAAGATTATTGGGCCATAAATAAGTCCCTACAATACCGGGACCGGATGTATCGACCGCCATTACACCCCCTACATGGCAAAGGATGCCCCTAACTGGGTACGTCCCCCATGGGTGGAGGGAGGTGAGAGTGGTCTTCATCCCCAAGGCCGGGAAGATAAACCACATCTCCCCAAAGGACTACAGACCCATCAGTCTGTCGTCATTTTTGCTTAAAACGATGGAGCGACTGATGGATCTATATATAAGAACCAAGCTAGACAAACAAGTGTTCAGTGGAGCTCAGCACGCCTACCTCAAAGGTAGATCAGTTGAGACCGCACTACACGAAGTTGTTGGGCATATCGAAAAGAGTCCTTGGCGGCCTTTCTAGATATAGAAGGGGCCTTCAACAACGTCAGGATCGAGTCAATAACGGCCGCACTGGCCAAGATTGGCACACACCCGACGGTAACCGGATGGCTAGACAGCGTTCTCAGGAGCAGAACGATAAGCCAATGCCAATCTAGGCTCCTCCTCGTCAAGAAAGACGGTCACACGAGGTACTCCGCAAGGGGGAGTTATATCCCCTCTACTGTGGAACCTGGTCCTCAACGACCTCCTTCTTCAGCTGGGGAGGAGCGGATATAAGGTTACGGCCTATGCAGACGATCTAGTAATACTGGTAACGGGTAAATTTCTGCCCACAATCAGTGACCTTTTAGAATCTGCACTGGGCACTACCGCCAGCTGGGCACACCAGAACGGTTTGGGGGTCAATCCTCAAAAAACAGAACTGGTGCTGTTCTCACGAAGATATAAGATACCGAGTTTCAAACTACCAGCAATCGGTGGAACGACACTCGAGCTATCGAGCGAAGCCAAGTATCTTGGTGTCATCCTTGACTCCAAACTCTCCTGGAAGAGAAACACGGAGGAAAGGAAGAAAACGGCAATGGCAGCTTTCTACACCTGTAGGAAGACTTTTGGACGAACATGGGGCCTACAGCCGCACATCATCCATTGGATGTATACAGCGGTAATAAGACCCATGCTGACATACGGAGGCATGGTATGGTGGGAAGCGGTTAACACCAAATCCCACCTGGAGAACCTCCGTAAAGTCCAACGGACAGCATGCCTGGAGGTCACCGGATCTCTCAAATCCACCCCACAGGCAGCTCTGGACACCATGTTAGGCCTGGAACCGATAGACCTTCATCTTAAGTGCAAGGCTGAGACAAGTGCCGCTAGGCTATTAGCCGCGCAGTTCTTCAAGCCATCGCCTTATGGCCACGCCACTATACTCCGTATGGAAGATAGTGGAACGGCCAGGACGGAGTGACTACCGTGTCTCAGAGTTCTCATGGAAAAGAAACTTTAAAGGACACATACCGGATAGGGAGAAATGGAAGAGTAACACTGTCCTGGGGCAGAACGAGCTCTCCATTTTCACCGACGGGTCAAAGACGGCCGAAGGGACAGGAGCTGGAATCTTCTCCGAAGAACTAGCAACCAACATATCCCTAAGACTACCAGACTGGTGCAGTGTATTCCAGGCGGAGATATATGCAGTATGGCAAGCGGCAAAGTTGGTATACACCTTGGAGATACCTCCGAGGAACATAGCAATCTGCGTTGACAGTCAAACTGCCATCAAAGCCCTGGTATCCTGCAAGACCACAAGCAGACTCGTACGTGATACGGTGGACGCACTAAACCAGATCAGCGCGCACTCAATCACACTCACGTGGGTTCCGGGTCACACCGACATAGCGGGCAACGAGAGTGCGGACGAGTGTGCCAGAACTGGATCGGCCAAGCCAATGGCGGACGCAGTCAGCGACATAAGGAGACCACTACGAGACATCATCTCGCAGATGATGGGCCGAGCCAGAACGAGATCGGACAGGAGGTGGAACACCACACCAAACTGTGAGATTTCTCGCTCGCTCTGGCCCCACTACGACCTTAAACGCACCAAGACCCTCCTAAGCTTCAGGAAGAGTCGGGTGCGAACACTGACGGGAGTTATAACGGGGCACTGTGTCATCGGCCGCATGGCCACAAGGTACAGACTGCCCCACCATGACTTCTGCCGCAGGTGCAGGGACGAGGAGGAAATAGAGAGCATCCAGCACCTTCTCTGCAACTGTCCTGCACTCATGGGGAGGCGTCTTCGTCTACGAAGATCTGGACAGCCTGGCAAACATGCCTCTAGAGAAACTGGTGCTCTTTATAGAGGCCTCGGGATGGTTCGCGAAACCTCCCTAGGCACCGGACAATATCCCGTGACGAGTGTGGGCATCACAATGGGCAGACTTGCCTCCGAGTGACCTCGACTTCAGTCGAGCAGCCCTATAAACCTAACCTAACCTAGTCTAACAGCTATCTTTCCTGCATGCTCGCGATCGGTTCGGTAACACGCGTCGCGCGTCATGCGGCAGCGCCCCTCGGTCGGTTAGGTGGGAGGAGGGCTGCGTTTCTGCCTGGGTTCCGGCTTGGTGTCGCATGGGCCACTTGGTGGTGCAGTCATTGCATATCAACGTCCACACAAATGTGGAAGTTGTTGTTAGGCTGTTTGTCGGTAGATCTGCTGTGAATATGATATACAGCAGGGGTCGGCACTCAGACTCACACATTTTTTTGGTGCGTTTGTGTGCGAAAACAACAGACGAGAAGTCAAATACGTTACTTATTTCTCTGCCGCTGCGAAAGCCGAAGTGGTGTGCATAGGGCACACGAATGCTTCTCTGCCGCTGTGGCAAGCGAGCAGAATATGAAGCCGTTTGTGCAGAGCCCGAAGCATGTTTCTCTGCCGCGACGTCAGCAGAGCAGAATTTTCTCTGCCGCACGTCATCAGGAAGAATAACGAAACCACACGAAGTCTTTACGCTGTACGTGTGCCGACTGCGCTGCCCGAAATTTTTTCCTATGCACAGTGCATACGACGCTGCCGGCCTCTGATATACAGTGTTGGTCCAAGCACGCTGTCTTGCGGTACACCAGCTTCAATTGGATGATATTCAGAGAGGAAATCTTTGCATCGTACTGCGAAACTTCTTTACTGTAGGTTTGACTCCAATATTCCATGGATGTTCTGTGGAAGTAATATTTTGATTTTGTGGATTAAGCCATCTAACCAAACGCGGTCAAAAGCCTGGGCGACATCCAGAAAAACAGCGGAGCAATACTCCCGTCTTTCAAATGCGTTTCGTATCTCAGAGTTTATACGGTTTACTTGTTCAATGGTTCCGTGCTTTTCGCGAAATCCAAATTGGTGAGTCGGTATGGCACCGTTGATGTGTAGGTGTTGTTTGATACGATTCAGGAGCAGCTTTTCAAATATCTTTGATAGGCAAGGCAGTAGGCTGATAGGTCTATATGATGATGGCTTGGACTTGTCTTTTCCGGCTTTATGGATCATTGTGATGACTGATTTCCTTCATTCTTGAGGATAATAGCCCCATTTCATCATGCTGTTGAATATCACAGTAAGGAAATACACTGCACAGCTCGGCAATTCTATGATAATTTTAGGGGAGATGAAATCGTGGCCCGGAGTTTGGTCTTTAATGACCCTTGTGACTTCTCCTGATTGGAATATGATAGGCGGAGTAGCTTCGGGATTGTTGGTTGGTGGAAGCACAAAGCTATTCGTTGCTGGGTGTGGTTTGAAGACGTTTTCTAGATGGACGGCAAATGTATTTGCCTTCTCTTTGTTGCTGCGAGCCCACTCTCCTGTTTGTGTACGCAAAGGTGATTCACTCTCGATTGGTGGGCATACGCCTGATTTTGCTTTACACAGTGGGAATCGTTTGCTAGTTGGGGAGAGTTGCTCCATATAGGATATCTGAGCTCAGTTTTTTTCATCTTCTAGGGCTCTGCGTAGTAGGTGGTTGGCTGTGTGCTTGCCACTCTCGGCGAAGCCTTCTTTTATCGCGTAGCTGCACTTCATTTTGCCAAGAAATACGACTGCTGTTGGAAAGTTTATTAGATACTAATATTGGTTTTCAGTGTTTTGCCGCCAGTGACATTAAGGATACTAATGCTTCGACTGACCTATCAATGTCATCTTTACAATTAATATTTGGGCAGCTATCAATATGAGAGCTTATGTACTTCCTGTATTTGAGCCAATCTGGTTTGCTAGAAAGTGTGGGCGTTCCGAAAGCTGTGGATGGTCGTAAAGGTGAAGTAGAATGGGCGAGTGATCCGATGATAGATCTGTTAAGTGATCTACATTAATCTGAGCTTGCAGCACCCTTCGTGTAACTGCAAAATCAATCAAGTCGGGTTGCTTGTTTGGATCTGTGGGCCAATATGTGGGCTTGCCCGTAGAGACAAAGTCTAGCTTGTTTCGTGGTGTTATTACAGCGTTATATAGTTGTCTTCCTTTCGGGTTGGTTAGTCTAGATCCCAATGGGTGTGCTTGGCATTGTAGTCACCAGCTGCTATAAATCGGTCACCTAGCAGGTCGAAGAATGTTACAAATTCTGTTTCGGAAATGCAGAAGCGTGGTGGGCAGTATACTGCGGCTAGGTTTAGGTAGCCGCTCTGAATTTCAATATGAATTGCTGTTGCCTGTAGAAAAGGTGTAGCAAATGAAGGCAATGGATAATGCCTAATGCGATTCTTGATCAGAATGCCAGTACCACCATGTGCCTTACCATCGGAATGGTTTGTCACATAGAAGTTATAGCCATCGAGGTGAAAATAGTTTTTATTTGTTAGGTGAGTCTCTGATATAAGCATGGCGTCAATGTCGTGTTGAGCGAGGAACTGTAAGAGCTCGCATTTGTGCTGCGAAATGCCATTTGCATTCTAGAAACATATATTTAGACAGGCCATTTAAACAGATTTCTGTTTAATTAGGAGCTCCAGGAGGAGATTTTGGTTGCGCATAAGCTCCTGCATCGTTTGTTGTATTGCTACCATTGTGTTTGTTATAGTTACCAGCATAGACTCAATTCCACTAGGCAATTGGGACGGATTTGCAGCGGTATGTTGGGCAGGGATTTTTGGGATCTGATTTGATGCCTGATGCTGCATTATTCCAGCTGTGGTTGGTTGAAGTGTCGGCTTAGAGTCTGAGGCGTACGACCCGTTGTTGTAACTTAACGCCTGAGCAAAAGTAACTCCTGGAGTCGTAGTTGATGGTATATATGTTAAGTTTTGTCGGACGACCGGGTTTCGAGCTGCAGTTATTTGTTTCCTTTGCTACTTTTAAGTTGGTAGGTGTAGTAATTCATTTTTTCATTTTCGAGGTATTTCGCAACTGATCGATAGTTTTGTTCGTCATTGACTTGTATTTTTGTTTCATTTATGTTACCCCTTTTTATGGACGTGACATAAAATGTGTTTGCGCCAATTGTATCAGTTTTTTTTTTGACCAGTTCAGCACAATTTGCCTGTCGAACATAAATAGGTGGTGGTCTTAATTTTTTGGCCTTGGGTGTTTGGGCGATCTCATCTTCATTTGGGACACTTAGTATCGCATATCTATTGTTTGCTAGTGCCTTGTGTGGCACAGTGTTCTCGGTTATTTTAGTTATTTTAGCTGCATTGTTGGTCTTCACATTTTGTGGGTTCAATTTTCTTTTGATTTGCACATAGCGATCGAGCCCAGTCTGAATTAGCGCTCCCTTTGCGTTTTTTTTAACTTATTGGTTGGGAGAGGTGGGGCTTGTCGCAGTGGGTCGACAGTATCAGGCGCTGAGCAATTGCAGTGGTTGTTGTTGTGGTTGTTGTCGTTGTTGTGGTCGAAGACACAGTTTTGAGCGAGGGCATTGTACTAGTTGTTGTCAATATTAGCAAATCGCTGGTTAGGCAGTACGAGTCGGGGGATGGGCACTGAGCACTCCATGACCCACTTTGCAATGCAGGGGAGAGAGAGCGTGCTCTCTCCTCGTTCACTTGCAGTGATGCAGTTTTTGTTGGTACTGTTGCCTTTGGCGAGCGTATAGAGAAGTACGCGTTGTTTTTTGCTTGCGAGAGCCGACGCTCGTCTTGTTGCTGTTGCCGGGCTTGGCTCATTTTGGCTTTGGTAACAGTGCTTGTGCTCTTTACTGAGCTGGTGCTCTTATACGTTGACATTTGTTGTTTTCTATTATTTCTATTAATCTTTATTACACGATTGGATGGTATTCATGGGCAGCACGATCACTAGTACCCATGCCTGGGTTAATTAATTAATTAATTTTCACGGCGGAGCGATACAAAAATACGTCTGAAGTAGTTGACTGTTGACGGTTGTGTTAAATGTTGTGTAAAAATGGGATACAACAATGCAAATTACATAGCAGCTGAAGACGCAGTGTTAACAGTTCAAACAATAACTGTAACAGAACCTGTGAAGCAATCTAGCGCTGTTCCTCATATGCATAATGCATTACCCTTGCCAAAGGCTTCAATCCCCTAATTTGATGGGGATTACCTAAAGTGGCAACAATTTCATAACATTTTTAAGAAATTTAGGTATGAAGCATCCGTACCCGTCATTCAAAACATGTGATATTTAAAGATTATCGTTACGGGAGAGGCAGAAAATTAGATACGCCACGTTTATGTTTCAAGAGCGTTTTAGCAACAAGAGAGTGCTCAGTAACGCTTTGATTCAAAAATGATTGGATCAACCAACCATATCGAATGATGCCAAATCAATTAAGGCATTACACGATAACATAAAAGAAACTTTAGCAGCACTAAATAACAAAGACATATAAACAGATAAATGGGAAACTTAAATTTTTGTGAAAAGCCAAATCATCTATTTACAAATGCACACAGTTTTTAAAGAAAACTGCCGCAGAGAGGTTAAATTGGGTTCAAAAGAACCAACTTTGCGTCAAATGTTTTAAACGCGACCATTTTGCAAAGAATTGCCAAAGAAGAGATTGCCTTAAGTGCAATAAAGTACACAACACTCTTCCACATTTGGAAATCAAGTCTGAAGGCAGAACTGCAGCATCAGCAAATAGTGTACAAACCAGTTATGTACTACAATGTACCACTGCTCGAGTTACAATAAAGGGCAATAATGGACAAATGGGTGAATTTAGAGCCTTACTTGACTCAGGCTCTCAAGTCAATGTAATTTCTGAAAGAGCATTGAAAATATTAGAATTCAGAGATGCAAATAAATGGAATTGGACGACGAACGCAAACCTCAAAAGCGAGAGTTAACATTGACTCATTGACTGCTCAAATCACAGCATACAAAAGTCAAGATTGGAAGCAATTGTGTTACCACACATAGTAGTATATCAACCAGCGCAATCAATCGATGCATCTCGTTGGAAGCTTCCCAAAAATATAACATTGGCGGATCCTACTTTTGACAAAGTTGGAAGAATAGATATTCTGTTAGGAGCAGAGCACTACTTCGAAATTATGCAAGACAAGCATGTTTTAATTGGAAAAGTATTGCCTAGACTTCAAAAGACAAAATTGGGATGGATTGTGGCTGGCACATTTAAAGATGCCACCAGAAATACACGCACATGCGCAGTATTGACTGAAGAAGATAAAGTGGATCAGCATATCTCCTAGTTTTGGGAATTGGACTCATTCCCAAAGAACACACCATGTTTGGCACAGCTGGAGAAGCAATGTGAGCAACACTTTCTTCAAAACATAAAAGGTACTGAGAACAAAAAACTCATCGTCCGACTCCCGTTTCTGGAAGATGGTTTAGCCCTTGGGGAGAGTCGTGATCTAGCGACATGCGACTGTTTTGCCTGGAAAAACGACTTTCGCGTGATCCAGAGACCAAGTCAAGCTATGTGCAATTCATGAAAGAATATGAGGCACTTGGTCATATGAAGGAAATGCACACAAAGGAAGTTGCAAGGTCTCGATAATTCATTCCACACCGTTGTGTATTAAAACCGGACAGCACGACATTAAATTAAGAGTAGTTTTTGATGCTTCTGCTGTCATATCATCTGGAAAATCCCTCAACGATCTGATGCATAAAGGCCCAAGGATGCATAAATATGTATTTACGGCGGACGTTGAAAAAATGTATCGTCAAGCAGCACGTTATCACAGTGAGAGAGTCTTAGTCAAAGAGGATCAGTTTACCACCACATTAATGGGGGCTCGTCCAAGATAATTAAAAGCAATGGTGTACATCAATCATTAAATTGTTGCAACATTGCTGCAATATAACACAAAACACCCAGGAAAAGCAGATTGCCGAGCGTGCAGCATTAAGCGACACACACACACCAAAATGGCAATTTCACAATAGCCTATGAGTATGGTGAAATACCGCGAGAGCGCCGAAGACGGAATATGACAGCAACCGCAAGCAGAAGAGCAGTCACTCTGTAACGAACCATGGCTCTAGCCATATCTCGTTACAAACAGCGGAGTGGCAACGGATCTACGCCGCTCAGGAACAACCATCAAACTAATATACGCACAGACACCGAACCATGGCTGTGGCCACTTTTCTCCTCCCAACTGGCGGTGCGTCAGCACCCCGGAAAATACAATAGTCTTAAGCACCACACGGAATTATTAAAATTAAGAACTCTCGATCAACAACCCTACCCATTCCGCATTATTTTGCAACCAGCACAGAATTCCCAACCGCACCTTCCGGGATGCAGCCTTAGCAAAACCACCCCGACCCACTAAAAATGGTCAACGAAGCACCAAGCTTCGACCTAGTTACCACACCCCACAATTATTGTCCCCCACCCCCTGGCGATCTTTCGCAACCATTCGGCCTCAGGTCATCGACTTACCACTCAACTTCCGCGATGCAGAGTTAGCGAAAACACATTTTTTTAAGCCAAATACCCAATTCCCAACTGCACCTTCCGGGATGCAGCCTCAGCAAAACCACACTAACCCACTACCAATTGTCAACGAAGCACCAAGCTTCGACCTAGTTACCACACCCACAATTATTGTTACCCAATAACCTTAAGTTAGCAATAAGCCATTATTTCCGGCTCTCAGGTGCGATCGCCAGCTGCATAAAAGGGCCAAGATCGGCCGAAAGAGCAGGCAGTCCATCAGCCCGAACACGAGACACTGACTAAGCAGTCCACCAGCGCACCATACAACTACAAGCCAGAATAACAACGTAAAAGAACTAAGTGAATGGAAAAATACTGAATAAACCAAGAACAACAAAAAACCCAAACTCTCGCGTCATCATTTCTCCCTTGCCTACTGCATTTCAAGCCAGCCCGACCTGCAATCACAATCACCTGCAATCAAGTCACCTACAATCTACAAACTTTCTTGTAGCGGACCCTGGACAGACTGATGAATACCTCAGCCTGAAATAGGACCTAACAAGTGGCGCCCGAGCAGGGACTTTTTGGTGACTTTAAGGAGACGAACACCTTAATACGGAGCTTTGTGGAGTAAAGACCCACGGCCACTGAAAGAAACTAGGCTAGCAAGGAATAATACCCGTCCAGCACAAAACCCGGCACCCTCGCAAAATCCGGTCGCAAGCAAAAGTGCTACAGTACAGAAGTACCACAAACAAAACGTAAGTCAGTGCTACTAACCGCAGAAACACACCATGGAAGCCCACGGAGACGGTCAACCCGACGAATTTGTCCCTGAGGGACACCATACCAATCCAGGGGTCACCACCAGCTGGATCTACAAACTCCGTCGGGACGAGCTGGAAGCCCTTGCCGAGGACTTCGGATTTGGCAGCGAAGGAACAGTCGAGGAGCGACGAAAGAGATTCGCCGCACTAGTCGCCGGAACACTCTCGCAGGACGCCTGGGTTCGACTGGGAGACCTCGAACGGCAATACGCCAAACCAGCAGGACGCTTGAGGTCACCCATGCCCACCACTCCTGGGCCATCTGACCAGCGGAAAACGGACCCAAAAGCCGGGTTACAAGTCCCCACCGCGTCCGAATACAGCACACCCGGCCCACCACGCATCGTAACGCCAGCCGATTTGTCCAGACCTGCAGTTACGGAGACCAGTCGCTCGCCCACACAGAGGATCGTGCCAGCCATGGACCCTTCCATAGATGGACGACACCACAGCCACACCGCCCACATCGCGGAACAGATTCGGAAATGGGGAATCAGTTTCGACGGACAGGACGACCCACTTACATTTTTGGAACTACTCGAAGAACGTGCGCTCTCATATGGGGTGTACACAAATCAGCTACCTCGGGCCATGACAGAGCTTCTCACCGATCGGGCCAGTCGCTGGTACCGCACCAGCCAACTACAAGGCAGCTCATGGGCATATTTCCGCCAAGAATTCTTGACTTTCTTCTTGCCGCCACGGTATTTTGAACAATTGGAAGACCAGATCCGAGCCCGCAAGCAAGCGGTAGGAGAATTGTTCAAGGATTACCTCATCGAGATACGTCTACTCATGCACCACGCCAGGTACGACGCAGCCAAGGAACTGAACAGGATCTACGATAACGCCCTGCCAGCATACCAGATGTACGTGCGGCGACACGAACTACAAAGCTTAGCACAGCTCACAATGTTGGCCACCGAGTTCGAGACCATCCAAGAGCGGACCATCCCGACCACTTTCGCACCCCCGCGTAACACGCCAAGATACGCAAGGCCGGCCACAAAGCAGAGGAATTGCGACTCGCACCAGACGCCATTTCTGAGTCCCCATTGGGAATCGACAGACACACCAGGTAGACCACCAGCTCATCCAAACAGTACGGCGAATCCCGACGTAGCCCATCACATGATCACGACCCCCATCACCAACCCACGCGCAGCCAGTCGCCAGTGGGGTGAAGCGGGGCATGCGGCATACGACTGCCATAATCCCTCCATCCTATTCTGCTGGGAATGTGGCAAACGCAGCACACGGACCGTAAATTGCTGCCGCCAAAATACGTCGGGAAACGACATGCGTCCACAACTGACACGTTATCAGTCGGGTACGACGCCTCCTCCAATCCGCGACTAAATAACTCTCTACACGTAAGCAACGGCCGTATAATGGCGATGGTGACCATAGGAGGACACGCAACGGAAGCCACAATCGACACCGGGGCATCCAGAAGCTTCATCAGCGCAAACCTCGCCCGACAACTAGACAACAACACCAACCTGCAAGATGCATGCGTCCGCATACGCCATGGTTCCAGCCATGTCTCGTCACAAACGGCGGAGGGTCAGCGCATCCACGCTGGCGGGAGACAATAACCAAACTGATATACACAGAGCTAACGAACCATGGCTCTAGCCACGGCTCTCCACAAATTGCGGTGTGTCAGCACATCCGGGAATTAAAATAGTCTTAAGCAACGCACACAATTAATTAAGAACTCTCGATCAACAACTCTACACATTCTTGTCCACACAACAATTTAAAACACCCCACCTCTTGGGACATTTCGCAATCGACGGCCTACATAAGAAATATCTTTTGCGTTATGTCACAATTAGTCAAGCCAGCATAAAATTATCGACCTACCGGCCCAAATTCAGCAAGCACCCTCCGCCTGGTCGAGTTCGCAAAACCTCATTTCGAAACCCAATTCCCAACTGCAGCCCACACCTTTCGCGATGCAGTCTCAGCAAAACCACACTGACCCACTACCAATTGTCAACGAAGCACCAAGCTTCGACCTAGTTACCACACCCCACAATTATTGTTATCCAATAACCTTAAGTCAGCAAGAATTAGTTATTTCCGGGTCTCAGGTGCGATCGCCAGCTGCATAAAAGGGCCAAGATCGGCCGAAAGAGTAGGCAGTCCATCAGCCCGAACACAAGACACTGCACTAGGCAGTCCATCAGCCCGAACACAAGACACTGCACTAGGCAGTCCATTAGCCCGAACACAAGACACTGCACTAGGCAGTCCCTCAGTCACACACCCAAGACACTGCACTGGGTAGTACATCAGACCGAAAACAAAAGAGGCCAAAAACACAATACACTGCACTAGGCAGTCACAAACGCAAAACACCACAATACGCAGTCCACCAGCGCACCATACTACTATAAGCTAGAGTAACAACGTAAAGAACTAAGTGAATGAAAAAATACTGAATAAAACCAAATCAACCAAAACCCAAACTCTCGCGTCATAATTTCTCCCTTGCCTACTGCATTTCAAGCCAGACCAACACCTGAAGTCACCTGCAACCTACAAATTTTCTTGTAGCGGACCCTGGACAGACTGATGCATACCTCAGCCTGAGATAGGACCTCACACTATCTCTCAAGTCCCTGCTCGGGCGCCATCTGTAAGGAAGTTTCTCCGGCCGGGGTACAGTCTATTATATAATACAGCCTATTTGTATTTCTGGGACCTAGACATTTGAAATGGGTTGGCGAGGTAAAAGTACGGCTCTCTGCGATTTGGGAACGCGTAGGACGGGATCGTAGCCCTTACAGCCAGACACGGGAAGGAAACACTCGAGAGGAAGGGGGGATCCAGTTTCACGCGTCCACATTATTCGACTGGTCCTCCGGGGGGAAAGGCAAGATTTTCTACGGGGCAAGTACTACGAGAAGGAGGAGGACCAGACCATAGTCACCGTGCTTGACCGCGTACCAATGCTGTGGCCCGTCTCCCCAAGGATAGTTGAAGGAGATAGAGGTTTGTGGGCCGTTTCTGCCCCCACGGCCGGCAGCCGGGGGTCACGTCGAGGGCAAGATACTCGGGCGCTGCTGTAAGTCTCGACCGCTTCTTTTCGACTCCATTTGATGACTCCCGCCTCGCATCTTTTTTGTCGCGTGACAAGCCGCTTGATCCAGCCTCTGCCGGTAAATCTGCCCGGACCCTCAGTCACTTTGTAGCTTAGCTGCCGAACGATGAGCTGATCGGCGATTCTCCCTTGTATTTTCTCTCGGGCTGCGCTGCTCCTCTCTCGGCTGCTGTGGCCTGGCTTGGGAGTGTTTTCCGGCTTTCTGCTTTGAGCACGTACACTACACTTGCGTCGTTGGCTCTCCCGCTCATATTTTCTGACGCGTGCCTGCTATGCTAGGCTATGGCTCTCTCTCTCGACGGCCAGCTCCGTTCTCTTCGCTTAGGTCTGACTCTGGCTCTCTTTGCTTAAGTTTATGTTCCCTTTCCATTCGCTCGGTGTTGGTTCTCTGGCGGGTACTTGCTGCTGGTTCCTCGGGGCTGGTTCCTGTGTTGGTTCCTATGTGATGGTTCCAGAGTTCTCCCCCAGTGGTCATCGTTCCCACTAACCAATGCCTAGTTAAGGTTACTTTATAATTGTATTTCGGTTAAATGCTTATATCTATGAGAAAAGTAACACTGGATAATAATGTTTAGACTAGGGAAAATAGTTGGGAAATGGTAGACTTCAGCCTTAGTATTACAAACTAATAAAGAAAATAAAATGATAAAAAAGAATAGCGCAGAATCGCAGTTCGGTCTGCTCCGTCTCGCCGCGATGGGCCCGTGGTGGCGTCTCCACCCTAGTGGTAGGACGGTGTTCTTTGCCCTGTTTTTATGAAGGGGCCTACTCCTTCACAACGTTCTGCGCTATTATTGTCAATTTGAACTTGATTTGCTGAGTTTTCTGACGTGCATTTGCCCATGTGTTTGTTGCAGCTCGAACATTTGAGTTTCGACTTGTCGATGCGACACTTTTTTGTTGTGTGGTTATTTTTGGCACAGTATAGACACAATCATGCAGTTCCTAACTCTTGATTGTTAATTTTCGTAGATTTATGACCCTGTTTGCCCTTTTGGAACATTGAAATTTTGTTGATACTGGATTCGCTGTGATTTATTGATTTTTGTTGATTTTTTTTTAGCTTACCTCTTTAGCTCTTCCATAGCAAACGCTTTTGAAACGATTTCTACGAATTTCAACGTTTTTGCGTGAAAGAGATGTTCTCGTGCGGCATTGTCTCGGATACCCCTAACAAATTGTGATCGTAAAAATGTGTCGGCCACTGATGCATTGCAATCGCATGGTGAAATAATATTGCAATCGTCTATTTCTTCCCGTAAAACTGCGACATATTCGACTATGGGTTGATTTTACTGTTGGTACTTTGATAGAAACCGATGCTGCGCCACTAGAAAAATTGACTGAATGTGACAATTGCTCTTTGAGCAACTTGCTATCGTTGAAATTGTGTTGAAGACTTTTTTCCCGATCGAATTGAGTAGGAGTTTCTTGCATCATTCCACATTTGACTTGATGCTTTTCATTTCAATGTAATTTTCGAACCGCTGAATGTTGAAAATCCATGTTGAAAACTTTGCTTTAACCTCGTCGCAAACTACGAGAAATAAGTGATTTTAATAACGTCCAGCGTAGTCGATGTGGAGGCGTTGCCAGATGCTTCTGCTGTCATATCATCTGGAAAATCCCTCAACGATCTGATGCATAAAGGCCCAACCGCGCAGAATTCCATATTCAAAAGTTTGCTTCGGTTCAGGATGCATAAATATGTATTTACGGCGGACGTTGAAAAAATGTATCGTCAAGCAGCACGTTATCACAGTGAGAGAGTCTTAGTCAAAGAGGATCAGTTTACCACCACATTAATGGGGGCTCGTCCAAGATAATTAAAAGCAATGGTGTACATCAATCATTAAATTGTTGCAACATTGCTGCAATATAACACAAAACACCCAGGAAAAGCAGATTGCCGAGCGTGCAGCATTAAGCGACACACACACACCAAAATGGCAATTTCACAATAGCCTATGAGTATGGTGAAATACCGCGAGAGCGGCGAAGACGGAATATGACAGCAACCGCAAGCAGAAGAGCAGTCACTCTGTAACGAACCATGGCTCTAGCCATATCTCGTTACAAACAGCGGAGTGGCAACGGATCTACGCCGCTCAGGAACAACCATCAAACTAATATACGCACAGACACCGAACCATGGCTGTGGCCACTTTCTCCTCCCAACTGGCGGTGCGTCAGCACCCCGGAAAATACAATAGTCTTAAGCACCACACGGAATTATTAAAATTAAGAACTCCGATCAACAACCCTACCCATTCCGCATTATTTTGCAACCAGCACAGAATTCCCAACCGCACCTTCCGGGATGCAGCCTTAGCAAAACCACCCCGACCCACTAAAAATGGTCAACGAAGCACCAAGCTTCGACCTAGTTACCACACCCCACAATTATTGTCCCCCACCCCTGGCGATCTTTCGCAACCATTCGGCCTCAGGTCATCGACTTACCACTCAACTTCCGCGATGCAGAGTTAGCGAAAACACATTTTTTTAAGCCAAATACCCAATTCCCAACTGCACCTTCCGGGATGCAGCCTCAGCAAAACCACACTAACCCACTACCAATTGTCAACGAAGCACCAAGCTTCGACCTAGTTACCACACCCCACAATTATTGTTATCCAATAACCTTAAGTCAGCAAGAATTAGTTATTTCCGGGTCTCAGGTGCGATCGCCAGCTGCATAAAAGGGCCAAGATCGGCCGAAAGAGTAGGCAGTCCATCAGCCCGAACACAAGACACTGCACTAGGCAGTCCATCAGCCCGAACACAAGACACTGCACTAGGCAGTCCATTAGCCCGAACACAAGACACTGCACTAGGCAGTCCCTCAGTCACACACCCAAGACACTGCACTGGGCAGTACATCAGACCGAAAACAAAAGAGGCCAAAAACACAATACACTGCACTAGGCAGTCACAAACGCAAAACACCACAATACGCAGTCCACCAGCGCACCATACTACTATAAGCTAGAGTAACAACGTAAAGAACTAAGTGAATGAAAAAATACTGAATAAAACCAAATCAACCAAAACCCAAACTCTCGCGTCATAATTTCTCCCTTGCCTACTGCATTTCAAGCCAGACCAACACCTGAAGTCACCTGCAACCTACAAATTTTCTTGTAGCGGACCCTGGACAGACTGATGCATACCTCAGCCTGAGATAGGACCTCACACTATCTCTCAAGTCCCTGCTCGGGCGCCATCTGTAAGGAAGTTTCTCCGGCGGGGTACAGTCTATTATATAATACAGCCTATTTGTATTTCTGGGACCTAGACATTTGAAATGGGTTGGCGAGGTAAAAGTACGGCTCTCTGCGATTTGGGAACGCGTAGGACGGGATCGTAGCCCTTACAGCCAGACACGGGAAGGAAACACTCGAGAGGAAGGGGGGATCCAGTTTCACGCGTCCACATTATTCGACTGGTCCTCCGGGGGGAAAGGCAAGTTCTACGGGGCAAGTACTACGAGAAGGAGGAGGACCAGACCATAGTCACCGTGCTTGACCGCGTACCAATGCTGTGGCCCGTCTCCCCAAGGATAGTTGAAGGAGATAGAGGTTTGTGGGCCGTTTCTGCCCCCACCGGCCGGCAGCCGGGGGTCACGTCGAGGGCAAGATACTCGGGCGCTGCTGTAAGTCTCGACCGCTTCTTTTCGACTCCATTTGATGACTCCCGCCTCGCATCTTTTTTTGTCGCGTGACAAGCCGCTTGATCCAGCCTCTGCCGGTAAATCTGCCCGGACCCTCAGTCACTTTGTAGCTTAGCTGCCGAACGATGAGCTGATCGGCGATTCTCCCTTGTATTTTCTCTCGGGCTGCGCTGCTCCTCTCTCGGCTGCTGTGGCCTGGCTTGGGAGTGTTTTCCGGCTTTCTGCTTTGAGCACGTACACTACACTTGCGTCGTTGGCTCTCCCGCTCATGTTTTCTGACGCGTGCCTGCTATGCTAGGCTATGGCTCTCTCTCTCTCGACGGCCAGCTCCGTTCTCTTCGCTTAGGTCTGACTCTGGCTCTCTTTGCTTAAGTTTATGTTCCCTTTCCATTCGCTCGGTGTTGGTTCTCTGGCGGGTACTTGCTGCTGGTTCCTCGGGGCTGGTTCCTGTGTTGGTTCCTATGTGATGGTTCCAGAGTTCTCCCCCAGTGCTCATCGTTCCCACTAACCAATGCCTAGCTAAGGTTACTTTATAATTGTATTTCGGTTAAATGCTTATATCTATGAGAAAAGTAACACTGGATAATAATGTTTAGACTAGGGAAAATAGTTGGGAAATGGTAGACTTCAGCCTTAGTATTACAAACTAATAAAGAAAATAAAATGATAAAAAAGAATAGCGCAGAATCGCAGTTCGGTCTGCTCCGTCTCGCCGCGATGGGCCCGTGGTGGCGTCTCCACCTAGTGGTAGGACGGTGTTCTTTGCCCTGTTTTTATGAAGGGGCCTACTCCTTCACAACGTTCTGCGCTATTATTGTCAATTTGAACTTGATTTGCTGAGTTTTCTGACGTGCATTTGCCCATGTGTTTGTTGCAGCTCGAACATTTGAGTTTCGACTTGTCGATGCGACACTTTTTTGTTGTGTGGTTATTTTTGGCACAGTATAGACACAATCATGCAGTTCCTAACTCTTGATTGTTAATTTTCGTAGATTTATGACCCTGTTTGCCCTTTTGGAACATTGAAATTTTGTTGATACTGGATTCGCTGTGATTTATTGATTTTTGTTGATTTTTTTTAGCTTACCTCTTTAGCTCTTCCATAGCAAACGCTTTTGAAACGATTTCTACGAATTTCAACGTTTTTGCGTGAAAGAGATGTTCTCGTGCGGCATTGTCTCGGATACCCCTAACAAATTGTGATCGTAAAAATGTGTCGGCCACTGATGCATTGCAATCGCATGGTGAAATAATATTGCAATCGTCTATTTCTTCCCGTAAAACTGCGACATATTCGACTATGGGTTGATTTTACTGTTGGTACTTTGATAGAAACCGATGCTGCGCCACTAGAAAAATTGACTGAATGTGACAATTGCTCTTTGAGCAACTTGCTATCGTTGAAATTGTGTTGAAGACTTTTTTCCCGATCGAATTGAGTAGGAGTTTCTTGCATCATTCCACATTTGACTTGATGCTTTTCATTTCAATGTAATTTTCGAACCGCTGAATGTTGAAAATCCATGTTGAAAACTTTGCTTTAACCTCGTCGCAAACTACGAGAAATAAGTGATTTTAATAACGTCCAGCGTAGTCGATGTGGAGGCGTTGCCAGATGCTTCTGCTGTCATATCATCTGGAAAATCCCTCAACGATCTGATGCATAAAGGCCCAACCGCGCAGAATTCCATATTCAAAAGTTTGCTTCGGTTCAGGATGCATAAATATGTATTTACGGCGGACGTTGAAAAAATGTATCGTCAAGCAGCACGTTATCACAGTGAGAGAGTCTTAGTCAAAGAGGATCAGTTTACCACCACATTAATGGGGGCTCGTCCAAGATAATTAAAAGCAATGGTGTACATCAATCATTAAATTGTTGCAACATTGCTGCAATATAACACAAAACACCCAGGAAAAGCAGATTGCCGAGCGTGCAGCATTAAGCGACACACACACACCAAAATGGCAATTTCACAATAGCCTATGAGTATGGTGAAATACCGCGAGAGCGGCGAAGACGGAATATGACAGCAACCGCAAGCAGAAGAGCAGTCACTCTGTAACGAACCATGGCTCTAGCCATATCTCGTTACAAACAGCGGAGTGGCAACGGATCTACGCCGCTCAGGAACAACCATCAAACTAATATACGCACACACACCGAACCATGGCTGTGGCCACTTTTCTCCTCCCAACTGGCGGTGCGTCAGCACCCCGGAAAATACAATAGTCTTAAGCACCACACGGAATTATTAAAATTAAGAACTCTCGATCAACAACCCTACCCATTCCGCATTATTTTGCAACCAGCACAGAATTCCCAACCGCACCTTCCGGGATGCAGCCTTAGCAAAACCACCCCGACCCACTAAAAATGGTCAACGAAGCACCAAGCTTCGACCTAGTTACCACACCCCTAAATTATTGTCCCCCACCCCCTGGCGATCTTTCGCAACCATTCGGCCTCAGGTCATCGACTTACCACTCAACTTCCGCGATGCAGAGTTAGCGAAAACACATTTTTTTAAGCCAAATACCCAATTCCCAACTGCACCTTCCGGGATGCAGCCTCAGCAAAACCACACTAACCCACTACCAATTGTCAACGAAGCACCAAGCTTCGACCTAGTTACCACACCCACAATTATTGTTACCCAATAACCTTAAGTTAGCAATAAGCCATTATTTCCGGCTCTCAGGTGCGATCGCCAGCTGCATAAAAGGGCCAAGATCGGCCGAAAGAGCAGGCAGTCCATCAGCCCGAACACGAGACACTGACTAAGCAGTCCACTAGCGCACCATACAACTACAAGCCAGAATAACAACGTAAAAGAACTAAGTGAATGGAAAAATACTGAATAAACCAAGAACAACAAAAAACCCAAACTCTCGCGTCATCATTTCTCCCTTGCCTACTGCATTTCAAGCCAGCCCGACCTGCAATCACAATCACCTGCAATCAAGTCACCTACAATCTACAAACTTTCTTGTAGCGGACCCTGGACAGACTGATGAATACCTCAGCCTGAAATAGGACCTAACAAGTGGCGCCCGAGCAGGGACTTTTTGGTGACTTTAAGGAGACGAACACCTTAATACGGAGCTTTGTGGAGTAAAGACCCACGGCCACTGAAAGAAACTAGGCTAGCAAGGAATAATACCCGTCCAGCACAAAACCCGGCACCCTCGCAAAATCCGGTCGCAAGCAAAAGTGCTACAGTACAGAAGTACCACAAACAAAACGTAAGTCAGTGCTACTAACCGCAGAAACACACCATGGAAGCCCACGGAGACGGTCAACCCGACGAATTTGTCCCTGAGGGACACCATACCAATCCAGGGGTCACCACCAGCTGGATCTACAAACTCCGTCGGGACGAGCTGGAAGCCCTTGCCGAGGAATTCGGATTTGGCAGCGAAGGAACAGTCGAGGAGCGACGAAAGAGATTCGCCGCACTAGTCGCCGGAACACTCTCGCAGGACGCCTGGGTTCGACTGGGAGACCTCGAACGGCAATACGCCAAACCAGCAGGACGCTTGAGGTCACCCATGCCCACCACTCCTGGGCCATCTGACCAGCGGAAAACGGACCCAAAAGCCGGGTTACAAGTCCCCACCGCGTCCGAATACAGCACACCCGGCCCACAACGCATCGTAACGCCAGCCGATTTGTCCAGACCTGCAGTTACGGAGACCAGTCGCTCGCCCACACAGAGGATCGTGCCAGCCATGGACCCTTCCATAGATGGACGACACCACAGCCACACCGCCCACATCGCGGAACAGATTCGGAAATGGGGAATCAGTTTCGACGGACAGGACGACCCACTTACATTTTTGGAACTACTCGAAGAACGTGCGCTCTCATATGGGGTGTACACAAATCAGCTACCTCGGGCCATGGCAGAGCTTCTCACCGATCGGGCCAGTCGCTGGTACCGCACCAGCCAACTACAAGGCAGCTCATGGGCATATTTCCGCCAAGAATTCTTGACTTTCTTCTTGCCGCCACGGTATTTTGAACAATTGGAAGACCAGATCCGAGCCCGCAAGCAAGCGGTAGGAGAATTGTTCAAGGATTACCTCATCGAGATACGTCTACTCATGCACCACGCCAGGTACGACGCAGCCAAGGAACTGAACAGGATCTACGATAACGCCCTGCCAGCATACCAGATGTACGTGCGGCGACACGAACTACAAAGCTTAGCACAGCTCACAATGTTGGCCACCGAGTTCGAGAGCATCCAAGAGCGGACCATCCCGACCACTTTCGCACCCCCGCGTAACACGCCAAGATACGCAAGGCCGGCCCCAAAGCAGAGGAATTGCGACTCGCACCAGACGCCATTTCTGAGTCCCCATTGGGAATCGACAGACACACCAGGTAGACCACCAGCTCATCCAAACAGTACGGCGAATCCCGACGTAGCCCATCACATGATCACGACCCCCATCACCAACCCACGCGCAGCCTGTCGCCGGTGGGGTGAAGCGGGGCATGCGGCATACGACTGCCATAATCCCTCCATCCTATTCTGCTGGGAATGTGGCAAACGCAGCACACGGACCGTAAATTGCTGCCGCCAAAACACGTCGGGAAACGACATGCGTCCACAACTGACACGTTATCAGTCGGGTACGACGCCTCCTCCAATCCGCGACTAAATAACTCTCTACACGTAAGCAACGGCCGTATAGTGGCGATGGTGACCATAGGAGGACACGCAACGGAAGCCACAATCGACACCGGGGCATCCAGAAGCTTCATCAGCGCAAACCTCGCCCGACAACTAGACAACAATACCAACCTGCAAGATGCATGCGTCCGCATACGCCATGGTTCCAGCCATGTCTCGTCACAAACGGCGGAGGGTCAGCGCATCCACGCTGGCGGGAGACAATAACCAAACTGATATACACAGAGCTAACGAACCATGGCTCTAGCCACGGCTCTCCACAAATTGCGGTGTGTCAGCACCTCCGGGAATTAAAATAGTCTTAAGCAACGCACACAATTAATTAAGAACTCTCGATCAACAACTCTACACATTCTTGTCCACACAACAATTTAAAACACCCCACCTCTTGGGACATTTCGCAATCGACGGCCTACATAAGAAATATCTTTTGCGTTATTTCACAATTAGTCAAGCCAGCATAAAATTATCGACCTACCGGCCCAAATTCAGCAAGCACCCTCCGCCTGGTCGAGTTCGCAAAACCTCATTTCGAAACCCAATTCCCAACTGCAGCCCACACCTTTCGCGATGCAGTCTCAGCAAAACCACACTGACCCACTACCAATTGTCAACGAAGCACCAAGCTTCGACCTAGTTACCACACCCCACAATTATTGTTATCCAATAACCTTAAGTCAGCAAGAATTAGTTATTTCCGGGTCCCAGGTGCGATCGCCAGCTGCATAAAAGGGCCAAGATCGGCCGAAAGAGTAGGCAGTCCATCAGCCCGAACACAAGACACTGCACTAGGCAGTCCATCAGCCCGAACACAAGACACTGCACTAGGCAGTCCATTAGCCCGAACACAAGACACTGCACTAGGCAGTCCCTCAGTCACACACCCAAGACACTGCACTGGGCAGTACATCAGACCGAAAACAAAAGAGGCCAAAAACACAATACACTGCACTAGGCAGTCACAAACGCAAAACACCACAATACGCAGTCCACCAGCGCACCATACTACTATAAGCTAGAGTAACAACGTAAAGAACTAAGTGAATGAAAAAATACTGAATAAAACCAAATCAACCAAAACCCAAACTCTCGCGTCATAATTTCTCCCTTGCCTACTGCATTTCAAGCCAGACCAACACCTGAAGTCACCTGCAACCTACAAATTTTCTTGTAGCGGACCCTGGACAGACTGATGCATACCTCAGCCTGAGATAGGACCTCACACTATCTCTCAAGTCCCTGCTCGGGCGCCATCTGTAAGGAAGTTTCTCCGGCCGGGGTACAGTCTATTATATAATACAGCATATTTGTATTTCTGGGACCTAGACATTTGAAATGGGTTGGCGTGGTAAAAGTACGGCTCTCTGCGATTTGGGAACGCGTAGGACGGGATCGTAGCCCTTACAGCCAGACACGGGAAGGAAACACTCGAGAGGAAGGGGGGATCCAGTTTCACGCGTACACAACATTCGACTGGTCCTCCGGGGGGAAAGGCAAGATTTTCTACGGGGCAAGTACTACGAGAAGGAGGAGGACCAGACCATAGTCACCGTGCTTGACCGCGTACCAATGCTGTGGCCCGTCTCCCCAAGGATAGTTGAAGGAGATAGAGGTTTGTGGGCCGTTTCTGCCCCCACCGGCCGGCAGCCGGGGGTCACGTCGAGGGCAAGATACTCGGGCGCTGCTGTAAGTCTCGACCGCTTCTTTTCGACTCCATTTGATGACTCCCGCCTCGCATCTTTTTTGTCGCGTGACAAGCCGCTTGATCCAGCCTCTGCCGGTAAATCTGCCCGGACCCTCAGTCACTTTGTAGCTTAGCTGCCGAACGATGAGCTGATCGGCGATTCTCCCTTGTATTTTCTCTCGGGCTGCGCTGCTCCTCTCTCGGCTGCTGTGGCCTGGCTTGGGAGTGTTTTCCGGCTTTCTGCTTTGAGCACGTACACTACACTTGCGTCGTTGGCTCTCCCGCTCATATTTTCTGACGCGTGCCTGCTATGCTAGGCTATGGCTCTCTCTCTCGACGGCCAGCTCCGTTCTCTTCGCTTAGGTCTGACTCTGGCTCTCTTTGCTTAAGTTTATGTTCCCTTTCCATTCGCTCGGTGTTGGTTCTCTGGCGGGTACTTGCTGCTGGTTCCTCGGGGCTGGTTCCTGTGTTGGTTCCTATGTGATGGTTCCAGAGTTCTCCCCCAGTGGTCATCGTTCCCACTAACCAATGCCTAGTTAAGGTTACTTTATAATTGTATTTCGGTTAAATGCTTATATCTATGAGAAAAGTAACACTGGATAATAATGTTTAGACTAGGGAAAATAGTTCGGAAATGGTAGACTTCAGCCTTAGTATTACAAACTAATAAAGAAAATAAAATGATAAAAAAGAATAGCGCAGAATCGCAGTTCGGTCTGCTCCGTCTCGCCGCGATGGGCCCGTGGTGGCGTCTCCACCCTAGTGGTAGGACGGTGTTCTTTGCCCTGTTTTTATGAAGGGGCCTACTCCTTCACAACGTTCTGCGCTATTATTGTCAATTTGAACTTGATTTGCTGAGTTTTCTGACGTGCATTTGCCCATGTGTTTGTTGCAGCTCGAACATTTGAGTTTCGACTTGTCGATGCGACACTTTTTTGAAGTGTGGTTATTTTTGGCACAGTATAGACACAATCATGCAATTCCTAACTCTTGATTGTTAATTTTCGTAGATTTATGACCCTGTTTGCCCTTTTGGAACATTGAAATTTTGTTGATACTGGATTCGCTGTGATTTATTGATTTTTGTTGATTTTTTTTTAGCTTACCTCTTTAGCTCTTCCATAGCAAACGCTTTTGAAACGATTTCTACGAATTTCAACGTTTTTGCGTGAAAGAGATGTTCTCGTGCGGCATTGTCTCGGATACCACCTAACAAATTGTGATCGTAAAAATGTGTCGGCCACTGATGCATTGCAATCGCATGGTGAAATAATATTGCAATCGTCTATTTCTTCCCGTAAAACTGCGACATATTCGACTATGGGTTGATTTTACTGTTGGTACTTTGATAGAAACCGATGCTGCGCCACTAGAAAAATTGACTGAATGTGACAATTGCTCTTTGAGCAACTTGCTATCGTTGAAATTGTGTTGAAGACTTTTTTCCCGATCGAATTGAGTAGGAGTTTCTTGCATCATTCCACATTTGACTTGATGCTTTTCATTTCAATGTAATTTTCGAACCGCTGAATGTTGAAAATCCATGTTGAAAACTTTGCTTTAACCTCGTCGCAAACTACGAGAAATAAGTGATTTTAATAACGTCCAGCGTAGTCGATGTGGAGGCGTTGCCAGTTGTTATCTGGTTGTTCCCAAGAATGCAAAGCTGACTTTGGTGGACTTTTCTGGACAGTTGCACATGGTGAACATGAACGAACATAACGTTCTATGTCTTTGTCGATTGATTTCCAGACTTGTTAGACTAAAATTCGAGGAAAATTAGAGCTAAGCACAACTCAAAGAGCTAAACATGCAAAGATAGCTAAGAAATAGAACTAATTACGGGAAAGGTATGTTAGTATTAGTTATTTAAAAAGAGGAAGGGAATTAATTGTAGATATTATATGGTAGAGGGAATTGAAATCCGAGCATGTTTCGTACAAGGAATAGTTTGATCTACAAAGCGGAAAGAACAAAGGAATAAAGTTTCTAGTAGATCTACTCGGAATCGTAAAGTTTATGAGGCTCAACAAGTCAGGGCTATCTATGACACCCTTGATCAGGTTGTGCATAAAAATCAACCCCAAGCATTTTTCTACGACTAACTAAGGTTGGAAGGTTTATTAAAAGCAATCTACGAGAGTAAGATGCAGCCTCACACCTGCATCCCAGTTGAGGCCTCGCAGAGCAAAAAGTAAAAAGTTTTTCTGGACTGATTCTATACGATCCTGGTGTACTTTGTACTGGGGGCACCATACACAAGAGCCGTACTATAAAATCGGACGAACAAGCGAGATGTAGAGAGTCTTCGTTATATAGGGGTCGTCAAATTCCTTTGACCACCTCTTTATAAACCCAAGCCCGCCCATGGCCTTATTTACCATGTTTGAAATATGCTCAGAAAACTTTAACTTTGGGTCTAGTTTAACACCAAGATCATCAACCAAGGTAATTCTCTCAAGAGAACCACCGCAGAGGCTATAAGGAGCCAATAGGGGGCTGGAGCGATGAAATGTCATTACTTTGCATTTAGAGGCATTTAGGTGTAACAGATTTGCACAACACCATGACTGAAAGTTATTGAGATCGGATTGCAAGCGAGAGTGAAATGAAATGTCCTTATACTGGACACAAAGTTTAACATCATCCGCATACATGAGTACTCGAGAGTTTGTTAATACTGAAGGCAGATCATTAATAAAGAGTGTGAATAGTAGGGGGCCTTGATGGCTGCCCTGTGGTAACCCAGAAGTTACCTTAACAGGTGAAGAGAAGGAGTTTTTGAAGAATACTCTTTGAGACCTAGAACGAAGGTAGCTAGAAATCCATCTCAAAAAAGTAGGCGGAAACCCTAAAACGTCAAGTTTTTGTGCTAGAAGGGAATGGTTGACAGAATCGAATGCTTTACTGAAATCAGTGTAAATGACATCCGTCTGCAAGCTAATTTGGAAGCCTTTAATGATAAAAGAGGTAAACTCTAATAAACTTGTGGTTGTTGATCGTCGCCTTATAAATCCGTGCTGAGACGGAGATATAAGTGACTTGCAGAGATGTTGCAAATGCGGAGTTTGTTTGTTTGTTTGTTTGTTTATTTTGATTTTCCTAGTGCTACAAGGTTGTACCTTATAATTAGTGCACTAGTCACAAAAATTCCAATACGATTAATTAATAAATGAAATTGGATTAGATCGAATATTTCTTATAGCTAATTTTGCTTAATTTTATACACATTTTTAATTCTAAATTTAAATTTAAATATCTCCTAAGCATAATAGATTCTTAATTTTATTTTGAGGTATGTTATTCTTTTCTTTTAATTTAGAGTTTTCAGATGTATAGTCAAATTTGTCCTGAATTTTAATGCGTCTACAGTTGTTTTTAAGCTATTTGGTAATTGGTTCCATAGGCGAACAGTGTAAATGAAAAAGTGTCTTTCAGAGCTAGCTAGTCTGTGCTTAAGACATACTATATTATTTGTTCTTCGTGATGCAGTAATCCTTTGTATGTCTGATAGATATGGTGGTTCTTTCTTGGTTATAATTTTATGTAAAAATATTAATGCTCGCGAGTCAATACATTTCGTTAAACCCATACCAAAAATTCTGACTGCATGAGTGGTTATATGCTCCCTCTTTCTTATATTAAACACATATCTTGCTATACTATTGAATACGACGTTCAGTTTTTGCTTACAACTACTATCACAGTTTGCAAATAGCTCTACGCCATAAAAAAGTGTTGGTATCAATAGTGTTTTAGCAACTAAGAGACGAATATTTTCTGGAAGGTAACGTTGTGTCATGTTTAAAGTTCTCAGCAAACCATAGGTTCTACCTACGACCTTTATAATGTGATCATTCCATGTAAGCATGCTATTAAAAACCACTCCCAAATTATTTGCTGTTGTTGTGTATGTAATGGTATTGTGATTTATTTTTATTTTGCGTAGGTTAGTAAGTTCGATTTTCTTCTTTGAGATTACTAGGCACTTAGATTTAGTTGGGTTTAATCCTAGACCGTTATTGTTTGCCCAACTGCTTATGTTTGTTAGTTCCCTGTTGGTTATTATTGCACACTCATTTATGTTATTTACGGGACGGCATACATACATTTGGACGTCATCAGCATATAAATGGACTTCACACTCAGACAATACATTGGGAAGGTCATTTACATAAACAGTAAACAATAAAGGTCCAAGGATAGATCCTTGCGGAACTCCTCTCGTAGGGGACAGAGATGACGAGTTTCCAAATTTCGTGACTACAGATTGTGATCGATTTGTCAAGTATGAATGAATTAGTTCGGTTGCAGTGCTGTCCAGTCCATATAGTCTTTGTAGTTTTGTACACATAACCTCGTGATTGACGGTATCGAATGCTTTGCTATAGTCTAATAATGTCAAGAATGCCACCTGTCCTTCATCAATTTGTTTACGGATGTCTTCAGTGACTTTAAGGATTGCAGAGATACAGCTCCTGTTTTTCCTAAACCCCGATTGTTTTTCATTAAGCAGTTTATTACTTGCCATATAGTTACTAAGTTGGGTTGAGAGCAATCGTTCAAGAGCTTTTGAAAGAAAAGGCAAAATGGCAATCGGTCTAAAGTCATTATTTGACTTCGGTATTGGGATTATTTTGGCTGCTTTCCAGGCCTTAGGAAATGACGAGCTCATTATTGCACTATTAAAGACATGTGTTATATATAGTATTATCTTTGGTAGCAGTGGTTTAAGAAATTTGGGATTTATATCATCTGGTCCTGTTGCACTAGATTTAATTTTAAGAATCGACTCTACAACATCACATTGGGACACACATTCAAAGCTAAATCTACTATCACAATAAATATCACAGTCAAGGTATACGTTATTTAGTACAGTAGGTACGGTAGATTGCACAAATTTTCTGTTCAAATCATCAAGGTCTATATCAACCTGTGGTGATTTCGGCATCTGTTTGCCGATACCGAGTGATTTTAGTTCCTGCCATTTTTGGCTAGTTGACATGATTTCATGAAATTTGATCGTGTAATAGTTAGTTTTAGATTTCTTAATGCTATTCTGCACCTTGTGTCTCGCTTCCTTAAACATAGCGTAGTGATGGCTTGTCTTGTATCGTTTCCATCGCTCATACGAAACATTTCGAGCATTTATTAGCAACTTTATATTGTTTGAAAACCAGGGCTTTAAAGACGGCCTAATAGTGCGTGATTTGGTTGGTACAAATTTGTTGTAAAGGTACAGTATGTTATTCTGAAGTAATGAAACTTGTTCGTCCACTGAGGTTGTAGCAAGGATTCTATTCCAGTCCAGTTGGTCACATTCAGCACTTAACGAAACATATAATAAAATACTTTGGCGATCACTAACAAAAAATACGTCAAGCAGGGTGTCAGTACTGTGTGAGAAATGAGTTGGGTAGTCAGAGTTTGCAGCATGCAGGCCTATCGCTTCCAAATTGTTTTTTAGCTGGTGCTCTTTCAGCATGTTGCTATTTAGGTCACCGGTGATTACTACATTGTCATACCTTAATGATATTGTGTCCAGTATTGAGATGGCTTCCGAAAAGTCTGTTGTGCGATTTGGTCTGTAAATGCAGCCAATAAGTAACCTGGACGCTTGTCTGGCTCCCTTTATTTCGAGAAAGATATACTCTATTTGACTCTCATTGGTGTGCTTACTTATTACATTAGATGTCAGGTTGGACTTAACATAGATTGCAACACCCCCCAGCATGTCCCTCACGGTCCGAACGAAAAACATTGTATCCGTCACACGTAATCATAACATCACAGATATTAGATGTAGACCACGTTTCAAAAACACAGATGACATCAACATTTGAGTTAGTAAAAAGTTACCTGAATTCATCCATCTTTTTGGTTAGACTTTGAGCATTAATATGACAAATATTAATTCCTGAGTGTTGCTTGCTAAGAATACGGATTAGTGCATGACTGCTCGCCTCTGGAGTCATATTACTCTGAATTTTGCAGTTAATTTATCCATACTTAACTGACGCACAGACAAATTCAAAGAGATATTCGACTTACACCTTAAAAACGTACATAAAAACTTAAAGTTACAAAGGAGAAAGAAATGCAGTAAACTCTTAAGACTAACATTGAGTACATAAAGAGAAAGGTAAGAGAGACATTTAGCTACGAAAGCTCCCCTGTTGATCGTGTTCTTGTTGATGGGATTGAGATGCATACATGGACAAAAGCTCTTGCATGCTACTAATGCGAACGTAGTTATCGCTCCCAGCCTCTCTCACATGTACAGCGGAGCGGCGCGTAAATACTGCGGTGAGCTTTTTTGCCTCTTCCCTTTCATAGCTTCTTTGAAAATTGCATATTGAGCTTTTGTAAGTTGCTCGTTAACATAGAATGGCACGTTTGAGTCGAAACCCAGCAGCTGTAAGCTCAGCGGCTGTTTTTCTGTTCTCCGATATGCACGAATTTCTCGGAGCAATGCAATTTTGTCGCGTGTGTGATCCATTTTAATTATAATTTTGGGATCAACAATAGTGCCGTTCGATGCCCTCTGTTGCCTTATTCGGAAAATATCCCTAATCTTTGGCGGAGGCGTAAGATTAAGTGAAAAACACAGTGTATGAAAGATTGTTTTTAAGTTTTCGCTGTCAACAAACGGGACTCCGTGCACTCGGACGTCAGCTGCGACCCCGTCCATTGCCTGCACCTCCAGCTTCTGCTCAAAACGCGCCTCCAGTGCCAATATTTGATCCTTTAGAGCGCCATTCTCGGATGCCTCCGTCTCCAGCTGTTCCACACGCCTGGCCAGGCGCTGGAGCTCCTCGTTCAGTTTGGAGACGTGATCTTGGAGCTCACCCAGAATCCGCTGTACGGTCTCCCGTATGAGCTGTGCCTGCTCCCCAAACTTTTCGGAGATAATCTCCAAAAGTCGTGGTGAAGGTGCATCTGGGCTGCATCGGTGCACATCGGCAGCAGCGCTGTCCCGTGGGCATTTTTGTGGTGGTGCCATCGCTGTTTGGAGTGTGTTTTGAGTGTTTATTTACTTGTTTTTTTTTCTCTGGTTGTCCGTATTGAGTGCTTTCTGTGTTACTTGTGCGTATCGGTGTTACTTGGAGTGTTTGTGTTTTAGCGTATGGTTTGAGTGTATTTGGCGGCGTCTAACGCGAATTAAATATTCTGTTTAAGGCTGCTGCCGTATTTATTTTTGTTTGCCGTGAACCCAGAGTGAAGAGTTATCATTCGGTTGTGCTTTGCAAAAATTCAAGCGAGTAAAGTATAATAGTAATTGTTGAATTTGCGATTTTCTTGGCGCGGGGCAAGAAACACGTCCGATCAGTTCACGATAACGATATGCTTTAAAATTTAAAATGTTCTCAAACATTTTAGGAATATCGGATAACTTAGATACACCTCTATAATTATTTGCATCAGACTTGCTTCCTTGATTCCTTCTAGATGGGAGGGAAGCATGAAGAGTTAATGGATAGGGTGAATAGTTTAAGCAGGGGTCCACACAGAGTGTCGGCGTCAGCCGGGAAATCCGTCAAGACCTGGTGAGAACACCGGCTTAACTAGTCGAAAATCATGAAGCAGTGAGCTTTCATTTAACATGGGGCTGAAAATGCCGTTCGACCTTGGTAAACTGGAAACTTTTTCTTTTTTTTTTAGGTTGTCCCGGACGGCCCCCAGGGGGCCACGCTTAGGCCAATATGGCCCTTAGTTGTCCGGATTGGTGCGTATGGACCTTCTGAGTGTTTTACGCGGTTTCGAAATCCGTCAGGATCGAGGAGAATTTTGCAAAGGCAAGGAGTTCCGCTGGCGTCCTCTTGGATGCATCTTTCAGCGATGCCAGTGCCGGGCTGCCAAGATATTTGTTTCTTGCCCTTGAGAGGGCCGGGCATTGGCAGATTAGATGTTCCAGGGTTTCGATAGCCCCAGATTCATCACATTTCCTGCACTTGCCACTGTTGGTGATGCCTAGTTTGACTGCATGTGCTGCAGCCAGGCAATGACCTGTGAGTATTCCCATTAGCATCCTACAGTCCTTCCGTGGTAGGTGCAGTAGGTAGTGGCTGAGTTTACCATTGCTCTCCTTGCACATGGTTTTCGCGATCTTGCAGTTGGTGGTTCTCCTACACCTGCTACTGGCCTGTATGTGTGCCCGCCTCTCTAGATCACTTTGAAGCGTTCTGCGGAAGACAGGCACGTTCTCAGTCCTGTCGTTCGCCAGCCCGACGCCTTCCTTAGCCAGCACATCTGCTGTGTCGTTGCCTTCGATGCCCTGGTGGCTGGGAACCCAATATATCCGCACTGACTTTGTCGTGCTTAGGAAATCTAATGCCTCCCTGCTTGCCAGGACATTTTTGGAACTGACTGCTGACGACTGCATGGATCTTATCGCCGCCTGGCTGTCCACGAACAGGTTAACCACATTATGTGCGCGTTCCGTACATCGAGCAACCACCGCTGCTTTCCGTATGGCAAAAACTTCTACCTGGAATATGCTGCATTGGTCCGGTACCTTATAGGACAGCCTTATTTCAGGGTCTGTACAGTATATGCCCGCACCTACTCCTCCCTCCGTCTTGGAGCCATCCGTGTATATGTTTAGGTGTTCATTCTGATCCCAACTTTCTTTCCAGTCGTCGGGTCCCATGTGTATCGCTGTTTTGACGTCCAGGCAAGTTCGGGGGATCATGTAGTGAGATATACTGATCATGTCTCGGCCTATTCCACTGTGCCCGAATCCTTGCAGTGACATATTGCCTGATGCGACTAGGCGTTGTGCTGCCTTACCTGCAGTCAGTTGAGCGTGGATGTCAGGGGGTCGATTCCGAGTATTGTTTCGAGTGATTTTGTTGGGGTTGACCTCAGCGCCCCAGATGCAAAGCAGTGCCTGCCGCTGAATTTTATCCATTAGCTTGTTGTAGGTTTTCTTTTCTGTAGCCTGCCACCACACTAAGACTCCATACAGCAGAGTCGGTCGCACTAGCGAAATGTATATCCAGTGCATTAGTGCAGGTGATAGGCCCCAAGTGCTGCTAAGCATCTTCTTGGATGCATATAGCGCAATGGTGGCCTTCTTCACCCTTTATAATACATTGGGTCTCCATGTCAGCTTGCTGTCCAGTACTATGCCGAGGTATTTGACTTGTGTTTTTAGGGTAAGCCTGGTAAGCCTGGTCGATTTTCGGGGAGATCCATGCCGGTACCTTGTACCTCTTGGTGAAGAGGATGAGGTCCGTCTTGTCCGCGTTGATACTGAGTCCTACTTTTTCCGCCCACTCACATATATCCCTGAGTGTTGATTCCATTATGGAGCTTAGAGTCGATGGACATACTCCCGTAATAATTATGCTTATGTCGTCCGCATAAGTTGTTATTTTTGGGGCTCTCCTCTCGAATCTCTTTATTAGGTCGTCGACCACCAGATTCCATAGGAGGGGCGACAGGACCCCACCCTGAGGTGTGCCTCTGTGTGCCCCTTTCACCATGGAAGCGGTGCCCCACTCTGAGTACACCCGTCTACAACTTAGAAGGTTCTTTATCCAGAGGTTGATTGCGAGATGTGTGTTGATCGCTTCTAGGCGGTCCATTATCGCGCTCGTATTCACGTTGTTGAATGCTCTTGATATGTCTACGAACACTCCTAGAGCATACTTCTTATTTTGAAGGGCATTTTCGATGGTGGCTACTAGCGAATGCAGTGCCGTCTCTACCCATTTCCCTTTGGTATAGGCATGCTGGTTGGTTGACATCCGTCCACCTACATCGTTTCTGATGTGTAGATCCAGCAGCTTTTCTAATGTTTTGATTAGAAAAGAGGTGAGGCTAATCGGTCTATAGTCATTGGGGCTCATATGGCTGCACTTTTCTGCCTTTGGAAGGAAGACAATCCTCGAGGTCCTCCATTGAATAGGGATATAGCCCGTGCTCAGGCAAGCTGATTATATTGCAGGGAGCCATGGGGTGATCACGTCTTTGGTCGCCTGTAGCATGGCTGGAAATATACCGTCTCGTCCAGATGATTTTGTACCCGCAAAGGAGTCTATAGCCCAGTGGATTCTCTTAGACGATATGAGATCTGTTGGAGGGTGCTGTTCCTCAGTTGCTAGGTCCTGATGCTCTGTAGCGTCAGCGACCTCGGTGCATCCTGGGAAGTGAGCTTCCATTAGTGCTGTTAGGGCTTCTTCGCTGCCCTCAGTCCACTGTCCATCATTTCGTTTCAGCTGACTCTGTATGGCAGGTTGCTTTGATAGCAACTTCCGGAGTCTGGCCGTTTCTGGGACTTTCTCGATATTGGAGCAGAAGTTCCTCCACGAGTTTCTTTGTGCCTTGCGTATTTCCTTCTTGTACTCCCTGAGTAGGGCTTTCTATTCCTCATTGATTATCTCGTCGTTCGCCTGTTTGGCGATTTTGAAGAATTCTTTGAGGTTATTTCTTTGAAGCGATAAGTCCCGGTTCCACCAGAGTGGTCTGGTTCTCTTTTTCGTTCTCGAGAGTGGGCATGCTGCGTGGTACGCATCCAGTAGCTCCTTGGAGAGGGTCTCTAGGGACGTTTATATTTCTTCCGGGGATTTCACTGTGCCCAGACGAGTCGCGAGTTTCAAAATAACTGTCTTTTTAAACTTTTCCCAGTTTGTGTTCCGGGGGTTTCTATAGACAGTTATCTTCGGAGAGTGTATAAATTTGCACTTAAACTGAATGTACTTGGGGTCTGAGAAGGATGGTCTTTCAAGGACTCTCCAGCCAGATACCAAAGTACTGTCCCCCGTGACGAGTGTTAGATCTAGTACGTTATACGAGGTGAGGCCACCGAAGGTGTGCTCCTCCCCCACGTTTGGTACATCTAGATTAGTGGATAGTATAAAGTCTAGGAGTGAATCACCTCTTTCGTTGATATCGGGGCTTCCCCACACGCTGTGGTGGTGCTGGTCTTTCGGGCTGGCTTCCGCCACCAGACTCCTTAGCTCCTCCGGTGGAGCTGGCCTGTCGTGTGTCATGTAGCAGGATGCTACCATAAGGCGCTTGTCCTCGCTTTCAAGCATCACCGCAGCCAGGTCATCAGTGCTGTAATGAGACATAAGATAAGCATGAATTCCCTTTCGTACGAGTACGGCGGTTCTGGTTCTGCTTACCGATGGTGGGTGGAAAAGATTGTAATTAGAGGACAAGAGGCAAGCCATGGCTCCTGGACCAAAGCTATGTCGACGGGCCCTTGCTCCAAGGCAATGAGGAGCTCCGCCGACGCGATCTTGCTTTTATGCAAGTTGAGCTGCAGCACTCTCAGTGTCATGGGAGGCTGGCTCAACTGCACACGACGGGTTGACTATTAGACGATAGTCAGGTCACTGTCCTCGTCCTTTGCGGCATCAGAGTCGTCCAGCGCAAGATACTGGCCGGCCTCCACGATGGATTCCAGACCTAGGTCCTTTTCCATCTCGCCTGCCTGCAGGGTATGCGCGTCCTTGTCTTCGGGGTGGCGCTTTTTGGGACGTAGGTAGACACTGTGTAACATATCTACCCTACCATTATCATAAATCAAAGGGTATAACAATCCGTTAATACATTGTGACACATTGCATGCATTGCAGTATAATATAATATAATATAATATAATATAATATAATATAATATAATATAATATAATATAATATAATATAATATAATATAATATAATATAATATAATATAATATAATATAATATAATATAATATAATATAATATAATATAATATAATATAATATAATATAATATAATATAATGCAAATCGATCCCCTTACCTGGGGCATTGCACTCTTGTTGGACACTCACATGCGCGAGCCCGTGATCAGTTCGATATTCCTTACCTAGAATATTACTATGATTAGGTAACCTTCTGACTGCGTTTGTTAGCTTTTCAGAACTGCAAAGTTCTATGCAACCAGATATAAAATACTTAAGTTATGTAAAAAATAGAAGCACTACCTATGAAAAAAAAAAATACCAGATTTTTAAAAAATTCTTAAAAAAAAAACTACACCATAAAAAAAAATAATAATTCGTTAAAAAATTTTAAACCCCGAAATCTATAAGAATCTTAATTTTTGGCCACAGCCTAATTCTAGTGTTGACTAGTGTAATTAGTGAAATCTATTGCATATATATTGATACCATTCATATCGTCATTAATCAGTTATTGGCAGTATAAAACCTGCACAAGTTTTTGCGAACTAGTTAACTAAATATATCAACCTCAGCTGAAATTCTTGATTTCCATCAATCGTTAATTTTTTAACAGTAACTAAAAAAAAATAAAAATACCTTATTATCAATATGAACTAGTTTCTAAGTTTCAATATTATTTGAAAAAACCGACGAATTCAATTTTTTTTTAATGTATATTTCCAAAAATTTTTATTTTCTTTCCGTGGTAGCAACCCCCAAAAATTGAAATAAAAATTTGAAAAAAAAAATTGTATAATTTTATTTAATAACAAAGAACAGAATTGGGGGGTGTCCCCTTGAAAAAACAAAAAAAAACTTTTTTCGCAAATTTTGGCCCAGCCTAACCAACAGCCAACGCCACCCCGATCGTCGCCCACATAAGCGACTACCAACGGAGGATGGAAACGCCCAGCGCCTTCGACACAACCCTCCTACCAGAAGACCCCAGCCAGCCATTTGCCTCCGAAGCCACTGAACCAGCCCAACATGAGCCCGAACCAGTCCCGGAGCCTTGGCCGCCGGACTTAGCCCCACAAATCCAAGCCTTTCTAGATGAAGAACGGGACCTCAGACATCGCCAATCACACTATTGTCATGAGGGATAATCGGCCTATAAAACAGCAGTACTATCCTAAGAACCCAGCCATGATGCGAATCATCGACAAACAAGTTGATCAGTTGATTTCTGAAGGCCTCATCGAGCCCTCCCGAAGCCCCCACAGCGCCCCAATTGAACTCGTCCGGAAAAAGAACGGGAAATGGCGCATGTGCGTGGATTACCGGCAACTCAACACGCATTCCATCCCCGACACATACCCGCTGCCTAGGATCAACTATATTTTGGAACGGTTACAAAACGCACGTTTTATCACAACCCTCGATCTGAAGAATGGGTACTGGCAGATTCCCATGGCCGACGAAATTAGAGAAGCAACAGCTTTCACAGTACCAGACCGAGGCCTCTACCAATGGAAAGTGATGCCTTTTGGACTACATTCGGCGCCGGCAACATTTCAGCGGGCCTCGATAGCGTGATCGGCGCAGATATGGAACCATATGCATTCGCGTATCTGGACGACATCGTGATCGTGGGACAAGATTTCAGCGAACACCTACACAACTTAAAGGTGGTATTTTCTCCACTACGAAGAACGAACCTGCGAATAAATTCGGAAAAATGCGCGTTCTTTCAAAACCGAATCAAGTATCTGGGACATATGATCAGCGACGAGGGAATTTACACTGACCCCGACAAAATCGCCGCCGTCAAAGACCTCCGGCCCCCCACAAACCTAAAGGAGCTTCGTCAATGCATCGGGATGGCATCCCGGTACTGAAGATTCGTACCAAACTTCGCGACAGTTGTCCAACCGATGTCTCGCCTACTCAAAAAGGATCAGCCATGGGTATGGACCGAAGAACAGAAAGCTGCTTTTGACCTCCTAAAGGAACTCCTCACGACCGCACCCGTTCTGGCTTGCCCCGACTTCAATGTGAAATTCTCGCTGCAGACAGATGCGAGCAACCTCGGGGTGGGCGCAGTTCTTACCCAGGAAATCGAAGGCAAGGAGCGATTTATAGCGTACGTCAGCCGACGACTCAATCAGGCAGAAGAAAACTACTCCGCGACCGACAAGGACCGACAAGGCAGTCATCTGGGCCATCCGCAAACTGCGTTGTTACCTCGTGGGATACCGTTTCGACGTGATCACCGACCATCTTGCACTAAAATGATTGAACACACTGGAAATCGAACTACAACAATACCAGTACTACGTACATTATCGGGCGGGTAAGCAGAATGTAGTTGCAGATGCATTATCCCGACAACCCTTGGAAACACTCGCACGGGTCGAGGAAGTAACCTGCACCTGGCTCGAGCGCAGGATACAACAAGTCCAGGACGAGCCAGAGAAGTATACCGATTACACTCACGAGAACGGGGAATTATACCGACACCTGGGCCGTGGCACCGAGGACAATGATGACATATCATGGCAACTTTGCGTACCAAAGGATGCTCACTCGCAAAGCCGAAGAGCCATTCGCAACTGCCTCGATCGAAGAAAGGAAACACCATGCTACTTGTATTTCACGACACCTTTACTAAATGGGTAGAACTGGTGCCGCTTAGAAAGACTACCACCGCCACATTGGAACTAGCTTTTCGCGAACGGATACTCAGCCACTACGGGGTACCGAAACGATTTGTGTGTGACAACGTCACACAATTTACGAGCTTGACGTTCCAAACATTTCTGAAAACAGCATGGATAGAATTACAACACACCGCGCCCTACTGCCCCCAGGAAAACCCAACAGAACGGGCCAACCAGACGGTCAAAACCATGATCGCCCAATTTGTAGGGGAGCGCCAGAACACTTGGGACGAGCTGATTTTTGAGATCTCACTCGCCGTCAATTCCAGTGTCTCGGAAACAACGGGATTTAGCCCAGCCTTCCTACTGTACGGTAGAGAGCCCCGCTTACCTGGAGCGCTGTATGATGAAGTTACACCCGGCACAGGAAGCCCGCCAGACACCGCCCTCCAGAAAGCGACACGGCTCAAGGAAGTGTTTGCGATAGTGAAGAATAACATTCAGTGAGCCAGCCCCTAGCAGGCAAGACACTATAACCTCCGTCGAAGACAATGGCACCCCACGGTGGGCACTTTGGTACAACGCCGCCGA
The DNA here is from genome assembly GCF_018151105.1 of Drosophila obscura. Lineage (NCBI taxonomy): Eukaryota > Metazoa > Arthropoda > Insecta > Diptera > Drosophilidae > Drosophila > Drosophila obscura. The sequence goes on from NW_024542721.1 coordinate 1,719,905, forward strand.
CGGCTTTGCTGCGAAACTGGCCCCGAAATATGACGGGCCCTACAAAGTAAAAAGTTTTACCCCAGCAAACATCGTGAAATTACAACACATCGACAGCCGGAAACAGAAAATCGCCAACATCAATGATTTAAAGGAGTACCACGACGCGGGAAATTCTACAGACGAAGCAAACACCAACGCTGACCCATAAGCAAAACTGAACGGACAACGAATCCGAAGACTCGGCATAAGCCAAAAGACAGGAGAAGCCGGAAAAAGGCGAACCTCATCACCCGCCAAGCAACGCCGCCAACGCCACTAATCTCTCCATCACCCACCCGGAAGAAAGGAGGGGGTGTAACGAACCATGGTTCTAGCCATGGCTCGCCAAAAACAACGGAGTGTCAGCGCACCCACACTGGTCGGAAACCATATTCAAACTGATATACACAGAGCCAACAAACCATGGTCTAGCGGGGTGTCAGCACCGCCGGAAAATAAAATAGTCTTAAGCAACGTACACAATTAATTAAGAACTCTCGATCAGCAACTCTACACATTCTTGGCCACACACCAAATTAAAACACACCACCTTTTGCGACATTTCGCAATCGAATACCTATATAAGAAATATCATTTGCGTTATTTCACAATAAGTCAAGTCATAAGTTAGCAATAATTAATTATTTCCGGTTCAATGACTGGTGCGATCGCCAGCTGCATAAAAGGGCCAAGATCGGCCAAAGAAACAGGCAGTCCAGACACTACACTAGGCAGTCCACTAGCCCACAGCACATCTAGCAATACCAGCAGGACTCGAATTTTACGCAAGTAAAACGAATAAAAGCATTAATAATAACCAAAACCAACAGAAATTATCGCGTCGTCAATTTTCCGACCTTGCCTACTGCTCTTTCGGACATTTTACGGCCAGCCCCGAACTTTAAGTTCCAGTAGATCTACAAATTTCCTGTAGAGGACCCTGGACAGGCTGATGCATATCCCAGCCTAAAATAGGTAACTTACAGAAGATAGTGGTGCAACCATAACTACAGCAAAAAGACAAAAGATTTACAAATTGAAGACCAAAAGCATATATAAAAAGAAGGTCCAATAAAATTTTTTTTTTTATACAAATACCAAATAATCTTAATAGAAAGGACCTTAAGAACATAACATTAATATTACGAAACAGAAATTAAAATTATTGTTTATTGTCTAAGGTTGTTGATGTTACTGAGACGAGTTGTAAATTCGAACTGTTTTATTCTCAAAACTTATGCACTATATATAGGAAACTCTAACATAATTAAACTAAGACCAACGCTAAGAAAAGAACAAATGTGCGGCACTTGATCCCACGATCATCCTTGATAGTGACAAGTGTTTGTGACTGTGCGACAAGTGTGTCGACAGATGTGGCTTCGACACGACCCATGTAGATCACTTTATGGTCGAACCGATCCTAGATTTAGGAGTCCCTTTTCTCAAGTGGCCATCTTCAAGTGGACTGTATTATTTATGGGGTGGCCTGTGTCGTTCCTGTTCATGTTTATGAACATCTTGCCCGCGATCCGCTAGAGTTGAGATAGCTGTAAGTGTGTAGGCCTCGTTCAAGAGGACTGTATTTGTCTGCGGCGTGAACTGCTGTCGGTTCTGTTCATGTCTATGAACATCTTGCCGCGGTCCGCAAGGTTTGTGATTATGGTGGCGTGACTTAGTGTCCGGTTCTGTTCATCCTCTGAACATCTTGCCGGCGATCCGCCAGGGAAATGGTGACTGTTTCATTTGATTTGCATTGCTTCCTTATGTAAATAATTAATAAAACTACAAAAAAAATAATAATAATTAATAGTGTGAAAGATCCGCTGATTTTTGATTCCCGTTGTTTTCGTATTTATCGATTTTAACGAGGGGACACACTTTGTGTATTGGTCGCTTGATTGTACTTTTCTCCAATTCCAACGATACTACTCGTACTCGACCATCGTTGCCTGGATGAGTTTGTAGTACTCTGGCTAGTGGCCATTTTGACGGGTGTGTGTCCTCGTTTTTAATTAGAACGATATCTCCATCCTGGAGATTCTCCTCAGGTTGTTTCCACTTGTTTCTTTGTTGAAGCGTGTGCAGATATTCCTCTTTCCATCGTTTCCAAAAGTCTCTTTGAAGTTTCTGAACCAGTTTCCATTTATTAAGGGAGGTTATGGCCACATCTTCCTCTGGAACTGGTATCGACAACATTGCACTATGGGAAATTTGACCACTTTTTCTGGCCAAAATTAATAACTCATGAACGGAGCAAGATATTTCCTTTCTGTTTTTTGCATCGGGTTAAATGAACCAACATCTATTAGAAATATAAAAATAGAGGGCGTGGCACCACCCCTTTTCTTTTTAAAACTCATTTAAATTTTTTCATTTTTTTAGAGTACTACTTTAACAAGTACAACCATTTTTGTGACAGTATTAGGTTATATTTATTGGACAATAGTGGGCGTGGTACGCCTTTAACAAGGTAAAATATATTGGAGCCAAAGTATAGTCCTCCCGAGTATTTCTGATTGTAATTGGATTGCCCAGAGCTTCCATCAAAGCCCTAGCTTAAAATCAGTTCCGCCGATAAAAACTGTGTACCTTGATATTTCATAATGTTCTCGACGATGTTAACTTGCAAATCACCGAGCCAAGTTGCTGTGTGAGCTAAAAGACTCTGCAGCGTTACTTCAGCTATTTTATCAATTACTGAAAAATCATCAGGTCGGCACATTTTTTTTTGGTCAGCAACCGTCTTGTATAATGGATATGTATCACATTGCTTTTTTTTATTGGTCTTGTATAGGTGTCTCGTATATTGCTATTTGTAAAATTTTGGTCCAGAAGAAGAGCTAATGACTCATCAGGGGACACAGCTTCTTGCGTTTTGATCGGTGCCATAATTGCTTTGCGCATGTATTAAGTTTTTTCGGGGCATATCAAAAGCAGCTTCAGGATACTGGCAAAATCTGCTTGCTTATTTTTTCGTGCAGCCAAGCTTGCTGCATGAATAAGCAAACTTACATTTCCGTTTTGCAAGATCTGCAGCGCGCCTTCTGCGAGATCTGTTGCCGTTCGCATTATATGGCAGTGTTGGCCGACCTACTGGCTTCTTGGTTTCCGGAAAATTGATAACAGTTTTGGAATCCAGCCAAACTGCATGCTTGCGGCGGAACTGGCTTACATTAGCATAAGAACTCTTCCACATTTGTGTCAAGCGGTAGCAAAATTTTGTACTCGCTCGGTCTGCAATATCGCTGTGCTGCGCAAAATCCACTCCTGATAAGGAAGCTTTGATCAAATTCAACACAGCATCCTCCTTTGCGACTTTTCCCCTCGCTACGTACCACTTGCCAAACAAATCTGAGTTTTGCCAAATTGAGGTTATGTCCTAAAAATTAAAATTTCTCACAAAATCGTAAAAAGTGTTATTTTTAATTACATTCATTTGAACAAGAATTTAATACTCTACAACATAAAATACATTTTGTTCATGGACTCTGCTGGACTCACTTTAAATCCCTTTTGCAAGATGAGACTTTATCAAAAATATGCATTTACAAGGCTACTTACATTTTGGCTCTATTAAGGGGACAACACGAGTTTTTTCTACATGAGAAGTTCACAAACACATAATAAAAACCACACTGATTGGAATTCATTTAAAAAATTTGAGTAATATTGTTTAGTTTTTGTTTTTTGGCCACTTAAAGTTAGCAAAAAAAACCTAATATTGCAGAGGCATGTGCTTTGCAAATAAAACAGCTGTGCTTATCAGCTGATTCCTTCGATGTGGCGCCCTCTATCAAGATTTCTGTAATGCAACACTAATAGCCTTTTCACACTGGGGACCATCCACCATCCATTTCTGGGATAGTCCGTAAGGTTTTGCCGTTCCGAAAATTTCCCAGTTATTCCACCATCCATCTGGGATGTTCCTAATTCTCACGTTTCAGTGCGGTATTTTTTCGATAATTGTCAAATGCAACCATATTTCACAACAAAAAATCGGAGATCAATACGAAAATGTAAACAATGACAGACAGGAAAATATAAAAATAAAACAAAATAACCCCGTCAGATCTCACAAAGCACGCAAAAAATAAAAAAATATCAAATATCAGGTGCAGGTAGTTTTATTTCGATGTGACATCCATCTAACATAAAAATTAAGTGATGAAATTAATTTACATATATGTATATATTATTGTATTATTACCAATTGCACCAGGCACTGAGGAAACCCAATTTCTTCAAATGCTTGGACACACTCGTCAATTTTCTCTGAAGTGAGATAGTTTTTGGACATGTATTCCTCTGAGAATTCGTTGATGAATGCTCTGCAAAACTCATGCAGGATATTGCAGACGCTGTTGGCTGACACTCCGAAAAACACTCTTCTCAGAAGAAGATCCCAAAGTATATAAAGATATGGCGATACGCTTCTCCAGAGGAATTGCAGCTCGGCAGTTTGTGTCCTTCTTCCGTAGCACTTCCAAGCGAGTAACCCACAGAGAAAAGCAGGATCTCTCCATACTAAAACTTTCCTTAAAAAACGCCTCGTTGTTTTCGGGTATATCCTTCTCCCAAAATGTACCGAACCGCTTCTGAAAATCATAACATATATATTTGTACTTTAAACATTGGTTGCATTTATTAGAAGCACTCACAATGACCACAACCTTCCGGGCTTCAGTGTTTTCAAAACAGATATCCATTCTATTATCTCCTCCTCGTCAAAGTTATCCTCATCATCATCGTCCATGTCCAACAACATGATAAGCTTGTGCAAGAATATGTTTTGCTGCTGAATCACATTCACGACCATTGAAATGTTATTTATATTCATTTTAATTAAAGTAAACAAATTTTCGCGCACGCAATTGTGAGCAACAGCTGTTTCTCATGGATGGTGGATGGTGGATGGTGTCAATGTGAATCGGTGTTTCACATCTTTCAAAAATTCCCACCGTTCCCCCAGGATGGACTCAGTGTGCAGAGAGTATTAACATTGAAGTATTGTGAATGCGTTGCAATAAAATTTGATTTAATATTCCGACTTTCAGAAAATGGGTTTTGGCCAGAAAAAGGGGTCAAATTTCCCATAGTGCATTGGTTTACCAATTAAAAAATGCCCTGGTGTCAAAACATCTTCGCCATTAATTTCACTTGAGGTATAAAGTGGGCGAGAGTTTAGTACTGCTTCAATTTGGGCTAATACTGTTGTCATCTCTTCAAAAGTGAGCTTGACTTCTCCGATTGTCCTTTTTAAATGATGTTTCATCGATTTTATGACTGCTTCCCAAAATTCCCCCACAGTGGGGTCCTGACGGCGGGGAGGAATGCCACGTTGTATTTTCATTGGGTAATATTGGTGCGACGTCACTATTTCCTCTAATCGCTTTTTTAAAGTCTGCGTCTAGACATCGGTTGGCACCCACAAAATTCGTTCCGTTGTCTGAATATAGGTGAGAGCATTTTCCTCGCCGTGCTGTAAATCGCCTAAGAGCTGCCAAGAATGCTTCTGTTGTCATAACGCTTACTGCTTCAAAGTGAATCGCTTTAGTTGCAAAGCATATGAACACTGCTACATATCCTTTGAATGACTTCTGGCCTCTTCCCTTTGAACATCTCATATGAAATGTTCCTGCATAATCCACTCCTGTGTGTGTAAACGGGCTGGACATTTTTATTCTTTCCGTTGGTAGGTTTCCCATCATTCGTTTAGCTGCTTCCTGACGATATCGGATGCATTTGACGCACTTTCTTACAAATTGCTTTATATCTTTTTTGGCTGATAATATCCAAAATTGACGTCTGATCATCGCTTCCATCAACTGATTTCCTCCATGAAGGGTTGCATGATGGCATTCTTTAATTATGAGTCCAGTTAGATGCGACTTCATAAGTATAATTGGGTGTTTTGTGTTAAACGGAAGGTCAGATTTAACTAAACGTCCTCCTACTCTAAGTAGATCATCTTTGCCCAAGAATGGGTAGAGGGTGCTGATCCTGCTGGTGTTTTTCACTGTTCCTCCTCGTTTAAGCTGCTGAATTTCGTCTTCAAACTGCTTATTTTGGCATAATCTTATAATGAGCATTCCAGCCGATTGCTGGAATTTTTGAGTCGCTCCAAGCATACATTGCATTAGCTTGTGGTATTTATCCTGCTGCACGGTTCATTAGCTTAGCTAGAAAATGAGCGGCATATAATTCCAGCTTGGGTAGTGTCTTCCGATTTTTTATAGGATTTACTTTTGTTTTCGCTGTTAGCAATTTTATAGTGTAGGCTGCTTTTATGTAAATTACTGCTCCGTATGCTTTCTCCGATGCATCGCCAAATCCATGCATTTCCGCCTGACAGTGGAGATGAGTGCCCAACCATCGGGGAATACGAAGATCCTTTAACATATCCATGCTCGCTGTGAATTTTTTCGTTCGTCTGTGAGTTCTTTTGATAATTCTTCGTCCAATGTCACTTTTAATAGCCAAAGTTTTGCGATGACTGTAACTGGGGACAACCATCCAATTGGATCAAAAATCCGAGCTACTTGCGAGAGAACGGACCGTTTTGTACAAGTTTCGGCAGTGCTCATATTGACTTCAAATTTAAAGCTGTCTTCCTTAGGTTGCCAATGTAATCCTAGTGTTTTAACTGCTTCTTTGTCGTTAATTTCTATGACCTCGTTCTTCAAAGATGAGTCAATGTTTCCCATTACTTTTTCATTATTCGATAACCATTTCCGAAGATGCAATCCAAATGATCTGAACGTTGGTGCAATCATTGTTTGAATACTTTGCGCTTCCTTGATCGTATCTGCTCCCGTCATCAAATCATCCATGTAAAATTCATTTCATTCATGTCTTGCAGTTTGGAGTTCAGGGTGTAGTTGGCTATCTCCATTAATGTTCGGACAGCCAAAAATGGTGCCGATGATGTTCCATACGTAACCGTTTGTAGCTCATATTCTTCTATTGGTTTCATTGGGTCATCCCTCCAGAGAATGCGATGGTACGGCCTGTCTTCTTCGGCAATACGTATCTGCCTGTACATTTTTTCCACATCGGCAGCTAAGACAATATTCCATGTCCTCCATTTGATGATGATGTCGAAAATATCTCTTTGTAGTCATGGGCCTGTATGCATAATTTCATTCAGACTTTTACCGTTTGATGATTTCGCAGATGCATCGAAGACCACTTTCAGTTTTGTAGTGGCACTTCCCTCTCTAATAACAGCTTGAAGGTAATACTTCCCCATCGAACCATCATTAACTTTAGCCATGTGACCGAGATCATTGTACTCCTTCATAAAACTTTTTTATCCATTCTGTAGTTCTTCTTGTTTCTTAAACTTGCGTTCCATTGACAATAGCCGGGCCATCGCTAGTTTTCGTGAATCGCCCAACTCCTTGTCATCTTTGAATGGTATTTTCACTGTAAATCGTCCATTTTCATTGCGCTTGACAGTACTGCTGTATATTTCCATGCATTTTTCGGTTTCTTCTGTATTGGCGTCTTGCTCTTCGGCTTCTTCCAGTTCCCAAAATCGTTCCAAATTTGTTACTGCTGACGTGACGGTTTTCGATGTTGGTACATTTACTATGCCTGATATGATCCAACCAAACTTAGTGTACTGTCCGAGACTGCCATCAATTTTCACTACTCCGTTTTCCAGAATTCTTGCGAACACTTCTCCTCCTAATACCAAATCGATTCTATCTGATTTATTGAATAATGGATCAGCCAGATGATAATTTTTCCAGTTTTCCAATTCGTATTCGAAAGATTTGTCTGGTTTGGCACTGGTTAGTGACGACAAAACGGCAGCTTCTACTTCTTCTTTATGGTTACTCAGGAATCGTGGTGTTATTTCGATTTTAATTTTGTGTTTTGATTCGCCAACTAGCGTCTCGCTGAGCCCGTGTATTTTAGTTATAGCTCTTTGACGAGGAAGTCCCAACAGCTGCGCTGCTTCTTCTGATATCAAGGATAGCTGTGATCCTTGATCGATTAATGCTCTCAATAGCACAGCCTCCGTTAGCAGCCTTTGCTCTTACTTGTGCTGTAGCCAGGATTACTGTTGACGCGCTTTTTTGGACGTCATTGTCGTAGCATTTTCTAGGATTTTTCCTTCAATATGTAACAATTCGTTATGATTGCTGTAGCATTTTTTACACCTTTTATTTTTTTCTTAGCACTGTTCGTTTCTATTGTGTTTTAAACATAGCAGGCATAATCTTTGTTTTTTCGCCAATTCTAATCGAACTTCTGGCGTTAACCGTTCGAGTCTTCGGCACTCCAATGACCTCCTAGACTGCAATACTTGCAATATTTCTCCCTTGTTGAGGCTTTGGGGTAGGCGGCCGCTTCCTGTCTTTGATATACTTTTCTTTCTCTTGTAGCGTAACCGTTTCCTGCTACTGCTGTTAATGTTTGATGGTGCTGTTCCAAGAAGTGTAGCACATCTGATAGCTCCTGAATTTCTCTGGGTTTTTTAATATCCTGAACAAAGAGTCGCATTCCTTCTTTGTCAAGCTTCCGGATTATTATTCGTCCGATGAAAGGGTCATTTTCACTTATGGTTATTCCCAACGCTTTGATGGCATTTATGCATTCATTAGTTGTATCAAGTAGCTGTCTTACATCTTCCGCATTGTCGCTTTTAATTCCTGGTTGATCCAGAAGTCTGTCCCATTGCGCTGTAAATAACATCCTGTTATTGTTGTACCTCTACCATGCTACTTCATAGTTGACACTCGATGTTGGCAAGTGTTGAATTAGACGAGCTGGTTCCCCTGTTAATGCGTTCCTCAGCCGTATCATTTTTTCCGTGTTGTGTATTTTCATTTGCTCATGAATCATCTCTTGGAACATGTCGCGGAATGTCGTCCATTCTTTTACGTCTCCATCGAACTGCGGTATCTTTACTTTTTCAAGCTCTACTTGGCTTTTAACTTCGTTCTCTTTATGATTTTCAGAATTCATATTCAAATGGCTTGTGAAGTCTTAATTTCCTCCGACATTCGGTTTTTGTCCTGTTATATTCTTCTCTGATGTCTACTGCGGGATTAATACACTCATGCCATACATTTACTATTGTCGCGATTGTGGTTGACATATCCGATACGTCATCTAGAGTTATATCGCTAAACGCTTTGCTTTCTATCTCGTTGTTGATGGAGTTGCACCAGTATAGTAACTTTTCTTCTGGGGAAGCTAATTCCTGTTTTTTGGATTGTTTTGATACTATCTCCTTGCTGCCTCCGGCTCCTTCGTTTGAGCCGCAGGCCCTTTCTTCCGAATTGCTTGTAGTACCTTTCATCTATGATATTTTTATCTAATATTACACCTCCTTCACATTTCAGTTTTTTTCCGAGCATATCGCCCTTGCTCATTAGATGGTAGAATATATTCTGTTCGAAATATTCCTCCTTCCCGAAACCGTCTTTCATTAATTTTGCATGATTTGCTTCGATATCACCTTTAATCGTATTTAACGTTTTCAGGACATCTGCGGCTTTGCTTTTTGTAAGTGTTTTATCTATCACATTCTCCTGCAGGTTCATCAATCTTACTTCTAATTGATCCTGCTCCTCTAGCAAATTTTTGCCGGATCGTGCCCATCTTTCAGGCTTTTTTTTTTTTTTACTTTTTCAGTCTTAAGTGAACCGTTGGGGGTGTTTTTAATGTGGTCGCCTAGTTGACCACGTTGTGCCCCGACTCACAACTGAGATTCACTTAGGCTTTTGGTGTTTTGTGCGATTTTATATACTCGTCCCTTTTGGGAGGGATCAGAGTTTTAGTATCGACTTTTTTGGTTATTGATAACGACCTTGGCACTCAGTCCAAGGTTTTACGCCTGTGAGAAATGGAGTTTCCTCACAAGGGAACCAAGTAAGGGTTAAGACGAGAATTCACGGCGAATTCACAAGAGAGTGAGAGCCGGCCGGGAGCCGGGGTCCGTTATAGTGGCAGGGGTCCAGCGCATGACCATATATGGGCATGAGATCATGCCTCCGGTACGAGCCCGTGGAGGGAGTCGGGAATGGAGGAGCCCGCAAGGAGCGGCGCTCGCGTCAGGCTAGGAACGGCGGGAGCGGGCCGGCAGCGGTCCAGCGCATGTCCATGTATGGACATGAGATCACGCCACCAGCCCGGTCCCGTTAAGAACGTGAGGGAATCAAGCGAAGAGGCCGATGGCAGCGGTCCAGCGCATGTCCATGTATGGACATGAGATCACGCCACCAGCCCGGTCCCGTTAAGAGCGTGAGGGAATCAAGCGAAGAGGCCGATGGAAAATTACCAGCGGCGCACGGATTTACCGCTGTTGCTAGGCAGAGGCGCGGACGCTAGCGTCGAAGCGAGGGTATAAGAGGAGCCCGGCAACAGTGAAGGGAGAGAGTCAGTGACGTGCGAGCAACGAGGAAAAAGCGTGAACACAAGCGAGTGCCAGAGAACAACTGACAAGGAAAGTCAACGTGAGAGTCGAAGGAAGAATCAAAGTGACCCATCCAACAGGCAGCAGTACGACCCGGCAAGGGGAACAAGGTCTGCGAGGTGCCAAAGGAGGGACGACAGGTACCGCTTCCGCAAAGGCGATCAAAAGCGACCCAGTGGGTGCGGAGTTGTGTGTGTAGATCAGGCGTGAGCCAGGTCGGACGCATAGCCACAGCACCAGCGAGGAGCCTGAGGCGAGAGCGAGAGAGCGTATAGAACTGAAGAAACGATCCATTGTTGTATAGAACGTAAGATCCCATAAGTATAAGATACCAATAAAACACCCACAGCCAGTAATTAAACCCACCCGTGCATTCTTTCGTGTCTGTGAGGCAACATACAAATTTGTTGCAACGAACCGTCGGCCGCTGAGCCAGCCTCGCTGATTTAGACGGACAGAAACAGTTCGTTACACGCTATTCTATCAATTTGCCGCTAGAGTCCTTGCTATATAAGACAAGGTTTTATGCTATTCTGCCTCTTACCACTGAGGGGGATGACAGGGGCTCGATGCTTCCAATAGCTACCTTGCTATAAAAGTCAAGGTTTTATGCTGTCGTGTTTAGTTGCCACTAGCTCCTTGCTATAAAAAACAAGGTTTTATGGTATTCTGTCTCTTATATGTCTGATATGTCTGAATTTCTTACCGCAGGTGGGGGAAACTCAGAGGCTCGATGGACCAAATGTTGATGTTACTGAGACGAGCTGTAAATTCGAACTGTTTTATTCTCAAAACTTATGCACTATATATAGGAAACTCTAACATAATTAAACTAAGACCAACGCTAAGAAAAGAACAAATGTGCGGCACTTGTTCCCACGATCATCCTTGATAGTGACAAGTGTGTGTGACTGTGCGACAAGTGTGTCGACAGATGTGGCTTCGACGCGACCCATGTAGATGGCTTTATGGTCGAACCAATCCTAGATTTAGGAGTCTTTTTTCTCAAGTGGCCATCTTCAAGTGGACTGTGTCGTGCCTGTATCGTTCCTGTTCATGTTTATGAACATATTGCCCGCGATCCGCCAGAGTTGAGATAGCTGTGGGTGTGTAGGCCTCGTTCAAGAGTAGTTAAACTAATGAAAGAAAAAAAATTACATGAATATGAGAACATTGGCTATGGCTATTACCCTGGCCCTGAAAAAGTAATTTTGGGCCACAGCCTAAATGTCGTGTATACTAGTGTTATTAAGGGCGTCCAAATCGGTTTGAAGGAATAACGGGAATACGGGATCACTATAGGAAAAACATAACTTCACATCGTCAACATACATTATGACTCGAGGTTGAGTTAAATTTTGAGGAAGATCATTAATAAATAAATTAAGCAACAGGGGACCAAGATGGCTTCCTTGAGGTACACCAGACGTCAAATAAACGGGATTCGACAGACAGGTATTAACACAGACACGCTGAGAACGGATGCTTAGGTAGGCAGTAATCCAGAAAAAAAGTTTATTCGGAAACCCGAGGAGTGATAGTTTGTGGATAAGGAGAATATGATAAACTGAGTCAAAAGCTTTACTAAAGTCGGTATAAACTACATCGGTTTGGCACTGCTGTTGGTGTTGGAAGCGTTGGAGCTGGGAAGTAATAATTTTTTCAAAGAGTTTAGGAATAGGAATGGAAATTGCCCGGTAACCCGATTTAGACCCCTTTTTATGGATGGGAACGATATACGATTCCTTCCAGACCGAGGGAAAATCATCCAGCTCGAGAAACAAGTTAAACAGTTTTAAGAGGGGCAAACAAAGAGAACACTAGTCAACACTAGAATTAGGCTGTGGCCCAAAATAACTTTTTCTTATAGATTTCGGGGTTTAAAAATTTCTAACGAACTATGGTTTTATTTTTTATGGTGTAGTTTCTTTAAAGAATTTTTTTAAATCTGGTATTTTTTTAATGTTTTTTTCAGAGATAGTGCTTTTATTTTTCACATAACTTAAGTATCTTATATCTGGTTCCATAGAACTTTGCAGTTCTGAAAAGCTGACAAATATAGATATAAGACCTACCCAAACCCTTTGTATCTGCAGCTTAACGCCCTAACGATATTAAGCTTTCAAATTCAAATTTCATAAATTTTTTCGACATTTTTACTTAAAAAACTCGGAAACCGCAAAAAATGATGAAATTTGAATTTGAAAGCTTTTTTATTTTATTTTATTTTTTCCACTTTTTCCGAGTTTTTTAAGTAAAAATGTCGAAAAAATTTATGAAATTTGAATTTGAAAGCTTAATATCTTCCAGGCGTTAAGCTGCAGATACAAAGTGCCTGGGTCGGATTTATAGCTGCATTTATCAGCTTTTCAGAACTGCAAATTTCTATGCAACCAGATATAAGATACTTAGGTTATGTGAAAAATAAAAGCACTACCTCTGAAAAAAAAACATTAAAAAAATACCAGATTTTAAAGAATTCTTTAAAAAAAACTACACCATAAAAAAACATAATTCGTTAAAAAATTTTAAACCCCGAAATCTATAAGAAAATGTTATTTTGGGCCACAGCCTAATTCTAGTGCTGAATAGTGTTCTCTTTGTTTGCCCCTCTTAAAACTCTTTTAATGAAACCAAGGACTCCCCTGGCTTTGTTCGAAATCACAGATATATGGAAGTTATAACACAAATTAGGTACAAAGATAACGCCCAAGTCAGTAACTTTGAACAGGCGTTGTAAGGAAATGTTACTGATAGTATAGTCGAAATGGTAAGGCTTGCTGCGATAAAATGACGTTACATTTAGAAATGTTAAGCGAAAGAGTGCTTATCAAGCACCAATTACACTACTCCACAAAATTGAACTTTTTCTTTCGGCTTCTTTCTTTCTTTAATAAACAATACCTTAAACGACGCCTAATAAATGAGTCTATCTAAAACTAAAAATGCATGCCAAGAATTTTTTTTAGTTTTAGTTTTTAAAGTCAAAATTACGGGAAAAAACAAGTCAAAAAAAATTATGAAATTTGAATTTGAAAGCTTAAGGCGTTAAGCAGCAGATACAAAGTGCCTGGGTCGGATTTATAGCTGCATTTATCAGCTTTTCAGAACTGCAAATTTCTATGCAACCAGATATAAGATACTTAGGTTATGTGAAAAATAAAAGCACTACCTCCGAAAAAAAACATTAAAAAATACCAGATTTTAAAAAATTCTTTAAAAAAAAAACTAAACTATAAAAAAAAAAAAAAATTCGCCAATTAATTTTAAGCCCCGAAATCTATAGGTTAGGTTAGGTTGAGGCGGCTGTCGGGATTGTCAGAGACCCGACACACCTAGGCCGGTTTCGGCCCATTGTGATACCGCATTTATCGTTCCCTTCTCCATCGTGAGACCCTATGTTACCCATTATCCCATCCGGATGCCCTTATGAAGCCTGCGATCCGTCTGGGACTGATTGTAGACATGTCCGAAATGTCAATTAGAAAAGGAGCGCCCAAGTATTAAAGTCTCCTTCTACTGAGAGCCGGACAGGAGCAGAACAGGTGTTCCACAGTCTCCTCCTCGTCCTCGTCCTCCTCGTTATATGGGGCGCCCAGCCTGTTTGCATGTGTGCCTATTAGCCAGTGTCCCGTAAGGGAGCGTATGACTGAGCTGCACCTACTCCTACTGAGTTTGCAAAGCTCATCGGTGCGCTTCCTAATAATGTTAGGCCATGTTTGCCGAGTTATGCGATATAGTGACACAGTTTGCCATCTGTCATTTATTAATCGCTTAAAGTGTTCTTTTATTTTGAGCTTGCAGGTGGCCATTGGCATACGAATATCCTCCTTATCATGGAGAAGGGGGATTGTTGTACCAGCTCTGGCCAGCTCGTCCGCTATGCAGTTGCCTTCAATGTCCTGGTGGCCCGGGACCCATATTAGGCTGATGACGAACTGATAAGCCATCTCATGAAGAGATTTGCGACAGTTTGCCACGGTAGCCGAGCTTGTTGTTATCGCATTCAGCGATTTGATCGCAGCTTGGCTGTCACTGTAGATATTTATATGAGTTGCCGCAGGGGCTATTTCCTGAAGACAGCTCAAAGCCTCCTTGATCGCTATGACTTCCGCTTGGAAGACACTGCAGTGATCCGGGAGCCTGAAGGACTGTCTTATGTTCAGCTGTTCGGAGTAGATTCCTCCTCCGACCTTGTTGTCCAGCTTTGAGCCATCAGTAAAGATTCGAATGGCTCCCTTTGGACCAGGTGGTCCCTCAAGCCAGATGTTTCTGTGAGGGATGATTGTTTCGAAGGGGGTATCTGTATACTCCCTCGGAACGCAGTAGTCCGTTTTTGTGGGGACGATTTTGTTTCCATTTAGGATGGACGCATGACCGGTGTGATGTGACACCCATTGGTCAGAGTCTCTAAGACGGATTGCTGCCATTTCTGCCTGCTCCTTACCTGCAAGGTCAAGGCTCTGCAGGCATAGGATAGCATTTAGCGCATCCGTTGGTGTTGTGCTCAGAGCTCCACTGATTCATAGGGCTGCAGTGCGCTGCACCTTGCCCAGTTGTTTAGTGATGGTCCCCTTCGATAGGGCAGGACACCACACTGCGACTCCGTAGAGTAGTATTGGTCTAACTATTGCCAGGTAAATCCATTGGACTATTGGACCCATTGGGTTCATGCCCCATTTTAGCCCAATGGCCTTCTTGCAAGTGTAGAGGGCTATCGTAGCCTTCTTCACTCTGTCTTTGATGCTCAGGTTCCAGTTAATTTTTTTGTCAATTACCAACCCAAAGTAACTGGCACTGTCGCTGAAGGAGAGCCTGCATCCGTTTAGTATTGGGGGGTTGAGGAACGGGATTTTGTATTTGGTTGTAAACAACACAAGTTCCGTTTTAGAGGGATTAATTCCCAGTCCACGTGACTCTGTCCATTCTGAGAGTCCCGCGAGCTTTGCGGTCATTAGATCGCAGAGTGTTTGAGGGAATTTTCCCGAGAAAATAATGGCAACGTCGTCCTCGTATGCTACCACCTTGCAGCCCCCCCCTTCCAGGTCACACAGTATCTTATTGACTGCTTTGTTCCATAGAAGGGGAGACAGGACACCACCTTGCGGGGTGCCTCTGTTGACATACCTAGACTGAGTGGACGATCCCATTGATGATGTCACTGTCCTGCATGTGAGCAATTGATCTATGAGCATCATCAAGTGACGATCCACTCCCAGGTCAGTCAGGGCCTCTGTGATGGCTCCTGGTATGACGTTGTTAAAAGCTCCCTCAATGTCTAGGAAAGCGATTAAGGAGTATTCGTTGACGTGTAGAGATTTCTCTACCGCCGAGATTACTTCATGGAGTGCCGTTTCCGTGGATTTTCCTTTTCGGTAGGCATGTTGTGCGCCAGACAGCCACTGAGGATTTATGGTTGTCCTCAGCTGCAGCCCGACTAGTCTCTCAAAGGTTTTGAAAAGAAAGGACGATAGACTTATTGGTCTGAAGTCTTTTGGGGTTGTGTGTGATGGTTTCCCTGCTTTGGAGATAAAGACTATTTTAGCCTTTAGCCAAGCTCGGGGGATTTTTCCCACTGTCAGTATCTTCCTGAAGATACTTTGCAGCCAGTTGATGGCCATGTCCCCGGCTTTTTGTAACTGAGCCGGAATGACTTGGTCCGGGCCAGGCGATTTGAAGGATTTAAAGCTGTTTACTGGAGTAATTCCTCCATTTTTGCACTATATGTATCCCAGTTGGCTTTCCTGGGATTAGTATAATTTGTGGGTGTGGTGCTTTCGAGCGATAGGATTGTCTCGATGTACCTGTGGTCGGAGAAGGAGTGGTCCTCTAGGACTCTCCAACTTTTCATTATGTCTGACAGCAATAGAGTGAGGTCGATAACCTCTTGACGGTTTTTTATGATGAAAGTGGGGTCATTACCCCGATTACCAATAATTAGGTTGGAGTTTAGGATGAAGCTGAAAAGTGACTCACCCCTTACATTTGTATCCGAGCTCCCCCATTGGGTGTGGTGAGCGTTGGCATCGCAGCCTATTAATAGGCTTGTATCCGACCTCTCGCTGTCGCTGGCTATCTTGCGAACAAGGTCACTGGGAGGATCGCTTTCCTCGTGAGCCATGTAGGACGACACCAGGTTCAGGCGTGTCCCCTGTAGCTCTAGGCTAGCCGCCGTGTTGTCGCCATTGATAAAATTGTGGAGCAGAAAGATATTTACGTGCTTTCTTGCTAGTATGCAGGTTCTAATTTTACCTTCAGTTTGGGCTGCAATCAGCTTGTAATCCTTCGTCGCTAATCCACAGACCCTGCCTCCTACCACCCAGGGCTCTTGGATTAGGACTATGTCCCCTCCGCTTGCGGCTAAGCGGAGTATTAGGGCAGCTGATGCTGCTTTACAGTGGTGGAGATTTATCTGCAGGAGCCTCAGAGACTTCGTTAGAATCATTCTCCACCACTGTTATAGCGGCGTCAGAGTCGTCGAGGATATCGTCCCGACACAGCGCCTCAAAATCGAGCATCAGCTCCGTCTCCGAGGAGTAGCTCTCCAGGGCCGGCTCCGGCTCCGGGTCTACTTCGGGTGCCTCGATCTCCGAGGCAACGTCCTGCTCAACAGGGTTGTTGACAGAACGCGCCTCGGCCGCTGCATCCGACTTGTAGACCTTCATGGTCACCAAGCTGAACCCAAAGTTGAGCTCTCCCTTGACTGCTTCGATCGGGGCTAGCGATTCCTTATTTAGGACTACCACTGCCTGATTTGTGGGGCCCTTTGATGCCTCCACTTTGACCACCTTCCAATCTGAGGTTGGCAGTGTAGGGTTGCATCTCTGCAACATCGTGAGGATCCGCTCGGGCTCCTTAAAGATGGCCGGCACCCATAGACGGGCCCTCGGTCTACTGGGCACCTCGCTCCAGTCCACAGCGACGAGCTTCGCCCCAGCGTAGACCTCTCCGATTTGCGCCACCGCAGCTTTGTATAGCTTCACGGAGCGCTCATCTTCGCAGGCCACCACTTTAATGCTCCCCTGGAACCATCCCATATCTTTGCAGACTGGGGGTGGCCCGGGATCCTTCTCGAGAAGCTCGAAGCAGCGGTCGGCCAGTGCCGCTTCCACCCACTTCCATTGGCTTCTGGGTATTTTCCCCTCCGCGCTGCCTTTGTCGAGAACGCCTATCAGCGTCCTCTCCTTGGCAATCTGCGCGAAGGATACGTTTGGTATCACCCTGGAGCGCTTCGCGGCAGGTCCGGGCGTCTCTTGAGAGCGCTGCCTCTTCGGTTGTGCGTCCACCTTCTGTGGCTCCACACTGAAGTTGGGCAACACCGCCGAGGCCCATTCCACTTTTTTCAGCCAGTCTGCTGTTGGACTGACTTCCTGGCTGGCGTTCTGCCGACGGAGTATGTGCCCAGCACTCCTCTTTGCCTCCTCTTGATGAGAATATGATTAACTAAGTCAAAAGCTTTACTAAAGTCGGTATAAGCTACATCGGTTTGGCACTGCTTAGCAAAACCGCAGTTACGAAAGTGGAGAACTCAAGGAGGTTTCGTTCGTTCTCTTTCGTAGTGACCAGACGTGTTTATGTTTTGCGCTCCGCATTTTCCTTTTGTTTAACTTAAACAGCCGGTGTTTTTTATCTATAATTTAACTCTCTAACTAACTTACATTAAAATCATACTTTTACCGCGGGTGCATGCCTGATAATTGTGTAATAACACAACTTATTTAATACATTTTGTGCGTCGGTTAGTCGTGTGTTTGTGTTGTTGCTTTTCGTAAGTACGCCCTCTCATTACATTTAGCCGCTCTTTGTCGTAGATATTGCCATCTATCACTCTCTCTATCACCTAACTCTCAATAACTGTTCTTTCGCTCTCGCTCTTGTAACTTTTTGTGCAGTAACGCTCTCACTTATAAGCTGTTGCTGCAACCACTCTCCTCTCTCATCTTTTACCGATTTCGCTTTAAGCATTGCTCTAAGCATTTGCTCTGCACAGTTAGGTTAGGTTAGGTTTATAGGGCTGCTCGACTGAAGTCGAGGTCACTCGGAGGCAAGTCTGCCCATTGTGATGCCCACACTCGTCACGGGATATTGTCCGGTGCCTAGGGAGGTTTCGCGAACCATCCCGAGGCCTCTATAAAGAGCACCAGTTTCTCTAGAGGCATGTTTGTCAGGCTGTCCAGATCTTCGTAGAAGGCGCCACCGAGTATTCGGTGACGTCTCCCCATGAGTGCAGGACAGTTGCAGAGAAGGTGCTGGATGCTCTCTATTTCCTCCTCGTCCCCGCAGCTGCGGCAGAAGTCATGGTGGGGCAGTCTGTACCTTGTGGCCATGCGGCCGATGACACAGTGCCCCGTTATAACTCCCGTCAGTGTTCGCACCCGACTCTTCCTGAAGCTTAGGAGAGTCTTGGTGCGTTTAAGGTCGTAGTGGGGCCAGAGCGAGCGAGAGATCTCACAGTTTGGTGTGGTGTTCCACCTCCTGTCCGATCTCGTTCTGGCTCGGCCCATCATCTGCGAGATGATGTCTCGTAGTGGTCTCCTTATGTCGCTGACTGCGTCCGCCATTGGCTTGGCCGATCCATTTCTGGCACACTCGTCCGCACTCTCGTTGCCCGCTATGTCGGTGTGACCCGGAACCCACGTGAGTGTGATCGAGTGCGCGCTGATCTGGTTTAGTGCGTCCACCGTATCACGTACGAGTCTGCTTGTGGTCTTGCAGGATACCAGGGCTTTGATGGCAGCTTGACTGTCAACGCAGATTGCTATGTTCCTCGGAGGTATCTCCAAGGTGTATACCAACTTTGCCGCTTGCCATACTGCATATATCTCCGCCTGGAATACACTGCACCAGTCTGGTAGTCTTAGGGATATGTTGGTTGCTAGTTCTTCGGAGAAGATTCCAGCTCCTGTCCCTTCGGCCGTCTTTGACCCGTCGGTGAAAATGGAGAGCTCGTTCTGCCCCAGGACAGTGTTACTCTTCCATTCCTCCCTATCCGGTATGTGTCCTTTAAAGTTTCTTTTCCATGAGAACTCTGAGACACAGTAGTCACTCCACCTGGCCGTTCCACTATCTTCCATACGGAGTATAGTGGCGTGGCCATAAGGCGATGGCTTGAAGAACTGCGCGGCTAATAGCCTAGCGGCACTTGTCTCAGCCTTGCACTTAAGATGAAGGTCTATCGGTTCCAGGCCTAACATGGTGTCCAGAGCTGCCTGTGGGGTGGATTTGAGAGATCCGGTGACCCCAAGGCATGCTGTCCGTTGGACTTTACGGAGGTTCTCCAGGTGGGATTTGGTGTTAACCGCTTCCCACCATACCATGCCTCCGTATGTCAGGATGGGTCTTATTACCGCTGTATACATCCATTGGATGATGTGCGGCTGTAAGCCCCATGTTCGTCCAAAAGTCTTCCTACAGGTGTAGAAAGCTGCCATTGCCTTTTTCTTCCTTTCCTCCGTGTTTCTCTTCCAGGAGAGTTTGGAGTCAAGGATGACACCAAGATACTTGGCTTCGCTCGATAGCTCGAGTGTCGTTCCACCGATTGCTGGTAGTTTGAAACTCGGTATCTTATATCTTCGTGAGAACAGCACCAGTTCTGTTTTTTGAGGATTGACCCCCAAACCGTTCTGGTGTGCCCAGCTGGCGGTAGTGGCCAGTGCAGATTCCAGAAGGTCACTGATTGTGGGCAGAAATTTACCCGTTACCAGTATTACTAAATCGTCTGCATAGGCCGTAACCTTATATCCGCTCCTCCCCAGCTGAAGAAGGAGGTCGTTGAGGACCAGGTTCCACAGTAGAGGGGATATAACTCCCCCTTGCGGAGTACCTCGTGTGACCGTCTTTCTTGACGAGGAGGAGCCTAGATTGGCGCTTATCGTTCTGCTTCTGAGAACACTGTCTAGCCATCCGGTTACCATCGGGTGTGTGCCAATCTTGGCCAGTGCGGCCGTTATTGACTCGATCCTGACGTTGTTGAAGGCCCCTTCTATATCTAGAAAGGCCGCCAAGGCATATTCCTTATAGCTTAGACTCCTTTCGATATGCCCAACAACTTCGTGTAGTGCGGTCTCAACTGATCTACCTTTGAGGTAGGCGTGCTGAGCTCCACTGAACACTTGTTTGTCTAGCTTGGTTCTTATATATAGATCCATCAGTCGCTCCATCGTTTTAAGCAAAAATGACGACAGACTGATGGGTCTGTAGTCCTTTGGGGAGATGTGGTTTATCTTCCCGGCCTTGGGGATGAAGACCACTCTCACCTCCCTCCACCCATGGGGGACGTACCCAGTTAGGAGGCATCCTTCGAATATTTTCTTCAGCCATGGTAGTAGGTGCAGGCAAGTTGCTTGCAGCATGGCTGGTCGGATATCATCCGGTCCCGGTGACTTGTAGGGACTGAATGATTTAATGGCCCAGATAATCTTGTCTGGTGCCATTATATTTCGTATGAGATCCTCGATTTCCTCTCCTGGATGATCCTCAGTGTCGTTGGTGGCGTTGGATTCGTCACCGGTGACATCTGAGCAACCCGGGAAGTGAGTACTCATGAGGAGCTCCAGGGATTCTTGGCTGCTCTCTGCGAAGGTACCGTCCTGGCTGCGGAGCAGGCCTGGTGTGGTGGGTGCCTTCGACAGTACGCGTCGAAGCCTTGAGGCCTCAGTGGTACCATCTATGGCATCGCAGAAGGCTGCCCATGATTCCCTTTTCGCCCTCCTACAGGTGTTTTTGTAGGTATTGAAGCTGCGGCGATACTCGTCCCAACTTTCCTGTGTGTTTGTCACTTTTGCTTTATTGAAGAGTTTCCTCGATTCCTTTCTGACTTCGCTCAACTCCCGTGTCCACCACGGGTTGTGATTGGACTTTGGGGGTCGGCTGATCGGGCAGGATTTGAGAAACGCCATCTGTAGAGCATTAGTGACGGTCTGCGTAGCTTTCTCTAGTGCTTCCGTTTGAATTATGCCCCCTTCCGGTGGGTTAGGCAGCACCTTCTGTACGGTTGCGGAGAAGCGGTTCCAGTCTGTCCGCTTAGGGTTGCGGTAGGCCTTGGGCCTCTCCTTGTTCCATTTGATGCTGTACACTATCCTGTAGTGGTCCGAAAAGGAACACTCACTGGACACGTGCCAGTCATCGATGGTAAGGGAGTCGCTATTCGAGGCCAGTGTTATATCTATAACCTCTGCACGGTTCCTGTTGCGGAAGGTGGGGTGGTCTCCCCGGTTGCACACAACAAGATTTGTGGACAGAATGTACTCGAACAGCGACTCTCCTCTAGAATTTGTGCCCGTTACTTCCCCAGAGGGAGTGATGGGCATTCGCGTCACAGCCTAAGACAATATCAAGTCCCTCCCTCCGCGCTTGGTGGATCAGGGCCCTGACATCCTCCGAGGGTGGGTCTTCCTCTTCGTACGGCAGGTATGCAGAGGCTAGGTATAGGTTTTTCCCGTCCTCCCTCTCACATAGTGCCACCGTTAGGTCCGGAGTGCTGTACCTGGAAGAAAACAGAACATTAAGCTCGTTCCTTACCACGATACAGGTTCTTGGCTTACCCGCGGGGTGTGGCGTGAGAAGGCGGTATCCGCGACCGTTCAGTCCCCGAACCCGTTCACTTACGATCCAGGGCTCTTGGATGAGGGCCACGTCCACCGCCTTCTCCTCCATAAACCGCAGCAGGTCCGCCGATGGTACACTTGAGTGATGCAGATTAATCTGCACCACCTTCATGCTGTTCAGCGGACCTGGGGTGTCGCGGTACTGCTACCGCCAGGGTGCCCATACCAAAGGATATGCGGCAGTCCGTTGCAAGGAGTTTGGCCAGGCTTTCTTGACCAATGCTGATCCAGAGTTCCTTGCCGTTCCCCTTGTCTCGCGCTATCGCTCTTGTGATGGTCCAGTCCGATGTCTCCAGGATCCGGTTCTGTGCCTTGATCAGAACGAGTGTGTCCTCATCCGCCTTAATCGGGGGAGGAATCCACACCTTCATGATCGTTCTCCTGGGAATCTGATCCGTCGGGACCACGCGGAGTGCCGCTCCTGGCCAAAGTTCACCAAAACCTTGGACCGTGGTTTTGAGAAACTCAAGAGTTTCTGCATTGCCACAGGCCACTGCTTTGGCTCCCTTATACCACTTGATACCCTTGAACTCGCAGACAAACGGGTTATCTGCGCGCACAATGGCATCCTTCATGGCGGTCAGGATCTCCGATTCTGCCTTCAGCCAATTTACGTCCGATATCTTCCCCTCTGGGTGACTTTGGTCGATAATGGCTACCTGCAGCTCGGCTGGCGATCCTAGGCTGGCCAGAATGTCCTCTGGTTTCGCCTTCTTCGACTCGGAAGCTTTTGTGGAGTCGTCCGTTCTCTGTCGCTTGAACCTTGGCTCTCGACCAGTCGGTTCCACCGGTGCCTTCTGTACAGAGGGCGTTGGTGGTGCCTTGGCACTCGCCGTGTTCTGCGTCAGAGGTGTGGTCTTCCCCCTCTGCTTCCCGGACAACTTTTTCCCCTTTCTCCCTCGCGCGTTCGCAGACGATGACGTTGAGGGTTGGTCCACCTTCGTCTTCGTGCCAGCTGATGCTGACGCTGAAGTCGACGGTTTGGGGTCCTCAGTCACCGCCGCGTGTGCGCTTGGGGGGGGCTTTGTCTCCGTTGGTAGGAGCGACTCCGTTAAGCCGCTCGTACCTCCGCACGTTTTGCTCGTGCTTCTTCTTGAGGCTCCTTTCCCTCGCCGTCAGCGTATCGGGGGGTCTTTGGCTAATACCGCGGAGGTATTTTGCCGATGCCCTGTATCCCGACAGCCGTTTGCGTAGGGTCTCAGCCTCCGTCTTCTCATCCGTCACAGGTAGTGGACCCGAGTCGACCTGGATATTGGGAGCCGTGACTTGTGGCTCCGCCTTCTGCGGCTCCTCGTTGTATCCGAGTCGAGAGAAGGCGGTAGCCAACTCTGCCTCTGACACTGAGGGACCAGTGAAGACGAAGCTTCCGTCTGTGGTTCCCGGTTCCAGATCCTCTATCGTCCCTTTCTGCCTGCGGATCCTTCTGTTGCTTGTGGCATTACACGATTTGGCAGCCAAGCACTCCACTGCCATCTCGGGTTTCCTGCAGTCACAGGATATCGACGCCGGGGGGCCTGCGCTCGCACCCCCAATCACCGCCGGTACTGGGTCTCCGACTCCCTGCACCTTAACTGGTTCTTCGTTACTGGACATTCCCCCATAACGGATGCGTTTTATCCCTACCGCCAGGGTGAACTACTTTTAGCTTCGGCGCTCCCCCAAGACCTGCCTGGCTTGGGTGGCCCTTCTAGCAGCATTACGCTACCGCCAGTAAAGCTCTTGGGTTCCTTACGCTTACTAAGCCCCCTCATCGCGGCAAGATGGTAGTTCTCCGAGGGGGGCTCTGCACAGTGGTCTGATTCCTATTTGTATTGAACTTTTTTTCCCAAAGTAAAAAAAAAAATAAAAGACATAAATATGGAATTTTCTGTCGTCTGTGCCAAAAAAACTTGCAAGAAGCAGATCACCCATGACCAGCCCAATATCCACTGCTGGCTTTGCGAAAGCGTAGTGCACGCAAAATGTGTAGGGATTTTGGGCCGTGGAGGAGACGCCATTTCCCAAAACAACGGCCTACATTATAGTTGTGAGGAATGCCGTGCTGTGGAAAACGACATGCGTTCGTTCATGAGGCAGACGCGGAGTGGCTTCAAAGAGGTGATCGTAGGCTTTAAACAGCAATATGATCGGCTCTTGGCCATGAACACTCAGTTCAGCAGTTTACAGCTACTGGCTGAGTCTCTGAGGCGCAAGAAGTCTACTCCGCGGGACTTGCAAGTGCCGACTGCCACATGTCCGCCAGCATCTGAAAAACTTACTCCGACCACTCCCTTAGTGCAGCAGTTGATTACGTTTGCTACTCCAAGGGCAACGATCGCTGCTGGTGATGCAGATTCGGGAGCCGAATGCGTCACTTCGGAGAGTATGCAGTTAGAAATGTCTGTAGAGTCCGTGTTCATCGAGTCCGCACCCAACCCCTTAACTATCCCCTCAGTTTCGCTTCCACCAGCTATTAGATGTCCAGGACCACCAGATACTGCCATCACAGGTACTAGGCCTGTGGTGCCAAAACCACTGGTGGGAGTCCCACCAAAGCGACAAGTTTTTGTCTCGCGGCTAGCCCCTGACCTCACATCCAATGATGCGACCGCTTTTATACAAAGTAAAATAAAAGCCGTCGGCTTAAAGGTGGAAAAATTTAACTTTTCTTACCCCAGGGAGATATCTTCCTTCAAGATAAGCGTCTCCCCGACTCAATTTGAAACCATTTGTTCCGCCAAGTTTTGGCCAGGGCATTTGGTGGTTAAAGAGTTTAAGGCTAAGAAAAAGAATAGGCCCCCCATTACTCTTCCTAGCATTCAGACCAGTGCTCCATCTCCATCTTCATCTTCCCCCTCTACTTCCACTCATCCAAAAAACTAACTTCCTCTCTTGTAGTTACCTACCAGAATGCTAGAGGCTTGCGTAGTAAGCTCAACACTCTTTTCCTTGAGAGTCTCGCATTCTCGTCCCATGTTATTGTGTTCACCGAGACCTGGTTAAAGCCGGACATCCTTAGTTCCGAAGTTTTGGCAGGTCGGTACACAATTTTTAGAAATGACCGTTCGTCTCGACGTGGAGGTGGGGTCCTTATTGCAGTGGACTCAAACTTCACGTCGGAACATTTCATGGTCCAGGTTCAACAAGACCTGGAATTACTGTGCGTAAAACTGATTCTCCCAGGCTTTTCCATTTTCATTATTTGCTCGTATATTCCACCTTCCTCGGATATCTTAATATACGAGCATCACCTGTCCGCTTTAAAAACTGTGTCTTCCTCGCTTTCAGATAAAGACCATATGATAGTTCTTGGTGATTTCAATTTGCCAGGTACTGTTTGGTCTTCGGTAAACGAGTCTAATAACCTTGTGCCCATGTCACGACATGACTTTACCGACGGCTTGCTAGACCTCTCCCTGTCTCAAGTCAACCATGTGAAAAATTCCTTGGGTCGATTGCTTGATCTGTGCTTTGTCTCGGATCCGACCATAGCGTTGCTAACCCGAGCCCTTCCGTTCAGTATACCTGAAGACTCCTACCATCCTACATTCGAAGTGTCAGTCGATATTGGCCCTACTGTATTGGATCGAATGGGTAGGCTATCTGAACGTGTCCGCTGCTTTCGTAAAGCCGAGTTTACGAAGCTTAATAACCTTATTAGGGATTTTGATTGGTCCGCTCTGTACTTGTGCACTGACGTTATGAAAGGCACAATCATTTTTTACAATGTACTTGACACATTTTTTATTCTTGTGTCCCACTTTCTTGTCCGGTTAGATCTGGGAAGCCTCCTTGGTTTACCAAAGAGTTATCCAGTCTAAAAAATTTAAAATCAAGACTTTATAAAAAATTTCGAGAAGTTGGTTCTCCCTCTTCTCTTTCTCACTATGTAACAGCTCGGTCAAATTTCTCAGTTCTTAGCTCTCAATGCTATAAAAACTACCTATCTCGATGCAGGATACGATTTTCACAGGACCCTAAACAGTTTTACAGCTTCGTAAATAGTAAGCGTAGAACGTCCGCACATCCATCCTCGTTATCTTTTCTCAATATGTCAGCAAACAATGATCAGGCAATTGCCGATCTTTTTGCCAAATTTTTCCAAACAACCTATTCTTATGAAAGCTACTCTGGTCAGCCGTATCCATACAGTTTACCAAGGTCGAATGGCATCTTCAGCCCCTTGTTAAATGAAAGCTCACTGCTTTATGATCTTCGACCAGTTAAGCCGGTGTTTTCACCGGGTCCCGACGGAGTTCCCGGCTGTGTACTTAGGTACTGTGCCGATGCTCTGTGTGGACCCTTGCTTAATCTATTCACCCTATCCATTAACTCTTCATGCTTCCCCCCCATCTGGAAGGAATCTTTTATTTTTCCGCTCCATAAGAAAGGTAGCAAGTCTGATGCAAATAATTATAGAGGTATATCTAAATTATCCGCTATTCCTAAAATGTTTGAAAAAATTTTAACTCCGCACTTGCAAAATCTCTGCAAATCACTTATATCTCCGTCCCAGCACGGATTTATAAGGCGACGATCAACAACCACAAATTTATTAGAGTTTACCTCTTTTATCATTAAAGGCTTTCAAGGTAACTTGCAGACGGATGTCATTTACACTGATTTTAGTAAAGAATTCGATTCTGTAAACCATTCCCTTTTAGCACAAAAACTTGACCTTTTAGGGTTTCCGCCTAATCTTTTGAGATGGATTTCTAGCTACCTTCGTTCTAGGTCTCAAAGAGTCCTCTTCAAAAACTCCTTCTCTTCACCTGTTAAGGTTACTTCTGGAGTACCATAGGGCAGCCATCAGGCCCCCTACTATTCACACTCTTTATTAATGATCTGCCTTCAGTATTAACAAACTCTCGAGTACTCATGTATCCGGATGATGTTAAACTTTGTGTCCAGTATAAGGACATTTCATTTCACTCTCGCTTGCAATCCGATCTCAATAACTTTCAATCATGGTGTTGTGCAAATATGTTACACCTAAATGCCTCGAAATGCAAAGTAATGACATTTCATCGCTCCAGCCCCCTTTTGGCTCCTTATAGCCTCTGCGGTGGTTCTCTTGAGAGAATTACCTTGGTTGATGATCTTGGTGTTAAATTAGACCCAAAGTTAAAGTTTTCTGAACACATTTCTACCATGGTAAATAAGGCCATGGGTGTGCTTGGGTTTATAAAGAGGTGGTCAAAGGAATTTGACGACCCCTATATAACGAAGACTCTCTACATCTCGCTTGTTCGTCCGATTTTAGAGTACGGCTCTTGTGTATGGTGCCCCCAGTACAAAGTACACCAGGACCGTATAGAATCAGTCCAGAAAAACTTTTTACTTTTTGCTCTGCGTGGCCTTAACTGGGATGCAGGTGTGAGACTGCCATCTTATCCTCGTAGATTGCTTTTAATAAACCTTCCAACCTTAGTTAGTCGTAGAAAAATGCTTGGTGTGATTCTTATGCACAACCTGATCAAGGGTGACGTAGATAGCCCTGACTTGTTGAGCCGCATAAACTTTACGATTCCTATTAGATCTACTAGAAACTTCATTCCTTTGTTCCTTCCGCTTTGTAGATCGAATTATTCCTTGCACGAACCATTTAGGGCACTTTGCTCGGACTTCAATTCCCTCTACCACATAATATCAACTACTAATTCCCTTCCTCTTCTTAAATCACTAATACTAACATACCTTTCCCGTAATTAGTTATATTTCTTAGCTATCTTTGCATGTTTAGCTCTTTGAGCTCTTTAGCTCCTCCTGGGTGGGAGGAGGGCTGCGTTTCTGCCTGGGTTCCGCGCGTAACAGGCTTTGGCTTGGTGTCGCATGGGCCACTTGATGGTGCAGTCATTGCATATCAACGTCCAGACAAGGTAAGAAGAAATTGAGCGACGTTTCACGAATCCGTGCTGAGAATCGGAAAACAAGGAACTACAAAAGTGTTGGAGCTGGGAAGTAATAATTTTTTCAAAGAGTTTAGGAATAGGAATGGAAATTGCCCGGTAACCCGATTTAGACCCCTTTTTATGGATGGGAACGATATACGAGTCCTTGCAGACCGAGGGAAAATCATCTAGCTCGAGA
Source organism: Drosophila obscura (assembly GCF_018151105.1). Taxonomy (NCBI): domain Eukaryota; kingdom Metazoa; phylum Arthropoda; class Insecta; order Diptera; family Drosophilidae; genus Drosophila; species Drosophila obscura. The sequence goes on from NW_024542721.1 coordinate 1,748,033, forward strand.
AACAAGTTAAACAGTTTTAAGAGGGGCAAACAAAGAGAACACTAGTCAACACAAGAATTAGGCTGTGGACCAAAACAACCTTTTCTTATAGATTTCGGGGTTTAAAAATTTTTAACGAATTATGGTTTTATTTTTTATGGTGTAGTTTTTTTTAAAGAATTTTTTAAAATATGGTGTTTTTTTAATGTTTTTTTTTCGAAGGTAGTGCTTCTAGTTTTCACATAACTTAAGTATCTTATATCTGGTTGCATAGAACTTTGCAGTTCTGAAAAGCTGACAAATTCAGCTATAAATAGGACTTATACACTTTGTATCTGCAGCTTAATGCCTGGAAGATATTAAGCTTTCAAATTCAAATTTCATCATTTTTTTGCGGTATTCTCTCCCGTAATTTTGACTTTAAAAACTCGGGAAAAGTCTAGAGAAAAATAATTCTTGGCATGCATTTTTATTTTTAAATAGACGCATTAATTCGGCGTCGTTTAAGGTGTTGTTTATTAAAATCTATGGATAAACGGTGGAGCTAAAATTCGTTAACCAAACCTCAAAAGTGAAAAAATAGACAAAAAATATGTTAAGTCCTAGACCGGAATCGGCATGATACTGAAAACTTCGAGCTGAACTGTTGAAACTAACGGTAGTGTCACCTTGAAAATGACGTGTGTGGCAGTCAGTGTTCCTTCGGCTCGCATTAGCCTGTATAATTGTATCACATTTTGTGTTGTGACAGGCAGCATTTGATCAGCTGGCAAGTGATCCCGGATTTGGTCTAGTTGCTCTCTTAATTGCTCAGGAGATACTAGCGTTGGGCTTATTGTCCGATGGTGAATGCCGATTAATACATCAGATATGTCAGACTGCATACGTTGAAGACTCGTTGTCAGCAGAGTTAGTTGTGCTGTGAGCCCTAGGTATGACTGAATTAGATGATCGCCGTGATATGTTCCTCTTTCTCGGCTGATGGTTGCCACTTGTTGTTCCAATACCTTTAGGCGGTTGTCCATGGCTGACTTATCCTTCCTGATGACGTTCATTGTGGAGTCGACAATTGACGTTTGATTTCGTAGTAGATGTAGCAGAAAGTCTTCGTTGGTTTGTACCTTTTTGATTACTTTGGGCATTTTCTCAGCATATGTAGAGTCAAGTACACCGAAAAGCTGGTGTGCCACGTTTCCTACTATATCCAGCGGTGATCTGCGTTGTCGAGAGGCCTTCATTAGCATATTTCCTGTTTGTAGTTCTTTGTACAAATGTTGAAAGTGTTGAAATATGGAGTTGCACGCTGGAACATTTTTTAGTTCAGGGCACATGTGTCTTAGTTCGGACATTCCGGGTGACATGACTTGCATATCCTTCCATGGTCCATTCGGAAGTGGTCATTCTTGAGGTTCCAAGTTTCTCATGGAATATTCCAGGCTTGTTTGCAAATTGCGTCACATTTATTGATTGTGAAAATGCTAATGGCAGCATGAGAAGTAACACTACCAATGTGGATGCTAGTGTAGGTAATGATAACCTTTTTCGCTGTGTTGGTGGCTCCTCTATTTCCGCAATGTCTTGAATAGCATTTTTGGAGCGTTTTGTTGCTACCTCCTCTGAGAATAATGGGGCGAGACGACTGATGGGGCGTTTGTATACACCGGACGATGTTTTGACATCAACCACTCGTACATGGTTGTCTTGCCCAGGATAAGTTTTAATGATGCGACCCATTGGCCACTTTATTACTGGAAGGTTGTCTTCCTTCACCAAAACTAATAATCCTTCGGTCACGTTTGGAGCGGTGGTTTTCCATTTATGGCGAGTTTGTAGTTCGTGGAGGTATTCCGTAGACCATTGTTTCCAAAATGCATGTTTTAAGCGTGAAACCAATTCCCAGCGCTTAACCAGAGTTTTCTCTTGACGCTCAGTGTTGACGTCAGGTGCTGCGGTCAAAGGTTCACCGATCAGGAAATGCCCTGGAGTAAGCGCACTTGTATCCGTTGGATCATTTGACATTGGAGTTATGGGTCGGGAGTTGAGAATTGCTTCAATTTCGATTATGACTGTATTCAGCTCCTCAAACGTCAAGGATGCTGTTTCTGTGGTTTTAACTTGCAGCCTTTTCGCTGATTTTACCGCAGCTTCCCAGAGGCCGCCAAACGATGGGGCCCGAGGAGGAATGAATTTAAAATCCACTTGTTTTTTGTTGCAATGATTTGTGATCAGAGCATGTGCCTTTTCGCTAAATATTGCTTCTTTCAATTCCTTTAGCTTGTTATTTGCGCCGACGAAATTTGTTGCGTTGTCGCAATGAATAGTCTGACACTTCCCGCGTCTGCTAAGGAATCGCCGGAGTGCTGCCAAGAATGCATCTGTGGTTAAGTCACTTACTAACTCCAGATGTACAGCCTTTGTGGAGAAGCAGCAGAATACGGCAATGTATGCCTTATCTGGCCGTTTTCCTCGGATTTTATGGTGGATCATAATTGGTCCACAGTAGTCAACGCCTGCATTAAGGAATGGGCGTGCTTGCGTGACTCTTTGTGCTGAAAGATTGCCCATGATCTGGTGCATCAGCTTTGGTCTGGCTCTGGTGCATCTAATACAGCTATGTATGATGCTTCTAGTCATCGTCTTATCGTTGATAACACTAGTCAACACGATTTTTCCTCAAGGAACAAAACGAAATTTTTCTTAAAGATTTGAGGCTTAGAAATGGTTTGATGATATTTTTTTTTTTCTTATGCAGAACTTTTTTTTGAATAATTTTTGAAAACTGGTATTTTTTTTTTAAGCTTTTTTCAGAGGTAGCGCTTGTTTTTTTCACATAGCTCTAGTATCTTACGTCTGGTTGTAAATAACTTTGCTATTTTTAAAAGGTAATTAAAACAGCTAGAAGTTAAGCCCAAATACTTTGTGATTTCAGCTTACCGTCTGGGAAATATAAAGCATTGAAATGCAAAAATGATGATTTTTGTGCGGTATTTTTTACGAAATTTTGACTTTAAAAACCCAGGAAAAGTCGAAAAAAAATTATATCTTGTGTCCTCTATTTTTTTGTGTATAGGTGCGTTAATTTGGCGTCGTTTAAGGTATCGCTTATTAAAATCTATGGAGAGACTTTGAAGCTAAAATTCGTTAACCAAATTTGTTCCCAATTGGCAGTTGGGCCCGCAACCTTCCAAAAGGTATTTTTTGTTCATTTTTTTCATATTTTAGGTTTGGTTAACGAATTTTAGCTCCAAAGTCTCTCCATAGATTTTAATACCCCCGCTAGTGCCGCCCAAAAACCACAAAACACCAACCCCAACACAGAAAAACGGGGACCGGAAAAAAAGTTCGATTTGTGACCATTGGCCCCCAATGGGCACCGCAATTCCCATGCCCCATAATCATTTTGACTATTGGGTCGTTGTACGGTAGCAGGATTGGATGTTTTTCGTTGAACGGAATTTGAGCTTCTTCGAGTCTTCCACCAACTCGGATGAGCTCATCATCTCCTAGTAAGGGAGATAACGAAATGATCGAACTCTTTTTATCCACTGTTTTATAGCGTTTTAATTGTTTTAAGTCCGCTGTGAACTCAACTTGTTGAATCGTTCGTAGGATCATAGTGCGAGCACGCCTTAGTTCTCCTGCGCAAAGTGTCGTTGTAGGTGCTCTATTAGTTTTGTAGCAGAAGCGAAACAAGTACGCTACAATACGTAGTAGTTTGTTGAACGAGTTGCTATGTCTGCATGTGTATAACTCTTCTCCGAGAGAGCTAGATGCGATTGGCAAGCTGACATGCTTAGCCTTTCTCTCGAGATTGCTGGACTCAATTATGGGTGGTTTTGTCCATTTATCTCCTGATCCGTGCAAGAATAATGGTCCGTATAGCCATAGACTATGATCCCTTAGCTTGCTTGCTAGGATTCCTCTTGAAAGGACATCTGCTGAGTTGTTGGCTGATGAAACATGACGCCATTGTAATTGGTTAGTCAATTCCTGGATTTTGGCAATTCGATTTGCCACGAAGGTATGGTATGTGGACGCCGATGCGTTAATCCAGGAGAGTACAACGGTGGAATCAGTCCAGAAGCTTAGTGATACTGTGTCAAGATTCATATGGAGATCCCTTCTAGCTCGATTGGTGAGTTCGGCACCTAAAACTGCAGCGCACAGTTCTAGACGTGGTAGGGATTGTTTGGCGGTGGGTGCTACTCGAGACTTTGAGCATAATAGTCGTACAGAGACCTGATTGTTTTTGTAGATGGCTCGTACGTACACTGCCGCGCCATAGGCTCGTTCCGATGCGTGTACAAAAGTATGTAGATCCTGGGTGACTGGCACTTTTCCATCATATACGTACCGGGGAATCTCCATTGAGTTTTGGAGTTGTAATGGCAGTTCATCGTCTCAATCGAGTTTAATCTCCCACAGCTGTTGCATAAATATTTTTGCCTTGACTAATACTGGGGCAAAGAGACCCAGTGGGTCAAAGATTTGGGCCAATTCTGAGCACACGACTCTCTTGGTGATGCGTGTTGCTTGGCTTTTTGTGGTTCGTCCTCGCAGTTTGTCTGGTTTTGGCATCCAAATGAGACCCAGCGTTTTCACGCTGTATTGCTCTAATGTTTCACCTAGTTTGACGTCGTTGACAACGTCCTTTTTAGGGATTCCTTGCAAGAGCTGGTCGTTGTTGGAGCACCATTTGCGAAGTTTAAGGCCGAACGGTAGCAATATTTTATTAAGTTCTTGTTCAACTTGTTTCGCTTCCTGAATGGTATCCGCGCTAGTGAGACAGTCGTCCACATAGAAATCGTTCTTCAATGCAGCAGATCCAATAGGTAATCTGTTTTGGTTCCGAGTTGCCAAATGATCCAGACATTTCGTTGCCAGGAATGGAGCAGATGTGGTCCCATATGTGACTGTTTTAAAGCGATAGTACCTGATATCTGCAGATGGATTGTTTCTCCAGACTGTCATCTGATGAAATTGATCCTCGGAATTTATCCACACTTGTCGGTACATTTTCTCGATGTCCGCTGTGAATACGTACTTATGTATACGAAAACGTAGTAGAATGGACATAAGTTCACTCTGAACTGTGGGTCCGGCATGCAGAATGTCGAATAGAGACTTGTTGATTTACATGATGCATCAAACACGACCCGTAACTTTGTGCTGGTGCTCTCAGGTTTGAGTACACAGTGGTGTGGTATGAAGAAGTGTCTCTCCGGCACTTGAGTTGCTGGGACCATCTTCATGTGTCCAAGTCCTTCATATTCATTCATGAATTCCACATAGCCTTTCCAGGTGTCTGGTGAAATCCGTCGCTCTAATGCCAGGAATCTTTTCGTTTCCAAAGTTTGACTATCAGCCTGCCATCCGATGCTGTTTGTAAGTTCTCTATAAAGTGAGCTTCGCAATGTGCTTCGATTGGCGTGCGTGGTTTTTCTTCCGCGTCTAAGTTGTCCAGAGTCCAGAATTTTTCCATTAGCTCGTTGAGTCCAATTGCACAAATGGATGCGGAGTTGTGTGCAGACCTGATTTTTCCTGCCACAATCCATCCCAATTTTGTATTTTGCAGCAACGGGCCTCCTGAATTTGGCTGTTTTTCATCTGGGAGTAGTAGCGAATAAAAGTGCTCTGCTCCGATGAGCATGTCGACTTTTCCCGGTTTATAGAAATCCGGATCTGCCAGTGGGCAATTGTTTGCTATGTTCAAGTTCATTTCATTGAGTGCCTGCGCTGGTTGATCAGCAATTATCTGAGGTAGTACGAATGCTTCAATTCTTTGCGTAAATCCGCCCTGAAGGGATTTTATTAGCACATTTACTCGTGCTCTGCTGGTCTTTGACTGACCTTCAATTCCTTCGATGCGTAATGTTGTATCATTAAGTTTTACTGACAACATTGATGCCATTCGCTCAGAGATCAGGTTGATCTGTGATCCTGAATCCAGCAAGGCTCTGAATTTGGCTCTCTGTCCATTGTTTGCTTCTACTGCTACTTTTGCTGTAGCTAACAGGTTGTAATTATTGTTACTTGCTGCGCCAACCGTCGGTGCTCTTGGTTCTGTACTTACGCCCGATGGTATGTGCAAGTGCAGCAGTGTATTGTGTTTTTTGTCGCACTTGAAACATGTCCGACCTGGGCATGCATTTGTTTTGTGGCTTGTTTTAAAACAGTTGACACACAATTTCTGCTTTTGTACCCAATTTAGTCGTTCTGATGGTAATTTGGAGCGAAACTCATCGCATCCGTAGAGCCAATGGCTTGCCTTCTTGCAGAATGAGCAGAGAGGCGTCTTCGATTTTCCAGTGTTTACTGTTGCACATGTTGTGCCTTTTGGCTCTTTCCTTGACATTTGTGTCTTTTTGCCTGTTCCTAGAACTCGAACTCTTTGTTCTAGGAACTGAAGCATTGTGTCTAAGGCCTGTATTTCCTTTGAGCTTCCCAATGATTGCTCGTACAAGGCTCTGTTAGTGACATCCAGCTTATTTTTGATGACGGCAATCAGTATTGGAACCCATGTGGATATATTGATGCCCAATCCCTTTAGTGATGCCAGGGATTCGATAGTTGTAACGTACAACTCTTTTAATGACTTGGAGTCGTCATTAACTGTGTTATAATTTAGGAAGCGGTTCAATACCGTGCTAGCGACGTCTCTGCGATTGTTGTATGTATCAATCAGAATTTCCCAGGCGCTCAAATAGTTTTTTTCCTTTAGATCGATATGTCGGATCAATCTTTCTGCCTCTCCAGTTACGGTTGTTTTCAGATACCACATCTTCCGAACTGTGGACATGTTTGTTTCATGTATCATACATGTAAACAGGTCATAGAACTGGGACCATTTCAGTATGTCCCCATCAAACTTGGGAATGTTGATGCGTGGAAGCTGCACGTCATTATTGTTTGATGTGGCTGGTTTTGCCAATGCACTTTGAACCTCTATTTCCAGGGTCAGGTAGGCTTCCATGTTGTATCCTCCTTCCTCTGGGTTATCATATTCCTCGTGGATAGTAAAATGGACTTCTTCTGCTTGAATCCATAGTGATTTTATCAAATCACTTGATGTACGTCCTCCCGCCTCTGAGAATTGTCTCAGAATGCGTTTTATGGACTCTACTATGGCCTTTTGTCGGCGACATAGTGAAGGCAATTTGCGGTAAGCCTCCGTTGGTTGCTAGCTCCGATCATTCGATTGTGTTTCGACATTTTGACCCACATGAGCACTTGATAACTGATTTAGCTTGTCCATGCTTTCAGTAAACATCGCAACGTACGTTTTAAGTGTTTTACGCAAGTCCTCACGAAATTTAACGTAGTGGTCGGTTTTATATGCCTTTGATATCTTGGTGTCGATTTCGTTAAATCTATTCCATGCATCCTCGAGAGTCGCCTTTTTTGTTTGGAAGTACGTTATATTTGCTTCCTTTCTGGAGAGTCTTTTTTGAAGTTCCTAATTATCTTCGAAATTTCATCTCCAATTTCTTGCTGCTCATTTAATGCCTCTGTGGCGGCAGCGTGTTCCTCCTGGTGGGAATCCATTTCGCCTCTTACTTATACTTTGACCCGTTGGGAGTATTTTATTCGCTTTGCAGCTGAATTCTCCTATTAGCAGCCGATGTTGGTCAAAGTAAAATTACAGACGACGTACTGGATGGAGGTTTTGTGCTGGTGAAACGATTTTGTGGTCTTGATATTATTAATCGTTGATCTTGTTGGCTGATGATCTGAAAGTGACTGATTTGCAAAATTGTTCTACTTATTGGTAGGAGATTCTACCGTAAGTATGTGGCTTACTGACAGTTTGTGTTGAAAAGTCCTGGTGACTTCTTCAGTGTGATCTGCAGGTTTTCCTGCGTCGGGGTCACCAAATGTTAATGTGTGTTTGTGTGTGTGATTTGGTATGCATACGGTACATAAACCGTTTACAAATTTGTCGTCGCAACTAGAACTTGAACCAGTTGGACTGCGGAGAGGGTTTCCTACGTCGAGCAAATGAGGGTCTGACGACACGGCGACAGCCGTGCAATTGTGATAGTCAGCAATTGCACCAGTGTTTTTGCCTTCTGAAGAGCGATCGCATCGTTGGCAGAAATTGCTGCAGAAGCGGTTATTGTTGACTCAGCTACAATGCTTTGTCTCCCGTTACATGGGTCGACCTGACTTATTCGATAAGTGTATATTATCCAATATTAATTAATGCATAAATATGCGACTGAACAAAATACTTTTTGGAAATATGCGACTGAACAAAATACTTTTTGGAAGGTTGCGGGCCGAACCGCCAATTGGAAACAAAGCAAACGAAGAGGGGTTGAATTTTTGGTATCTGAACGTGTTCCTTTGGCATTGGACCAGCAACGGTATTTTTAAGGTAAAATTAGTTTTGAGTCGTTTTGGTCAAACGGCTGCAAGTTGACCGTTTATCCATAGATTTTAATTAGCAATACCTATCTGAAACCAAAAATGTTGGCCAATTTTTTTTGTCGACTTTTCCCGAGTTTATAGCTGACTTTGTCAGCTTTTCAGAACTGCAAAGTTCTATGCAACCAGATATATTATGTGAAAAATAAAAGCATTAATTTCAGGTAAAATTAGTTTTGAGTAGTTTTGGTCGAACGGCTGCAAGTTGACCGTATATCCATAGATTTTAATGAGCAATACCTTAAACGACGCATAATTAATGCGTATACAGCGGGGATATGGGGATACGAGCTCTATTAAGCAGAAAAAACGAGAAGGAACGTGCGAGTCGCTTCTGGGGACGCGACTCTACATTTATACCCGCACCCAGTCAGTACATACATTTTTGAGCATATAATTTTTTAGAATTTTAGAATTAAAAAAAAATTGTACATTTTACATTTTTTTGCTGTATCTGTTATCTACAATGTATATTCTACATCTAACATGTAGATTGTACATGTACCATTTATAGGCTGTTTACACTGGGGCTGCGTCATGCTTCTTAGCGTATTGCCGGAGACACAGTTCTTTTACATAGGTTAAGCATAGGCAAAACGTTGCGTCGCTCTCTGATGCACGTGCGTCTATTCAAAATATTCGATTGCTTTTGCGCTTAGCAGCACATTTTTGCACTTTTCTGCCTATCAGCGCAACTATCATCACAAAACAACATCAAAAACTTGTAGATCAAAAATCAAATTTTGGCGCTAAAAATGTATGCTTGTGCAAAAAGGTAAAACTATACATAAAATCATTATATTAAATACTTGAAACTGATTGTGTTATTATCATACGACATTTTTGTGACCCCTGATGATATTAAGCCACTGCTGGAGACGAACTTCGATGGTTTTTATAATTTGAAGAAGAACAAACTCAAAAAACAAATGTCTGAAAATAAAATATGTAAATATGAGAATTAATTCTCTTTCGTCCATTTTCTTGTCGTCTTGCATAATTCTGTTGATTTCCAAAAATTTGTTTACGTTCCTTGTCATCAAGCACCCAAATCAAAATTCATGACGCACGTCTGCCATTGTGAACGCCGATATCGATGGGAAAGGCGCCCAGTGTGAATAGGCCCTTCGATTCTACATCTTCTCCGCTAGCGGGCACTCGCGCACTGAACGATGCAGAGTGTGCGAGCGAGAAAGAGAACGAGTAGCGGGTCTCTTGCTGAAGGAGGCGGGGGAAGCAACTGAAAATTAATTTCTTCATTCTAGCTATAATTATGATCCGATCTGATTCAGATTCGGCAATCTGGTAGATATGGGCATTCTCAACGATACTGCGATACTACTTTTTACTACTTACTACTACTTACTACATTTTAGTTTTATCGTATCTTTAAAATTGTGCCTGCCACAGATTTTCGACTTTTTTAGGGGCGGAAGGGGGCGTACTTGTAACAATTATCACAGACAATAAAGTACAATTACTTAACGTAATGTTACTGTTGACTAGCAACTTTTGTTAAGGTTCAAGGACAATTTCTATTTACAATTTACTATTTTTTTTATAATTTTTTAATAATTTCACCGACTGAGGGGACTCCAATGTCTCTGGCGATATTTTGAAATACACTTGTAGCAGTGTGATATCACATGAGTCTGGAAACAAAATTTGGTTGCTCTAGCTCTTATAGTCTCTGAGATCTATGCGCTCATCAAGGACCGACGGACGGACATGGCTATATCGACTCGGCTATTATGCTGATCATGAATATATATACTTTATGGGGTCGGAAACGTTTCCTTCTCTGCGTTGCACACATTCACTTTTACCACAAATGCAATATACCCCTTAAAGCAAGGTATCCAGCACTGCGGAATGGAAAGATTCCTGTCAAGCTCCATATAAAAAATAAATTGTGGCAGGAATTTTTCGTTTACGTTTTTCTGGAGTGTGTATTCAGCAACACGAGCGGAATCCACAGATTTATATTGCAAGATGTAGGCAGAAACTGTCGGCAAAACCAAAAAAAAAAAAAAGGGAAAATTATTCTTTTTTGTTTTGCAACAATATATGCCGCCACCAACACAATCACTTCATCATCAGAGTGCATTTTTTTTCCTTTTTTAATATTAGCAGAATTTAACAGTTAGTACTGTTTACATAACACAGCTGATTTATCAACCCTGTTTTAGCTATGTTCCACACTCTCACGGAATAACTAGCAGATTCATGGCAGATAATTTCCGCTGTGCTGGAGACAGCCCTTAACTCTTTTTGAGTAAGGGTATAAAAATAACATGCAATGGTGCACGCGTTGCGGAGATAGCCGCTTACACACAGATTTTGTTCTACAAATTCTATACTATCAGGGGTGCCACAGAAATCACTTCCGATGGAAAATCACCTCAATTCCATTCCGTGCCACACACCGATTTTTCAGCGGAATCAAAATCGCTCACAGTTTGTCCAGCGATTTGATTAAATATCTTACTTTCCCATAAAGGTTGTTCAATTGGTGATTAAGCCTCATCCAAATAATTATACATGTTAAGTTAATAAAATAAGCATTTTAGCAAATCACCATCCAATCCGCTGACTGAATTCGGATTTTCGAAGTTAATACAGTAATGCCACCTTTTTTAAGCCGAATTCAAAGCAAGATATTTAATATTAATTATATTGAAAGCATTCTGTTTTTCTTTAATTAGGCATTACAAAAATAGCTCATTGCAGTAAAACTTCTTTTACGTTAAACATGTGCATACTTTTTGGGCAAATTGTGAAAACATTTGTAGTCATTTGTAGTTCTATCAGGTGGCATCGCTTCAAAATGCCAAAACAGAACTAACAAACCATTTCTACACATTATTGCCATTGCATTTATGTCATTTATGTCAAAGACAATCACAAAAACTACATACGTATCGTCTGAACGCGAAAACGAGTCCGATGCGCATCTGAGAAGCCTGCGCTGCACGGTTTGTATTCTAATATGTTGCCTCCGTAGTTCTTCGATGGCCAACAGTCACGGTAAAAGTATTTTAATGAAGTTTACCGTAAAATTCAGATGTCTGTTTTTTAACAGCTGATTGCTTCCATGCACGGAGAGTTGCCAGACTAAAGGCTAGAGTTGCCGAATACATTGTTTTGTTTGACCTTCACGATATGGGTTGTTTTTTTTGCTTTGAAATTATAAAAGTACAGCTTTGAAAAATCAATTATTTTATATCATAAAAGAAAAAAACAATTGTTTTGATACGATAAGATCAATAAAACTACAAAATGAACACCATTCGAATTAAATCTTAAAAAGGTGTCAACCCCAGCCTTAAATCGAATTTGGTTTGTGACAATGCTAAGAAAAATGAAATCGCTTGGAATTCTGTGGCACCGCGGAAATTTTTAAGCGGAAATCCTCTGCGCGGTTTCCAATTGCACTAGTGATTTCTGTGGCACCCTGTATATGTCACAAAACACACTGACAGCTAAATCAAAGCAATACTTGATAAAAAAACACTAAAATCGCGATTTAAAGTTAATGGGTGGTAATGATCAAATACTTTACGACCTATGCGCAGACCTACTCAATATGCGACAAAAATTTCATGAAAATTGGTCTAGCCGTTTCGGAGAAGTTCAGTCGCAAACACAGTGACAAGAGATTTTTATAAATATAGAAGATTTATTTAGTTAGACATTTTGCTACATTTGATAGCCAACTTCACACAAAAATTCTGCGATCGCAAAAAACCTACTTCATACAAAAAAAAAACCATGAAAATCGGTCCAGCCGCTCTTGAGTAATGAGTGTTGATACAATACACAAACCGATATAGATTTTGTGCTTCATTTCTCGTCCATCCAATAAAAATTTGCTCACCGAAACGTGGCTGATTAGAACATAAGAAAAGGAAGAATATTGGTTGTACTAGGTTTATTAGTAAGATTACAAAATCTTGTGTTTACGAAATTTACATTTTTGTTTGTTCTATATCTAATTATAAAATTACTTAATTTTTGTCCTTAATAAATTAAATTTAAACTTAGATGTAATTTCTAAAGAAAAAGCAATTTAGTTAACCCTATACCCTATTAAATGAAAATGTTATTTTCGTTGTTTTATTATTATTTTTAAATTTATTTATTATTATTTATTAAAATCTTAGTGTTGTAGATTGTGAAAATATATTTAATCGTAACAGTTAATTATGCGGAGTTAACCCTATAAAATATTTTAATTGCTTACAGATCAATTTAATTTTTAAATAAACATTTATTCATTTTTGTACATGTAATATTATAGGTCTTTTGTCTATGATAGGTCCATAGTCCATACAAAACGACCACGAAAATAGTATATTTTTATTTATATAGTAATAAATAATTTTACCAAAGCGAGTTCTTATTAGTACATATTACATATACAAGAAACCAAAAAGGATCAAGCTCACGCATATTCCTCATCACTGACTTCATCATCGTCAGACGACATTATCTTGCGCCGTTTTCGCTTATTTCGTGCTATGTATTGCTTACGACCACTAGATTTCGTAGGGAAAATTGATGATTTCACGATGCGGGACCTTGGTGTACCTTCCTAAATTAACGTGCACATTATAATGAAGAGTTTGAACCAATGGGAAATTTCATATAAACACTTACATCCGTTGAAATTGCAGCTATTATTGATGATTGTACGTTGCTTACATTTGGTGTCAATAAAAAGTTGCTGTCATCATTTGATGGTTGGGAATCTTTTGTAGAGTTTAAGTAGATTATACCATCAGAAATGGACGAGTTATTTAAGTTTGCCTTTTCACGCAGTTCATCCCCATCTGAATCTCCATCCTCTGGATCAAGCTTTAACATAAGTTGCTTAAACTAAAAATAAAATTGTTATATAAATATATACCGTAATTTAAGTTACATACATCCAGGTACTTGACAACAAGGTCTAATTTTTCATCGTTAGTAAGAGGTCTTGAAGAATAATCAGGTTCAGAGTTTGAAAGTTGCTGTGACTTCTGTTTCTTAATCAAATCTATTGTTGTTTTAGGGTTGAAGTCGGTGACGCCTCTACGTGTAATCGCCTTTTCATACATTTTTTGTTCGGAAGGCGAATATCTTGAAATTTTACCATCTGTGAGACCATACATATCCTTTAAATGATCTTTCAGTATTAAAAGTAGCATGCACGCTTGGGCGGATATAAGACACTGTTTTATCTCGGTCATGTCTTCTGGCAAACGATTAAACAAAATTTGAGGATCTTCTACGTCATCATCATCCTCTAGTGCATCTCCTTCTTTGTCATTTGGATTCAAATGTTCCTTAAATGTTGCAAGAAGATGAGTTCCGGCCATTGAAATCAGCAAGTCTATTTGATGTATCAGATATAAAGGCTCATCTTGAACTACATACGGAAAGTATGCTAAATTATCTGCTATATACAGCATCTGCTGTAGGGATGTTTTCTGATCGTCAAACTGTTTCGTAACAGTTTGAACCAGTGCACGTCTCTGTGGCTTTGTAGAACGAAGTAAAGTGTAAAGAAAGTCATTTAAAGCTGTAGTCACTTGTTCTGGCCCTCTTTTTCTAAAGAAAAAAAAAAGAATATAAATTGATATTAATAAATATATACATATAAATGATCTAAATACTCACGCATAACCTCGAATTATTTCAAGTTTTCCCCGGCTGTTTATTTGCAATATTTGCTGTAACTTAAAGCAAAGCTGTAATCCAAATTGAACTTTCATATTTACGAAACCAGAATAGGTTTTATCGATGTCTTTTAATAAGGCATCAGCTCTATGCGCCGACTGGAAAAATCAATTGCATTTTAAGATTTTCATATTCAAAATAAACAAATAGATACGAACCTCTACCTTTGAGTCGGTACTTAAACATATTAAATATGGAACCATTCTAACAGGATGAACTAAGCCTTGGCGCAAAACAATATGAACTACCTTAACAGCCCACAGCCGTACCGTATCATCCCGATTAAGAAAACAGTTGAGGATTTCTTCTAAATAGAGCTGAATTATCCGACTTGACATGCCAGACGAAACGTCATTCATTTCCTTGAGGTCTTCATGCTTGGATTGTTTTTCCCCTAGAAATTAAGAATGTATAAACCTAGGTACTGTAATATAAACCCAAAGCAGACTTTACTAACATTCTTTTTCCTTATTGTGCATAAACATCTCAGATTCTGTTAAGTAAATCCAAATATTACGCATACATATAATTTTTATACCACCATCGCTTGCGGTGGAGTTTAACAAATCACAGTAAAACTGTTTAAGCTCTGATCGTGTTAGATAATCATCGTTCAGAACACAAAAGGATCCAAGTGAAATCAGAGCTTGCTTTCGAATTTCTTGATTTGAGCAGCAACAAAAGAACATTAAGCACTCAAACACATCATCGCATATCGATGCCGGAAGTCCTCCATTTGTTTCGCCTAAAAAGGCAAAAAATAAATAAATAAAATAATACAAAAATATTTAATCACAATAAAATCCAAAATTACACTTACCTAAAGCAATAGGTGACTTAAAATCAAAGTACCGCATTAAGATTCCAATCGTAAAAAGGCTTCGTCGAAAGCTAGGTGTATAAATATTATCTACACTACAGTTTCTTTGAACCACTTGACTACGAGAAATATCAAGAACGCGATAGAACCTAAAGAACAAAAAGGGTTATATAAAAGTATAAGTACCTATGCATAGACGGTAAATGTTCGCTATAAAAATAACCTCCATGAACAGCGATCAATCAAGAATCGTCTTAAAAAAACTTTTTAGCGGTCGAAACTGTTTTTATACCCGTACTCAAAAAAGAGTTAGGAGGAATATTGTATTTGTGGTAAAAGTGGATGTGTGCAACGCAGAAAAGGAAATGTTTCCGACCCCATAAAGTATATATATTCTTGATCAGCATCAATAGCCGAGTCGGTATAGCCATGTCCGTCTGTCCATCTGTGTTGTTTGTCGCCTAGATCTCAGAGACTTTAAGAGCTAGAGCAACCAAATTTTGTTTCCAGACTCATGTTTTGTTCCGCCACCACAAAGGACGAAAATCTGTGGCAGCCACAATTTTGAAGAACTTTCATATTTACGAAACCAGAATAGGTTTTATCGATGTCTTTTAATAAGGCATCAGCTCTATGCGCCGACTGGAAAAATCAATTGCATTTTAAGATTTTCATATTCAAAACAAACAAATAGATACGAACCTCTACCTTGGAGTCGGTACTTAAACATATTATATATGGAACCATTCTAACAGGATGAACTAACCCTTGGCGCAAAACAATATGAACTACCTTAACAGCCCACAGCCGTACCGTATCATCCCGATTAAGAAAACAGTTGAGGATTTCTTCTAAATAGAGCTGAATTATCCGACTTGACATGCCAGACGAAACGTCATTCATTTCCTTGAGGTCTTCATGCTTGGATTGTTTTTCCCCTAGAAATTAAGAATGTATAAACCTAGGTACTGTAATATAAACCCAAAGCAGACTTTACTAACATTCTTTTTCCTTATTGTTTCGCGCACATTGTCTCCAGTAGTTCACACAAAGTTTATCGAGAATTTCAATGGGTTGTGACATTTTTAAAGAGACGAGGTCTATGCTAACCGGTTGTGTAACATCTACAATGTAGATTCTACATCTCCGCGAAAGGTCACGCACTACACAGGGCGTTTTTAGTTTTCGCGTATCTTCAAAATTGAGGCTGCCACAGATTTTCGTCCTTTGTGGTGGCGGAACAAAACATGAGTCTGGAAACCAAATTTGGTTTATCTATCTCTGATAGTCTCTGAGATCTAGGCGCTCAACAAGACGGACAGACAGACAGACATATATGGCTATATCGGCTCGGCTATTGATGCTGATCAAGAATATATATACTTTATTGGGTCGGAAACGTTTCCTTCTCTGCGTTACACATATCCACTTTTACCACAAATCTAATATACCCCTTAACTCTTTTTTGAGTACGGGTATAAAAAGTTCTGCAATAGAAAAAAAACCATAATTCATTAAAAAAAATTAAAGCTCCTAGTCTATCAGAAAAAGTCGGTTTGGTTCGAAGAGGAAAAAAAAGTTCAGTTTTGTCGAGTAGTGTATTTAGCTAATACATCTAGTCAACAGTTATGAGGAAAAACATAACTTTTTCTACAATCGAACCTCTCCCCTTCATCATCTTCTTTCGGAGCTAATTTTTTTTAGTTGGAACCTCTGACTTTTTATTAAGAGTGAAACCGATTGTGGTGTTAAAGTACAATCCGTATTCTGATTTTGGTTTTCCTGAATTCTCCAAAAGTCTCCGACCCTAATATGGTTACGAGTGTGTACTGAAAGTCTAAGGGATTCTAAGGCGTTGATAGACCGTGAATTATATAAAATTTAAGTGCAATGTGACTCACAGTCTAATATGGTTCTTTTTATACCCGTACTCAAAAAAGAGTTAAGGGGTATATTCGATTTGTGGTAAAAGTGGTTGTGTGCAACGCAGAGAAGGAAACGTTTCCGACCCCATAAAGTATATATATTCTTGCTCAGCATCAATAGCCGAGTCTATATAGCCATGTCCGTCTGTCCGTCTTGATGAGCGCCTGGATCTCAGAGACTATAAGAGCTAGAGAAACAAAATTTGGTTTCCAGACTCATGTGATATCACACTGCTACAAGTGTATTCAAAATTTCGCATGGGTACTAGTGATCGTGCTGCCCATGAATACCATCCAATCGTGTAATAAAGATTAATAGAAATAATAGAAAAGAACAAATGTCAACGTATAAGAGCACCAGCTCGGTAAAAAGCACAAGCACTGTAACCAAAGCCAAAATGAGCCAAGCCCGGCAACAACAACAAGACGAGCGTCGGCTCTCGCAAGCAAAATCTTCTCTATTAGAGACTTACGATAAGTATACAAATCTCAGCCTAATATATTTATTTAATTAATTAGACTAAATTACTTACAGTACGTCCCTAACTAAGTATTATTTCTGGGTGGGGAGGTCTCTTTCCCCGAGTCGTGTATGGCTAGTGTGCCAAGTTAAAGAATGCGCAAGTCTATTAGGATGGGCCTGCAGCTTGACCTGATACTTTGCTTTCACCTTGGAAATTTCATCTTTAACTGATCCTACATTTAAGTCTTTATGGATATTTTCATTCCGTATGTACCATGGTGCCCCAGTGATAGTTCTTAGTATCTTCGATTGAGCTCTCTGGATTATTTCCAAATTACTAACACAAGCATTTCCCAATAGCTCGGACCCGTATGTCCAGATGGGTTTGAGAACTGCATTGTACAAAAGTACTTTGTACTCCAGTTTTAGTGGTGAACGGGTGTTTATTAGCCAATGTAGATTACTAGTTTTAAATTTAAGTAGATTTCTCTCCGCTTCGATGTGTTTACGCAAAGTAAGCCAGATGAACACAAAGGTGTGTTACGTCGGTGGTTTGTAGAATGTTGATGTTGTTCAGATAATGGAGGGCAAGTTTGTCTGATTAGGGTAAAGGTGACATGCTTGAACTTTTGCTCATTTGCATGTATCCGCCAGTCTGCTAGCCATTTTGCTAAGGACACGAGATGAGATGTTAATTCTTACGTTGCTCTTGTTGGGCACTTGAAGCGACTTAATATGGCATTATCATCAGCAAATGTCGAAGTTGTTGTTAGGCTGTTTGTCGGTGCCTTGCGGTACACCAGCTTCAATTGGATGATATTCAGAGAGGAAATCTTTGCATCGCACTGCGAAACTTTTTTGCTGTAGGTATCACTCCAATATTTCATCTAACTAAACGCAGTCGAAAGCCTGGACGACAACCAGAAAAACAGCGGAGCAATACTCTTTCAAATGCATTTCATATCTCAGAGGTTATATGGTTTACTTGTTCAATGGTTCCATGTTCGCGAAATCCAAATTGGTGCATCGGGATGGCACCGTTGATGTGTAGTTGTTGTTTGATACGATTCAGGAGCAGCTTTTCAAATATCTTTGATAGGCAAGGCAGTAGGCTGAAAGGTCTATATGATGATGGCTTGGACTTGTCTTTTCCAGCTTTATGGATCATTGTGATGACTGATTTCCTGCATTCTTGAGGATAATAATAGCCCCATTTCATCATGCTGTTGAATATCACAGTAAGGAAATATACTGCACAGCTCGGCAATTCTAGGGGAGATGAAATCGTGGCACGGCGCTTTCTTTTCCTTTGAGATTTTGTCCTTAATGACCCTTGTGACTTCTCCTGATTGGAATATGATAGGCGGAGATGCTTCGGGATTGTGGGTTGGTGGGAGCACAAAGCTATTTGTTGCTGGGTGTGGTTTGAAGACGTTTTCTAGATGGACGATTGGTGGGCATACGCCTGATTTAGCTTTCCACATTAGGAATCATTTGCTAGTTGGGGAGAGTTGCTCCATATAGCATCGCGTAGCAGCACTTCAATATGCCTAGTAATACGACTACTGTTGGAAAGTTTATTAGATGCTAATATTGGTGTTGAGTGTTTTGCCGCCAGTGACATTGAGGATACCAATGCTTCGACTGACCTATCAATGTCATCTTTACAATTAATGTTTGGGCAGCTATCAATATGAAAGCTTATGTACTTCCTGTATTTGAGCCAATCTGTTTTGCTAGAAGTTAGAAAGTGTGGGCGTTCCGAAAGCTGTGGATGGTCGTAAAGGTGAAGTAGAATGGGCGAGTGATCCGATGATAGATCTGTTAAGTGATCTACATTAATCTGAGCTTGCAGCACCCTTCGTGTAATTGCAAAATCAATCAAGTCGAGTTGCCTCTTTGGATCTGTGGGCCAATATGTGGGCTTGCCCGGAGAGATAAAGTCTAGCTTGTTTCGTGGGGTTATTATAGCGTGATATAGTTGTCTTCCTTTCGGGTTGGTAAGTCTAGATCCCCAATGGGTGTGCTTGGCATTGTAGTCACCAGCTGCTATAAAACGGTCACCTAGTAGGTCGAAGAATGTTACAAATTCTGTTTCGGAAATGCAGAAGCGTGGTGGGCAGTATACTGCGGCTAGGTTTAGGTAGCCGCTCTGAATTTCAATGCGAATTGCTGTTGCCTGTAGATAAGGTGTAGCAAATGAAGGCAATGGATAATGCCTAATGCGATTCTTGATCAGAACGCCAGTACCTCCATGTGCCTTACCATCGGGATGATTTGTCGCATAGTATTTATAGCCATCGAGGTGAAAATAGTTTTTAATTGTTAGGTGAGTTTCTGATATGAGCATGGCGTCAATGTCGTGTTGAGCGAGAAACTGTAAGAGCTCGCATTTGTGCTGCGAAATGCCATTTGCATTCCAGAAACATATATTTAGACAGGCAATTTAAACAGATTTCTGTTTGATTAGGAGCTCCAGGAGGAGATTTTGTTTGCGTATAAGCTCCTGCATCGTTTGTTGTATTGCTACCATTGTGTTAGTTATAGTTACCAGCATTGACTCAATTCCACTAGGCAATTGGGATGGATTAGCAGGGGTATGTATGTTGGTTAGAGACTTCTGAGATCTGATTTGATGCCTGATGCTGCATTATTCCATCTGTGGTTGGTTGAAGTGTCGGCTTAGAGACTGAGGCCTACGACCCGTTGTTGTAACTTAACGCCTAAGCAAAAGAAACTCCTGGAGTCGTTGTTGATGGTATATATGTTAAGTTTTGTCGGACGACCGGGTCTCGAGCTGCAGTTATATGTTGGTTTAGGCGATTTTTCAATTCTTTATAGACAGGACAACCTCTATAGTTGGCAGTATGGTTTCCCCCACAGTTGCTACATTTTTTGGCAAATGGGTCCTCCTTATTTACGGGGCAGGCCTCAATGAGATGAACATCACCACGGGCAACGCAGACTGCCCGTAGAGTGCAATAACTTAACGTGTGTCCATATTCCTGGCAATTTGTGCATTGGACCGGTCCATTTCGTTTGTGTGGTTTCTCAACGGTGCAGTAGATATTGAAGCTTGTACATTGGGTGAACTTCATTTTTACTTATATGCATACTTTCAGGTGTCAGTTCTACTTTGAACATTGGCTGGGGAATTTTATTTCTATTTATTATGTTCATAGCCATTTTGACTTCGAAGCCCTTATCGTTAAGTCCATCTATTATCTCATTGATTGAGACTGTTGGTTCGATTCCTTTGATAACCACTTGTAATCCTTTGTTACTTTTAAGTTGCTAGGTAATTAATTTTTTTCATTTTCGAGGTATTTCGCAACTGATCGATAGTTTTGTTCGTCATTGACTTGTATTTTGGTTTCATTTATGTTACCCCTTTTTATGGATGTGGCATAGAATGTGTTTGCGCCAATTGTATCAGTTATTTTTTTGACCAGTTCAGCACAATTTGCCTGTCGAACATAATTAGGTGGCGGTCTTAATTTTTTGGCCTTGGGTGTTTGCTATTGTTTGCTAGTGACTTATGTGGCACAGTGTTCTCGGTTATTTTAGTTATTTTAGCTGCATTGTTGTTCTTCACATTTTGTGGGCCCAATTTTCTTTTGATTTGCACATAGCGATCGAGCCCAGTCTGAATTAACGCTCCCTTTGCGTTTTTTGAACTTATCGGTTGTGAGAGGTGGGGCTTGTCGCAGTGGGTCGACAGTATCGGGCGCTGAGAAATTGCAGTGGTTGTTGTTGTGGTTGTTTTCGTTGCTGTGGTCGAAGACACAGTTTTGAGCGAGGGCATTGTACTAGTTGTTGTTGTTGTTAGTAAATCATTGTAGAAGAATCAGGGGATGGGCACTGAGCACTCAGTGCCAGGGACGAGAGAGCGTGCTCTCTCTCTTCGTTCACTTGCAGCGATGCAGCTATTGTTGCTACCTTTGGCGAGCGAGTGGAGAAGTTCGCTATGTTTTTTACTTGCGAGAGCCGACGCTCGTCTTGTTGCTTTTGCCGGGCTTGGCTCATTTTGACTTTGGTTAAAGTGCTTGTGCTCTTATACGTTGACATTTGTTTTCTCTATTATTTCTAATATTCTTTATTAGACGATTGGATGATTTTCTTGGGCAACACGAGCACAGTTACCTTGCATACCCCGAGCTTTTTTTGAGAATTAATTTGCGATTAATTGATTTTCACGGCGTTGCGATACAAAAACACGTTTGAAGTCGTTGACGGTTCATGGTGAAAACGGTAAATTTAAAACTATTTTATTTTCAAAACAAATCAAATTATAAATAAAAAATAAACACTTCCACCACATATCTAATATATCTTATATATATACATACATATACATATACTTATATATATATATATATATATATATTAACTGTTCGGTTTATAAAAATAGCGAGAAGGAACGTGTGAGTCGCTTCTGTGGACTCGACTCTACTTTTATACCCGTACTCAGTTAGCATATAAATATGTGAGCTTATGATTTATGAAGAATTTTAAAATACTTTACATTTTTTTTTTGCTAAATCTGTTATCTACATCTACACTGTCGATTCTACATCTGAAATGCAGATTCTACATACACAATGTAGATTTTAAATCTTCTCCGCAAAGGTCGCGCATTATACAGGGCAGACTGTGTGCGAGCGAGAAAGAGAATGAGTACAGACGCACAGAAAGACAGACATGGTTATATCGACTCGGCTTTTGATGCTGATCATTAATATATATACTTTATGGGGTCGGAAAAGTTTCATTCCCTGCGTTACACACATCCACTTTCACCACAAATCTAATATACCACTTACCTCTTCGAGTACAGGTATAAAAATCGAAAGGGCATGGTCGCTTCTGTGGCCGCGACTCTACTTTTATAGCCGTACTCAGTCAGTATATACAGTTGTGTTCAATGAAATATAGTACTGCCGCACCTCATCACTTTCAAAACTCTTTTTGAGACACTTCCAGTTATCCAAATTAAACAAATGATACCTTTTTAAATAGACTGGACTGTTATCATTAGAAAACCGAAGAAATATCAATACATTTGAATTCCATATAATAATATAATATTTAGTTTTTAATCAATTTGGTTTTCATTTCGAACTTGCACCGGCCGAACATGGGTCATTAATCTCTTGCCAACGCTTCAATAGGATTTGAGCCAATAATCCATGAACCACTTGCTAAAACTTGGCTCTGGTTGACGAATTTGCAGTTGCAACAATGTATTTGGTATTCCCCCATAAGATTTCGATGAGATTAATATCCAGTTGGACAGTTGGCCATGGCAAACCGTCGATCTTTTCCGATAACAATTAATTCCTAGCGAGCTTTTATGGGTGTTTCAAGTCATTATCCGGTTAAAATATCCTTTTAGCAGGAATTTTTCAACTGTGTATGCCTACATAAGGCTCAGCCTAGCATGCCCAATGCTATATTTTTCATGATTTTAGGTGGTAATCGGATTTCTGTGAATGCCAAACATATTCTTTTGTGCCTATCTTTCCATATAATACAACTTTGCTATCATTAGTCAAAAGTATTTTTGTCACTGTGACACAGGCCATTCCACATGCGTTTTTCCAAACTGAAGTCGTGCACCCATGTACTCTCAGACCCAAACGCGGAGCTTTCTGGGACATCTTGCATTAAAATAATGTGTAATCAACCGTCTACGAACTGACACATCACTGACAGAGCGATTACAAATTTTTTCATCATTTTTGAGGATATTGAAGACCTGGTCTTGCCTTCGACCATCGCCGACCATCCTCTAAAAAATATGTTTTTCGAATACAAAATCGATTTTTAGTCGACTTCTTATAGTTAATTAATTAAACACAATAGTGAGATGGCAAACACCTTAGTTTTCAATCCCATTATACCTCCTGCCTTAAGTTTTTAGTTTAATTCTTAGGTCTCCTCTTCTGGACTGAGCAATGATTTCTTCAACGCTTCAAAATCAAAAGTACCGCAATGTCCAAAACTGTCTTTCATCAAATTATTCGATATCTGAATTGAGCTTTCATTTTTAAAAATAAATTTAGCCTAGCACTACTATTTCATTGAACAGCAGATATCATGGGTAGTTGTCTAAAGTCATGAAAAACAAGAAGATGGAATGCAAATGTAACGGGGTTTCTTCAAGTTTATAATGCTTACATTCCAAGATTTCCGTAAAGGTATCACTTGTTCAATTTGAAGGACTAGAAATATCTCAAAAAGAGTTTTGAAAGTAGTGAGGTGCGGCACTACTATTTCATTGAACACAACTGTATGTATGTGAGCTTATGATTTATGTGGAATTTTTTGATATTTTATTAGTTTAAACCTACATCTACAATGTAGATTCTACATCTACAATGAAGATTCTACATCTGCTCCGCCAGAGTTAGGGGCAGAGTGTGTGGGCTGCAGCGCTGAAAGGGTCAGGGTAAACAACTTAAAATTTATTTCTTCGTTCTGGATATAATAACACTACTCGACAAAATCGAACTTTTTTTTTTCCTCAAGGATCCAAACCGACTTTTTCTGATAGATATGGGGCTTTAAAATTTTTTAAAGAATTATGGTTTTTTTTCTATGGCAGAACTTTTTTTTGAAGAATTTTTGAAGTCTGGTATTTTTTTTTTAGCTTTTTTCAGAGGTAGCGCTTGTTTTTTTCACATAACTCTAGTATCTTACGTCTGGTTGTAAAGAACTTTGCTATTTTGAAAAGATAATTGAAACAGCTAGAAGTTGATGCCAAACACTTTGTGATTTCAGCTTACCGTCTGGGAAATATAAAGCATTGAAATGCAAAAATGATGATTTTTGTGGGGTATTTTTTACGAAATTTTGACTTTAAAAACTCAGGAAAAGTCGAAAAAAAATTATATCTTGTGTCCTCTAAAATACCTTTTTGAAGGCGGCGGGCCCAACTGCCAATTGGGAACAAAGCAAACGAACAAGGGTTGTACATTTGGTACTTGATCGCGTTCCTTTGTTCCCAATTGGCAGTTGGGCCCGCCGCCTTCAAAAAGGTATTTTAGAGGACACAAGATATAATTTTTTTTCGACTTTTCCTGAGTTTTTAAAGTCAAAATTTCGTAAAAAATACCCCACAAAAATCATCATTTTTGCATTTCAATGCTTTATATTTCCCAGACGGTAAGCTGAAATCACAAAGTGTTTGGCATCAACTTCTAGCTGTTTCAATTATCTTTTCAAAATAGCAAAGTTCTTTACAACCAGACGTAAAATACTAGAGTTATGTGAAAAAAACAAGCGCTACCTCTGAAAAAAGCTTAAAAAAAAAATACCAGACTTCAAAAATTCTTAAAAAAAAAGTTCTGCCATAGAAAAAAAACAATAATTCTTTAAAAAATTTTAAAGCCCCATATCTATCAGAAAAAGTCGGTTTGGATCCTTGAGGAAAAAAAAAGTTCGATTTTGTCGAGTAGTGTTATTATATCCAGAACGAAGAAATAAATTTTAAGTTGTTTACCCTGACCCATTCAGCGCTGCAGCCCACACACTCTGCCCCTAACTCTGGCGGAGCAGATGTAGAATCTTCATTCTTTAAATTCTTTAAAAAAAAGTTCTGCCATAGAAAAAAAAAAAATATCATCAAACCATTTCTAAGCCCCAAATCTTTAAGAAAAAGTTCGTTTTGTTCCTTGAGGAAAAATCGTGTTGACTAGTGTAATAATCCGATCTGTACCAGATTCGTCAATCTGATAGATATGGTCATTCTTTGCGATACTACTGATACTGATATCACATGGGTCTTGAAGCAAAATTTGGTTGCTCTAGGTCTTATAGTTTGAGAACTAGTTACTCATCAAGACGGACAGACGAACGGGCAGACAGACATAACCAGAGTCGGAAATGTTTCCCCCTTAACTCTTCGAGTACCGGGTATAAAAAGTACATCTTGGTCACTAAAATGGCTTTCGGGTAATGGTAGATGGTAGCTTTTGACATACTCATATCGCAATGGTATCGACGGGCCGAAACCGGCCTAAGTATGTCGCGTTCCTGATGATCCCGACTGCCGTCTGAACTTAACTTAACATACTCATACACTAATATGCCAGTACAGAGCGTACCAATTACTATTCATTATATAAATTAATGGAAATGAAAATACATACTTTTGAAAACAATCGCGGATCAATTTATAGTTTTTTGTAATCTTATTGACGAGTGCTCCCAAACAGGATACACAACTGGTTACTTCTGCTTGGTTTCGCGAAACAACCAAGAGCATTAAATGCTCTTCCAAAGAAGCCAAAAAAGACTCGCTAGCATTATTAACAAGAGGCACCACTTTTTCGAGAATATCTGCAACAGCACATATGAATTTTGCAGCTGTGGCTGAATGACATTTAATATTTAGATAAGGCTCAATAGTCATTGCATGCCGAACCAAGAGCTGTGGTCGCACTTTTGCTAGTAAATGAAGTGTGGTTATGCAACCGAGCATTCGCGCATTATCAGTGTCCTCTAATTCAATCAAACGGTCTATAAGACCATCAGCTAATTGCTGACATGACAGCACAATTTCTTGCGGTGGCTCAGTATTTTTTTTTACAGGTTCTTGGATACTTCCGTCATTTTTCAACATATCTTTAGGTTTGAAAATCTGAAAGAAAAAATTTTGTATACGTTTTTCAGATATTTTATTTACTAATAGTACGTACACTCATTAAAAGCCCCTCTAACCATATAGTTCCAGTATCATGAGCTGTATTTACCACGTCTATAATCTGATTAATTTTCCGTTGTATGCCGTGCTAAATATAAATATAAACACAGAAGGCAAAGATAGTTAAACATTCATTAAATATGTATATATTTTTACTGACTTTATCATTTTTCATACACGGTGTGAACCACATTTTCATAAACACCTCGGTAACAAGCTTTTGAATGCCTTCCTCATCGTTAACGCGACGTATCATTTTAACACAAATTTCGGGAATTTTTGCAAAGTCTGGATATTCTATACAAATATCACGCAAAATTTTAATAACTCTCTTTCTAACGGAGACTCCAGTATCCTAAAACGTAATGAAAACAAAAAATTATTTATGTTAAATTTTGTCTTATACTACAAATAAGAAACTCTGCTTGAATCTCGTTAAATTTTTGGCACAGTAAGTTTAGCATGATTCTAGTAAAGCAATATTCGAATATACGGTACATTCATGCAGGCTCTATTATAATATTATTTATTTTATTATACACATATTCGACCAGGGTTCGGCTTTCACTTTCGCAAAAACGATTTACTTTAACAAACTAAAAAATTGGTGCTCTCATTTTCGCAAAATCGTTGGGTGTCTTTTTTATAGTTAATTTTTTTTTACCCAACCAATATTAGTTTACTTATTAGTGCGCTACAGCTGTAACAGCCCAATATTGTTATGGTTGTAACAATCTCAATTATGTGCACCTAACAACACTACCCGACACGATTTTTCCTTAAGGAACCAAGCCGACATTTTCTGATAGATTTGCGGCTGTGTAATACAACGATTTCAATCGTAGTGTGATATCCATAAATAAGATATTCATTGATAGCCTCGTGGTAAAATAAAACGGTGTGTTCATAACCATTTTTAGGTCGAAAGTCTTTAGAGAATTCAGGAAAATCAACCTCCAAATACGGATTTTACTTTAATTCTACAATCTGAGCTCTCACACTTCAAACGTTAAAACGTTTCAAAATTCATATTGGAAAATATTTTTATAAACATTTAAACCATTTTCAACCAGCAAAGTTTTCATTGCTAGCCCAGAAATATAAATTGCACTTTACATATGCTAATTTGCATTGCATATTTTTGTGTTTTATGCTTAGTGACTAAGCCCACACTTGTGGTCTTATCATAACATGTAAAAATTAAACATATCGAACACAAAAATTTGAAAATGGGAGCACCTACGAATTAAAACGGACCGCACCAATAAGTGAAAACAGAACCCCTGAATATACATTATTTCTTATTATTTACACATCTCACCAATATTCGAGTCGATAGCATATCGTAATACTGATCAATTAATTCTTGATTGCTGAGTACAAATTTTCCAACCAAATCTACAGCAGCTTCGCGTACCGAAATAGCCGTATCTAAGAATTTCTGGTTAACACCCATTTGCATATCTTTTCGTTTCAATACCAATGGATCCACTTCCACAATGTTAGCGAGACATTTCATTGCACGGGTCCTTACTGCTATGGACGGTTCACTGTTACAAATAAAAAATTGCTTGTGATTTAAACCTGATAGAGATAGAACACGATATACTCACTTAACAACTAAAATAATTTTTTTTAAGCATCCATCAAATGACTGACTAAAGGGCCGTTTTGTAGCTAAATATTGCGCTATTAGCTGTGCATTATTATAATCTATGTAAGTCTTTATTTGCTGGTGTGATGTGTGATGTTGTTCGCCAGAAACCGAATATGGCTTTATTTTACTGATTAAATATTGTTTTCGTTCCTCTAAAACGTTAAAAATTTCAAGATTGAGTTCATAGTCAATCAAATCAATAGACGGATTTCCATTTTTTTTCGTGTCTTCGGTGTAATTTTCTTCGCACGATTCAGAATCTGATGTATCCAAGTATTCACCTTGAAGTAAATAATTTAATTATTTTTTATACAAGCAATTCCAAAGCTGGGGATATGGAAGTGGAATATAAATATAAATTTGTTTGCATTGTATAATTTGTAAAAATTGATGCAGTTAAAAAAAAAAAATTAGGTTTTTTTCCATTTTTTTCTAAAATTAAATTAAACAACGCACAAAAAAATGTGTTTGAAGGAATATTCAAGATATTTCAGTGTAATCACTAACGTCCGCAATCGAAAAAAGATAGTCATTGACTGGCAATAGTTAAGTCCATGACAGCGTATATTAATTGGAATTCAAGTCACTTTATGTCCAAGTAGACTGAATGCAATTTAAAAGTTCATGTGAAAATACCTGTCTTCCGTTTATTTCGGCTTTTTGATTTTCTCAATGCGAAGCCTTTTTCTCCATCTTTTATTCTACGTCTTTGATAAATAACATCTCGGTACCATTGAGCCAAATAAAAGTGTCGTGCATAGTCCCAAATTAAATTTTCTTCTTGAGCATTTACAGCTAGAAAATCAAGAAGAATCTTTTGCAGAAATTCCGTTCTTTGCTCTTCTGGGTGCAGTTCAATTTTTGACTGTGAAGTATATAATATTAATGTATACGTGATAACAAAAAAAAACTACATATCTAAGTACATACGTTACTGTTGGATAAATCTCCCTCTTTTTCTTGTTCTACTTTTATTGATTTAATCATTGAATCAATTATATTAACTTTACATCGAGACTCAACTGTGTCTTTGCGTAGACGAGCAGCTACTATACCAAGGTAATCTAAGGATACTAAGCGAATGCTCTGCTCTATGCCCTTATCAGATACATATCGAACAAGCATAGTTCCCAGTAGGGAAAGCAACAATTCAGATGCGGGCCATTCGGGCTTGTTGACAGTGGCCAGCAGATCATGGATAAAGTTTTCAAAGAGGGGTCGAAAATCTGTTTCATTAGACCGTGACTTGCATTTGTTTAAAAAAGTTGTTAAGAAATTGCCACCAATACTGACAGCTACATCATACTTTTTTAAAACCAATATGTCTTTGTTAGGTTTTACTATTTTCTTAGCAAGATCATCGTCATTATCAACAATCAGTTGAAATGTAGTAGTCGTTCTTCCATTATCACAAAGCGAGTCTGGTAAAATTGTAGCACATTGAATTAATTGTAGCACAAGTGCTGTAACCATTTGAATATTTCCGCCATTATTTGTAAGTTTATAGGGACGAAGGTTTTTCTTGGATGAAGGCAAACGATCAATCGAAGACAATATGTCTCCTAAGATACTGTTCCTTATTTTATCGTATCTTTCTTTCCGAAATATCTAAAATATACAAAATAGGTGTATTTAATATAAATGAGCTATTTTTTATACGATTTTATCTTAACATGGAATATAAAGTGTTTTTTTTTTTGTCTCAAAATAAAGCAATAAATAATGTTAAATTTTAAAATTAAAATTATTCATTTTTAAACTATTTCTTTTCATTACTTACAGTGGTTACCAGTTCCAAGCACACAAATTGCAATGTTTCAATATTGTCTACAAAGAATGGTTCTATAGCAAGTGTCGATAACGGTAAAACTATAGTATCGACAAAAATACATTTATCAAAAAGAGCCACAAAAACCTTTAATAGCTCAACTGTTTTAGAGTAAAAAAGCTGTAGGTTTCGGTGATGTCCTTGATGTGACTTAATTTTTTTCCGGTGAGTAGTTTTCTTCATACTCTTAACTGTATACACAGGATCATGAGAAGGAAATATTGTTTCGCGCAGTTGAAATTGGGCAAATTTGATAATATGTGAAATGTTGTCCTCTTGTAAAAACTTAAGATCGCTCACTGTCGAATATATATTGCAAATAAGTAGGCAAGCATCCATTGCATTTAAAATTTTGTCTATTACTTCATCATCTACAATTTCATCTTCGTCTTCCTGAAATTAGTTATAAAATCAACATAACAAATAATTTATAAATAATATAATACATACTGGTCCGGCAAAATAGTTTCTGGCTAAATAAACGTTACGCATAGCGTAATTTATAAGAAGGGTCAACTTGTTTTTCGGAATGGAGTCTAGGGCTTGTTTAGCTTTTAACTTAGCAACATCATTGCTCATCGTATTAAGAAGTTTTGGGGAAATGCACTCAATATTTTCGTCAACATGCTCTGCAAATGTAAAGAAATTGGAATTTATTTGTTTTATTATTTTAAGAAAGCTAATTTAGGCTGCATAGTATTTCTTTAGTATGCCTTGGGGATAATTAATAAAATTATGCAAAATTTTCTTGCAAATATCAAATAGTAAAATTTTAGTCATTATTCTTGATTTAATTTAAGTTTTTTTAATTTTAGGTGCTATAATATAATTAAGTTAGTTTTATAATTTAAGACTATAAAGTTAACCTTCATTAAGTCAGTTTGGTTGCAAGAGCATCTTTGCTTTACAATTAAAATTTGTAAGAGTAACTGACCGACACAATCTTTCCGCTTCGAACCAAATTTTTTTTTTTATCGATTTGGGACTTTAAACATGCTTAGTTAACAATTTTTTTTTTCTATGGCACACCTTTTTATACCTGTACTCAAAAAAGAGCAAAGGGGTATATTAGATTTGTGGTAAAAGTGGATGTGTGTAACGCAGAGAAGGAAACGTTTCCGACTCCATAAAGTATATATATTCTTGATCAGCATCAATAGCCGAGTCGATATAGCCATGTCCGTCTGTCTGTCTGTCCGTCTTTCTTGTTGAGCGCCTTTATCTCAGGGACTATAAGAGATAGGGCAACCAAATTTGGTGTCCAGACTCATGTGATATCGCACTGCTACAAGTGTATTTCAAAATATCGCCCGCCCCCTTCCGCCAACATAAAAGACGAAAATCTGTGGCAGGCACAATTTTAAAGATACGATAAAACTAAAAACGCAGTATCGTAGAGAATGCCCATATCTACCAGATTGCCGAATCTGAATCAGATCGGATCATAATTATAGTCAGAATGAAGAAATTAATTTTCAGTTGCTTCCCCCGACTACTTCAGAAACCCGCTACTCATTCTCTTTCTCGCTCGCACACTCTGACGCGTTATGTACGCGAGCGCCCTCTAGCGGAGGAGATGTAGAATCTAAATGGTACATGTACAATCTACCTGTTAGATGTATAATATACATTGTATATGTATATGTAATTCCAGATGTAGCAAAAAAAAAATTGGAATGTAAATGTAAAAAGGGATCATGCAAATTGGACATCCCAAAAATGGAGAAATATTTTATAGTCAGATGAGCCAAAGTGGTTATGTTTGGTGGAAAGGGATCTCGATCATACGTTAGAGTCCAAAGAATACTGAATACAAACCCCAGTACACCACAAAAACTATTAAGCATGGAGGGTGTAGTGTAATGGTCTGGGCCTGCTTCTCCTACTATGGAGTAGGTCCAATACATTGGATAAAAACCATCATGGATCAGCACGTGTAAGTGAATATCATGGAGACAGTAATGCTTCCCTTTGCAGAATATGAAGTGCCGCTCGTATGGGTCTTTGAACAGGACAATGACCCCAAACACACCAGCAAGAAAGCAAAGGAATGGTTCAGGGCAAACTCTGTGAACGTTTTGGAGTGGCCTGCTCAGTTGCCTGACCTGAATCCCATCGAAAATCTGTGGTCAGACGTCAAGGAGTACAGATTAAGTATAAATAGTTCAAAATGGTTAACTAACGAATTCGTTACATTTTTTTTTTCACATGTCTGGACGCTGATATGCAATGACTGCACCATCAAGTGGGCCATGAGACACCAAGCCGAAGCCTGTTACGCGCGGAACCCAGGCAGAAACGCAGCCCTCCTCCCGGCCAACCGACCGAGGGGCACTGCCGCATGACGCGCGACGCGTGTTACCGAACCGATCGCGAGCATGCAGGAAAGATAGGTGTTAGACTAAAATTCAAGGAAAATTGGAGCTAAACACATACTCAAAGAGCTAAACATGCAAAGATAGATAAAAAATAGAACTAATTACGGGAAAGGTATGTTAGTATTAGTGATTTAAGAAGAGGAAGGGAATTGATATTATGTGGTAGAGGGAATTGAAGTCCGAGCAAAGGACTCTAAATGGTTCGTGCAAGGAATAATTCGATCTAAAAAGCGGAACAAAGGAATAAAGTTTCTGGTAGATCTAACAGGAATCGTAAAGCTTATGCGGCTAAACAAGTCAGGGCTATCTACGTCACCCTTCATCAGGTTTTGCATAAAAATCACACCAAGCATTTTTCTACGACTAACTAAGGTTGGAAGGTCTATTAAAAGCAATCTACGAGGATAAGATGGCAAGTTTTTCTGGACTGATTCTATACGGTCCTGGTGTACTTTGTACTGGGGGCACCATACACAAGAGCCGTACTCTAAAATCGGACGAACAAGCGAGATGTAGAGAGTCTTCGTTATATAGGGGTCGTCAAATTCCTTTGACCACCTCTTTATAAACCCAAGCACACCCATGGCCTTATTTACCATGGTAGAAATGTGTTCAGAAAACTTTAACTTTGGGTCTAATTTAACACCAAGATCATCAACCAAGGTAATTCTCTCAAGAGAACCACCGCAGAGGCTATAAGGAGCCAAAAGGGGGCTGGAGCGATGAAATGTCATTACTTTGCATTTAGAGGCATTTAGGTGTAACATATTTGCACAACACCATGATTGAAAGTTATTGAGATCGGATTGCAAGCGAGAGTGAAATGAAATGTCCTTATACTGGACACAAAGTTTAACATCATCCGGATACATGAGTACTCGAGAGTTTGTTAATACTGAAGGCAGATCATTAATAAAGAGTGTGAATAGTAGGGGGCCTAGATGGCTGCCCTGTGGTACTCCAGAAGTAACCTTAACAGGTGAAGAGAAGGAGTTTTTGAAGAGGACTCTTTGAGACCTAGAACGAAGGTAGCTAGAAATCCATCTCAAAAGATTAGGCGGAAACCCTAAAAGGTCAAGTTTTTGTGCTAAAAGGGAATGGTTTACAGAATCGAATTCTTTACTAAAATCAGTGTAAATGACATCCGTCTGCAAGTTACCTTGAAAGCCTTTAATGATAAAAGAGGTAAACTCTAATAAATTTGTGGTTGTTGATCGTCGCCTTATAAATCCGTGCTGGGACGGAGATATAAGTGATTTGCAGAGATTTTGCAAGTGCGGAGTTAAAATTTTTTCAAACATTTTAGGAATAGCGGATAATTTAGATATACCTCTATAATTATTTGCATCAGACTTGCTACCTTTCTTATGGAGCGGAAAAATAAAAGATTCCTTCCAGATGGGGGGGAAGCATGAAGAGTTAATGGATAGGGTGAATAGATTAAGCAAGGGTCCACACAGAGCGTCGGCACAGTATCTAAGTACACAGCCGGGAACTCCGTCGGGACCCGGTGAAAACACCGGCTTAACTGGTCGAAGATCAATAAAGCAGGGATTTTTCATTTGACGACAGGGCTGAAGGTCCATGCAACCTTGGTAAAGTCTGTATGGATACGGCTGACCAGAGTAGCTTTCATAAGACTAGGTTGTTTGGAAATGAATTTGGCCAAGAGATCGGCCTTACCTGCATCATTGTTTGCGGACATATTGAGAAAAGATAACGAGGATGGAAGTGTGGACGTTCTACGCTTACTATTTACGAAGCTGTAAAACGCCTGGGTCCAGTGAAAATCGTATCCTGCATCAGAGAAGGTAGTTTTTATACCATTGAAAGCTAAGAACTATGAAGTTTGACCGAGCTGTTACATAGGGACGAAGGGGGACGAACCAACTTCTCGAAATTTTTTATACCAGTCTTGTTTTAAAGGTTTTTTGAACTGGATAACTCTTGGAAACGAAGGAGGCTTCCCAGATCTAAGAGGACAAGAAAGTGGGACGCAAGAGAAATATGGTAGGTACATTGTAAAAGAGGAAGTTAGTTTTTTGGATGAACGTAAGGTGGAGAAGTGGAGAGGGGACCAATCAAAATCCCTAGGAAGAGTAATGGGCTTCGTAAATTCGGTTTTTCATAGCACGGACACGTTCAGATAGCCTACCCATTCGATCCAATACGGTAGGGCCAATATCGTTTCACACTTCGAATGTTGGATGGTAGGAAGAATCTTCAGGCGTACTGAAAGGTTAAATTGTTCCACCTTTAAGCGCTATGGATCGGACTCTTAAGGCCATAATATAGATATAGTAATCGACTTAAAGGATTCTTCGCCTGGTTGACTTGAGACAGGGTGAGTCTCTAGCAAGCCGTCGGTAAAGTTGTAATTGATTCACGGCACACAAGGTTATTAGAACTCGTTTACCGAGGACCAAACAGGTAGCAGCAATTGAAATCACCAAGAACGAGAGCTCATAGGGCCTTTATCTGATAGCGAGGAAGAAACAGTTTTTAAAGCGGACAGGTGATGCTCGTATATTAAGATATACGAGCAAGTTATGAAAATGGAAAAGCCTGGGAGAATTAGTTTTACGCACAGAAATTCCAGGTCTTGTTGAACCTGAACCATGAAATGTTCCGACATGAAGTTTGAGTCCGCTGCAATAAGGACGCCACCTCTACGTCGAGACGAACGGTCATTTCTAAAAATTGTGTACCGACCTGTCCGGCTTTAACCAGGTCTCGGTGAACACAATAACGGAGATGCGAAGAACTCTCGGAAAAGAGGTGCTGAGCTTACTACGCAAGCCTCTAGCATTCTGGTAGGTAATTACAAAAGAGGAAGTTAGTTTTTTGGATGGGTGGAAGTAGAGGTGGATGATGAGGATGGAGATGGAGCACTGGTCTGAATGCTAGGAAGAGTAATGGGGGGCCTATTCTTTTTCTTAGCCTTAAACTCTTTAACCACCAAATGCTCCGGCCAAAACTTGGCGGAACAAATGGTTTCAAATTGAGTTGCTTATCTTGAAGGAAGATATCTCCCTGGCGTAAGAAAAGTTAAATTTTTCCACCTTTAAGCCTGTTCGATCAAACTCTTAAGGCCATAATATAATATAATAATCACTTAAATGACCCTCGCCTTGTAGTACCTTACGCTCATTTTTACTCTCTTTGTTACGCTCTTGCACTAAATTTGTAATTGAATTCACCACACAGAATAGAGATAGATAACTGCGTTGACCGATGGACCACAGCAGGTAGCAGCAATGCAAACGAAACGAGAGCGCAAGCGCCGTTAAATGCGATGTGGGTGATAAGCAAATGATAGAATTATGCGAGAATGGCGAGAGCACAGTGAGAGGTTGATGAACCCGCGATCGATCAGTTCGCTTCTGATATGATTTTCAGAAATTTCGATGGCGACTGCGAGACGAAACGAAAGTGTAGTTGTTGCACTTGCAAATTATGTACCGACGAAGCTGTTTGATGGAATATACATAAAATGCGAGTAATTTAATTGTTCACAGAATTAACACACGAGCCCCACGTTGGGCGCCAAAATGTTTGATCGAGGAGCGTTTTCCTCAATATCGTTGTTCAAGGATGGGGGTGTGTCAATCTCCAAGTGAGCTAATTAACTCGATGCGAAGAAATCTGCTTCACTTTCGCTTTCGTTGCCGTCGTTGGAATTTTTGCTCACTCTCTGGACTGGAATTGCGCTCAACCCTTTTTTTTTGTCGCCGTCGCCCGCTTCTAAATTTGTTCTCTTGCTGCTGCTGATCTGGTGCCTGCTTGCTGTTGTTGCGTGCATTTGAATCTGGAATCTCTAGTTCTGTGTGCGTGTAATTTACACTACACAACAAAATGACGACGCTCGAAGATTTGAAACGCCAACGGAGCAATATAAAGCGCAATACTTCTCGTATCAAATCTGTGGTGGAAGGCAAATCGGAAAACCCAATTTGTAATGATGAGCTTCGCTATCGCTTGAGCATCTTGGAAACGTATTTCAAGAAAATTCTAAACGTTCAATCTGACATCGAGGATCTTAGTCCGAACGATGAAGGACGTGCGGACTTGGAAATACCTACATAGCAATAAAGCTATCCATAAAGGAAAAACTAGGAGGAGATCTGAACGCTAGCATATTGACGCCGGATCACCACCCGCCGCCAGTGCGGTAATCGTTGCCGGGGTTGTCGCTGCCTACGTTTGACGGCACTTATGCGAATTATAAGAATTTCATAAATTCGTTCGATCAACTTATTGTGCGTGAGTCTGGACTGTCTAACATAGAAAGGTTTAATTATTTGCTGACCTGCCTAAAGGGGCCGGCGTTAGACACAGTTCAGGCATTCCAGGTTACCAGCGAAAACTATCCGAAGGCTCTTGAAAAACTCAAAGAACGTTATGACAATTCTACTCTTATTTTTCTAGAAGGAATCGAATCATTGTTTGCACTACAACCTGTGGAAAGGGCTAACAGTCAGCAGCTTCGTAGTTTAGTGGATAAAGCCTCCGCTATCTTCAGCTCTTTGGAATCCATCGGCAAACCTGAGAATATTGCTCAAGCTATGCCTTGTGCCCGGGGGGCCGGCTCGCCCCGGCCCCGTGGGCCCCGTCGCCCCGACCCGGCTGGTCCGCCACGGGCAACCTGTCCCCCAACCCCCCCCGCCACGCGCCCGGCCTCCCGCCGCCCCCCCCGCTGGCGCGGGGCCCCTGCCCGCGCCTCGGCCCACCCCACCCGCCCACAACCCCCTCGGCAACCCACCCCCCCCCTCCCCCGGCCCCCGTCGCCATCCGTCCCCCTGAGGCCGGTCCGCGCGGCGTGCGGCCGGCGCGCGTCCCGCCCCCCCGCGGCCCCTCGCCCCGGCCCCACCGCCCCCGCCCCCGGCTCCCCCGGGACCCCCCCCCCCGTGGCGCCCCCCCCCCGTGCCGGGGCCTGGAGGGCCCCGGGGCCGGCCCCCCCCGTGGCGTCGGTGGGTGGCTGGGGGCACCGCGCCCTCGGGGGTGCTGTGGGCGTCACTACGAGTGGTGGCGGCGTCGCTACCCCACGCGTGGGACCGGGTCAACGCGGGGCCGTGGGCGCCTAGCCCCGGGATTGTTCCCCGGCCCGTCGCTCCGTTATGCAGTATGAAAGTTGGCACTGTCCTACCGAAGCCAAACTTAGGGACCACATTATTATCCTCACCATTCGCTCAGCCAGCGCCCTCGACAGCTCAGAGTCGTATTTGACGCTTCGCCGTACAACATCGCAGAAGTCACTTAACGAATCGTTAGTCGGCCGACCATTCAGGATGATTTGTACCTGCAATTGCTACGATTCCGCATGCATAGGTTCGGCATCACTGCTGACGTCACTAAGATGTATAGACTGGTGCTTGTGGGGGAGAAGGATCGAAAATTCCAGTATATTTTGTGGCGAACGTCCCCAAATGCCGAGCTTCAAACCTATCAACTCAATACCGTAACATATGGGACCGCGTCCGCCCCATACCTCGCAACTCGTAGTTTGCATCACTTGGCGGATGATTGTAAGGATATGTGGCCCTTAGGAGCTGCGGCTGTTAAAAAGGCGTTTTATGTTGATGATCTTCTGGGAGGGGCTGATGAAATAGAAACTCTTCTCAAACTCAAAACAGAAATCACAGCTACCCTCGCTTATGGTCAGTTTCCCTTATGCAAATGGCATTCCAATCATCCAGGCGTGATGGAAGATGACTCTATTAAGAAACTAAACACATCAGAGAATGAGAGTAGTAGCACACTCGGCGTAACGTGGCATCAACAAAATGGATGTATTTAGCTTTACCTTCACTCCCAAGGAAATCTTTGCCACCACCACAAAACGAACAATCTTATCCACTGCATCATCGCTATTCGATCCAATCGGTCTGCTGTCGCCGCTAGTCATCGTCGCTAAGATTATTCTTCAGGAGTTGTGGCTGTTAAAACTGGATTGGGACGAGTCTATTTCACAGACCCTAAGCAATGCATGGAGCAACTGTTTGGAGTCATTGAATTCACTCTCGTCACTATCGGTACCGCGGTTTTATTTGCAGCCCGACGCCAGGAATATTCAACTTCATGGATTTTGCGATGCCTCGATTCGGGCATACGGCTGCTGTATTTATGTGCGCACTGAGAATTCGCTAGGACAGGTCGCAGTGAAATTGTTCACGTCTAAGTCGAGAGTAGCACCAGTGAAGAAACAGTCTCTTCCGAAGCTTGAACTGTGCGGCGCACATTTGCTGTCTCAGCTGTTCTAAAAAATCAAGGATATATTCTCTGAACACAACATCACGTCATATTTTTGGAGCGACTCACAGCTCGTATTGCATTGGCTGCAACAACACTCAATCACGTTATCGACCTTTGTTGGGAATAGGGTTTCTGACATTCAGGAGATGACGTCTGGTGGGAAGTGGCGCTACGTCCCAACATATCAAAATCCAGCTGATCTTCTGTCGCGAGGCTGCAACGTTAGCGAGCTTATCAAATCGACATGGTTTTCTGGTCCCTTATTTCTGCGGGAAGATTCGTTGAAATGGCCCACCAGCAGTAAACAGCTTGTCATTGACATGGACGTGGTCAACTCGGAGAAGCGGAAAAGCATGTTCACCGCAGTACAGGAGAGAAATTATATCCTCGAGATAGTCGATAATGTCAGCTCGTACAGTCATAGTCTTCGTCTCATTGCCTGGATGGTAAGGTTCAGAAAGAGATGTCGGAAGCAATCGACGCCTACCACATCCTCACCGACACCAAATGAGCTTCGTTTTGCGTCGCACTGCCTTATTTGGAACATTCAACAAACTCATTTCACAGAAGATATTCGTTTACTTCAGAAGCAAAAACCATTGAAGAGTAGTTTGAAGTTTCTTACTCCTTTTTTAGAACTCGTAAATGGATTCGAGCTCGTCAAGGTTGGTGGACGATTGGAATATTCAGACCTACCAGACGGTCAAAAACATCCGTTGCTGCTGCCTAGCCAGTCTAAACTTGTTTGGAATTATATTCGTCACTTGCATATTCGCAACTATCACGCTGGCCCTAAGGCCTTAGTCGCTCTCATTCGTTTGGAATACTGGATCGTTAACGCCAGAGACTTGGCACGTCGAATTGTCCGCTCCTGTGTACACTGTGTTTGCTACAGACCAAAGCTGCTACACCAACTTATGGGCTCATTACCACCATCTCGACTCTCTCCTGCCCGACCGTTTGAACGCTGTGGAGTGGATTTTTGTGGACCCATTAATACCTATCTACGGATTCGAGGAAAGGGGCCTACAAAATCGTACTTGGCCGTGTTCGTTTGCCTTCTCACCAAAGCCGTTCAAATTGAAGTAGTTTCGGACTTATCAACGAAGGCGTTCTTGAATGCATTGAAGCGGATGGGAGGTCGTCGAAAATTTCCGTCAGACATTTTCTGCGATAATGCCACTAATTTTGTCGGGGCATCAAATCAACTGCTTGAACTCAAAAGGTTTATGTTCAAAAAGGAGACCCAAGATGAAATTTATAGATTTTGCGCCACAGATTTGATTAATTTCCACTTTATTCCTCCCAGGGCACCTCACTTCGGAGGCCTTTGGGAAGCGGCCGTCAAGAGTGCGAAAGGGCTCTTGAATCGAACATTGGCAAACACAAGGTTTACGTTTGAAGAACTGAGCACCGTCGTAGTGGAGATAGAAGCCATCCTTAACTCGCGCCCGATATCACCACTCTCGTCAGACCCGAACGACTTCAACGCTCTTACGGCTGGTCACCTCTTGGTTGGCGAATCATTGCGTTCGTTGCCTGAGAGATCCCTCGAAAACGTCAAGTTGTCGAATTTGGACCGCTACGACATGATCACCGCCGTCAAGCAACGGTTTTGGCAGCAATGGTCGATGGATTACGTCAACGAATTGCGACCTCGCACGAAATGGACAGCACCCTCAACGAATCACACTGAGGGCACAATGGTCATCATTCATGAGGACAACCTGCCCCCACTACGCTGGAAACTAGGCCGAGTGCAGTGTACGCGTGGTGCACCTCCGCACCGCGAATGGAACTTGCTGCAGGCCAGTACACAAGTTGGCAATTCTTCCGGTAGTTAGAAAGCAATCCTTTCAACGGGGTCGGGATGTTCGATCAAACTCTTAAGGCCATAATATAATATAATAATCACTTAAATGACCCTCGCCTTGTAGTACCTTACGCTCATTTTTACTCTCTTTGTTACGCTCTTGCACTAAATTTGTAATTGAATTCACCACACAGAAGCCCGCTTATGCTCAGTGCTCATGCACTTAGAAACCAAATAAATAGTCATTGGCTAGCACTCAACTGAACCCCCTCGACTTTTCGGATTATTATTGGATTCCAGCAGATTTCTTCGCATCGAGTTAATTAGCTCACTTGGAGATTGACACACCCCCATCGACGATATTGAGAAAAACGCTCCTCGATCAAACAAAGCCACGGCTTTTATTTTGCTTTGTATAAAAGCGGTCACATCATTGGATGTAAGGTCAGGGGCTAGCCGCGAGACAAAATCTTGTCGCTTTGGTGGGACTCCCACCAGTGGTTTTGGCACCACAGGCCTAGTACCTGTGATGGCAGTATCCGGTGGTCCTGAACATCTATTAGCTGGTGGGAGCGAACCTGAGGGAATAGTTAAGGGGTTGGGTGCGGACTCGATGGACACGGACTCTACAGACATTTCTAACTGCATACTCTCCGAAGTGACGCATTCGGCTCCCGAATCTGCATCACCAGCAGCGATCGTTGCCCTTGGAGTAGCAAACGTAATCAACTGCTGCACTAAGGGAGTGGTCGGAGTAAGTTTTTCAGATGCCGGCGGACATGAGGCAGTCGGCACTTGCAAGTCCCGCGGAGTCGACTTCTTGAGCCTCGGAGACTCAGCCAGCAGCTGTAAACTGCTGAACTGAGTGTTCATGGCCAAGAGCCGATCATATTGCTGTTTAAAGCCTACGATCAGCTCTTTGAAGCCACTCCGCGTCTGCCTCATGAACGAACGCATGTCGTTTTCCACAGCACGGCATTCCGCACAACTATAATGTAGGCCGTTGTTTTGGGAAATGGCGTCTCCTACACGGCCCGAGATCCCTACACATTTTGCGTGCACTACGCTTTCGCAAAGCCAGCAGGGGATATTGGGCTGGTCATGGGTGATCTGCTTCTTGCAGGTTTTTTTGGCACAGACGACAGAAAATTCCATATTTATGTCTTTTATTTTTTTTTTACTTCGGGAAAAAAACGTTCAAAACAAATAGCAATCAGACCACTGTGCAGAGCAAATGCTTAGAGCAATGCTTAAAGCGAAATCGGTAAAAGATGAGAGAGGAGAGTGGTTGCAGCAACAGCTTATAGGTGAGAGCGTTACTGCACAAAAAGTTACAAGAGCGAGAGCGAAAGAACAGTTATTGAGAGTTAGGTGACAGAGAGAGTGATAGACGGCAATAACTACGACAAAGAGCGGCTAAAGGTAATGAGAGGGCGTACTTACGAAAACCAACAACACAAACACACGACTAACCGACGCACAAAATTTATTAAATAAGTTGTGTTCTTAAACAATTATCAGGCATGCACCCGCGGTAAAAGTATGATTTTAATGTAAGTTAGAGAGTTAAATTGTAGATAAAAACACCAGCTGTTTAAGTTAAACAAAAGGAAAATGCGGAGCGCAAAACAAAAACACGTCTGGTCACTACGAAAGAGAACGAACGAACGTTTATTTTAAATCCATTTTTGAAGAGTGGTGCTATTTTTTTTTCGCCTAGCTTTATGAATTTCAATAAAGTTGTAAATAATTTGCCATTTTGAAAAGCTTTGAAATGCAGCAAAAATAAAACCCAAACACTTTGTGATTTCAGTTTACCGTATGGGAAATAGTAAGCTTTGAAATGAAAAATTGTGTATTGAATTTATTACGAAATTTTTGAGCTAAAATTGGTTGACCAACCCTCCGAAAATCATATTTTACCGTTTGGAACGTTGATGGCCCAACGTTTTGGTCCCTTTCATAATTTGTACTCATAACGTTGACAAGAAAATTGTACCATCTTTCACAGGAATTTTGATTCGTGGTGATAGAATGGATATACCTGAAGATATAGCGAATAAAATTTAAAGTTTTCCAACATTTTTAAAGTTTTGCAACATTGGCGTTCAAAAAAAAAAACTTTGCGTAGCGTAATGTTTTATTTACAGACATGAATTTTTTAGTTGCATCTATTCTTAACAAAATAAGCTATTAATAAATAAAATTGTTCAAAGAATGCCAACAGTACGATGTTTTTAGTAAATGTAGCCCAGACTTAGGGGCTCCTTCTGACGATGCACTAGCCGGGTAACGTGAATCTCTGCCTGGACGGACCTTAACCTTTCTTTGCAAACCGTGGGAGTAGAATGGCCTAATATAATATTTGAGTGGCTATTCAATCCTGCGTGAGTTGGGGTGAGTT
Organism: Drosophila obscura; assembly: GCF_018151105.1. Taxonomy (NCBI): domain Eukaryota; kingdom Metazoa; phylum Arthropoda; class Insecta; order Diptera; family Drosophilidae; genus Drosophila; species Drosophila obscura. The sequence continues at coordinate 1,790,407 of NW_024542721.1, forward strand.
GCCATCGACCAGCGTCCAATCCAAAACTTTCACTTATGCCGAAAAACGGAGCGCAGAATGCCACCAAGATGTCCAGCCCATCAGACTAATGGCTGAAAAAGATTGAGTGGGTCTTAATGGTGCTCCCCAACTTCGGCAAAGAAGCGCCGAAAGAAGGCCCTCAGTTTAAAAGGAGGCGCTCACAGGAGACCCCTGGGCCAGCTCCGAAGCGCTCTAGAGTCCTGCCAAACGACTAGGTCGATTGTCAGAGATAGGACGCTAATCGACGTCCTGGACAAAGGCACCGAGGACTCCAAAATTCCCAGGAACCAGTGGAAGTGGGTGGATGCGGCACTGACCGACCGCTGCTTCGAGCTGCTGGAAGTATCCGACTCCACGCTGATGCGGGATTTCGAGGCTATGTGTCGAGAGGACGAGGCTATCGTCGATGACTCCGACGCAGATGTTAGAGTGGTGGAGAAACCTGATGATGAAACTAAAACTACTCCAAATCAATCTTCACCACTGTAAAGCAGCAGCAGCTGCCCTCATACTCCGCTTAGACGAAAGCGGAGTCGATGTAGTCCTAACCCAGGAGCCTTGGGTAGTAGGAGACAAGGTCTGTAGATTAGCGACTAAGGAGTATATAACTGTTCAAAAAGAAGGTAAAGTTCGCGCCTTAATTCTTGCAAGAAAGCATTTTAACATATTTTTGCTCCATGACTTTAGCAACGGCGACAACACGGCAGCTAGCCTATAGCTACACGGGACGCACCTAAGACTGATGTCGTCCTATATGGCGCACGAGGAAAGCGATCCTCCAGGAGGTCTAGTTCGCAAGCTAGCCAGTGAGAGCGAAAGATCGGATATAGGACACCTTATAGGCTGCGATGCCAACGCTCACCACACCCAATGGGGGAGCACGAATACAAATGTAATAGGTGAGTCACTTTTCAGCTTCATTCTAAACTCTAATTTATTAATTTGTAATCGGGGTAACGACCACACTTTCATTATAAAAAACCGACAGGAGGTAATTGACCTCACCTTAATGTCTCAAAAACTGTCAGACATAGTCAAGAGTTGGAAAGTATATCGAGACAATACTGTCGCTCGAGAGCTCAAGACCTACTGACCACATTAATCCCAGGAAAACCAACCGGGAAAAGTATAGTACAACAATGGTGGACAAATTCACGGTAGGCAACACTGGGCAAACTACAAGAGCAGTCTAGCCTCATACAAGAAAGAAACCAGGAGAGGAAAAATTGTATCTTGGCAAAAAGTCTGCTCTGACATTGAGGAGACGGCTGAAGCCGCAAGGTTACGTAAGATCCTTACAAAAACAACCCCGTCGGTAGGATACCTCACGAGAATGGTTGGTACGTGGAAAGCTAGTGAGGACTCCCTAAATATCGTACTCGAAACCCATTTTGCAGAGTGTACAACCATCGCACCGGCCGATCTCCCCACTGAAGGCCCGGCAACATCGATGGCACACATCATTACAAAACGGAACATTAACTGGGCAGTTAACAGCTTCAAATCCTTAAAATCGCCAGGTACCGACCAGGTCATTCCGGCTTAATTACAAAGAGCCGGGGACATGGCCATGTACTACTAGATGGTAGTGGGAAAAATTCCTCACAACTGGCTTAAGGCTAAAATAGTTTTTATTCCCAAAGCAGGGAACTGCCTCACACTCAACACCGAAAGACTTCAGACCAATCAGTCTATCGTACTTTCTTCTCAAAACCTTTGAGAGACTAGTCGGGCTACAGCTGAGAACAACCATAAATCCTTAGTGGCTGTCATGCCTACCGAAAGGGTAAATCAACGGAAACGGCACTCCGAGAAGTAATCTCAGCGGTGGAGAAATCCATAAACGTCAAAAAATACTCCTTAATAGCTTTTCTCGACATCGAGGGAGCTTTTAACAACGTCATACCAGGGGCCATCATAGAGGCCCTGACTGACCTGGGGGTGGATCGTCACTTGGTGATGCTCATATGCAGGACGGTGACATCATCGATGGAATCGTCCACTCAGTCAAGGTATGTCAACAGAGGCACCCCGCAAGGTGGTGTCCTGTCTCCCTTTCTATGGAACATAGCAGTCAACAAGATTATGTGTGACCTGGAAGGAGGGGGCTGCAATGTGGTGTCATACGCGGACGACGTTGTCATTATCTTCTCGAGAATGCTATGTCAAACACTGCGATTTAATGACCGCATAGCTCGCGCGACTGTCAGAATGGACAAAGTCACGCGGACTGGGAGTAAATCCCTCGAATAGGGAACTTGTGTTATTCAAAATTAATACGAGATTCCGCCTCTCAACCCCCCAATATTAAACGGATGCAGCCCCTCCTTCAGCGACAATGCCAATTACTGTGGGTTGGTAATTGACAAGAAGCTTAGCTGGAACCTGAACATCAACACCAAACACCTGAACACCAAATGATGCGCTAAGTGCTATCTTATGCATTCAAAACCTAGACCGACTAGGTAAGGAACAGGCAGAAATGGCAGCAATTTGTCTAAGAGACTCTGACCATTGGGTTTCAAGGCATATCGGTCACTCATGCTTCTTAAATGGAAACAATATCGTCCCCACAAAAACGGACTACTGCGTTCCGAGGAAGTACACAGACAAGCCTTTTGAAATAATTATCCCTCACAGAGACGACTGGCTTGAGGGACCACCTGGCCAAGACGGAGCCATAAAAATCTTCACAGATGGCTCGAAGCTGGACAATAAGGTCGGAGGAGTAATCTACTCCGAACAACTAAACGAAAGACACTCTTTCAGGCTCCCAAATCACTGCAGTGTCTTCCAAGAGGAAGTTCTACAAAGTTGAACATATACGGTGACAGCCAAGCTGCGATCAAATCGTCGCAAATCTCTTTACCAGATGGCTCATAAGTTTTTTATTAGACTAATATGGGTCCCAGGCCACCAGGACATTGAAGGCAACTGCATAGCAGATGAACTGGCCAGAACTGGTACCACAATCCCCCTTCTCCGAGATAAGACAATACTTAGGCACTAGACAATAGATGGCAAACAGTCCCACAACGCAGTATAACTCGGCAGACATGGCCTAATATCACAAAGAAGTGCACCGATGAGCTATGCAAACTCAGTAGAAAAAGGTGCAGCTCAGTCTTAAGTTCCCTCACCGGACATTGGATAATGGCACATTAGGCTGGGCCAAAATTTGACAAAATAAATTTTTTCAAGGGGACACCCCCCAATTGTGTTCTTTGTTATTCAATAAAATTATAAATTTGTTTTCAAATTTTTAGTTTAATGTTTGGGTGTTGCTACCACGAAAAGAAAATACAAATTTTTTAAATAATATTGAAACTTAGAAACTAGTTCATATTGATAATAAGGTATTTTTTTATTTTTTTTTTTAGTTACTGTTAAAAAATTAACGATTGGTAAAATTAAGATGTTCAGCTGAGGTTGATATATTTAGTTAACTAGTTCGCAAAAACTTGTGCAGGTTTTTTACTGCCAATAACTGATGACGATATGAATGGTATTAATATATATGCAAAAGATTTCATCAATTATCCAACTCATTCAGCATACATTTTTTTTTTAATTTTCTTAATTACAATTTTTTGTAAAGTTCGGTAGCAACCTCTAAAAAATAAAAATAAAATGAAAACATGTAAATTACTATTAAATCCAAGGTAACAAAACTAGGGGGTGTCCCGTTTCTATTTCGAAAAACAAGTTTTTTGGCCCAGCCCAAGGCACATATACAAACAGGCTGGGTGCCCCCTACAATGACTTTTTTCGTAGTTGCAGAGATGAGGACGAGGAGGAAACGGTGGTGTTCTGCTTCTGTCCGGCTTTCAGTAGAAGTAGGCCGCAAAACTTAAGCTATCCTTTCACAAATGACATTTCGGATATGTCTTCAATGAGTCCCAGAAAGATGTTAATTAAGTTGTTCCTCCAGCTCTCCAACTATGCCACTGGCTATTGCCGAATTGAGGTTATGGTAATCGCAACGTGCATCTACGCGATTCGCAAATGCGCAAATTATGTCCTCACCACCCATGAAGCATATTTTTAATAATTTATGTTTCGGTTGGCATTAGCAGCAATGAACCTAATGCTAACCATTTCTTTTGCTCCGAACGATGTCATTTGGAAGCATGAATTTAATTTGCAAATAGACTTCAGGAAGATGTTTGAATCTGCATCCGTTCCGATGAACAAGCTTTCAATGGTTCCGGTGGTGTTTCAATTTGACATAGTTGCACTTTTCCTGATGCGCAACACATACCATTTGACTCTTATTTGAACGCGTGACAATGGGGACATTCTTTGTCCCGTGGACCAATCAACACTTTTTGATGTGCGGAATATTCAATGTCGTATGCGAATGCAAGACGACGGAACGAAGCGGGTGTAAATTCTCTGTGTACTTGTTGGCGTTGTCAGTCATATTCTCTGATATTGTCAATTATGTAGAGGCGCCCACAACTCCGTTCCAAATGTCTGATCATTTCGTACCTCTTGTAATTGAGATTCATGCAATTGCGACGCATATTTTCGTTTCATTATTTGTTCGACCCTGCAACTGCGCCCCTTGCGTCTTGCTGGCATTGTTCACAGTATAAACACTCAAAATTTACCAAAAACACAAAAAAAAACGAGAAGGAACGTGTGAGTCGCTTCTAAAGACGCGACTCTACTTATACCCGTACTCAGTCAGTATTTACATTTTAGAGCATATGATTTTTTAGAATTTAAGAACTTAAAAAAAAAAAATTTTTAATTTTACATTTTTTTGCTACATCTGTTATCTACATCTACAATGTATATTTTACATCTAACATGTAGATTATAGATGTACTATTCATATTCTACATCTTTTCCGCTAGGGGTTGCTAGCGCACTGAACGCGGCAGAGTGTGCGAGCGAGAAGGAAAATGAGTTGCGTTGTATTTGGCAGAAGGAGGCAGGGGAAGCAACTGAAAATTAATTTCGTCATTCTGGCTATAATTTTGATCCGATCTGATTCAGATTCGGCAGTCTGGTAGATATGGGTATTTTCTACGATACTGCGTTTTTAGTTTTATTGTATCTTTAAAATTGTGCCTGCCACAGATTTTCGTCCTTTGTGGGGGCGGAAGGGGGCGGGGCGAAATTTTGAAATACACTTGTAGCAGTGTGATAGCTCTCTAGCTCTTATAGTCTCTGAGATCCAGGCGCTCATCGAGACGGACAGACGGACGGACAGACGGACATAGCTATATCGACTCGGCTATTGATGCTGATCAAGAATATATATACTTTATGGGGTCGGAAACGTTTCCTTCTCTGCGTTGCACACATCCACTTTTACCACAAATCTAATATACCCCTTAACTCTTTTTTGAGTACGAGTATAAAAACTCAGACTCCCACAAAACACGCCGACGTACGCAATTAATCTGCAAACTGGTCTCTCTGCAGTATTTATATATAAGCTGCAAAAACAGACGAGGCGGACAGACAAGCGTGAGCACAACGAGCTAGTGGAAGCGTATCAAGGCCTTTATACAGTAGCCTTGCCCATAATCTTGAAGACTACAGCTATTTCACAGATAGCATAGATGGAGGTTTAAATCTATGCTATCTGTGAAATATCACTCATCTTCAGAGCACGCATGGAAACGCTACCACGTAACGTAAGAAACCTCGCTGCAGCGGAATGCACGCACCGGAGGATACAATGCACTTTCTGACGACATGTCCTATCCTAATGGAGATTAGATATATGTCCATCTCTAACAGTCCAGGACTTGACTGACCTGCTCAACGGAACGGCACATTTCGTCAATGAAATGTTGCTTTACAGACAGGATATATTGAAAGAGCGGTTTTAGAGTCGACAACATCCAAGCCACGCCAACAGATGAGTTCGAAATTTTAATTTAAAAATTTATATTTATCTTTATCTTTAATACAAATTAAATAAAGAACACACTACTACTACTACTTTCTTTTTCGATCAAAAAAAAATTAAGGTTTAGCTTTATATGCACTATTTATTGTAAACACCATGTACTCGTGTAGACATATTTTGAATAAAGCAATGAACATGCGAAATAGTAGACAAGAAAAAACTGTCTAACGAATCGAACAAGAGAACAAAAATGAGAGTGTGGGCATGTGGCAATTGCGTGAATCTCAATCACAAATCAACAAATCCAAAAATCTTCTATATACATATGTCATAGATTGAATAAGTAATTATATGGTTTATTGAATATAAAGAAGAATGAGAACGGATATAGGGAATTTTTGGTGTGTACCCTTAATATATGTTGTAGAGTTGTTGCAGAGAGCGTGGCGTGACAGCGAAGTGAATGCTCTCAGTAGAGTATGTCAAAGTATGGAAAAGGAGAAGAGTGGCAACCCTAGTGAGGCTGACAGTCAAGCAGGCAGAGTTCAAGAGAAAACGGACACACTTCGACTTGCTGCGCAACTAAAAAGAAAAGTCAAGATGGCTAGCGAAATTAGTTAGGGAGTCGAGTCTCCGAAAACAGAAGTGGGATTAGCCTCGACAGGAGAAACAATTTCAATTCTCCGGGAGCAGAACAAAAACTTAATGGACTTGCTGATGGCAATGCGAGCGTCAATTCGTCTTCTCATAAAAGTGAGTGAGTGACGTGACGATACCCAAAATTTAAACCAAATTCGGAAGGTGCCGATGTGACTTCATGGTGCAAGACAGTGGATATGATTCTCTCGGAAAATCATTTGGAAGAGTGGCAGCGCAATTTGTTATACTGATATGACGTGGCAAGAATTAAAGGACCTCTTCATTCAGCAGTTTTCCGGCATCGAGACACCAGCCGCCATTTTCCTGAACGGGAGACCAAAGGAAAACAAAAGTTTGTTGGGAGACGGCAGCCGAATGGTGACGTCATTGCTGTCGAAGTGGAAAAGCATGACATTTGAGGAGATGGCAGTCTCAGTGGTGTTGGCGCATATATCCCAGGTCAACACTAGGGTACAGAAGGCACCGTACACGACAACACACGAACCCGGTGCGAGCTACAGCAACAATTAACTACATTCATCTATGGAAAGAGAAGTGCACATTTCGACCTTCTTAGCCAGAAGCAGAGATTTTCATTTTGCCTCGTAATGTTCTTATAAGAATAGCGAAGCGAATAAAATAACACAGACGGGCTGACGTGAGACTATTCCATTTATTTTTGATTCTGGAGCTGAATGTTCGCTAATTAAGGAAGGATTGGCGCCCAAATTGGTGGAAAAGAATAAATGATGTTGTTCGGCTAAGCGCCGGCCCATGGCAGCACAATGAGCAATGAAACCATATGTAACATCTCTTAAATGTAACGTCTCTCTTTATTACCGTTTTGTTTGCTTTGCTTATGCTCTATCTGGTGCTTTGCTCTCTATCGGCGTTCGACAGCCGCTGAGGGGGAGGCTCGTCAGAGAAAGCAGAAGACACTTCAGATTCGATCATCGCCGTAGTTAAACGTTTTGCTGTCTGGCACAGTGACCTGCCTGCCACAGAGTTCTAAACTAAACCTTACATAAACTTAACAACTTCAAAAGTCTTGAACCGGCCCCCGCGTCTTCAATCGACCCATCGTTAACTCTCGTTATCAAATCCGCACACCTTTCGCTAGTTTTGGATAAAACATATATATTAACTTAAGTACAATAAACTTTGAATATATTAACTGAACAATCATCGTCTCTTAAATAATCTTGCAAAACAACGCTACTGAAGAAGCTCAGTAGCTCAACATTTGGTGACCCCGACGTGATAGAAACATAAACTCGTTAGATTTTATCACAAAAAACATAACATTTTCGTTGGATAAATTTGCTTTGAACCACGGTTTTTTCGGTTTGTCGTATGTGCACAAGCAACAGAAACGGTTCTCGCGTCATCTGCTTTGCTGTCTGCTTGCTTGCTGCTGTTTCGTTTCGGTTTCGGGCTCTCAGTGTGCATGCCTTTGTTGTTGTCGGATGCACAAGTGCAGTGCGTTTCAAACTGTTAGCTCACGCTGCTGATCTGTAAAACTGCAAGACCGTGTGTTTTGAACGCTGCGATCGATTGTACAGTTCATGTAAAACTGCTCGAGGTTATTCACCGGCTGTTAACCTCTACCTTCGCTCAGTTACTCTAAACCCAGCTTTTTACTGAGCATACACGATGACTTCTAATAGCACCCCTTCAATCTCGCCCCCCTCACCTTTGTTCGTCGATTCGGAAGCGGCATTCAACAAGCGCAAGGTGCAATCCATGGTAGGAGCAGCATTGGCGAACTCAGTGAGGAGGAGTTAAATGTGCGACTAAAGTTGTTAGCGGATCTGGTCGCTTCGTTCAACGAGCACCATAATGCCCTGGAGAGGATTGATCTCGATGAGATTGGCAGTCCCTTGAGGGAGGAGTTTGACGAATGCGTGGTCATGCTGGAAATTCGCATGAAGCGTGAGTTGAACAAGCGGCAGCCCACAATGCTCCCATGCTCAACAATGCGGACGGATCATGTTGGAGAGGCCCCAGCTACAGTCATAGTACAGAGTCGGCCTCGCCTGCCGGAATTAAAGCTTCCCGAATTCAGCGGGGGCTACGCGCAATATGCTGCGTTTTGGGGCATGTTTGCCTCCATAATTGACAAGGATTCTGACCTAACGAATGTGGAGAAGCTGCAGCACCTACGATCCTGCCTGAAAGGACCTGCTCTAGACACAATCTCTTCGCTAGAATTCAGCCACGCCAGCTATCCCATCGCCCTAGACCTTCTTAATAAACGATTCAATAACAAGCGTTTAATATTTCAGGCACATGTCACCGAAATTTTGGGTGTGCAGCGTATTGAGACCTCGTCTGTGTCCCAGCTCCGGTCATTGTCAGATACTGTAAATGCCAATCTGCGGGCCTTCCAGAGTGTGGGGACAAAGGACCAGATTGCTGACTGCATTCTGATACATAGCCTGCTACAGAAAGTGGACAGCGCCACACAAGCCAAGTGGGAGGAATGCTCGTCAATGGATAGCATACCCACAAGCCAGCAATTTACCGCGTTTCTGGAGCAGAGATGCCAGAGGTTGGAGACTCAGGAGCACGCTAAGGACATTTACACTAATAGCAATCGGAAACACTGCCTAGTTGCAACTACCTTCAAGCCGATTGCCTGCGCGCTCTGCGGCGATACCGGACATTCGATATATCTATGTTCTCAGTTCAGCAACCTTTCTCCTCGACTTCGGCTCCAGGAAGCTAATAAGCTATCCCTATGCACCAACTGCCTCCGATCAGGCCATCAGCAAGGTGAATGTCGTTCACGATCCTGCCGAGTATGTGGTGCTAAGCATCACACACTACTTCATTTCGAGTCTTCGTCCTACACTTCTTAAGCCATTCTGCCTCAACTCTTCAAATCAACATCGACTCTACGAATTCCCGCGATACCCTCTGTCGCTGAACATGCTGTAACATCGTCAGCCACGTCGCTCTTGGCCCAGAGTCATCGACGGGACGCTGTGATTTTGCCCACTGCCATAATCAGCGTAAGGAGTCGCTCCGGGATGTTGATTCCTTGCCGTGCCCTGCTCGATTCTGGATCGCAGGTGCATTTCGAAACTTCTCGTCTGGCTCAACAGTTGCAGCTACAGAAGAAAGAGTCGGAAGTTTCCGTTTCTGGTCTAGGCGATTCGTGTACCATATCCGAAGGATGCTGCGTCGATATCCAACTGGAATCACACGCGTCCAACTATGCCGCGACCATTACGTCACTTATTGCTCCAACCATTACGGGTAACCAACCCAACGGTATCCACGACATTAATCGCAGGAACATGCCCTCCAACATACCTCTGGCGGATCAGAAGTTTCACCAGCCCCAGCCAGTTGATATTCTGATTGGAGCGGCTCTGTTCTTCGAGCTTCTATGCGCTGGCAATATCAAGTTGGGAACTGGACTGCCACGTCTTCAGGAGACCAGACTGGGATGGATAGTTGCAGGAGAGGTTTCTCCGTCTCTCAAGGCAGCTCCACTTTCTGCTTCTCTATTTTCAGGTAGCTCATCTGAAGTGGCCCCTCGCTCGACCCAGCATAGGGTCAGAAATAAAGTCCGGAGTAGCGGTACTGAAGACGGCGTTGAAGACAACAACAGTGCTGCAAAATAAGGATGTTAAAGACCCGTGCTCTTCAACGGGGGGAGTATGTTCGGCTAAGCGCTGGCGCATGGCAGCACAATGAGCAATGAGACCATATGTAACATCTCTTAAATGTAACGTCTCTCTTTATTACCGTTTTATTTGCTTTGCTTATGCTCTATCTGGTGCTTTGCTCTCTATCGGCGTTCGACAGCCGCTGTGGGGGAGGCTCGTCAAAGAAAGCAGAAGACACTTCAGATTCGATCATCACAGTAGTTAAACGTTTAGCTGTCTGGCACAGTGACCTGCCTGCCACAGAGTTATAAATTAAACCTTACATAAACCTAACAACTTCAAAAGTCTTGAACCGGCCCCCGCGTCTTCAATCGACCCATCGTTAACTCTCGTTATCAAATCCGCACACCTTTCGCTAGTTTTGGATAAAACATATATATTAACTTAAGTACAATAAACTGTGAATATATTAACTGAACAATCATCGTCTCTTAAATAATCTTGCAAAACAACGCTACTGAAGAAGCTCAGTAGCTCAACAGATGTAGTTATTTTTAAAGGACTTGGAGAACATTCAATTCGTAGCACAATCAAAATTCTATCTATTGTACATATAGTCGAATTTTCTATAGAAAGTATATTTCACGTAGTAGTGGATAAATTCCTAGGACGGGAAATCTTAGCACAAGGATTCGGTATAACCATGAATGTCTGAATTTTATAAAACCAAAACATTTAATGAATTAACTGAAGCGCCCAAGAAATGCTATGAGCTGCTTTTGAACAACGATAGCGAGTTGAGTGGTACCAAGTACCAAGCTTATTGACCTCCTAAGAGAGTATGCAGATATTTTCATAGACGGTATTCCTCTTAGTCGTGTTACCACTGGATAGTTCCAAATCCGATTGATTGATTTAAACAAAACGGTACAGCGGCGTCCGTATACATTGAGTGTAGAAGAAAAGGAAGTAGTGCGTGCTAAAATAAAACAAATGCTCGATTGCAAGGCTATACGACAGAGTTGCTCTCCATTTGCTAGCCCAATGTTATTAGCAACTATACAGACTATACAGCGGTGATATGGGGATACGAGCTCTATTAAGCAGAAAAAACGAGAAGGAACGTGCGAGTCGCTTCTGGGGACGCGACTCTACTTACACCCGTACTCAGTCAGCATATACATTTTTGAGCATATGAATTTTTAGAATTTTAGAATTACAAAAAAAAATTTTTTTGCTACATCTGCTATCTACATCTACAATGTATATTCTACATCTAACATGTAGATTGTACATGTTCCATTTAGATTCTACATCTCCTCCGCTAGAGGTTGCTCGCGCACTGAACGCGGCAGAGTGTGCGAGCGAGTAAGAGATAGGTACCGGGTCTCTGGCAGGGGGAGGCAGAGGAAGCAACAGAAAATTAATTTATTCATTTTGGCTATAATTTTGATCCGATCTGATTCAGATTCGGCAGTCTGGTAGATATGGGTATTTTCTACGATACTGCGTTGTTAGTTTTATTGTATCTTTAAAATTGTGCCTGCCACAGATTTTCGTCCTTTGTGGGGGCAGAAGGTGGCGGGGCGAAATTTTGAAATACACTTGTAGCAGTGTGACATCACATAAGTTTGGAAACCGAATTTGGTTTCTCTAGCTCTTATAGTCTCTGAGATCCAGGCGCTCATCGAGACGGACAGACGGACGGACAGACGGACATAGCTATATCGACTCGGCTATTGATGCTGATCAAGAATATATATACTTTATGGGGTCGGAAACGTTTCCTTCTCTGCGTTGCACACATCCACTTTTACCACAAATCTAATATACCCCTTAACTCTTTTTTGAGTACGAGTATAAAAACTCAGACTCCCACAAAACACGCCGACGTACGCAATTAATCTGCAAACTGGTCTCTCTGCAGTATTTATATATAAGCTGCAAAAACAGACGAGGCGGACAGACAAGCGTGAGCACAACGAGCTAGTGGAAGCGTATCAAGGCCTTTATACAGTAGCCTTGCCCATAATCTTGAAGACTACAGCTATTTCACAGATAGCATAGATGGAGGTTTAAATCTATGCTATCTGTGAAATATCACTCATCTTCAGAGCACGCATAGAAACGCTACCACGTAACGCGTCCCCATATAGAAATCTCGCTGCAGCGGAATGCACGCACCGGAGGATACAATGCACTTTCTGACGACATGTCCTATCCTAATGGAGATTAGATATATGTAGATATATATTAAATGTATATAAAATATTTCGGAAGTCCATCTCTAACAGTCCAGGGCTTGACTGCCCTGCTCAACGGAACGGCACATTTCGTCAATGAAATGTTGCTTTACAGACAGGGTATATTGAAAGAGCGGTTTGAGAGTCGACAACATCCAAGCCACGCCAACCGATGAGTTCGAAATTTTAATTTAATAATTTATATGTATCTTTATCTTTAATACAAATTAAATAAAGAACACACTACTACTACTACTTTCTTTTTCGATCAAAAAAAAATTAAGGTTTAGCTTTATATGCACTATTTATTGTAAACACCATGTACTCGTGTAGACATATTTTGAATAAAGCAATGAACATGCGAAATAGTAGACAAGAAAAAACTGTCTAACGAATCGAACAAGAGAACAAAAATGAGAGTGTGGGCATGTTGCAATTGCGTGAATCTCAATCACAAATCAACAAATCCAAAAATCGTTTATATACATATGTCATAGATTGAATAAGTAATTATATGGTTTATTGAATATAAAGAAGAATGAGAACGGATCAAGGGAATTTTTGGTGTGTACCCTTAATATATGTTGTAGAGTTGTTGCAGAGAGCGTGGCGTGACAGCGAAGTGAATGCTCTCAGTTGAGTATGTCAAAGTATGGAAAAGGAGAAGAGTGGCAACCCTAGTGAGGCTGACAGTCAAGCAGGCAGAGTTGGAGAGAGAACGGACACACACAAAAAGAAAAGTCGAGATGGCTAGCGACACATATATAAAACAGTATCGTATTAATTCGAGCACTGATAACTCTAGAATGGCTGGACCGATTTCCATGGTTTTTGATTTGTCTCCGTCCCGAATAGCAGAATATTAAATAAAATTAGGATAGCGACCGCGGCTCGGGAAATTGCGATTTAAGTATTTTTGTTTCAGTTTGGCCTTACAAGGGCTGTCAAACATTAGTATTGTTGATGCAGTAGGCCTTTTCAGGGCTGTCAAATGTATGCTAACTACACAAATAAAATTAAATATTTGAATATCAGCTACGTTATCAACCAGACGTCTATGTTCGGCTCGTCGTTTTCGAGTGCAAGGTTTATTCACTACAAAAAAAAATTTAGTGCATATTATGATAGACGTCGTGATTGCTGCGAACAAAAAAAAAACAAAAAACAAATTGACTGGAGAAACGCCTGGATTGTGCTGCCTTAATGGCAAAGTGAAATTGTAAATCAATAGTAATCCTTAGTCTGAATAGTACAAGATGGTTTTCAAATATGAACGAAGAGCGGAAGAACGGGAATCCGTACTGGAGAGAAAAGGACGAAGCATCTATATGCCTAACGGGATACGGAATGGAAGACGATCAACTGAAGATGACGAAAACGGGAACGGAATATTTTATACCCTCCAATTATTGCATTCTCTTGCATCCAAACACAATGTGCCACAGTGAAGCGTGGCCGGACCGCTTTGATGTGGAAACCTATTCAAATAAGCAAACGTTTTCTTTTTTGGTCGTTTTTGGTATTTTTTATACCCGTACTTGAAGAGTTAAGGAATACATTTTATTTGTGGTGAAAGTGGATGTGTGCAACGCAGAGAAGGATTCGTTTCCGACTAAATAAAGTATATATATTCTTGATCAGCATCAACAGCCGAGTCTATAGGTCTGTCCGACTTGTTTGTCGCCTGGTAGATATGGTCATTCTCTACGATACTGCGTTTATCGTATCTTTAAAATTGTGCCTGCCACAGATTTTCGTCCTTTGTGAGGGCGGAAGGGACGGAGCGAAATTTTGAAATACACTTGTAGCAGTGTGATATCACATTAGTCTGGAAACCAAATTTGGTTGCCCTATCTCTTAAAGTCTCTGAGATCATGGCGCTCATCAAGACAGACAGACAGGCAGACGGACAGACAGACATCCACTTTTATCGCAAATACAATATATCCCTTAACTCTTTTTGAGTACAGGTATAAAAATGATCATCCCTGTTTTCGGTAGACAAATATTTTATCTTGTCTGAGTACTAGACTACTAGGTTTTAAATATATACCAGCAACATTGTGAAACACGGGTATTTAGTGAACCATCCCCTTATTTAGTACATTTAACATTATTTAGTACATTTAACATAACGAAGTTTCTCAAGTTTTGTATTTACGTACCGGAATCAAAATTTGGGGATTCCGTATCGTCCAACATCTCAATAATTTGTTCCATATTTCTCATAAAATGTTGATATGTTTGTGATCGAGTTACTTCATCCTTTAAATCTTTTGAGTTTGAAATGGCTATTATTCGTTCGACGCGACGTACTTTGGGTTTTGAGACTAAAGAAACGTAAGTTTTAGATGATTAGACTATTTTTTAGGTCATAAGAATATTTACATATTTGTTCCGGGGGAATATCACCAATAGAAACAGCCATTTTTCGTTTTGAAGCATACCGTTTCTCATCTGCTTTAATAGTTGAAAACATATCCAAAGCCGTGTTAAATGTTTCCGCAGTAGTCCCCCTGACTTCTAACTCAGGTATAGGCATAATATTCAAACTTGTATTGGGCTGTTGTTCTGATGATTGTTGGAGTAACCCAATACTTCTAGCCAATTCTGGTGACTTTTGTACAAATTTTTTAATACTTTGCTGCATCATGAGAGTATCCTCAACGTTAAGACGATTTATACATACCCGAACCTGGGACTTGCCACTTGATGACGTCGATGTCGAAGTAGCTGTCGAAGCTGAATGATTATTTTGATGGGGTTCTTTTCCAATGGCAGGTCCACTATTATTACTTAGCAGCGATGTTGAAGTTGCAGGTAATAAGTGTACTTCTGGCACGTTGGTACCTAGCGTCGCCAACTGATTTTTTTTGTTTGGCAGTAAAGATTTCTGTTGATCTGTTTGATGTGCAGCAGATTCCGTAATCTGCTGTCGTTGTAAATTTAATACATTTTGGAAGTTGCCTTGGATCATTGAGGTCGATGTTGCGGCAGCTTGGGAATCGGTCATAGCAGCTTGTAAATGATAAATTGGTGATTCCAAAAAGGGGAATTCATCAGCCATCCGATTAAAAGATTGATGATGGTCTACGGGTTTAAGATTATCGCAATTTAATGTATATTCTTGAACTTTAAGGTGACTGAAATACGGTTGCTGCACAGAGTGTAAAGATGAATCCGAGTTCTTTATTTCTGGAGTGTTATGAACGATTTCCATTTCCTCAATTTTTGGAAATTTTTGTGTAACATCTTTCCCTTGGTTTGGCGGTATCTCCATTCGTTTATTGATTTCGTTGATGTTTGTCCTGGAACTAATCATGGAATACTTATCTGGAAGCACGTCAGTAGCAGCCATACTAAAATTGAGGAGTTTGTAAACATATAATAAGTTTATAATATTTAGGATTTCAGTTTAACAGTAAAAGTTAATGATTCCCACCTGAAAGATTTCTCAATATACGTTTGCGATTTTTGCACCTTTTGTGATATATCAGTAGATGACGCCGTCGGCTGCGGTGAGGAATGTAATTGACCCTCAATGTGTTCGCTTGGAGTTAATCCCTTAGGTTTGTTATGATCACTTCGCACTGGATATTACAAATAATAATGTAAGAAAAATCACACACATAAACTACTGTTAAAACTTACTTATCTTTAATGGCGTGTTAAAAACAGTTGGCCGGAAATTGTAAATGCCCTGGAGCAGCTCTGGATAAGTACTAATATTAGTTCCATGTTGTTCAATAGTATACTCTGGTTTTAATTCGCTGGAATATAATCATGATTAATGCTAAATTATTAAACACAAAACTTTACTTACATATTGTCAGAATTTGTTTGTTCAATAGCATTTACTAACTGACGTACGAGAGCGCCATCTCGAACAGAAAGTAAATTATCAGATTCACTTGCAACTAAAGCATGGAACAACAGTGATTTATTCAGTGAGACTGCACTCAGGAGAGAATCGGATACAGGTAACTCGCTGAGCACTTCGTAAAATAAACAATGAATGAAGCTATATTCATTTCTACATTTGAAATATATATGAATTAATACTTACAATCAGAAGTGCTGGTTAGACCCGCTAACGTTGTGACGGGTACGCTCGGGATGTCACGGTCCCCCATTATTTATGACAAGCTTGGATTTTCAGATTGGTGTGCCTTTTTTACAATGGTTTAATATTTTATATGATTCGGTTTGGTTTATCTAAACTGGTAGATCTAAACTTTCAATAAATTGGGAAAATTTGTATTTAATTGACTATTTACCAAGTTTTTTGTATGATACATATAGACACATTTTAAACATTCATACATATGTATGTAGGTATAGACGTGTCGACATATGTATGTACATTTAGGTTAACACCCGTATTCTGGCACTAAATTATGATTTTTATTTATTAAAGCATTGAAATATTTATTTGGAGCAACACATACACATATTTGTACTCAAGTCTACTAGCCAATGGAAATGCATATGTATGCAAGTAGATTTAATTCCTTGGCAATATACATATGTACATACATGTGTTTTTAAAAATTCACGCATGAGATTTCTCTTAGTAACTAGCCGTAAAAATAGTTATTTTCGTACAAAAAACACACGTACAAATACAAACGTCGAAATAATTATTTATATTATATATCCCAATACAATACTTATATGACTACTATACAAGAAACATATCCAGAGAATAGTTGCCTTGAGTTTGGAATGTTTTAAAGATTTTCTTATTTGTGACTGGATCTCCTTTAAATATACTTTTATTCATTTTAAATACAGCACACTTTCAACATAAAAGACTTTAAGCTAATAAATTAACTTCATTTATTTATTTTCAGAAATAAAGATTTAAAGGAACATGGCCGACCAATGTGAACGGATACTGGAGGCTCTGAAATCATCTTGGGTAAACAGATTGTAGGACAGTCAGCTATTGTCTGTTAGATCATATAGCAGGGTTGATAAAGTTACATGGTAATCGGCTTTACACATTTATGGTATTCGTGAAATTGTTTGAACGACAAAGCTTTAGTTGTGATTAGTTGTTAGAATGACATTGTTTACCTTACAGCCTTTTCACGACACATTTATGAAATGATACGATAGCCATTTCACACTGGCGATCATCCACCATCCATTTCTGGTATGGTCCGTAAGGTTTTGCCGTTCCGAAAAATTCCCACATTAATCCACCATTCATCTGGGATGTTCATAATTCGCTAGTATCTATGCGATAATTATTCAACAATTTTCAAATGAAACCATAAATATTTTATATTTACAACGAAAGAGTGCAATTCACGACGAAAATGTAAACAATAATAGGAAAATGGTAAAAAAACAACAATAAAACATCTGATATGTCAGAATTGTCTCAGGCGCAAAATGTGCCTCACATCCTATGGATATTGCACACGCTATTGGCTGACAGCCTTCCGACTATTCTGTACTAAGAAAAAGAGGACAATGCTATGGCTATACAAATATTCCAAACCATTTCTCAAAAAACAGAATATATATTTGCAGGCACATTTTGTCAATGGACTCTGGGAATTCTTTTCTCTGCTCTTTGCTTCTATATAAGAAGCAGTCAAAAATGACCACGCTTCAGTATTTTCAAAACAGATATCCATTCCAATGGTGAGAGATGGAGGCAAAAACTGTGCGCAAAATCAAAAGAAAAGATTCGTCCTTTGTTTTTGCTATAATATATGCCGCCACCAACACAATCACTTCATTGTCAGAGTGCATATATTTCCTCTTTAATTTTTATAGAACTTCACAGTTGGCACTGTTTACCAAACACAGTTGATTCATCAACCCTGTTATAGCTATGTTCCACATCCTCACGGAATAACTAGCAAATTCCTGGCATGAATTTCCGCGATGCTGGAGACAGGCCTTAAATGTCAATTATTCAAGGTTGCATTTGAAAACTATCGGATAATTATCGCATAGAAACGTTCGGATTATGAACATCCAAAATAAATGGTGGAATAACTGGGAATTTTTCGGAACGGCAAAGCCTTACCACTAACCTACGTTGTGTGCCAGTTCATACAACGAAAGGGGCGCAGCTGAGTTGCAGCGTACGTTCCCAGTCTTGGCGGGGGCCGCTCTTTCTTGGTGTATGTCGCTCTGTTGACGAAGCCGAAGCAGAGGCAAAGGCTAGCCTAAAAGAGAACCGCGCGCCCGTCGCAACTCAGCTTTTAAAAACAAAACAAAAATATTTTATGAACCGCTTCGTCAATGCCTCAACCCGCGTCGAGTCGAGCTACAACCCCAGAAATATGAAGTTTACGCTGGATGGTCCAGCCGGTTAGCAGGCCTAGGGCCCCCTAGGGATAACAGAAAAATTTTGTTAAAAAACAGAACTCCAAATAATGAATAAAAAATATAATAGCCACTGAGAAAAATCAAATAAAGGAGGGCCCCAGTTGTGGCCCCCCGGTTGGGGTTGATCGGCCCGAATAGGTCGCTACATCACATCAGCCCTCAAAACAAAATGAAAAACCAATCAAGCGGCCAAAATGAGGCCCACACCAGCCAGTAAGTGTGATCTGGCCACACACGTTTCGAACTGAAATAACAAAGTCGGTTGGCAGCTAAAAATTATTCTATGCATACAATCTATATTTTGGAGTGTACACGTACACAACCTGCATGCGTCCAGTCGGCTCGTGTGCGCATGAGCCCAACGCGGCCATTCCCAAAGCCAAAGTCTGGGAACGTACGCTGCAAACTCAGCTGCGCCCCTTCGTTGTATGGGCACACATACGATGGAGTGGCCTTACGGACCAACACAGATGGTCGATGGTCGCCAGTGTGAAAAGGCAGAACATCCTCGAAATATATTCTGGATGATTCCCCTTGTGTATGGGGAATTAGTAGTTACTGGGCCTTAATTGGAATATTTATAGTATATTTTTGAAAAATGAAAGGTTCATTTTGGTATTTTTCTACGGGAAATTTATCGATAAATCCAATGTTCATCAAGAAGCATGGCATGCTTAACTCCGTACTTAAATAATTGTGTCCAAGTTACACATAAGTTTAAAAAGCGTGCATCTATTTGAATAATTCCAGTTATTCATTTTTTATTGGAACAGTATATAATACAAAGAATATAGATTATCATTAATTGGATCAGAAAATTTAAGAATGGATTCAAAATATTTATTGACAAAAAACTCTGACATACGGCTCATTTCGACGAATTTTGCAACTAAGCGGAAAACTGAAACAGCCAAATCTGATATGGACGTTAAAAATAAATTCAACTACACTCTATCCACGTCTCGAAATACACTACCAATATTACCAGCTAGTAAAAAAAATTGCATTGGACAACAAAATAAATCGTTACCAGTATTCAACTGCCGACAAAGAATATTAAAGGAAATAGAAATTAATGACACTGTTTTAATAATGAGTGAGACAGGATCAGGAAAAACAACACAAATTCCGCAGTTTCTTTTACATGAAGGGTATGCAAAGAGTTACATGATTTGTATTACTCAGCCACGTCGAGTAGCAGCAATCACAGTCGCAAGACGTGTTGCGCATGAGTTGTCAAGTAGTATTGGCGATATTGTGGGGTATACAGTTCGTTTCGAGGATGCTACTTCAAAGAATACAAAAATTCGTTATTTGACTGATGGTGTATTATTACGGGAATCTATAGAAGACCGCCTTTTGCTAAAATATTCTGTAATTATTCTGGATGAAGCTCATGAACGAACTGTAAATGCCGACTTATTATTTGGAATAGTAAAAGAAGCTCAAAAAGAAAGAAGAAGACAAAATGTATCCAATTTAAAAGTCGTGATTACTTCTGCGACGATGGATATTGATCATTTCGGAAGATATTTTAAGTGTAAGGGGTTGTATTTAGAGGGAAGAACGCATCCCGTCCGTGTAATGCATGCCAAGGAACCAATTGATGACTATATCCACGCGGTACTGGTTACTCTGTTTAATATTCATCGCACTGAACCAATAAAGTATGTATGCACTACAAAATATTTTTTAAAATCCAAGAAAAAGTTATAATAAAAATAATAAATATAATAATTAATTAATAAACTAAATTTATAGGGATATTTAGGCAGGCTCCAGTTTTCACTTTCCCATAACCGTTCCGATTTATTTAAAAAAACGCAATAATTCGTGTTGTAGTTAGCGTAAAACGTAAATTATTTCAAAATTTTCCCACTGAAATATGTTTTTAACGCTCGGAACGAACCCTATTGAATCCGTTGTCCGTTTGATTCTATTCAATCTAGTCTCAGTCCAATAGTGGTCCAGAGTCTTGTGACTATAAACAGAGTATTTTGCTGAATTCTCCGGATCGGATCGCTATATCATCCAGCTGTCATATGAATGATCGATCCAAAGCAAGGGTCATCAACCTGCGTTGCGAAAGAGCCGACTTTCGGCGTCATTATATTTCATATTTAAACCTTTTAATGTAAAATCAAAATTTAAATCTATTAACCACGTCTCAACAAAATACCGTAATATTGAAATATAATTTTGGCTCTTACAAAATTAAACAAACTAACTTAATTTTTGGCTTTTCCGTCTCAAAAGCTTTCCGTCAAGTAGTACATGTAAGACAATCTGTTAGCTACCTTTTCTCTATTAATTTTTTTATCCGTACTCGAACAGTTAAGGGGTACATTAGATTTGTGGTCAAAGTGAATGTGCGTAACGCACAGAAGGAAACGTTTCCGACCACATATAGTACACACTACTGGTCAAAATAATAAGTACACGCCTATGAGATTTATTTCACGGCTCGTAAAACTTTTTTAACAAACATATAAAAAAAATCCAATTTACTTTTATTTTACTAACCTACAGTAGATTATAAGCAAATGTAACATAATCATTTTTCGCTTCAAACTTTATATTTGTGATCGATTATATCTAAAAAAAATGAATAAGGGGTGGTCAAAATAATAAGTAACTCAAAGCTTATCAAAATTTTTAACTTTTTTCTTAATATTAGTAATCTTACTATAGTATCTGATACAAACAGGGGTATTCCATAACTATGGCCATTTTTTTTTGGCAAACCATCAATAAGTTTGCGCCAAATCTCTACTGGAATCTCATACCAAGTTTTTGGGGACAAATTCCCACAATTCTTCGGAGTTTCGAAACGTTTTTATGCCAACTCGACGTTTCAAGTCTCCCCATAGATTGTATATTGGGTTTAAGTCAGGAGATTGACTTCGCCAATTCAAAACGATAACCTTGCTCTTCGTAAACCAAACTTTGGTGTGTTTGAATCGTTGTCCTGTGGAAAGACCCACCTAAAGAACATGTTTTCCTTAGCATATGGTTGAAAAATGTCAGTCAATATTTTTTTATACCCGTACTCAAAAAAGAGTTAAGGGGTCTTTTGTATTTATGGTAAAAGTGGATGTGACAACGCAGAGAAGGAAACGTTTCCGACCCCATAAAGTATATATATTCTTGAACAGCATCAATAGCCGAGTCGATATAGCCATGTCCGTCTGTCCGTCTTGTTGAGCGCTTAGATCGCAGAGACTATAAGAGCTAGAGCAACCAAATTTTGTTTCCAGACTCATGTGATATAACACTGCTACAAGTGTATTTCAAAATTTCGCCCCGCCCCCTTCCGGCATCACAAAGAACGAAAATCTGTGGCAGGCACAATTTTAAAGATACGATAAAACCAAAAACGCAGTATCGTAGTGAATGACCATATCTACCAGATTACTGAATCTAAATCAGATCGGATCATTATTATGGCCAGAATAATGAAATTAATTTCAGTTGCTTCCCCCACCTCCCCAAGCAAACTCTTCCCTGTGCAATGCGCGACCTTTGCGGAGATGTATAATCTACATTGTAGATGTAGAATATACATTGTATATGTAGATTACAGATGTAGCAAAAAATGTAAAATAATTTAAAATTTCACATATGTATATCATAAGCTTACATATCTATATACTGACTGAGTACGGGTATAAAAGTAGAGTCGCATCCTTAGAAGCGACTCACAACGTTCCTTCTCGTTTAATTTAGCAATTATAATAATACTAATGGCTTTAAAATGTATTAAATCACTTCACAGCTATGACGTTTTAATCTTCTTAACAGGACAAGACGAAATTGAATCATTGGCTCAACAAATTCGACAACTTTCCAAGGTGAGTTTTTCTTCGAAATACAAAGATTTGAAGGAAGTCTATTATACATAATTCAAAGAATTATATACAGCAGTGGTCATTGAAATAGTGCCGCACCTCACCACTTTCAGGACTGTTTTTGAGACACTTTCATCATTCTAAATTTAACAGGTAATAACTTTTTGTAAGCATTAGAACCTCAAAGAAATCCCATTGAATTTGCATTCCATCTTCATGTTTTACATGACCTAAGAAAAATACCCATGAAATCTGCTGTTCACAGAAATAGTAGTGCTGGGTGTAAATATTTAACAAAAATTAAAAAACAACAAATTAATTTAAAAAAGTCACCATCAGTAAGTTTATTTCAGCTATTAAATATTTTGATGAAAGAAAGTTTTGGACATAGCGGTAATTTTTATTTCGGAGCTTAAAAGGAATCATTGCTCGGTCTAGAAAAGGAGACGTAAGAGTTAGACTAAAAACTAAAGGCAGGAGGTATAATGGCACTGAATACTAAGATTTATCCACTCTCACTATTGTATTTAACCCAATTAACTATAAGAATTAGGCTGTAAATCGATTTTGTATGCAAAAAACTTATCTAGTCCTAAAAAGCCACGCGTTTTGTCATAAAGCACATAGGCGCAGAACTCAAGTTAGGAAAAACGCATGTGGTCTGGCCTGTGGCACAGGTAAGATAGACTCCAGAGAATATGTTTGGCATTCACAGAAATCCGATTGCCACCCAAAATCATGAAAAAAATAGTATTGGGAATGCTGGGCTGAGACCTATGAGGCCAAGCTCATTTTGAGTTTCATCTGAAAATATCGACGTTTTGCTATGTCCAGCTCAGTACCTTTATCTCAATCTCATCGAAAACTTATGGGAGAATGTCAAATACATTGTAGCAACTTCAAAGCCGTCAACCAGATCAAAGTTTTAGCAAGTTTTCAGAGGAGTATTGACCGAAATCCTATTGAAGCGTTGTCAGGACCTTATTGACCCATGCCAGGTCGGTGTAAGGCCGTAATGAAATTATAATTGAACCTCAAGAAACATGAAGACCCTAAAAAATAGGTTCTAAATTAAGTTTTCTCGTGTTTTTCGATTTTCTAAAAAAACACTACTATTTCTATTAAGAGCAGATTTGATGGGTATTTTCCTTAAGTCATGTAAAACATGAAGATAGAATGCAAATGCAATAGGATTTCTTTAGGGTTCTAATGCTTACATATTCAGCTTTCCTAAAAGGTATTATATGTTAAAGTAGTCCTGAAAGTGGTGAGGTGCGGCACTACTATTTCAATGACCACAGCTGTACCTTATACAAAGAAATATTTTTGCATAATATTTTGTATACCCATACTCGAAGAGTTAAGGGGTTTATTAGATTTGTGGTAAATGTGGATGTGTGTAACGCAGAGAAGAAAACGTTTCCAACTCCGTAAAGTATATATATATTCTTGATCAGCATGAAGAGCCGAGTCGATATAGCCATGTCTGTCTGTCTGTCCGCCTGTCCGTCTTGATGAGCGCCTAGATCTCCAGACTCATGTGATATCGTAGAAAACTACCATAACTTTCAGATTACCGAATCAGGATCAGAATGGATCATTATTAAGCCAGAATGAAGAAATTAATTTTCAGTTGCTAACCCCACTCCTTCAGCTCTGCAGCAATACTTATTGTCTTTCTCGATCGCACACTCTGCCTGCCTCGTTCAGTAAGCGACCTCTAGCGAAGAACGAGTTAGAGCGGGGCGTGTTGGTGTAAGTAATTATGTACATTGATAACAGACGTAGCGAAAATATGTTAACTGATAAAATATACTGACCAAGTACAGATATAAAAGTGTAGTTGCGGTAACAGAAGCGACTCACACCGTTCCTCCTCGTTTTAAAGCCTAGTACTCAGTTTTCTTCTTCGAGAAAACGGCTCGCAAACAAAATCAGTGTTGATATTCGTATGAAACCGATAAGACATTTTTTTGGGCAAAAACTGTTTACTAGTGCCTTTACTGCAGGCAGTACTCAGTTCAAGGAAAAAAAGGTCGATAGATACTAGAAAAGCAGCCGATGGTATAAATAAATATAAATGTTCTATCTTCCGAGCAGTACCCCAGCAAACGCAAACTTAAACATTTCAAAATGAGAACAAAAACCGAATGAAATATTTAAATAATTAAGACATATGAATATTAAAATTTATTATTATACCCGTACTCAAAAAACAGGTAAGGGGTATATTGTATTTGTGGTAAAAGTGGACATGTGCAACGCAGAGAAGGAAACGTTTCCGACCCCATAAAGTATATATATTCTTGATCAGCATAACTAGCCGAGTCGATAGAGCCATGTCTGTCTGTCCGTCTGTCCGTCTTGTTTGACGCCTGGATCTCAGAGACTAAAAGAGCTAGAGGAACCAAATTTTGTTTCCAGACTCATGTGATATCACACTGCTACAAGTGTATTTCAAAATTTCGCCCCGTCCCCACAAAGGACAAAAATCTATGGCAGGCACAATTTAAAAGATACAATAAAACTAAAACGCAGTATCGTAGAGAATGCCCATATCTACCAGATTGAATCTGAATCAGATGGGATCATAATTATAGCCAGAATGAAGAAATTAATTTTATGTTGTTTCCCCCTCCTACTTCAGCCAGAGACCCGCTACTCATTCTCTTTCTCGCTCGCACACTCTGCCGCGTTATGTACGCGGGCTCTCTCTAGCGAAGGAGATGTAGAATGTACATTGTAGATGTAGATAACAGATGTAGCAAAAAAATGTAAAATGTAAAATTTTTTTCTAATTCTAAAAAATCATAATCTCAAAAATGTATGTATATACTGACTGAGTACGGGTATAAGTAGAGTCGCGTCCACAGAAGCGACTCACGTTCCTTCTCGTTTTTATTAACTTTTATGAGTATAAAACAAATATTGTTTTTAAAATATATGTTTTCTTCACGATGGTCTGCTGCTGCTGATAGCCAGACACATTTCTTTGCCAATCAAATATTGAGAAGCCCACGATATGCCGTGGAGAGAGCGACCCCAACCGAAGAAGTGCATTTCATTAAATGTACTCACATTCACTGCACTGCACGGCTTGGTTTCTGGCATCGTTAACCATCTATGGCTGTTGAAAAGCTTTGGCGACTCAGGCTAGGTGGAAGGTAGCAGTTGTAAACCCAGAAGCTCGCCAATTTACCCCGAAAAATTGACTCTGCAGGAGCAAATCGCTGCTTTTCCCGACGAGTTATGGACCCAGCATCCTTCTGCTGGGAATCAGTATGACTTTCTGATGATGGCAACATCCGACCTCTGATCGCGCACCGACTGGGTGAGCAAGTCGTTTGCAGCCTCGCAATGGTTCAGATATATTTGATAAAATCTACTGCGCTGCTACAGTTCGTAGCGATATGCCCAAGCTCCAAGAACTTGAAACACGCTCCCGTATTCGGAAGACTGACCAGGCTACCTTAACTTTCCAAGCGGAAACGGCGTTCCTTGCAACGGTCGCTGGAAGGCTGATAACACTAGTCAAAACTAGAATTAGGCTGTGGCCCAAAATTTAAATTCTTATAGATTTCGGGGTCTACAAATTTTTAACGAATTATGGTTTTTTTTTTATAGTGTATTTTTATACCCGTACTCAAAAAAGAGTTAAGGGGTATATTAGATTTGTGGTAAAAGTGGATGTGTGTAACGCAGAGAAGGAAACGTTTCCGACCCCATAAAGTATATATATTCTTGATCAGCATCAATAGCCGAGTCGATATAGCCATGTCCGTCTGTCCGTCCGTCCGTCCGTCCGTCCGTCTGTCCGTCTGTCCGTCTTGATGAGCGCCTAGATCTCAGAGACTATAAGAGCTAGAGCAACCAAATTTTGTTTCCAAACTCATGTAATATCACACTGCTACAAGTGTATTTCAAAATTTCGCCCCGCCCCCTTCTGCCCCCATAAAGGACGAAAATCTGTGGCAGGCACAATTTTAAAGATACGATAAAACTAAAAAAGCAGTATCGTAGAAAATGACCATATCTACCAGATTGCCGAATCTGAATCAGATCGGATCATAATTATAGCCAAAATTAAGAAATGAATTTTCTGTTGGTTCCCTCTCCTTCTCCAGCGCTGCTGACGCTACTGATTCTCTTACTCGCTCGCACACTCTGCCGCGTTCAGTGCGCGAGCAACCCCTAGCGGAGGAGATGTAGAATATAAATGGTACATGTACAATCTACATGTTAGATGTGGAATATACATTTTAGATGTAGATGTAGATAACAGATGTAGCAAAAAAATGTAAAATGTAAAATTTTTTTTTTTTAATTCTAAAAAATCATTAGCTCAAAAATGTATATACAGACTGAGTACGGGTATAAGTAGAGTCGCGTCCCCAGAAGCGACTCACACGTTCCTTCTCGTTTTTTAAAGAATTTTTTAAAATCTGTTATTATTTTTTTTTTTCAGAGGTAGTGCTTCTATTTTTCACATAACTTAAGTATTTTATATCTGGTTGCATAGAACTTTGCAGTTCTCAAAAGCTGACAAACGCAGCTATAAATCCGACCCAGACCTTTTGTATCTGTAGCTTAACGCCTGAAAGATAATAAGCTTTCAAATTCAAATTTCATCATTTTTTGCGGTATTTTTTTTTTTTTTTTTTATTTTGACTTTAAAAACTCGGGAAAAGTCGAAAAAAAAAATGGAAGCACTACCTCTGAAAAAAAAACCAAGAAAAAAAAATACCATATTTTAAAAATTCTTTAAAAAAAATGACAACATAAAAAAAAAATAAAGTAGTACAAAAAATTTTAAATATCGAAATCTATCAGAAAAAGTCATTTTGGTTCACAGCCTAAATCAAAAGTTCAATTTTGTCGAGTAGTGTAATGGCGCGCTGAGTACCACCAAACTCTGGGTGCAGGCTTTTAATCGAGTCATCGCCTTTGGCTGTGCACCTCACCCTGCGCTCTCGCCTACACTCGCTAATTTGTCGCTCTGGCTGCGACTAACCAGATTCAAAATCTCTGCTTTCGACATTGTTCGGGCCAGCGGCTACTTAAGCGTCTATTATAATATTAAATGTAGCTGTAACTAGTAGTATAAGAGTATCGAAACCTAAGCTTATGTATGTCCCCAGCGTTCGGCAGTGCTGCTGCGCTCTCCCTGTTAAAGGGCGCTCTGCACCTGCCGCGTCGGCTCTTGCATTGATCGGCCGTCGTGGCCTAAGTAGTTCTTTCCTAATCTCTCGCCGCATAGGTTGCATACTGAACCCCCGCTTGTGCACATTTATCTGGCTGGGCAAAAGAGCGAGCAATTGGCTTCAGCTAGCCGCCGGTATAAATAAACATAACGTTTTAAATCAAAGGTCTTTAATTGATTTTGGATAAATATAGGTGCCAAAAAAGCTTGGCATCTCAAACAGACATCTTATCCGATGGCTCGATGATGATATTATCCGGACGATAATTAAGTTGTCGCACCTGCGGCCTATCCTTCACCGTTGTCCACTCATTCGCTGGGGGACACACGGTCTCAGACCTACGCGTTGTTACGTGGGACTGCTCTGTGGGCGGCAAGGGTTCCCGAGTGCCCACCGCTCGTCTTCCTTTTTGGTGGTGGCTCCGCTGAATTCGAACAAGTTGACTGGGGTTTCCGCCGGTGCTGAGACAGTTAGGGCGCACGCACACACTAGCTGAAAGCGGAGCTGAATAGCTTGCTGATAAAGACAAACATGCTTGATCATTGGGAGAGCTTTCAGCTGAGCTAAGCAGCAATGTACGCATTTGCACTGGAGTAGCGTGTTTGATTTTTTCGGCTCCGCTTTCAGCTAGTGTGTGCGTGCGCCCTAAGTGTCGGCTGCTGCCTCGTTTTTAGAGTCTCCTTTAGAGGGAAACCAGTCTCAAGGACTTGCTGAGACCGTCCCTCCACCGCCTGCTCTCTGGGCCATATGCCTCTGGGCATCTGCCACTGCGGTGGGGACCTCCATTCCTGCCGCTATGAACTTGGGCCTAGGTTTTTAAATTCCAGTAGCCTGCGAAGCTATTTAAGCGGTTCTCCGGATCCAACAGTCTGGCAACCTACGTATGGAAACTGCGTCGATCCACTGCTGCCCGGCAGCTCCGTTTGTGGAGCAACTCTGCCAATCAGCTGTTCAGTGAAAATTGTTTCTATTTTTCATCAACCAACAACATCAATAGTGAAAGGCACCACTTCACCCCTCCTCCAGAGTGGGACGCCACTGTTTGTGCCCCTGCAACCTGGCTGGGTGTCGGCGAGATCGGATACCATGCGCAGTACGTACCCTGGCGACCTCGCTTACCTGCTTAACCGCTTTCCCTTTGCATTGCAGGCGATGCATGGATATTTACGTGGAAAACTTGGAGCTCGGACAAAACACAACCGTACTTGAAATGGCTCGAACACCAAAAAACATGTGAGTAAGTGTGTGCCGACCACT
Organism: Drosophila obscura; assembly: GCF_018151105.1. Taxonomy (NCBI): domain Eukaryota; kingdom Metazoa; phylum Arthropoda; class Insecta; order Diptera; family Drosophilidae; genus Drosophila; species Drosophila obscura. The sequence continues at coordinate 1,819,453 of NW_024542721.1, forward strand.
GCTTTAAACAAAACCAAACAGCTGCCTGAGCAGTGTAACCGTACGGAATGCAGTGCACACCTCTGGTCACACTACTGGCCTCTAGAAAATATATGGCACATTTTTCTGGCAAACATTTTTGGAACTGACTGGCTTTTGAGTACGCAGTCTTATTAGTAGTGCAATGTTATTAAAAATGTTAATATTAAAAAATTTCGATTAAGTGAGAAGATAAAATTAACCTGAAAGTAGTCTTCATAGTAAATAATTATATGTACATTTTACATCTTACATATTTTAATATATGTAACAGTAATGTACATAGCAATAGTTTTAGTACTTCATATATGTTAAAAGTAGATGCAAGTGCGTAGTTGTGTAAAATTGTGCATAAGTTTTCAATTCGGTTCCTTAAGCGTACCTCCAAGGAACTAAACCAAATTTTTCCAAAGGAACATGAATGCGCCTATGAACCGAGTATTTAAGTACAGTTTATGGATGCTTCAGTTGCAATATGTCCTCTCAAGTAATGAGAAGAGATTTAATTAAGCTTAGCTCAGTTTATGGAGGCATGAGCTGCAATATGTCCTCTCAAGTAATGAGAAGAGATTTAATTAAGCTCTCCTGGCCTTCCAAATAATTTGTGAAACATATGTGCCAGAATCGGGGATCCTGTTTCTAGCGAGGTCTTGGCGATGAAGATGTGACATGGGGGGCGTTCAAATGAAAGAAATTATTCTTTATCTCAATCAGAATGAATGACGAAATTTTTGTTAATATTATGGACACTGAGCACTGGACTTTTTAACAGGATTATGCGTCAATAAGGTGCGCGAAAGAAGTCACCTTACAATGCTTGTTATCTGCTGTAAAATCTTCTATGCTGGGTTTTATCTATTTCTTTTTGGGCATAAATTCGTACAAAAAGCTCACCTTTATGGCAACAACAAAATACAGTAAAAAATAGAGTTAGGTTCCGTTATAATTTCAAAAAATCTCATGCGCCTCTTAATGCAGAACGAAATAATTGAGCTTACATTAGTAGTCAATGACATCTTAAAAGTGCATCAGAGCTCCAAATTTATTGATTTTTTTTTGCGTTTTAGCTTAAAACCAAATTCAAAGTGAGTTTATTGTTATAATGTGGTGTTTCATGTTCAAAACTAGTTTATTTTCAATAGAATGTCTCAAAGCCGATATCTTTCCAATGAAGAGCGTACTAAAATGGTATGCTATCGTGAAAATGGGATGCCACTACAGCAAATCGCTAGCAAAATGAACAGAAGCTATTATATTTTATCCAAAAAATTTTGAAAGATCCAGAAAACCTCGATCGTGTCGCCCACCATTACTGCAAGAGCGTGACAAGCGCTGTATTAAAAGCATAGCTGTTAAAGAAAACCACAGCGCAGCAAATTTGCCACGAACTGACTTTCCCAATATCAAAGCGTCGAGTGCAACAAATTTTGAGGGCAGATCTAAACGTTTCATACGAAAAAAAAAACAAGTCAAATGTCAGCTACTTGCTCGACATAAAGTTGCCCGAATTGAAATTGCACACAATCACAAGTTTTGGGACTTGGAGTGCAAAATATTATATTCAGGGATGAAAAAAAATTCAATTTAGATGGATACCAATACTATTATAGGGATGTGGCAAAATATTATATTCAGGGATGAAAAAAAATTCAATTTAGATGGATACCAATACTATTATAGGGATGTTTGGGCTCCAAAGCAGGTGAAAATTTCTAGAAATTTTCAAGGAGGGTCACTAATGGTGTGGGCTGCATTTGGCTTTGCTGGAAAGAGTCCAATATGTTTCGTTACCCACAAAATGAACTCGGAGAAATATGTTCAACTATTGGACGAAGTTCTTGTTGATTTTGGGGAAGCGCATTATGGAGATTCCTGGATTTTTCAACAGGATAATGCCGCGATCCACGTGTCAAAGTACACAAAAACATATTTTGAAGACCGAAAAATTCCGCTTTTAAAATGGCCAGCAAAAAGCCCTGATCTCAACCCTATTGAAAACCTTTGGGGCATACTTTCTGCCAAAGTTAACATGCACGGAAGACAATTTACCACAGTACGAGAGTTGAAAGAGGCAATAGTAAAGGAGTGGCCGAAATTGGATATATCCTTACTCCAAAAATTGATCCTTTCAATGCCAGGACGCATTAAAAAGGCTTTAAATAGCAAAGGAGGCCACATTTAGGCAATTGAATACCCTTTAATAATTTTAAATATAAGTAAAGTTAAGAAAATACCATTCTAATTAAATTATAAGTTCACATATTTCGTTCCGGAAAATATTCATTTAAATAATTAAAAATATTTTAAATGTATACAAAACTTTCTTTGGCCTTTTTATACCCGTACTCAAAAAAGAGTTAAGGGGTATATTAGATTTGTGGTAAAAGTGGATGTGTGTAACGCAGAGAAGGAAACGTTTCCGACCCCGTAAAGTATATATTCTTGATCAGCATCAATAGCCGAGTCGATAGAGCCATGTCTGTCTGTCCGTCTGTCCGTCTGACCGTCTGTCCGTCTGTCTGTCTTGTTGAGCGCGTAGATCTCAGAGACTATAAGAGCTAGGGCAACCAAATTTGGTTTCCAGACCCATGTGATATCCCACTGCTACAAGTGTATTTCAAAATTTCGCCCCGCCCCCTTCCGCCCCCACAAAGAACGAAAATCTGTGGCAGGCACAATTTTAAAGATACGATAAAACTAAAAACGCAGTATCGTAGAGAATGCCCATATCTACCATATCTACTGCTGAATCTGAATCAGATCGGATCATAATTATAGCCAGAATGACGAAATTAATTTTCAGTTGCTTCCCCTGCCCCCTCCAGCCAACGACAACACAACTCATTTTCCATCTCGCTCGCACACTCTGCCGCGTTCAGTGCGCGAGCAACCCCTAGCGGAGGAGATGTAGAATCTAAATGGTACATGTATAATCTACATGTTAGATGTAGAATATACATAATATATGTAGATGTAGATAACAGATGTAGCAAAAATTTTTTTTTTTTAATTCTAAAATTCTAAAAAATCATATGTTCAAAAATGTAAATACTGACTGAGTACGGGTATAAGTAGAGTCGCGTCTTTAGAAGGACTCACACGTTCCTTCTCGTTTGACTTGTTATTTTGTTGACTTTAACAAAATTTAAAAATTTGGAAATTTGAAAATTTTATAAGGGTTTTTATGTTTGTAGGGTGACTTCTTTCGCGCACCTTAGACGGTGTACGTGTAACCCAAAGCGTCTTTACAGGCTGGTATTGAACTGGCCGGAATTAATTCCTAACCTAAATCCCATTGAGAACCTTAAGAACAGGACACAGTTTGTGGAAGATAGGTAACATTTAATGGCAATGAAGAACTACATACTGACTACTACATACTTCCATACCTGGAAAATAATTTTGTTACGAAATGCTAAGCTGTAGCAAGAGCCATTAATCCCATTCGTCGTAAATTCGCGCTTCCGTTCGGTTTTTTTGTTTAACGCTACCCGTAGTGAAATATATTACATTTTAGAGGGTGAAAAATGTATCTTATCTTAGTTAGACCTATTTAAAGCCGGACATCCGTAGTTGCAAAGTTTTGGCAGGTCGGTACACAATTTTTAGAAATGACCGTTCGTCGCGATGTGGAGGTGGGGTCCTAATTGCAGTGGACTCAAACTTCACGTTGGAACATTTTATAGTCCAGGTTCAACAAGACCTGAAATTGCTGTGCGTAAAACTAATTCTCCCAGGCTTTTTCATTTTCATTACTTGCTCGTATATTCCACCTTAATATACGAGCATCACCTGCCCGCTTTAAAAACTGTTTCTTCCTCGCTATCGCTATTTGGTGATTTCAATTTTCCAGGTACTGTTTGGTCTTCGGTAAACGAGTCTAATAATCTTGTGCCCATGTCACGACATGATTTTATCGACGGCTTGCTAGACCTATCCTTGCCTCAAGTCACCCATGTGAAAAATTCCTTGCTTGATCTGTGCTTTGTCTCGGATCCGACCATAGCGTTGCTAACCCGAGCCCTTCCGCTCACTATACCTGAAGACTCCTACCATCCTGCATTCGAAGTGTTGGTCGATATTGGGCCTACTGTATTGGATCTAAACGTGTCCGCTGCTTTCGTAAAGCCGAGTTTACGAAGCTTAAGAACCTCATTAGGGATTTTGATTGGTCCGCTCTGTACTTGTGCACTGACGTTATGAAAGGCACAAACATTTTTTACCATGTACTTGACACATTTTGATTCTTGTGTCCCACTTTCTTGTCCGGTTAGATCTGGGAAGCTTCCTTGGTTTACCAAAGAGTTATCCAGTAGATAAAAAAACTTAAAATCAAGACTAAAATCGTGAAGTTGGTTCTCCCTTTTCTCTTTCTCACTTTGTAATAGCTCGGTCAAATTTCTCCGTTCTTAACGCTCAATGCTTTAAAAACTACCTATCTCGATGCAGAATACGATTTTCACAGGACCCTAAATAGTTTTACAGCTTCGTAAATAGTAAGCGTAGAACGTCCGCACATCCATCCTCGCTATCATTTCTTAATATGTCAGCAAACAATGATCAGGCAATTGCCGATCTTTTTGCCAAATTATTCCAAACAACCTATTCTCATGAAAGCTACTCTGGTCAGCCGTATCCATTCAGTTTACTAAGGTCGAACGGCATTTTCAGCTCCTTGTTAAATGAAAGATCACTGCTTCACTGAAGCTTCATGCTTCATTTTAACTCGGCATTTGCAACATTTCTGCAAATCACTTATATCTCCATCTCAGCACGGATTTATTAGGCGACGAGCAATAACCACAAATTTATTAGAGTTTACCTCTTTTATCATTAAAGGCTTCTAAGGTAACTTGCACACGGATGTCATTTACGCTGATTTCAGTAAAGCATTCGATTCTGTAAACCATTCCCTTCTAGCAAAAAAAACTTGACCTTTTTGGGTTTCCGCCTAATATTTTGAGATGGATTTCTAGCTACCTTCTTTCTAGGTCTCAAAGAGTCCTCTTCAAAAACTCCTTCTCTTCACCCGTTAAGGTTACTTCTGGAGTACCCCAACTATTCCCACTGTTTATAATAACCTGCCATCATTATTAACAAACTCTCGAGCACTCATATATGAGGATGATGTTAAACTCTGTGTCCAGTATAGAACATTTCATTTCACTCTCGCTTGCAATCCGATCTCAATAACTTTTAGTCTTGGTGTTGTGAAAATATGTTACACCTAAATGCCTCGAAATGCATAGTAATAACATTTCATCGCTCCAGCCCCTTTTTGGCTCCTTAAAGCCTCTGTGGTGGTTCTCTTGAGAGAATTACCTTGGTTGATCTTGGTGTTAAACTAGACCCCAAGTTAAAGTTTTCTGAACACATTTCTACCATGGTAAAAAAGGGCATGGGCCATAGGTTTAGGTAGTCGGTAGTCAAAGGAGTTTGACGATCCCTATATAACGAAGACTCTCTATCTAGCCTGTTCGTCCGATTTTAGAGTACGGCTCTTTTTTATGGTGCCCCCAGTACAAAGTACACCAGGCCCGTATAGAATCAGTCCAGAACAACTTTTTACTTTTTGCTCTGCGTGTAAGGCCGTAAGAAAAATAAATTTTTTTTGAAACTTGATATAAAACCTCAAGACACATGTAGAACCTGAAACATAGGTTCTAAATTCAATTTCGTTTTTTTTTATATATCCGTACTCAAAAAATAGTTAAGGGGTAGATCCATTAGGGTGTGAATGCTCTATGTACTTGTTGGCGTCTTCGGTAATTTTCTGATTTTATTGCGACATGCCCTTACGCACATTTTCGTTATCTTCTTCGATGCGTTCGCTTGCTCTACAATGCCGCATAAATGTTTCATTATTTGTTAGATGGTCGAACTGGGACTGCTTGCGTCTTGCTGGCATTGTTGACTGTATAAAACACCAAATTGACAAAAATTCACAAAAAACGTAAACACACGTAAAAACAACGCCACACCGACAAATATTACATTATGACACAAAACACACTGACACACTGGGAAGAGTTTAAACACACATATATACACCATAAAACACACTGACAAATAACACTACTCGACAAAATCGAACTTTTTTTTCCTCAAGGATCCAAACCGACTTTTTCTGATAGATATGGGGCTTTAAATTTTTTTAAAGAATTATGGTTTTTTTTTCTATGGCAGAACTTTTTTTTGAAGAATTTTTGAAGTCTGGTATTTTTTTTTTTTAGCTTTTTTCAGAGGTAGCGCTTGTTTTTTTCACATAACTCTAGTATCTTACGTCTGGTTGTAAAGAACTTTGCTATTTTGAAAAGATAATTGAAACAGCTAGAAGTTGATGCCAAACACTTTGTGATTTCAGCTTACCGTCTGGGAAATATAAAGCATTGAAATGCAAAAATGATGATTTTTGTGGGGTATTTTTTATACCTTTTTGAAGGCGGCGGGCCCAACTGCCAATTGGGAACAAAGGATCGCGATCAAGTACCAAATGTACAACCCTTGTTCGTTTGCTTTGTTCCCAATTGGCAGTTGGCGCCGCTTCAAAATGTATTTTTTGTTCATTTTTTCCATATTTTAGGTTTGGTTAACGAATTTTAGCTCCAAAGTCTCTCCATAGATTTTAATGAGCGATACCTTAAACGACGCCTAATTAACGCACCTATACACAAAAATAGAGGACACAAGATATAATTTTTTTTCGACTTTTCCTGAGTTTTTAAAGTCAAAATTTCGTAAAAAATACCCCACAAAAATCATAATTTTTGCATTTCAATGCTTTATATTTCCCAGACGGTAAGCTGAAATCACAAAGTGTTTGGCATCAACTTTTAGCTGTTTCAATTATCTTTTCAAAATAGCAAAGTTCTTTACAACCAGACGTAAGATACTAGAGTTATGTGAAAAAAACAAGCGCTACCTCTGAAAAAAGCTAAAAACAAAATACCAGTTTTAAAAAATTCTTTAAAAAAAAGTTCTGCCATAGAAAAAAAAAATATCATCAAACCATTTCTAAGCCCCAAATCTTTAAGAAAAAGTTCGTTTTGTTCCTTGAGGAAAAATCGTGTTGACTAGTGTAATTTAAAGCATTACTTGATCCAAAAACACTAAAATCGCGATAAAAGGTTAATGGGTGGCGATATGAAGTTGGAAAACAATTTATGACATAATATACGACCATAACCATAAACATCGTGACACGAGATTTTTATACTCGTACTCGTAGAGTTAAGGGGTACATTTGATTTTCGGTAAAATTTTATGTGTGTAACGCAGAGAAGGATAAACTATATATATTCTTGAGCTGCATCAATAGACGAGTCGATGTCTGTCCGTATGTCCGTCCCTCCGTCCGTCCGTCTCTCCGTCCGTCCGTCCCTCCGTCCGTCCGTGCGTCTTGTTTGTCGCCTTGTTCTCAGAGACTATAAGAGCTAGAGCCACCATATTTTGTTTCCAGACTCATGTGATATCATACTGCACAAGTGCATTTCACACACTGCTCTGTGCAATGCGCGACCTTTGCGGAGAAGATGTAACAGATGTAGAAAAAAAAATTTTAAATGTGTAATATTTTTTTAAAATTCTACATAAATCATAAGCTCACATATTTATATACTGACTGATTACGGGTATAAAAGTAGAGTCGCGTCCTCGAAACATACTCACAACGTTCCTTCTTGTTATATATGGAGATGTTATAATACTAATATAAAAATAGTTAAAATATATCATTATTATTTTTCTTTCTCAGATGGATATAAATGGACCTACTAATCTTCGTGTCTATACACTGTACGCGCAATTATCACATAGCATGCAGCTGGAATGTTTTTTAACGGGTCCATCAAATATACGGAAAATTGTCTTAGCCACAAATATAGCTGAAACGTCGATTACCATTCCTGGTATACGCTGCGTCATCGATTGTGGATTTGTAAAAGAAAAATTTTTTAACTCCATTGACGGAATTGATATTTTAAAAACCGTTAGAATATCAAGGGCACAAGCATGGCAACGTACTGGGCGTGCAGGTCGTGATGCATCTGGAATATGTTACCGGGCATATACAAAAGGCGAAATGGACTCTTTTATGAACTCGACTCAGCCGGAAATTCTTAGAACAAATCCGACATCAACAGTGCTTCAACTTTTGGCTATGGATGTAGACTGCAATAATTTTGATTTTTTAGATACTCCATTAGATGAATCACTGACTAGTGCATATAGAAGTTTGGATGGTCTTGGGGCTATTGAATATGGACCTATATCATATATTACGCCTCTAGGTCGTTTAATGTCCCAGTATCCATTAGATCCAAAATATTCTAAATTATTAACATCAGCTTCATCGTTTGGTTGTATGGAGGAAATGCTACGTCTAGTTTCTGTCCTTTCGAGTGATAATGTTTTTGTTTCAAGCAGCTCTAAAAGTGAATTGGCTACACTTGCCCATGCCAAGTTTCACTCTAAGCATGGAGATCATTTAACTCTGCTGAATGTTTTTAATTTATTTTTAAAGGCTGAAAAGCCAAAGGTAAGAAGAAGCACTTACTACTTATATTTTAATTTAGATTTATAAATTTATTTCGTTTGTTTTTATATTTTTTAGGTGTGGTGTCACGACAATTATTTAAATTATCGCTGTCTAATATACGCTCGTAACGTTTGTCGCCAGTTGTCAGATATAAGCCTGCGATTGGGCCTGACTATAAACAACTCCGAAAACATTGAATCGTTTAAAAAATGTCTTTTAAAGGGATTTTTTGAGAATATTGCTACATTGCAAAAGGATGGTTCTTACTTAACTTATTCCGGACATCTTAAGGCAAAAATTCACCCTTCAAGTGTTTTTCACCTAAAGTACAAGCCCAAATGTATATTGTTTACTCAAATGATTCAGACTGATAGTAACTTTCTTCGGCAAGTCACAGATATATATATGGACTGGGCTAAAGAAATAGTACCATGTCTTAGAAATGGCCTCAAATAAAATACACGATAATTTTTAGAATGTACGTTTTGGATTATTTCTGTTTCTGATAGAAACTTTGTTCTGTTTACTTGTTAAGCTTAGTACTTAAATCAACAATTCTGCACAATTTTTTTGTTTGCTGCTTACAACTTTAGTTTGTTCAAAATGTTTTTAAAAATAAGTGCCTGCAGAAAGGAGAATGAAACAGTTATATACAAGCCAACGACGTAAATATTGAATAAATGCGTTTTTTATAAAAATAAAAAAGAAAAGAAAGGGTTCATTCATTCATTTTTATTCAGTTGTTTGTATTTGCCAGAAGAATATATTTACGTTAGAAAAACCATCGATCACGAAAAAAATAGATTTTTAGGACGGTTGGGCCGACGGGACGACGTACACGTCGTGAAATAAGTAATCGGAATATCTCTATTAATCAGGTTCGCGTTGCACAACTACCACTTTAAATTCGACCAGTAGACTTGAATCGCTCTTCTTTCGAATACGATTGCGCAATAGCCTACCAAGATCTTCGCTGCGTTGATATTGTAGGTTAGGTTGAGGCAGCTGTCGGGATCGTCAGAGACCCGACACACCTAGGCCGGTTTCGGCCCATTGTGATACCGCATAGATCGTTCCCTCTTCCCTCGTGAGACACTATGTTATCCATTGTTCCATCCGGATGCCCTTATGAATGAAGCATGTCCGAAATGTCAATTAGGAAAGGTGCGCTCAAGTATTGAAGTCTCCTTCTACTGAGAGCCGGACAGGATTAGAACAGATGTTCCACAGTCTCCTCCTCGTCCTCATCTCTACATCTCCGACAGAAGTCGTTATAGGGGGCACCCAGCCTGTTTGCATGGGTGCCTATTAGCCAATGTCCCGTAAGGGAGGGTATGACTGAGCTGCACCTGCTCCTACTGAGTTTGCAAAGCTCATCGGTGCGCTTCCTAGTAATGTTAGGCCATGTTTGCCGAGTTATGCGACATAGTGGCACTCTTTGCCATCTGTCATTAGTCATTAGTCGCTTAAAATGTTCTTTTATTTTGAGCTTGCAGGTGGCCATTGGCATACGAATATCCTCCTTATCATGGAGAAGGGGGATTGTTGTACCAGCTCTGGCCAGCTCGTCTGCTATACAGTTACCTTCAATGTCCTGGTGGCCCGGGACCCATATTAAGCTGATGACAAACTGATAAGCCATCTCATGGAGAGATTTGCGACAGTTTGCCACGGCACGTTCCTGAAGGCAGCTCAAAGCTTCCCTGATCGCTATGACTTCCGCTTGGAAGACACTGCAGTGATCTGGGAGCCTGAAAGAGTGTCTTATATTCAGATGTTCGGAGTGGATTCCTCCTCCGACTTTGTTGTCCAGCTTTGAGCCATCAGTAAAGATTTGAATGGCTCCATCTGGGCCAGGTGGTCCCTCGAGCCAGTTGGTTCTGTGAGGGATGATTGTTACGAATCTGTATCTGTATACTCCCTCGGAACGCAGTAGTCCGTTTTTGTGGGGACGATTTTGTTTCCATTTAGGATGGACGCATGGCCGGTGTGATGTGACACCCATTGGTCAGAGTCTCTAAGACGGACTGCTGCCATTTCTTATGCTCCTTACCTGCAAGGTCAAGGCTCTGCAGGCATAGGATATCATTTAGCGCATCCGATGGTGTGGTGCTCAGAGCTCCACTGATGCATAGGACTGCAGTGCGCTGCACCTTGCCCAGTTGTTTAGTGATGGTCCCCTTCGATAGGGCAGGCCACCACACTGCGACTCCGTAGAGTAGATTGGTCTTACTATTGCTAGGTATATCCATTGGACTATTCTTGGGTTCATGACACATTTTTTCGACTGTCAGTATCTTCCTGAAGATACTTTGCAGCCAGTTGATGGCAATGTCCCCGGCTTTTTGTAACTGAGCCGGAATGACTTGGTCCGGGCCAGGCGATTTGAAGGATTTAAAGCTGTTTACTGCCCAGCTAATATTCCGTTCTGTGAGGATGTGCACCATCGAGGTTTCCGGGCCTTTACTTGGGGTGTCTGCCGGCTCGATGGTCGTGCACCCAGGAAAATGAGTATCGAGTAGAATATGTAGGGAGTCCTCACTAGAGTTTTTCCACGTACCATCCATTCTCTTGAGATATCCCACCGAGGGTGATGTTTTTGACAGGATCTTGCGTAGCCTTGCGGCTTCTGACGTGTCTTCAATTTCGGAGCAAAATTTTTGCCAAGAGGCCCGTTTTGCTCTCCTAGTTTCTTTTTTGTATAGGGTTAATTTACCTTTGTAATTTTCCCAGTGCGCTTCCTCGCTGCTGCTTTTGGCTCTGTTAAAGAGAGTCCTGCAGTCTTTCCGGAGGGTATCTATTTGTTTAGACCACCAGGGGGGTTTCTTTTCCCTCTTGGTTTGGTTGAGGGGCAAGCTGCCACGAAGGCCTTATTGCAAGCTTCCGTGAAGCTGTCTACAAGACGATTAAGATCGTCTTGTGTGTCCGGGCATTTTGGTGCTAGGGGGGATAATTCCTCCATTTTTGCACTATATATATCCCAGTTGGCTTTCCTGGGGTTAATATAGTTAGTAGGTTTGGTGCTTTCGAGCGATAGGACTGTCTCGATGTACCTGTGGTCGGAGAAGGAGTGGTCCTCTAGGACTCTCCAACTCTTCATTATGTCTGACAGTTTTTGAGACAATAGAGTGAGGTCAATAACCTCTGGACGGTTTTTTATAATGAATGTGGGGTCATTACTCCGATTACCAATAACTAGGTTGGAGTTTAGTATGAAGCTGAAAAGTTACATTTGTATCCGAGCTCCCCCATTGGGTGTGGTGAGCGTTGGCATCGCAGCCTAATATTAGGCTTAGGCTGTCGCTGGCTATCTTGCGAACGAGGTCACTGGGAGGATCGCTTTCCTCGTGAGCCATGTAGGACGACACCAGGTTTAGGCGTGTCCCTTGTAGCTCTAGGCTAGCTGCCGTATTATCGCCATTGCTAAAATTGTGGAGCAGAAAGATATTTAGGTGCTTTCTTGCTAAAATGCAGGTTCTTATTTTACCTTCAGTTTGGGCTACAATCAGCTTGTAGTCCTTCGTCGCTAATCCACGGACCCTGCCTCCTACCACCCAGGGCTCTTGGATTAGGACTATGTCCCCTCCGCTTGCGACTAAGCGGAGTATCAGGGCAGCGGATGCTGCTTTACAGTGGTGGAGATTTATCTGCAGAAGCCTCAGAGACTTCGTTGGAATCATTCTCCACCACTGTTATATCGGCGTCAGAGTCGTCGAGGATATCGTCCCGACACAGCGCCTCAAAATCGAGCATCAGCTCCGTCTCCGAGGAGTAGCTCTCCAGGGCCGGCTCCGGCTCCGGGTCTACTTCGGGTGCCTCGATCTCCGAGGCAACGTCCTGCTCAACTGGGTTGTTGACAGAACGCGCCTCGGCCGCTGCATCCGACTTGTAGACCTTCATGGTCACCGAGCTGAACCCAAAGTTGAGCTCTCCCTTGGATGCTTCTATCGGGGCTAGCGATTCCTTATTTAGGACTACCACTGCCTGATTTGTGGGGCCCTTTGATGCCTCCACTTTGACCACCCTCCAATCTGAGGTTGGCAGTGTGGGGTTGCATCTCTGCAACATCGTGAGGATCCGCTCGGGCTCCTTGAAAGTGGCCGGTACCCATATACGGGCCCTTGGCCTACTGGGCACCTCGCTCCAGTCCACAGCGACGAGCTTTGCCCCGGCATAGACCTCACCGATTTGCGCCACCGCAGCTTTGTATAGCTTTACGGATCGCTCATCCTCGCAGGCTACCACCTTGATGCTCCCTGGAACCATCCCATGTCTTTGCAGACTGGGGGTGGCCCGGGATCCTTCTCGAGAAGCTCGAAGCAGCGGTCGGCCAGTGCCGCTTCCACCCACTTCCATTGGCTTTTGGGTATTTTCCCCTCCGCGCTGCCTTTGTCGAGAACGCCTATCAGCGTCCTCTCCTTGGCAATCTGCGCGAAGGATACGTTTGGTAACACCCTAGAGCGCTTCGCGGCAGGTCCGGGCGTCTCTTGAGAGCGCTGCCTCTTCGGTTGTGCGGCCACCTTCTGTGGCTCCACACTGAAGTTGGGCAACACCGTCGAGGCCCATTCCACTTTTTTCAGCCAGTCTGCTGTTGGACTGACTTCCTGGCTGGCGTTCTACCGACGGAGTATGTGCCCAGCACTCCTCTTTTCGGCATAGCTGTATTTTCTGGTTTGGACACTGGTTGATGGCAAGCCATCACCCGCTGCTTCACCGGAAGGTTGAGCAGCCGCAATATTGCTTAGCTGCCCTACCATGGTATCCGTTTTGGGTGTTGGCTTTCCACCCATCCCAGGTTTGGGATGGGACCCACCCGGATTCATACCCGCGTCCTTCGCCATGCAGGTCTTTCCTGCGTCTGAGCGGATCGGGCCAGGCCTTTGGGCCGCTGCCTTCTCCCGCTTGGGATTTCTCCCTGCAGGCATTTGGGGAGTGCCTCTCTCGTTTTTGTTTTTTTTGTTGTCTATATTTTCGTATTTGTCCATAAATTTCCCACGAGCTGCAGAGAAGGGGAACGGTCCACCCCGGCAGAGCTCTGCGTTACCCGGGTAAGGCATAATTAGAACAGGGGGCTGCCAAGTCCCTGAGCTCTCCGTTCACGACTGGGCTAGTTTTATACCGGGCCCCCAGCCAGGCTGACTCTTGGCACGGGTCGAGTAACACCTTAGTCCGGCCCGGTGTGAGGTGAGTGTTGGGGATGGGATGTGGGTAGGTATTGTGTAGGGATGGGATTGTGTGAGCTACTTAATGAGAGGCGGCACCACAAGCGCATCGTCAGTGTTGCTGCGTCGCGAACACCCGCTGGCTGTCCGGGACTGCTTATTTCGGTACTCTCCCTCAGAGCCAACTTAGTTGTTACTCTTTGGGATGCCCGCTTATTCGCAGCTGACCTACCCACTAGGGTAGGCCGTTCGCTATCCGCAACCTGCGACCCGTCCGGTGGCCACAGCTAGGCCCCCTCTGAGCCACCTCAAAGCCCAATAGGATCATCGGACTCCCTGATCGGACTCCCTCCCTGGCGTAAGAAAAGTTAAATTTTTCCACCTTTAAGCCGACGGCTTTTATTTTGCTTTGTATAAAAGCGGTCACAACATTGGATGTGAGGTCAGGGGCTAGCCGCGAGACAAAAACTTGTAGCTTTGGTGGGACTCCTACCAGTGGTTTTGGCACCACAGGCCTAGTACCTGTGATGGCAGTATCCGGTGGTCCCGGACATCTATTAGGTGGTGGGAGCGAAACTGAGGGGAGAGTTAAAAGGTTGGGTGCGGACTCGATGGACACGGACTCTACAGACATTTCTAACTGCATACTCTCCGAAGTGACGCATTCGGCTCCTGAATCTGCATCACCAGCAGCGATCGTTGCCCTTGGAGTAGCAAACGTAATCAATTGCTGCACTAAGGGAGTGGTCGGAGTAAGTTTTTCAGATGCCGGCGGACATGAGGCAGTCGGCACTTGCAAGTCCCGCGGAGTAGACTTCTTGCGCCTCGGAGACTCAGCCAGCAGCTGTAAACTGCTGAACTGAGTGTTCATGGCCAAGAGCCGATCATATTGCTGTTTAAAGCCTACGATCAGCTGTCTGCCTCATGAACGAACGCATGTCGTTTTCCACAGCACGGCATTCCTCACAACTATAATGTAGGCCGTTGTTTTGGGAAATGGCGTATCCTACACGGCCCGAGATCCCTACACATTTTGCGTGCACTACGCTTTCGCAAAGCCAGCAGGGGATATTGGGCTGGTCATGGGTGATCTGCTTCTTGCAGGTTTTTTTTGGCACAGACGACAGAAAATTCCATATTTATGTCATTTATTTTTTTTTACTTCGGGGAAAAAAAAGTTCAAAACAAATAGCAATCAGACCACTGTGCAGAGCAAATGCTTAGAGCAATGCTTAAAGCGAAATCGGTAAAAGATGAGAGAGGAGAGTGGTTGCAGCAACAGCTTATAAGTGAGAGCGTTACTGCACAAAAAGTTACAAGAGCGAGAGCGAAAGAACAGTTATTGAGAGTTAGGTGATAGAGAGAGTGATAGATGGCAATAACTACGACAAAGAGCGGCTAAATGTAATGAGAGGGCGTACTTACGAAGAGCAACAACACAAACACACGACTAACCGACGCACAAAATTTATAAAATAGTTGTGTTTTTACACAATTATCAGGCCTGCACCCACGGTAAAAGTATGATTTTAATGTAAGTTAGTTAGAGAGTTAAATTATAGATAAAAAACACCGGCTGTTTAAGTTAAAGAAAAGGAACGTCATCCGTTCCAAGCTCACTGCTAATGCTTCTTCGACTTTTTCATTTCGCCCTAGCCTTCCACATACAGACTTGGCTTCTCGATCCCGTTTCGACCGCACCGTGGAGAGCAGACGTTCCCGAGGTACTAAGTCCTACCAATGCGGAGTCTGCTCTGAAATCCATCCTCTACGGAAATGCCGCTGCTTTCTCCGCCTGGATTCCGAAAGGATGCTCCAAGCTGTCCTCCACTTCAGCTACTGCACTAATTGCCTGGCTCACCGACACTCCGGCCAGGATTGCCGAAGCGGTGATCGGTGTAATGGGTGTAACCGGAGCCACCACACGTTACTCCACCTTCCCGAGTCTCGGCACCCATCTGGGTGAGACCTCAGAGTGAGGACGGCGCTGGCGGGGCAACAGCTCTGTGGGCATTCCAGCCACACCACTGTTAGCAATCCATCTACGCAAGCTGTTGCCCTCGCTCTCGCTCTCACGCTTATGAGCGTTTTTCCCCCCGGTGACGCGCTCTCGCGCGCTCAGACTCACCACGCTTACGCTCCCGCCTACGCTCACGCACCCGCTCCGCTGCCGACAGCCGTCGGCAGCTGACTTCGACTAGTATTAATTCGCTTCTTCACCCCAAGCAAAATGCAATCTGCGTCCGATGGGACTGGGTATTTCTCTATGACGGCCTATTTCTTGTCGTCTGATAAAATACCTTTATCAGTACACTTATGACCTAGAAAGGTTACTTTGTGTCTGAAGAATGAGCAATTTTCAGGGTGCAATTTAGGGTTGTGTTTCCTACACAAATCAAAAATGCTGGTGAGTTTTTAATTATATGTATCTCGGAACAACCGATGACAATGAGGTCATCCATATACATGAATGCCTGAGAAGGTTCGATACCTGAAAATGCAATTGTCATCATTCTTTGAAAAGAATTTGGGGCTATTTTTAGACCTTTTTTCAAGTTCTATTTGATGAAAACCTGATATTCAGATCTATGCATGAAAAGTATTTAGCTCTACCTATTCAACGAACCATGGCCATGGTTCGTCACATACAAAGGTACCAACCTTAAGGAGACACACAATAGGAACTAAAAATGTTTGCCCTTCTAAAGATTTAGTAATTAAAACAGCATTATTTAAATTTAATATCTATATATATAAAAATGGAGATAAAAATATATAGTGCATCATCAAGTGAGAACGGATAGGCAGATTTGGTTTAAATTTTTATTAAGTTGTTCGTATTTGCAAATTTCATAGTCGAAGATTAGTTTAAAAGATATTATTTAAGAGATATTATTCATCAATTCAGTTATAATATGCTATGCAGCTATTAGACGATCAACCCTTGGACTAATCCGAATGTCTATTAATCTAACGCAAGAGGAACGTGCAGAGGTAAATGAATGGAGACGTGCCCATTTTGCACAGGTTCGCGTTGCACAACTACCACCTCAAATTCGACCAGTAGACTTGAATCGCGCTTCTTTCGAATACGATTGCGCAATAGCCTACCAAGATCTTCGCTGCGTTGATATCGTTTCATTGTCTTTCGTATTTCAGCATTGCAATGCATTGAAGTTTCAATCGGAAATCCCCGGCATATGCTGCGCTGGTGGAAAGGTACAATTTTTGACTCATTCGCCAGAGCCATTGTATTAGTTTCTCTATGGAAATATAATCCAATCAAAACATTTCCTGGCGAATACACAAAAATATAACGGATGCTTTCAAATGACGACATTTCGAGCCGAAGTTGTTGATCAACCCGGATACAATCCGAGTTATAATGTAATGACGCCAACATGAACAATTCTCATTATTATTTTTTTTTCGATATGTTTTTAAAACTTAGATTCATGGGAAAATTCACCATCGCGCGGGCGCTTTGTTAACATCACCAAACAAAATCATGAGTTCCTTCAGATCTATTTCGTTAGAGGTTCATCAATAGAATAAGATGGGCGTTGTGCAATTTTTACTGCAACTAAACGTAAAATGGGCCGGCAAAAATCCTCCAGCTGAACCCTCCCAGAGGGTGCCGGCTGGGCAATGGGCACTGCATTATCCCGAATCGGGTAATGCATTGCCGCTTGCTCTGTCCGGGGTAATGCAGTGTCTAGCCAAGGCCAGGTCCAGGTCTTCCCGACCAAAAATTTGGGGGAACTGAACCATGGCCATGGCTGGAGGTGCCTGGCGGGTAGGCATAAAACGCTTGGGGGTGGTCCCCCCGAAAAATATTAACCAGCATGGACCCTCTGGGCCAACAATGGAGCGGACGAAAGATGAAGCAAGGGTTGGGATGTCAACCCAAACGTCGGTGGAAAGCGTGGCTGCTACCACTGGCGGGCACGGGGAGTCGCAATCCTCTGCGTGTCGCCAGCGGCCACACCTCTGATATGACGGGAGCAGGTCATATCAGTTGCAATGCTACTGCCACAAAAACGACTCACTCCAGGTTGAGCCGCACAGGTGCCGTGGTCGATACAGATTCGGACCTGGAGAGCGTGCTCTCTGTAACCAAGACGGAGGAAGACAGCCTTCTCCGCTCCCCGGAACCAGTTTCCAGCTCCCCGCGTAGGGAAGGGCCGAAGCGTTCCAAGGAGGGGTTGAAGGCGAAGGCGCATTACAAAGCGGCCCTCAAGATCGTGGGACGGCTCCAGGGCAGGAAGGACCTCTCTGAGGATGAGAAGGCCAAAATGACCTGGGCCGAAGAACGGATAAAGGAGGGCCGGCTGCACTTCTCGCAGATGCCACAGATGAAGGCATCGACGGAGGGATTTGCCAACAAGGTGGAGGAGAGTCTCGCCACCAAAAGGCAACGCTCGACCGAGAGTGCCAAGAACGACACTCCGGTGAGCAAGCGGCAACGCGGGCCCAAGGTGGCAGCCCCCACACCCAAACAGGCGAAACGTCCCCAAAAAGCGAAGGTCAGTGAGGTGACCAAACGACATTTAATCGTGGCACTCATTGACCGGAGCGAAGAGAATGGCAAAATAACGGCGGCGGGGTGGAAGATGGTGCACGCGCGGCTCGTGGATGCGCTGTTCGCCAGAATGGAGGAGGACCCAACGGCCCCCATGCCCACGTTCGATGGTGCAGGGTGGCTCAACGGGGTAAAAATACTTAAATGTATGGACGACCCCACACTCAAGTGGCTGACGCAAACGGTCTGCCAACTGGAAGCGTTGTGGGAGGGGGCCAAGCTGGAGGTGGTGGACAGGGAGCTAATCCCGTCCATACCAAAGGCAAAGGTACTCTTCCCCATCGTAATCCAAGGGGAGAGGCAGAGGCAGAACCCCGACGTGCCAACGGCTAACTGAAAGATTCTGCATATCGGGAGCCCACTACCCAACGAGGGGGGCCAGAGTGCGATCATCCAGATCAGCAAGGAGGCAGAGGACCTGCTATACCCAAGATTTGGGAAGATGGCGTGGGGGATGGGCAGTGTTTACCTGCGGTTGAGAAAGCGCCACCCCGAGGACAAAGATGCGCACACTCTGCAGGCGGGCGAGGTGGAGAAGGACCTTGGTCTGGACACCATCGTGGAGGCCGCACAGGGTCTTGCGCTGGACTCGGAGGAAGAGGGGGAGGACGGTGACCTGACGGTAGTAGTCAACCCGTCGAGTGGAGCTGAGCCAGACGCACATGGTGAGTATGCTGCAGCTCAACCTCCACAAGAGTAAAATTGCGTCGGCGGAGCTCCTCTTTGCCATGGAGCAAGGGCCCGCCGACATAGCCTTAGTCCAGGAGCCATGGGTTGCCTCAGGCAATGCTGTGGCCGGGCTAAAGTCCTTAAATTTTAACGTATTCTATACACCATCGGTAAGCAGGAACAGAACCGCCGTACTCGTACGGAAGGGAATCCATGCTCACCTTATGTCTCATTACAGCACTGACGATCTAACCGTGGTGATGCTAGAAAGCAAGGAAAGGCGCCTGATGGTAGCCTCCTGCTACATGGCACACGACAGGCCGGCTCCACCTGAAGAGTTGATGCACCTAGTGGCGGAATCCAGCCCGAAGGACCAGCAACTTCTCGTCGGCACGGACGCAAACGCACATCACAACGTGTGGGGAAGCCCCGACATCAACGATAGAGGTGAGTCCCTCCTAGACTTCATACTATCAACTAACCTAGAAGTAGCAAACGTAGGAGAGGAATACACCTTTGTAGGTCCCACCTCTTCAAACGTGCTACACTTAACACTCGTAGCGGGAACAAGAACGGTGGTATCTGGCTGGAGAGTCCTTGAAAGACCATCCTTCTCAGACCACAGGTACATCCAGTTTAAGTGCGAATTTGAACACTCTCCGAAGATAACTGTCTATAGAAACCCCTGGAACACAAACTGGGAAAAGTTTAAAAAGACAGTTACCTCGAAGCTCGCGAATCGTTCGGGCACAGTGAAATCCCCGGAAGACATAGAAACGTCCCTAGAGACCCTATCCAGGGAACTACTGGATGCGTACCACGCATCGTGCCCACCCTCGAGAACGAAAAAGAGGACCAAACCACTCTGGTGGAACCGGGACCTATCGCTCCAAAGAAACAACCTCAAAGAATTCTTCAAAATCGCCAAACAGGCGAACGAGGATATGATCAATGAGGAATACAAAACCCTACTCAGGGAGTACAAGAAGGAAATACGCAGGGCACAAAGAAACTCGTGGAGGAACTTCTGCTCCAATATCGAGAAAGTCCCAGAAACGGCTAGACTTCGGAAGCTGCTATCAAAGCAACCCACTATACAGAGTCAGCTGAAACGAGAAGATGGACAGTGGACTGAGGGCAGTGAAGAAGCCCTAACAGCACTAATGGAAGCTCACTTCCCAGGATGCACCGAGGTTGCTGACGCTACAACGCATCAGGACCTAGCAACTGAGGAAGAGCATCCCCCAACAGGTCTCATATCGTCTAAGAAAATCCACTGGGCTATAGACTCCTTTGCGGGTACAAAAGCACCTGGACTAGACGGTATATTCCCAGCCATGCTACAGGTGACCAAAGACGTGATCACCCCATGGCTCTCTGCAATATACTCAGCTTGCCTGAGCACGGGCTATATCCCTATTCAATGGCGGACCTCGAGGATTGTCTTCCTTCCAAAGGCAGGAAAGTGCAGCCATATGAGCCCCAAGGATTACAGACCGATAAGCCTCACCTCCTTTCCACTCAAAACACTAGAAAAGCTGCTGGATCTACACATCAGGAATGATGTAGGGAGACTGATGTCAACCAACCAGCATGCCTACACCAAAGGGAAATCGGTAGAGACGGCACTGCACTCGCTAGTAGCCACCATCGAGAGAGCCCTCCATAATAAAAAGTATGCTCTAGGAGTGTTCGTAGACATATCCGGAGCATTCAACAACGTCACTACGAGCGCTATTATGGACCGCCTAGAAGCGACCAATACACATCCCGCAATCAACCTCTGGATAAAGAACCTTCTAAGTTGCAGACGGGTGCAATCAGAGTGGGGCACCGCTTCCATGGTGAGGGGGGCGGATAGAGGCACACCACAAGGTGGGGTCCTGTCGCCCCTCCTTTGGAACCTGGTGGTCGACGACTTAATAAAGAGATTCGAGAGGAGAGCCCCAAAAATAACAGCCTATGCAGATGACATAAGCATAATTATTACGGGAGTATGTCCATCGACCCTCATAATGGCAACATAATGGAATCAACACTCAGGGAGATATGTGAGTGGGCAGGAAAAGTAGGACTCAGTATCAACGCGGACAAGACGGACCTCATTCTCTTCACCAAGAGATACAAGGTACCGGCATGGATCCCCCCGAAAATTGAAAAAACCAGTCTGACCCCTAAAACAGAAGTCAAATACATAGTACTGGACAGCAAGCTGGCGTGGAGACCCAATGTAGTGGAAAGGGTGAAGAAGGCCACCATTGCGCTATACGCATCCAAGAAGATGCTCAGCAGCACATGGGGCCTGTCACCTGCTTTAATGCACTGGATCTTCATATCGGTGGTGCGACCGACTCTGCTGTACGGAGTCTTAGTGTGGTGGCAAGCGACAGAAAAGAAGACGTACAATAAGCTTATGGAAAGGACCCAGCGGCAGGCACTGCTCTGCATTACGGGGGCGCTGAGGTCAACCCCAACAAAAGCTCTCGAAACCATAATCGGAATCGACCCCCTGGACATCCACGCTCAACTGATTGCAGCAAAGGCGGCACAACGCTTAGTAGCATCAGGAAACATGTCTCTACAGGGATTCGGGCACAGTTCAATTGGCCGAGACATGACCAGTATATCTGACTACATTATCCCCCAAACTTGCCTGGACGTAAACACAACCTCATTTATGGGACCCGACGACTGGAAAAGGGGTCGGGACCAGACCCAACACATCAACATATACACGGATGGCTCCAAGATGGAGGAAGAAGTAGGTGCGGGCATATATTGTACAGACCCTGAAATAAGGCTGTCCTATAAGCTACCGGACCAATGCAGCATATTCCAGGCAGAAGTCTTTGCCATACGGAAAGCGGCGGAGGTTGCTCGATGTACGGAACGCCCACATAATGTGATCAACCTGTTCGTGGACAGCCAGGCGGCGATAAGATCCATGCAGTCGTCAGCGGTCAGTTCCAAAAATGTCCTGGCAAGCAGGGAGGCACTAGATTTCCTAAGCACGACAAAGTCAGTGCGGATCTATTGGGTTCCCAGCCACCAGGGCATCGAAGGTAACGAGACAGCAGACGTACTGGCTAAGGAAGGCGTCGGGCTGGCAAACGAGAGGACTGAGAACGTGCCTGTCTCCCTCAGAGCGCTCCAAAGCGATCTAGAAAGGAGGGCACATATACAGGCCAGCAGCAGGTGGAGGAGAACCACCAACTGCAAGATCGCGAAAACCATGTGCAAGGAGAGCAATGGTAAACTCAGCCAATACCTACTACACCTACCACGGAAGGACTGTAGGATGCTAATAGGTATACTCACAGGTCATTGCCTGGCTGCAGCACATGCAGTCAAACTAGGCATCACCAACAGTGACAAGTGCAGGAAATGTGATGAACCTGGGGCTATCGAAACCCTGGAACATCTAATCTGCCAATGCCCGGCCCTCTCAAGGGCAAGAAACATACATCTTGGCAGCCCGGTACTGGCATCGCTGGAAGATGCATCCAAGAGGACGCCAGCGAAACTCCTTGCCTTTGCAAAACTCTCCTCGATCCTCACGGATTTCAAAACCGCGTAAAAACACTCAGAAGGTCCATACGCACCAATCCGGACAACTAAAGGCCATATTGGCCTATGCGTGGCCCCGTGAGGGCCGTCCGGGACAACCTAACCTAAACGTAAAATGATTCACCAATTGCAAAATATTCTGCATGAGCATAATGAATTGGTCAGATCGTTCAATACCGCATTGGATACCATGCCTTCTGGCGACCACAAAATCATTGTCAGAGCAGACAAAAGACCAGCTGAAGGCCGTGCAAGACATCCGAAGGCCATCGTAGAGAAATCCCCCCTCACCAATGACGGTTTCGAGTCCGCATGGTTAGCCCTCCGTAGCCGATATGAGAACAATCAGCTTCTGGTTACCAACCAGATAAACATCCTCCTCTTCTTTCCCGGCGTAACTTCCGTTTGCAGTCGTGCTTTGAAGGATCTACAAAAGACTATGCAAGGAGTCCTAAATGCGCTAGCGGTCTCCAACGTCTGCAAGGACAAAAAGGAGGTGCCGCCCTGGAAGGAAATCGACTTCTTCCTCACTCAGCGATACCTAACGCTAGAGGCTATCGAGAGCGACCCTTCCACTTCCCAAGGCACTCAGAATCCGCCATCTTCCCGAAGCCAGTCCAGTCCGTTCCGTTCCCAAGGCAGTCCTGTTCCAATGACAGCGCACTCGTTCCAAAGCAACGTGAATCCGAGCAAGAGCACGTGTGATCTCAGTTCCAAGGAGAATCACCTAATCCGACTATGTCCTCATTTCCTACTAATGACCGTTGATGCTCGCTCCAGCTGCATAAAGCAAAAGCAGCTCTGCTTAAATTGCTTCGCAAAAGGCCATTTGCTTTGAGAATGTCAAAGCTCCCACAATTGCAACACTTGTGAAGGACGACACCACCCGCTTCTGCATCGTGGCAATCTAGCTTCCAGCGAGTCACATTCCACATCCGTACCCAATTCCACAGCTTGGCCAGACGTCAATCGACCAGTACCTTCCGCAGAAGATACATGTTTTTCCTTACCTCATCCTAACTTTCAGACGTATTTCGCCTCCGGCACAAGCTCTGTCCTTCTTCCTTCCACCTTGGAAAAAATGTCCGCCCCCGCGGTCTGATCGACTCGGGCTCCGAGGCAACGTTCATTACGGAACGCCTTTTCAACACGATTCAATTGCCATTCCAACGTATTCAGACACAGATCTCCAGCCTCAATCAGACAGTATCCGCTCAGTCCGATAAGCTCTGTCAGTAAACGCCACAGCCTATGCTATCCCGGAATTGGCAAAGAATCTTCCGTTGCATCCTATCTCGCCAAGTTTATTGAAAGATTTGCCGAGTCTTCCATTGGCGGATCCTACATTCTTAGAGAGCTCACCAATCGATGTCCTGATTGGAGCCGATATCCGATTACCATCATTAATGTCAAGCGGCTTACAGACCAACATATGTGGCTCCCTTCTCAGCCAAGAAACCATTTTTGGTTGGGTGCTCACTGGTCCCGTGTCCAATACGGCGTCCAGTACCTGGCAAATTGAAATCACCAAGAACTATCATATGGTCTTTATCTGATAGCGAAGAAGAAACTGTTTTTAAAGCGGACAGGTGATGCCCGTATATTAAGATATCCGAGGAAGGTGGAATATACGAGCAAGTAATGAAAATGGAAAAGCCTGAGAGAATCAGTTTTACGCACAGGAATTCCAGT
Organism: Drosophila obscura; assembly: GCF_018151105.1. Classification (NCBI taxonomy): domain Eukaryota; kingdom Metazoa; phylum Arthropoda; class Insecta; order Diptera; family Drosophilidae; genus Drosophila; species Drosophila obscura. Next base: position 1,843,679 of record NW_024542721.1, read on the forward strand.
CCATGTTGAACCTGGACCATGAAATGTTCCGACGTGAAGTTTGAGTCCACTGCAATGAGGACCCCACCTCCACGTCGAGACAAACGGTCATTTCTAAAAATTGTGTACCGACCTGCCAAAACTTCGGAACTAAGGATGTCCGGCTTTAACCAGGTCTCGGTGAATACAAAAACGTGGGATGAGAAGGCGAGACTCTCAAGGAAAAGAGTGCTGAGCTTACTACGCAAGCCTCTAGCATTCTGGTAGGTAACTACAAGAGAGGAAGTTAGTTTTTTGGATGGGTGGAAGTAGAGGTGGAAGATGAGGATGGAGATGGAGCACTGGTCTGAATGCTAGGAAGAGTAATGGGGGGCCTATTCTCCCGGCTCCCGAATCTGCATCACCAGCAGCGATCGTTGCCCTTGGAGTAGCAAACGTAATCAACTGCTGCACTAAGGGAGTGGTCGGAGTAAGTTTTTCAGATGCCGGCGGACATGAGGCAGTCGGCACTTGCAAGTCCCGCGGAGTAGACTTCTTGCGCCTCGGAGACTCAGCCAGCAGCTGTAAACTGCTGAACTGAGTGTTCATGGCCAAGAGCCGATCATATTGCTGTTTAAAGCCTACGATCAGCTGTCTGCCTCATGAACGAACGCATGTCGTTTTCCACAGCACGGCATTCCTCACAACTATAATGTAGGCCGTTGTTTTGGGAAATGGCGTATCCTACACGGCCCGAGATCCCTACACATTTTGCGTGCACTACGCTTTCGCAAAGCCAGCAGGGGATATTGGGCTGGTCATGGGTGATCTGCTTCTTGCAGGTTTTTTTGGCACAGACGACAGAAAATTCCATATTTATGTCATTTATTTTTTTTTACTTTGGGAAAAAAAAGTTCAAAACAAATAGCAATCAAACCACTGTGCAGAGCAAATGCTTAGAGCAATGCTTAAAGCGAAATCGGTAAAAGATGAGAGAGGAGAGTGGTTGCAGCAACAGCTTATAAGTGAGAGCGTTACTGCACAAAAAGTTACAAGAGCGAGAGCGAAAGAACAGTTATTGAGAGTTAGGTGATAGAGAGAGTGATAGATGGCAATAACTACGACAAAGAGCGGCTAAATGTAATGAGAGGGCGTACTTACGAAGAGCAACAACACAAACACACGACTAACCGACGCACAAAATTTATAAAATAAGTTGTGTTTTTACACAATTATCAGGCCTGCACCCACGGTAAAAGTATGATTTTAATGTAAGTTAGTTAGAGAGTTAAATTATAGATAAAAAACACCGGCTGTTTAAGTTAAAGAAAAGGAACGTCATCCGTTCCAAGCTCACTGCTAATGCTTCTTCGACTTTTTCATTTCGCCCTAGCCTTCCACATACAGACTTGGCTTCTCGATCCCGTTTCGACCGCACCGTGGAGAGCAGACGTTCCCGAGGTACTAAGTCCTACCAATGCGGAGTCTGCTCTGAAATCCATCCTCTACGGAAATGCCGCTGCTTTCTCCGCCTGGATTCCGAAAGGATGCTCCAAGCTGTCCTCCACTTCAGCTACTGCACTAATTGCCTGGCTCACCGACACTCCGGCCAGGATTGCCGAAGCGGTGATCGGTGTAATGGGTGTAACCGGAGCCACCACACGTTACTCCACCTTCCCGAGTCTCGGCACCCATCTGGGTGAGACCTCAGAGTGAGGACGGCGCTGGCGGAGCAACAGCTCTGTGGGCATTCCAGCCACACTACTGTTAGCAATCCATCTACGCAAGCTGTTGCCCTCGCTCTCGCTCTCACGCTTATGAGCGTTTTTCCCCCCGGTGACGCGCTCTCGCGCGCTCAGACTCACCACGCTTACGCTCCCGCCCACGCTCACGCACCCGCTCCCGCTGCCGACAGCCGTCAGCAGCCGACTTCGACTAGTATTAATTCGCTTCTTCACCCCAAGCAAAATGCAATCTGCGTCCGATGGGACTGGGTATTTCTCTATGACGTCCTATTTCTTGTCGTCTGATAAAATACCTTTATCAGTACACTTATGACCTAGAAAGGTTACTTTGTGTCTGAAGAATGAGCAATTTTCAGGGTGCAATTTAGGGTTGTGTTTCCTACACAAATCAAAAATGCTGGTGAGTTTTTAATTATATGTATCTCGGAACAACCGATGATAATGAGGTCATCCATATACATGAATGCCTGAGAAGGTTCGATACCTGAAAATGCAATTGTCATCATTCTTTGAAAAGAATTTGGGGCTATTTTTAAACCATATAGTAATCGCGTGAAGCGAAAGGAGCCATTGCTCGTTGAAAAGTACGTTATATTTCTTGAACTTTCTTCAAGTTATATTTGATGAAAACCTGATATTCAGATCTATGCATGAAAAGTATTTAGCTCTACCTATTCAACGAACCATGGCCATGGTTCGTCACATACAAAGGTACCAACCTTAAGGAGACACACAATAGGAACTAAAAATGTTTGCCCTTCTAAAGATTTAGTAATTAAAACAGCATAATTTAAATTTAATATCTATATATATAAAAATGGAGATAAAAATGTATAGTGCATCATCACGTGAGAACGGCTAGGCAGATTTGGTTTAAATTTTGACTAAGTTGTTCGTATTTGCAATTTTCATAGTCGAAGATTAGTTTAAAGCTCGAGATATTATTCATCAATTGAGTTATAATATGCTATGCAGCTTGTAACGAACCATGGTTCTAGCCATGTCTCGTCACAAACGGCGGGGAGTCAGCGCATCCACGCTGGCCGGAGACAATAATCAAACTGATATCCACAGAGCTAACGAACCATGGCTCTAGCCACGGTTCTCCACAAATAGCGGTGTGTCAGCAACTCCGGAAATAAAATAGTCTTAAGCAACGCACAAAATTAATTAAGAACTCTTGATCAACAATTCTACACATTCTTGTCCACACAACAATTTAAAACACCCCACCTCTTGGGACATTTCGCAATCGACGGCCTACATAAGAAATATCATTTGCGTTATTTCACAATAAGTCAAGCCAGCAAAAAATTCGACTTAACACTCAACTTCCGCGATGCAGAGTTAGCTAGAACTCATTTTGATACCAAATACCCAATTCCCAACTGCACCTTCCGGGATGCAACATTAGCAAAACCACCCTGACCCACTAAAAATTGTCAACGAAGCACCAAGCTTCGACCTAGTTACCACACCCCACAATTATTGTTATCCAATAACCTTAAGTCAGCAAGAATTAATTATTTCCGCGTCTCAGGTGCGATCGCCAGCTGCATAAAAGGGGCCAAGATCGGCCGAAAGAGCAGGCAGTCCATCAGCCCGAACACAAGACACAGGCAGTCCATCAGCCCGAATACAAGACACAGGCAGTCCATCAGCCCGAATACAAGACACAGGCAGTCCATCAGCCCGAACACGAGACACTGACTAAGCAATCCACCAGCGCACCATACAACTACAAGCCAGAATAACAACGTAAAAGAACTAAGTGAATGAAAAAGAATACTGAATAAAACCAAGAAACCAACAAACAAAAACTCTCGCATCATCATTTCTCGCTTGCCTACTGCATTTTTCAAGCCAGCCCGACACCTGAAGTCACCTACAATCTACAAATTTTCTTGTAGCGGACCCTGGACAGACTGATGCATACCTCAGCCTGAAATAGGACCTCACAAGCTATTAGACGATCAACCCTTGGACTAATGCGAATGTCTATTAATCTAACGCAAGAGGAACGTGCAGAGGTAAATGAATGGAGACGTGCCCATTTTGCACAGGTTCGCGTTGCACAACTACCACCTCAAATTCGACCAGTAGACTTGAATCGCGCTTCTTTCGAATACGGTTGCGCAATAGCCTACCAAGATCTTCGCTGCGTTGATATCGTTTCATTGTCTTTCGTATGTCAGCATTGCAATGCATTGAAGTTTCAATCGGAAATCCCCGGCATATGCTGCGCTGGTGGAAAGGTAAATTTTCCCGTTTTGACTCATCCACCAGAGCCATTGTATTCGTTTATCTATGGAAATCAAAATCCAATCAAAATATTTCCTGGCGAATACACAAAAATATAACGGATGCTTTCAAATGACGACATTTGGAGCCGAAGTTTTTGATCAACCCGGATACAATCCGAGCTATAGTGTAATGACGCCAACATGAACAATTCTCATTACTTTTTTCGAAATGTCTTTAAAACTTTCAAATTCAAGGGAAAATTTACCATCGAACGGGCGCTTTGTTAACAATTTGTGCAATTTTTACTGCAACTATTCAGCATGAGCATAATGAATTGGTCAGATCGTTCAAAACCGCATTAGATACCATGCATTCTGGCGACCACAAAATCATTGTCAGAGCAGACAAAAGACCAGCTGAAGGCCGGGCAAGACAATTCAATTCTATAACTATCAATGAAGTCCTAGCGGTAATTATTGGAGAGAATGTAGAATCACGCGATATTGTTCTAAAGCGTCGGGACGGCATACGGCAGACGGTATACGAGACTCATCGGTCATATGGGTCGTGGAGACGATGGCTATTACTTAAATATAAAGATGGTCAATGCAACGACAGGTTTGCTTAGGTTAGGTTGAGGCGGTTGTCGGGATCGCCAGGAACCCGACACACTTGGGCCGGTTACGGCCCGTTATGATGCCGCGTGGATCATGTCCTCTTCCCTTGTGAGACACTATATCAGCAGTTGTCACATCCGGATGCCCTTTTGAAGTTTGCGATCCTTCTTGGACTCATATTAGACATGTCCGATAACAATGTCCTGTGAGGGAGCGTATGACTGAGCTGCACCTTTTTCTGCTGAGCTTGCAGAGCTCAGTGGTGCGCTTCTTTGTGATACTAGGCCATGTTTTCCGAGTTATGTGACATTGCGGCACATTTTGCCACCTATAGTCTGTTAGTAGCTTGAAGTGCTCTTTTATAATGTACTTACAAGTGGCCATTGGCATACGAATGTCCTCTTTATCTTGGAGAAGGGGGATTGTAGTTCCAGTTCTGGCCAGCTCATCTGCTATGCAGTTGCCTTCAATGTCCTGGTGGCCAGGGACCCATATTAGCCTGATAACAAACTGATGAGCCATCTCGTGGAGAGATTTGCGACAGTTTGCCACGGTAGCCGAGCTCGATGTTATAGCATTTAGCGATTTGATCGCAGCTTGGCTGTCACTATAGATGTTTAAATGAGTTGCCGTAGTGGAAATTTCACAAAGCCACCCCACAGCTTCGTTGATCGCTATGACTTCGGCTTGGAAGACACTGCAGTGATCTGGAAGCCTGAAAGAGTGTCTTATGTTTAGCTGTTCGGAGTAGAATCCCCCTCCGACCTTATTGTCCAGTTTTGAGCCATCTGTGAAGATTTGATTGGGTCCGTCTGGGCCAGGTGGTCCCTCGAGCCAGTTGTCTCTGTGGGGGATAATTATTTCAAAAGGAGTATCTATGTACTCCCTCGGAACACAGTAGTCCGGTTTTGTTGGGACGATCTCCTTTCCGTTTAAGATAGATGCGTGATCAGTGTGATGTGACACCCATTGGTCGGAGTCTCTCAGACGAATTGCTGCCATTCCTCCCTGCTCCCTGCCTGCAAGGTCTTGGCTCTAGAGGCATAGGATGGCATTTAGCTCATCATTTGGTGTGGTGCGTAGGGCTCAACTGATGCATAGGGCGGCAGTTCGTGGTACTTTGCCCAATTGTTTAGTGATGTTCTTTTTATATAGGGCAGGCCGCCACACTGCGACTCCGTAGAGTAGTATTGGCCTAACTATTGCTAGGTATATCCATTGGACTATACTTGGGTTCATGCCCCATTTCAAGCCAATTGGACAAAAGGACATTACAAGTGGCGCCCGAGCAGGGACTTTAAAGGATTTTTGAAGGAAAATTTCAAGAAAACCGAAATCAGGAACTTCGTGGATTAAAGACCCACTGCCAGCAAAAGGAAAATTGAATAGACAAGCTGAACTCAACAATAATTCACTAACGTAATCCGGGCGCGAAAGCAATCGCGAGAGTATACGCAGCGCCGATCCTAAAAGTGCCGTTTGACAGTAACTCAGTGCCAAAATCAACAGAAAAACCACCATGGAATATCACGACGAGGATCAACCAGAGGAGGTGTACCCTGCGGGACACTTTTCCAATCCAGGGGTCAGCACCGGCTGGATCCACAAACTCCGTCGGGACGAACTAGAAGTCCTCGCCGAAGAATTCGGATTTGGAAGCGAAGGAACGGTCGATGAACGCCGAAAGAAATTTGCCGCACTAGTCGCCGGGCCACTCGCGCAAGAAGCTTGGGTTCGCTTAGGAGAATTCGAGAGGCACTATGCCAAACCAGCCTCACGCTCTCGCTCCAAGTCACCACTGCCCACTACTCCTGGACCTAAGACCGGATTACGAGTCCCCGCAGCCACCGAATACCGCACTCCTGCAGCCCCGTTTCCAAGGCCCCTAGCTACGGAGACCCACCCAGCGCCCGTACCGAGGGTCTTGCCAGCGATCGACCGATCGCACCACTACAACCACGCTGCACCAATGGCGGAACGCATCCGAAAGTGGGGAATCCAGTTTGACGGCCAAGATGACCCTCTATCATTCATCGAGCTGCTCGAAGAACGCGCCCTCTCGTATGGGGTGGACACAAACCAGCTGCCGCGGGCTCTAGATCTAAATGTTTCCTAGCACTGCTGGCCACGGAGTTTGAGAGTATTCAAGAGCGGACCATCCCGAGCACTCTCGCACCACCACGACACACGCCCAGATTCGCACGGCCGGCTACAGAACAGAGGAGCGGCGACTCCAATCGGACACCATTCCGGAAGCCTCATTGGGACTCGGCAGACTCACCAAGGAGACAGCTATCCAACCCAGTGAGTACGGCAAAGCACGAGGTGGCACATCGCATGATCACGACCCCCATCACCAACCCACGCGCAGCCTGTCGCCGGTGTGGTGAAGCGGGGCATGCGGCATACGACTGCCATAATCCCTCCATCCTATTATGCTGGGAATGTGGCAAACGCGGCACACGTCCGTATATTGCTGCCGCCAAAACACGTCGGGAAACGACATGCGTCCCCAACTGACACGGGATCAGCCGGGAACGACGCCTCCTCCAACCCGCGACTAAATAACTCTCTACACGTAAGTAACGGCCGGATAGTGGCGATGGTAAGCATAGGAGGACACGCAAGGGAAGCCACCGTCGACACAGGGGCATCCCGAAGCTTTATCAGTGCAAACCTCGGCCGACAACTAGACAACAACACCAACCTGCAAGATGCATGCGTCCGCATGCGCCTGGCCGACGGCTCGGTCAGAGAGATCACCCAGATTCACCGACGGCATTCCGGCACTCTGTCAGCCAAGGCATGGCCGCCTCGCCTCGCCTCGCTCCAGCCAGGCAGCCATCGATGCCAGCGAGGGTGGGGGAAGGTCTCGTCTCCAACGCTTCGGCCATGCCACGCCAGTCTCCACCACCATCGGCTGCTGCTCTTTCTTTGCACCCACAGATACAGGCATATGTACATTACATATGAAATTCCCTCCTCACTGCGCTATCATTTTGAATACGATTAATACAAACTTTTAAATCAAAATCAAAAAATATTTAAAAAATAAAAAATTGAATTTAAAGTTTCACATATTGAGATTTCCTAACTTCGCACAACTATACTCCCAAGAACTATATTTTAGTCGTGTTTATTTATCACAGTGCAGTAGAGTGAGCATGTGAAAAAAAAAAACAAATAGAGATGAAACATTTTTAAATGTTTCCTATGGACTCGCCGAGTCTGTAAACTCTTAGTATTTGGAGAAAGAGATATAAATACCTATCAATTACAATATGATTGGAGTGGAAGTTACTCCTTGGAGTCACACATGCGGAGTATTTACTGTAATCTTATTAAAATACAAAAATATTTGGTCCACTTCCCTCCTGCATTGCCTGCAATTTCAGTGGAAATTGCTTGCGGCTAATAAACCCACACTTTTAGTTGGGCCCAAACTTTTTCCATTTAACTTTCGGTCTGCTCCCGCTGCCCCCCGTGTTGCGTTTTTATTAACTAATGATGGACCCCGGACCACGGATCAGGGAGCGGCAAGTATTCGTATTTCTGCCTTTGAAAGACCCCCCCCCCCCCCCCCCCTTTCCCCCCCCCCCCCCCCCCCCCCCCCCTTTTTTTTTCTTTTTTTTTTTTTTTTTAAATTTTTGGGGCGGGGGGTTTTCCGGGGGGGGCCGGGGTTTTCCTAGAAAATTAAAAGAAAAATGTCTGTTTGCTGGCCCTTGTCGGGTCTGCCTAATTTCGTTGCTCTTGTTCGCGTCTGTGTCGTTTGGGCTTTGAATATTTCATGAAATATCCACAGCCCACTGACTGGGAGGCCGGTCCACCTATTGGAAACGGAAAGAGAAGCCACTCTTCGGTGCATTGAGATGGGATTCCAGGGCCTGTTTCGGTCCGCTCTGCCTGCCTTCGTCAGCCTTTTGAGGTTGACCCGCCAGAACGTTCGGTTCGCTGTGTGTGGTTTGGTTCTTCATTTGAATTTGTTGTTTTTAAAAAGTTTTTTCTTGTAGCTGAAATTCTGATGAGCACAAAAGCAACTTTTTGTGGGCCAAACGATTTTGTTGTTTCTTTCCTTTTTCCCGTTAAGGTTTTTTATTTTTCTGTTTTTCTCGTTTGACAGGGGCGGTAAGAGCCTACCCTAGGACGGAATGTTCAATTTGGGGCTGGCCCACGCCGATTGGGAATATTATCCCGGCTTAATGAGATTACCTGCCGGCTGTAAAGTTTTTGTGACTTAATTTTTGCGTTGGCAGCATTCGGCTGCTTTTCGTGTCTACTCCCCGGTCGCTTAAATTTTCCGAACTTTACAGTTTCCACCACGACATTTCAATTAAGTTCACCCCGCCCTGTCCTGCCCGTGGCCCTATCCTCAGGGTATACGCGGGTATAAAACCCCAAGCGAAATTTGCTCACGTCGCAGCTCCTGCAGAATTTTATGCTTGGATTGAAGCTTGGCATTGATTCCGGAACGGTCTGCTCTGCTCCCCGGATCGGTCCGCTGTCCACTGATGCATATCACATCTAATCTTGCATCTAATAAGCATTTTCAATCAACTTTTATGCTGCGCTGTAAAACGTGATCGACCTTACCGTAACGCCTTCTCCCAGCAGCTCCCAGGAGTCATGCATACACATACATATATGTTACATATATGTATGTACATGCGTCGCACGTCCGTAAATTTTATTTTAAAAATCCCTCAGACCGCTCCCGGGATTAACCCAGCGATTGCTGTGTGATAAATTGAAACCAAACTCTCGCTCTCCCCCTCCCTCCAGCAGCCCGCAGCGCACGTGAGGAGCTTGCCTTCAAGTAGATACTCGAATGGAGTTGCTCGGGGTCACCGTCACCACGCACCACGCCCCGCACTCACTGCTCGTCCTAGCTCCAAGTCGATTTCCGTTTTGCCTTATTTGGAGGGCATGTCGTTCGAGAATATCCCAGTAGAGCGAGGCAGGGAACACTGGGACTAGCACTGGAAGAAATAATAACTGAAATTGCCTTTTCCGTCCGATGAGAGGACGGGTATTTTTAAAAATCTACCACCATTTTGTTGGTTGTTTTTTTGGGTTTTTTATCCCTTCTACCCATTTGATGCGTTTCATTTGATTATTTTCGTGAGTGAGGGTCCACAAAAAATACAAATTTTTATCCGAGCAACCACAAGTGGCTGGGACTGGAACTGCGACTGCTGCCCCATCCTCAGTCATCCTCCGACCCAGCCACATCCACATCCTCTTCAGATTCATCTCCTCTCATCTCTTCTCCAGGAACGCAACCACTTGAAGCGGCTGCTCAGCATCGCAATGCGCATCGCGTTGCGCTTCGTTGCCCGTAATAACACGCTTTGATAATTTTCAAGGCTCATAGCTGGGCGGGCTGCCTACTCCTTCAGGGATGGCTCCGTCAGGGCAGGGGCTCCGCGCCGGCTCTGGCTCTGGCTCCGGCTCCCCAAAAAACTGAAGATTGGCTTAGTTAAACTTTATTTGAATTTACGAGAATACCCGCCCTGGCTCCAGTTTCCAAATCTTGACTTCGGTGTTGGCGTATCAGAATTCAGGACATGCCTGGTCGGGTCGCTTGTCCTTTCGCTGCTTGATGGCCCATCCCCGTCCACATCCCCGTCCCCATACCGTCTCGGCCATATCCATTCTGCTTGGTTAATGGACATGAAAATTAAACCAAGCTCCTTGCCCCTTCCTCAGGCCACCTACCATCGCCCAGCATCCATCCATCATCTCGTTCACCTTCCGCCGCGGCCGTTCCCTTCAGTGCTTCCACGGCGCCATTTTGTTTTGGTCCAAGATTTAATGTCGAATTTAGAGACGAGGTGGGATGGGGGCCATAGTGTTTAGGATACCCATTGGCACGCCAATAAAATGAATATGCCATTGCCATCCTGCTGCATTCAATTTCCCATTTGCCATTTGCAGCTGTGCAGAAATGCAAATGTTCCGCTCTGGCTGTTCCACAGGGCGGCCCAGGGACAGGCCCAGGTACTGGCACAACCACTGGCACCCGCCGGGACAGGCCGAAAGTTAGAAGCGAGCTCACACTCCCAATTACCATATAAACGGATATTTATTGACGCTGCCCGCCGCGAAAATTGCTCCCCGCGCGTTTATGGCAGCGCTTTGCGATTTTATGGGTTTATAATGTACGTCGTTGATTATCGCGCATGATATGCGAATTAAATTTTACAATTCGCCAAATGCAAATACACTCAGCCATGCCCGGCCCCATCCACATCCACCGTCATTGGCTCGCCACGATCCACCAGCCACAGCCGCAGTCCCAGTCCCAGTCCGGCCCTCGTGGTTGTCCATTTTAATGAGCAGGGGGACGCATAATGCCCAAACGTATTCCAATAATGATTCAATTTTAATTCGAGCTCGAATGCCAGGCCCGAGCTTCGTTCGCATTTGCCGTCCAGTCCCGGCTGGCAGACGATGCCTCTTAATGGAACCGAATGCAATCGCTAAGCGCTCAATTAGCCAAGGCATTCGCCTCTAAAGGCATCCACGCCAATCGCTTTTCCCATATCAAAGGGTTGCGATGACGGCGAAGCGACTCGCGACTGGAATCGAACGGGAGGGAGTGCGTGATTAGAATCTGGCATACGAGCAAGCAGCTGAAACCGGATCTGATCACAGAAACCGAAGCCAACGGCAGCTGTCATACGTCCGCAACCTATCCCAACGATTTCAGCACCCAGCAACGCCAGCATGACACCCATACAACATACAAACCCCAGCGAACACACGACCACGGCCTACCCCAACGAATAAAACGACCCAGATCGCCCAGAACATGTGAGGTCCTATTTCAGGCTGAGGTAAGCATCAGCCTGTCCAGGGTCCACTACAAGACAATTTGTAGATCGCAGGTGACTTTCAGGTTCGGAGCGGCCTTGTCTGACCGAAAGAGAGGTAGGACACAGGAGGAGCGTTTTGTTGCTGACAAAAATACTTCAAGAAAATCGTGGTTTTTGGTTTTGCTGGTGTTTATTATTTTTATTACTTAATTCTTTGTGGGTTTGTGTACGATGGATTACTTGCGGATCTTGTTACTTGGCCTGTGAACCGGTGGTTTTTGTTGGTGTTCTTTGCGTTGTCTTTTATTATTTAATTCTGGTTTGTTTACAATGACTTAACTCACGGATCTAGTTACTTTGCCTTGGAGCCGTTTGACTGGGTGCCGACTTTGTCTTGTGTTTGGGCTGAGGGACTGCCTAGTGCAGTGTCTTGGGTGTGTGACTGAGGGACTGCGTAGTACAGTGTCTTGGGTGTGTGACTGAGGGACTGCCTTGTGCAGTGTCTTGGGTGTGTGACTGAGGGACTGCGTAGTACAGTGTCTTGGGTGTGTGACTGAGGGACTGCCTTGTGCAGTGTCTTGGGTGTGTGACTGAGGGACTGCGTAGTACAGTGTCTTGGGTGTGTGACTGAGGGACTGCCTTGTGCAGTGTCTTGTGTTTGGGCTGATGGACTGCCTTGTGCAGTGTCTTGGGTGTGTGACTGAGGGACTGCGTAGTACAGTGTTTTGGGTGTGTGACTGAGGGACTGCGTAGTACAGTGTCTTGGGTGTGTGAGTGGGGCCCTGGGGGGCGGCGGTGAGGGACTGCCTTGTGCAGTGTCTTGGGTGTGTGACTGAGGGACTGCGTAGTACAGTGTCTTGGGTGTGTGACTGAGGGACTGCGTAGTACAGTGTCTTGGGTGTGTGAGTGAGGGACTGCGTAGTACAGTGTCTTGGGTGTGTGACTGAGGGACTGCCTTGTGCAGTGTCTTGTGTTTGGGCTGATGGACTGCCTGTATCTTGTATTCGGGCTGATGGACTGCCTAGTGCAGTGTCTTGTGTTCGGGCTGATGGACTGCCTACCGTGGAGGTGTCGCTGTGGGTAGAACCATGGTTCGTTACACCCCCCCCTTTCTTCCGGGTGGGTGATGGAGAGATTAGTGGCGTCGCTTGGCGGGGGCTGAGGATCGCCTTTTTACCGGGTTATCCTGTCCTTGGGCTTGTGCCGAGTCTTTGGATTCGTCGGTGTTAATCTCGTCACTTTAGCGTGGCGTCGGTAACGTTATATTTTCTACTGCTGCTGTGATCGTGGAAGTTTTCCTTCGGTTCGGGGTGCTTTGTAGTTGGTGTCTGCTTGGTGGGTCGATTATCCCATATGACGATGGTTTTCTCGGCGGTTTTCTTCTGTCGTTCTTTGTCCAGGCATTCTTGAATCGGCGGTGCTATGTCGGGTGGCCAAGGATCCGTCGTCTTCGGTGGGTTCGGTGGCTCCGGGGTCAAAGGTTTGATTCGGGTCTTTCGGTAGGATGGGTCTGTCAAATGTAAATGCTTGGATCTGCGGGGCCAAGTCCGGCGGCCACGGCTCCGGGACTGGTTCGGGCTCATTTTCTGTTGGATCGGCTGCTTCGGAGTCAAATGGCTGACTGGGGTCTTCGGGTAAGAGGGTTGTATCGAAGGCGCTGGGCGGTTCGATCCTCCGTTGGTAGTCGCTTATGTGGGCGACGATGGGTGTGGTGTCGACCATGGGTATGGTGTTTTGGTACGCCGGGTGTAGTACTCGTGTTATACTACAGCCAGACTGGTACGTGAACAGGTGAGTCGCGATGACCCCTCTGGTATCGCAGCAACGACTTGTGTGGGCGACGAAGATCTCGGACAAGGCTCTAGGCATGGCTCGCTGCATGGCGCTAAGAATCATGTCAGTACGCGGAAGGTACTCCATTGTGTTGGCGAGTATCGGTGTGGCGTCGGCCGTGGGTCGGACAGGACGGCTGTCTGGGCATCGTGGGGGCATCGTGCTGGTTTCCGGGCCCTCGTGGAGGGGCTTTGTGGAGATCAGTTCGATTATGGGCCCCGTCCAGTGTGGGGTTAGCGTGGCTGTTTCCCGTGTGGCTGGGCTGTCGGATGGTGGTGGCCGTTGTCCTTTTTCGCTGCTGGCGGTCGGTTTTGAGGGTGTCCGTGCGTTCCCTGCTTCCGATGCGGTTTCTCTGCGTGCTTGCTCTGTTGCTTGTCTTGGACCTGGGCTTCCTGTGTCGAGCGCCGGGTTCAAGTGTGTTTGTCTCGTGTGTGAGATCCTCGTGGTTTGTTTGGGGTGTGTGTCCCCTGTGGTTGGCCTATGACGCGGTTGCTCCGTAGTGACCGTGGGACTCGTTTTCCCGATTGCTTGGTTGTGGTTGGCTTGTGTTGGCCTCGGATTCGTGTTCTCCGTTGTGGGCCGGCGTTTCGTATTCGTTGCGATTGGTTTGAGTGTCAAGTGCTGCGTTGCGTTATTGGGTGCCGTGTGCGTTGTGGTAGGTCGTGGACGTAGGTTCGTTGCCATTTGTTGGGGTTTCTGGTATCGGGGTTCGGCGTCATGTACTTGGATGGTAGTAAGCACGGGTTCAGTGGGCATGGGGTGACGGTCTCGTAGCTGTAGCAGCGTAGATCCGCATTGGATCGTCGTTTCGGTGGCACCTAGGAAGTCCATGCCGACAATGACTTGTCCCAACATGTTTGGCAGGACCAGGAGCGGGATTTGAACTTCTCGTTGATCCAGCTTGATGTGCGCCAGTAGAACTTGTGAGTGGGTTGATGATGGGGGTCGTGATCATGTGATGGGCTGCTTCGGGATTCGCCGTACTGTTTGGATGAGCTGGTGGTCTCCCTGGTGTGTCTGTCGATTCCCAATCGACTCAGAAATGGGGTCTGGTGCGAGTCGCAATTCCTCTGCTCTGAAGCCGGCCTTGCGTATCTTGGAGTGTTCCGCGGGGGTGCGAAAGTGGTCGGGATGGTCCGCTCTTGGATGCTCTCGAGCTCGGTGGCCAACATTGTGAGCTGTGCTAAGCTTTGTAGTTCGTGTCGCCGCACATACATCTGGTATGCTGGCAGGGCGTTATCGTAGATCCTGTTTAGTTCCTTGGCTGCATCGTACCTGGCGTGGTGCATGAGTAGACGTATCTCGATGAGGTAATCCTTGAACAATTCTCCTCTCGCTTGCTTGCGGGCTCGGATCTGGTCTTCCAATTGTTCAAAATACCGTGGCGGCAAGAAGAAAGTCAAGAATTCTTGGCGGAAAGTTGTAGTTGGCTGGTGCGGTACCAGCGACTGGCCCGATCGGTGAGAAGCTCTGTCATGGCCCGAGGTAGCTGATTTGTGTCCACCCCATATGAGAGAGCACGTTCCTCGAGTAGTTCCAGAAATGTAAGTGGGTCGTCCTGTCCGTCGAACCTGATTCCCCATTTCCGAATCTGTTCCGCGATGTGGGCGGTGTGGCTGTGGTGGCGTCCATCTATGGAAGAGTCCATGGCTGGCACGATCCTCTGTGTGGGCGAGCGGCTGGTCTCCATAACTGGAGGTCTGGGCAGATCGGCTGGCGTTACAATGCGTGGTGGGCAGGGTGTGCTGTATTCGGCCGCTGTGGGGACTTGTAACCCGGCTTTTGGGTCGTTTTTCCGCTGGTCAGACGGCCCAGGAGTGGTGGGCATGGGCGACCTGGAGCGTCCTGCTGGTTTGGCGTATTGCCGTTCGAGGTTTCCTAGTCACACCCAGGCGTCCTGCGAGAGTGTTCCGGCGACTAATGCGGCGAATCTCTTTCGTCGTTCCTCGACTGTTCCTTCGTTGCCAAATCCGAATTCCTCGGCCAGGGTTTCCAGCTCGTCCCGCCGGAGTTTGTAGATCCAGCCGGTGGTGACTCCTGGATTGGTATGGTGTCCCTCCGGATAAAATTCGTCGGGTTGACCGGCTCCGTGGGCTTCCATGGTGTGTTTCTGCGGCTAGTAGCACTGACTTACGTGTTGTTTGTGGTATTTCTGCTTGTAGCACTTTTGCTCGCGACCGGATTTTGCGAGGGTGCCGGTTTTGTGCTGGACGGGTATTGATCCTTGCTAGCCTAGTTTTCTTTCAGTGGCCGTGGGTCTTTACTCCACAAAGCTCCGTATTAAGGTGTTAGTCTCCTTAAAGTCACCAAAAAGTCCCTGCTTGGGCGCCACTTGTGAGGTCCTATTTCAGGCTGAGGTAAGCATCAGCCTGTCCAGGGTCCACTACAAGACAATTTGTAGATCGCAGGTGACTTTCAGGTTCGGAGCGGCCTTGTCTGACCGAAAGAGAGGTAGGACACAGGAGGAGCGTTTTGTTGCTGACAAAAATACTTCAAGAAAATCGTGGTTTTTGGTTTTGCTGGTGTTTATTATTTTTATTACTTAATTCTTTGTGGGTTTGTGTACGATGGATTACTTGCGGATCTTGTTACTTGGCCTGTGAACCGGTGGTTTTTGTTGGTGTTCTTTGCGTTGTCTTTTATTATTTAATTCTGGTTTGTTTACAATGACTTAACTCACGGATCTAGTTACTTTGCCTTGGAGCCGTTTGACTGGGTGCCGACTTTGTCTTGTGTTTGGGCTGAGGGACTGCCTAGTGCAGTGTCTTGGGTGTGTGACTGAGGGACTGCGTAGTACAGTGTCTTGGGTGTGTGACTGAGGGACTGCCTTGTGCAGTGTCTTGGGTGTGTGACTAAGGGACTGCGTAGTACAGTGTCTTGGGTGTGTGACTGAGGGACTGCCTTGTGCAGTGTCTTGGGTGTGTGACTGAGGGACTGCGTAGTACAGTGTCTTGGGTGTGTGACTGAGGGACTGCCTTGTGCAGTGTCTTGTGTTTGGGCTGATGGACTGCCTGTATCTTGTATTCGGGTTGATGGACTGCCTAGTGCAGTGTCTTGTGTTCGGGCTGATGGACTGCCTACCGTGGAGGTGTTGCTGTGGGAGTTGTTTGTAACGAGCCATGGGTAGAACCATGGTTCGTTACAAACACGACACCCAGCACAGCCCCAGCAAAGGCAAAGCGAAGCCAACAACAAGAAACAACAACCAAGCAACCGGGAAAACGAGTCCCGGTTGCTCCCACTACGGAGCAACCGCGTCCTAGGCCAACCACAGGGGACACATACCCCAAAGAAACTACGAGAATCTCACCCACAAGACAAGCACTAACGCACTGGAATCCGGCGCTCGACACAAGAAGCCCAGATCCAAGCCCAGTAACAGAGCATGTAAGTACCTTCTCCTCCAAGGAGAAAGTGAACATAGAAACACCCTCAAAGACGACAATCAGTCCTGAACCAAGACAACAACATCGACACCGACAACGGCGGCAACAGATCAACAGCCCAGCAACAAGGGAAACAGCCACGCTGACCCCACCCTGGTCGGGGCCCATAATTGAACTGATACCCACAGAGCCCCTCAACGTGGGCCCGGAAACCAGTACGATGACCCCACGATACACCGACCGCAGACCGCAAAACAATTGGGATGCCGTGAGCACCTACGCTGCAGAGATCATCCAATCCTTGCGTCGCGCTGAAAGACAGTGCAATCGAAATTCAAATCCTAGATAGGATCTAGTGACGGCTTTCATGCCATCTCCCCCTCGCGAAGTAATGCTTCAATGCTTTTCCCTCCAATACATACAAAAAAAAAAAACACCGACCGCAGCCCTGTGGTCTTCGCCAACCCATTGGAGTACCTTCCACGTACCGACATGCACCGAGCCAAGCCTAGAGCCATGTCCGAGATCTTCGTCGCCCAAACAAGTCGTTGCGATACCAGAGGCGTCATCGCGACTCACCTGTTCACGTACCAGTCTGGCTGTAGTATAACACGAGTACTACATGCAGCATACCAAAATATCGTACCCATGGTCGATACCAAACCCATTGTCGCCCTTATCAGCGAACTCTCCCACAGAATCAAACCACCCAGCGCGTTTGACACCACCATCCTACCCGATATCCCGAACCAACACTTTGACCCCGAGATCGAAGATGAGTCAGAAACAGCCCCGTATCCTTGGCCACCCGACATGGCGCCACAAATTCAAGCATTTCTGGACGAAGAGCAACCGAAGTTCGCTACCCTCCATGGCACCTTAGAAATCGCCGAGCATACCATCGTCATGAGGGATAATCGACCCATCAATCAACGAAACTATCATAAAAATCCGGCCATGATGCGAATCATCGACGAACAAGTAGACCAATTGATAACGGAAGGTCTCATCGAGCCCTCCGGAAGCCCTCACAGCGCGCCAATCGTACTCGTGAGTAAAAAGAATGGGCAATGGCGCATTTGCGTGGATTTTCGACAGCTCAACGAACATTCCATCCATTCCATTCTTTCAAAGCCGGATCAAATATCTGGGCCACATGATCAGCGAAGAAGGCATCCATACCGACCCCGACAAAATTGCCGCCGTCAAAGAACTCAGGCATCCTGCAAACCTGAAAGAACTTCGTCAATGCATCGGAATGGCATACTGGTACCGGAGATTTGTACCAAACTTCGCGACAGTCGTCCAACCGATGTCCTGCCTACTCAAGAAGGGAAAACCATGTATATGGACCGAAGCACAACAGGCTGCCGTCCTTGCGTATCCCGATTTCAACGTCAAGATCTCGCTGCAAATAGATGCGAGCAATCTAGGAGTTGGCGCAGTTCTCACCCAAGAAATCGAAGGCAAAGAACGAGTCATAGCATATGTCAGCCGAAGACTGAACCAGGCGGAAGAAAACTACTCGGCTACCGACAAGGAGTGCCTGGCGGTCATTTGGGCCATTCGAAAACTACGCTGCTACCTGGAAGGTTACCGCTTCGATGTAATCACCGAGCATCTCGCGCTAAAATGGCTAAATACGCTTGACAGCCCATACGGTAGAGTGGCGAGATGGGCCCTCGAACTTCAGCAATACCAATATGACGTGCATTATCGAGCGGGCAAACAGAACGTAGTTGCAGATGCACTATCCAGGCAGCCATTAGGAACACTCGCACGGATCGAAGAGGAGAAGACAGTCTGCCCCTGGCTCCAGCGCAGTATAAAACAAGTCCAGGACGAGCCTCAAAAATACCCCGACTACACCTACGCCAAGGGGAACTATATATCGACATCTGGGCCATGGCACCGACGACGACGACCATATAGCATGGAAACTCTGCGTAGCAAAAGATCAACGAGCCAGAATACTTCACGAATGCCACGACCAACCCACAGCCGGCCACCTAGGGGTCAGGAAAACCATCACCCGAATATCGAAACGGTACTATTGGCCAGGTTTCTACCGAGACGTGAGGAAATATGTCCGTGGCTGCGTAAGCTGCCAGAAGTTCAAAGCTCAACAACGCAAGCCGGTGGGCCAGATGCTCACTCGCAAAGCCGAAGAGCCATTCGCTACACTATGCGCTGACTTCGTTGGACCACTACCTCGATCAAAGAAAGGAAACACGATGCTGCTCGTCTTCTTTGACACTTTCACGAAATGGGTCGAATTGGTACCACTCAAAAAGGCCACCACCGCTACCCTGGAACTGGCTTTCCGAGAACGAATCCTGAGCCATTTCGGCATACCCAAACGCTTTGTGTGCAAAAACGGCACGCAATTCACAAGTCGATCGTTTCGGTCATTTCTACAGACAGCAGGAGTAGAACTGCAACATACCGCACCATACTGCCCCCAGGAAAATCCAACGGAATGGGCAAATTGGACGGTCAAGACCATGATTGCCCAATTCGAAGGGGATCGTCAAAATACCTGGGATGAGCTACTACCGGAAATATCCCTCGCAATAAATTCCAGCGTCTCGGAGACAACGGGATTCAGCCCAGCTTTCCTACTGCATGGAAGAGAGCCCCGTTTGCCTGGAGCCCTCTATGACGAAGTCACGGCAGGCACCGGAAGCCCCCCAGAGACCACTCTCGGCAAGGCAACCAAACTCAGCGAAGTATTCACCATTGTCAGAAATAACATCCAGAGGGCAAGCCAAGAACAAGGAAGGCATTACAACCTCCGCCGCCGGCAATGGCGCCCCACTATTGGATCCCTAGTACTCCTACGACAACACCAACTCTCCAACGCGGCCGACGGATTCGCCGCTAAGCTGGCACCGAAATACGATGGACCCTACCGAGTCAAAGGTTTTGCATCACCGAACATTGTAAAACTACAGCATCCGGGAAGCCGAAAATCGAAGGTTGCTAACATCGACGACTTGAAGGAATTCCACGAGGACAGGGATGCAACCGACGAGGCAAATACTACCACTAGCCCCCCGCAATCTCGGCACACGCGCTGCCAATCGACGGAAAGGCGCTGACTAATATTATATAACCAACCCCATATAACCAACAGCAAAACCAAGTAACCAAAACTATCAAATAACAAGGTCAACACCCAACAAAATGATAACTCAGCACACGCAGCAGACAGGAAACCTGAAGACTCAGCACTCATGCCTTCGAATCATACCTAGCAGCACTGGCCCTACTATTAAGAATAGGAAAACACTATATATATCGGAGTTCTCCCCGTACTAAGATAGTTCAGTTCGTTTGGAGTTCAGTTCGTTTGGGAGTTCAGTTCGGAGTTCAGTTCGGAGTCCAGTTCGTTTGGAAGTTAGCTAGCAGTTCACTTGACTTAAAACGCTTCAAAAGAAAAATTAAATAAAAATACAAATTAAACACTTCAACATAAACCAAACGTGTTGTGATTCCAAATAACAAATTCTGTTTCAGTTGTTGGCCGAGTTCCTGGTTTTCCAAATAAAGTCCTGCGAATTATAAATATCTTGTAATTCAGGACCCTGGACAGACTGAAGCATACCTCAGCCTGAGATAGGACCTTACAATAATCTTAGCTACTGTTTTTCCACTTTTGTTCTTGATTGTTATGGCAACAAGTTATTTTGTCAAGTCACAGATTAAAGTGACTGCATAGTCGTTTCCTTGTTCTGATTTAGGAAGTGGACCGATCGTATTCACAATTACCCTATCAAAGCCATTTGTGGCTTTAGACAAAATACAAAATTGTTATACAAAATTCTTTGCTGAAATCTGGATATTGCAGTAAGGTTGGTTTCTTCGATTGTACTTTTAAATATTCGAATGCTTTCTGAAATTTATCAGTCCATTCGAAGTCGACCTTCTTTTTATACCCGTACTCAAAAAAGAGTAAAGGGGTATATTAGATTTGTGGTAAAAGTGGATGTGTGTAACGCAGAGAAGGAAACGTTTCCGACCCCATAAAGTATATATTTTCTTGATCAGCATCAATAGCCGAGTCAATATAGCCATGTCCGTCTGTCCGTCCGTCCGTCTGTCTGTCTCGATGAGCGCCTAGATCTAAGAGACTATAAGAGCTAGAGCAACCCAATTTTGTTTCCAGACTCATGTAATATCACACTAATGCAAGTGTATTTCAAAATTTCGCCCCGCCCCCTTCCGCCACCACAAAGGACGAAAATCTGTGGCAGGCACAATTTTAAAGATACGATTAAACTAAAAACGCAGTATCGTAGAGAATGCCCATATCTACCAGATTGCCGAATCCGAATCAGATCGGATTATATTTATAGCCAGAATGAAGAAATCATTTTTAGTTAATTTTCGCCTCCACCAGTAAGAGATCCGCTACCGGGCCGAGGCCTATACCAATGGAAAGTGATGCCCTTTGGACTACATTCGGCACCGGCAACATTTCAGCGGGCTCTCGACACCGTAATTGGTGCAGATATGGAACCATATGCATTCGCGTACCTAGACGACATTGTCATCGTTGGGCGAGATTTCAACGAACATCTACGCAACTTGAAAGTAGTTTTGTCTCGACTCCGGAGAGCGAACCTAAGGATAAATGCGGAAAAGTGCGCGTTCTTTCAAACCCAAATCAAGTATCTCGGCCATATTAGGGAATCCACACCGACCCCGACAAAATCGCCGCCGTCAAAGACCTCCGGCCCCCCACAAACCTAAAGGAGCTTCGTCAATGCATCGGGATCGCATCCTGGTACCGAAGATTCGTACCAAACTTCGCGACAGTTGTCCAACCGATGTCTCGCCTACTCAAAAAGGATCAACCATGGGTATGGACCGAAGCACAGCAAGCTGCTTTTGACCTCCTGAAGGAACTCCTCACGACCGCACCCGTTCTGGCTTGCCCCGACTTCAATGTGAAATTCTCGCTGCAGACAGATGCGAGCAACCTCGGGGTGGGCGCAGTTCTTACCCAGGAAATCGAAGGCAAGGAGCGAGTTATAGCGTACGTCAGCCGACGACTCAATCAGGCAGAAGAAAACTACTCCGCGACCGACAAGGAATGCCTGGCAGTCATTTGGGCCACCCGTAAACTGCGTTGTTACCGCGAGGGATATCGTTTCGACGTGATCACCGACCATCTTGCACTAAAATGGTTGAAGACACTGGAAAGCCCCTACGGTAGAGTAGCAAGATGGGCACTCGAACTACAACAATGCCATGTAATGTACGACGTACATTATCGGGCGGGTAAGCAGAATGTAGTTGCAGATGCATTATCCCGACAACCCTTGGAAACACTCGCACGGGTCGAGGAAGTAAAGGTAACCTGCACCTGGCTCGAGCGCAGGATACAACAAGTCCAGGACGAACCAGAGAAGTATCCCGATTACACTCACGAGAACGGGGAATTATACCGACACCTGGGCCGTGGCACCGAGCACAATGATGACATATCATGGAAACTTTGCGTACCAAAGGATCGTCGCGCAAGAGTCCTCCAAGAATGCCACGACCAACCCACGGCCGGCCATCTAGGAATCCGTTAGACCATAACCAGAGTATGTCAACGGTACTACTGGCCAGGGCTTTACCGGGACGTAAGGAAATACGTCCGCAGCTGCACCAGCTGCCAGAAGTTTAAAGCCCAACAACGCAAGCCGGTGGGTAAGATGCTCACTCGCAAAGCGAAAGAACCATTTGCCACACTATGCGACGACTTCGTTGGACGACTGCCTCGAGCCAAGAAAGGGATCACCATGCTGCTTGTATTCCACGACACCTTTACCAAATGGGTAGAACTGGTGCCGTTTAGGAAAGCCACCACCGCCACATTGGAGCTAGCTTTCCGTGAGCGGATACTCAGCCACTACGGAGTAACGAAACGATTTGTGTGTGACAACGGCACACAATTTACGAGCCGGTCGTTCCAGACTTTTCTGCAAACGGCAGGGATAGAGTTGCAACACACCGCCCCGTACTGCCCCTAGGAAAACCCTACGGAACCCAACAGAACAGTCTAAACCATGATTGCTCAATTTGTGGGGGAGCACCAGAACACTTGGGACGAGCTAATTCCGGAGATTTCACTCGCCGTGAACTCCAGTGTCTCGAAAACAACCGGGTTTTAGCCCAGCCTTTCTACTGTACGGGAGAGAGCCTCGCCTACCTGGAGCCCTGTATGATGAAGTTACACCTGGCACAGGGAGCCCGCCAGACACCGCGCTCCGGAAAGCGGCGCGGCTCAAGGAAGTGTTCGCGATAGTGAAAAATAACATCCAGCGAGCCAGCCACGAGCAGGCAAGGAACTATAATCTCCGTCGAAGACAATGGCACCCCACGGTGGGCACTTTGGTACTGATGTGACAACCTCATCTGTCCAACGCCGCCGACGGCTTCGCTGCAAAACTGGCCCCGAAATATGACGGGCCCTACAAAGTTCAAGGATTTAGGTCAGCAAACATCGTAAAACTACAACACCTCAGCAGCCGGAAGCAGAAAATCGCTAACATCAATGATCTAAATAAAATACCACGAACACGACGCGGGAGAAGCTACCGACGAGGCAGACACCACGGCTGGCCTATAAACAAAACAGAGCGGTAAGAGGGGCATGGCCGGTCACAAAAATGGAGCTGACAGAGCCCAAACGATCTGCTGACCCACATCTATAGACACTGACCCCTAGAATGCAAACTCAGCACAAGCGACCGAAACTGCTGAGGCCGGGGCTCACGACGAGAGGTGAGGCACCAACAGCACCCTGGGGAAAAAATAACGACCCCGAAACAACCTCAAGAGATACACTATATATAGCTGGACCATGATGATAGTCAAGCAGTTCATCTTCACAAGCCACCGACGCACTGGTCAGCAAGATAACGCATCACCAAGTATTCACCCAAAGAGATAACACCACGATGTCACCACTCCAAATAATCCTGATCCTCACCACCACCACGCAGCCGCGGTAAAAATTAATGACTACACCACCGACTACGTGCCCGTGGTGGATGGAGACGACGTCCTGTGGGAGGAAAATGGGTACATTCACCATGTAACCAATATAACCTCCTACGAGGCATACCTGGCTCAGGTGGAGGAGTCCGCCGCATTATTTCCTGGAATCCGAATCGCCACTATCCTCGCTGCCGACCTCGAGCACATCAGAACCCTCGTGGGGACGCTGAAAATCCACCACCGAGGAGCAAGAAGTTTAAACATCCTCGGAGCCGCTCTAAAAGTCGTCGCCGGAACCCCGGACTTTGACGGCTGGGAACAAATTCGGTTCAAGCAAGGACAGCTGATCGAATCCGAGACAGAGCAACGGACTGTCAACTCAAAGGTACAGAACCGGCTCAACGAGCTGACCGGCTACATGTGTAACGAACCATGGTTCTAGCCATGTCTCGTCACAAACGGCGGAGGGTCAGCGTATCCACGCTGGCCGGAGACAATAATCAAACTGATATACACAGAGCTAACGAACCACGGTTCTCCACAAATAGTGGTGTGTCAAAATAAAATAGTCTTAAGCAACGCACGCTATTACTAAAATTAAGAACTCTCGATCAGCGAAAAAACACAGCACGAAATTCTCGGTCACCCACTTCTTGGCGATGTTTCGCAACCACTCGGCCTCGAAACATCGACCCATCGACTGCACTAGGCAGTCACAAATGCAAAACACCACACTACGCAGTCCACCAGCGCACCATACAACTACAAACCAGAGTAGCAACGTAAAAGTGAATGAATAAATACTGAATAAACCAAGAAACCAACAGACAAAAACTCTCGCATCATCATTTCTCGCTTGACTACGGCATTTTCAAGCCAGCCCGATACCGGAAGTAACCTACAATCTACAAATTTTCCTGTAGCAGACCCTGGACAGACTGATGCATACCTCAGCCTGAAATAGGACCTAACACATGAACAGCCTGGTGAAAGCGGAGACAAAAGGACGAACACAGCTGACGGAGACAATACTAGCGAAGAATCGCGTCATCATAAATGATCTACAAAACCTAATCCTGGGCCTAACGCTGGCCAAAATGAATATCATCAGCCCGACGCTACTGAACGGAGCCGACCTCCGAGAATTCGAGAAACAGCAGCTAACAAATATCAGGCTGGTGGAACTAATGGGAGTTTCCAGCATTAGCGGGTTCCAGAGCCCGGACTTGCTAACCTTCCTTATCAAATTGCCCCAACCGAAGCGGGTATGCCGAAAAATGACGATCTTCCCCGTGCAACCCAAGCACCTGGATCATCGCCGTGATACTCTGCGTAAGCATATGGTGCTTACGCCGACGACTCCACCACCGGCCTACCAACAACAACGCAACGGATTGCGAAGCGGCAGTACCAGAACCACCCATCGGCAACCCGGCGACAACAACCAACGGCGCCGGCGTAACGCTGACGAGGCACCAGCAGCCGGTGAGGTTTTACCGCCCCACCCAGGGCGACTAAGTAACGCCGACTCCAGAGAAAAAGGAAAAGAGCTGACAACGACCTATGCCCATGGCGCCAGCATACCCAGCCGTGGAACCGAGGTGTCGTCAGTAAGCGCCGGGCGCACAACTAGCAGAAAGCATAAACCAATCAACCCAGCAGCACAATGAACGCATCATCAACTATTCTCATTTCTAATGACGAGTTTCGTGACGGCTCTACATCACCGGAAAGGACCTGGAGCAACGACGAAGAGGAGGAATACCAGCGACCGACGTATTTCAGGCGGGCCAACCTCGGATCCCCGCCATCTCGGACGCATTCCCCCCCGTACCCTCGTACTCACCGAGGCCAGCGGGTATCTAAAGGGCACCCACCACCAGCGAGGACGACGAATCCACGTGGGAAAACCAACGGGCACCCCGGTCCCCAAGGGACACCATCGACAGCGAAGAGAAAACCCCGGAGAATGCGTCCGGCAGCGACACGGAGGACGACAGCTCCTTCACGCGGTCCAACCATGGGACATCCCGGTTCTCACGGGACATCCTGTGGTCACCTCCCCCCAGGCCACGGTCCCCGTCGCCGGAGTGGGCAAACCCACCCCATTAGGACAGGAAACCTCATCGGCAGGACCCCCGGCACGGCCGAGGAGTCTAACAGCACAGGGAGGACACCGAAGGCCGCACCCCGCCGAACGACAGACCCGAGGAGGACGCCTCGGCGGACTCGGGCGGAAAGCCCGAAGATAACGGAGCCTTCGCCCATCACGTGGTCAAGGAAACGAGGACGATAGAACAGGTGCTGACCCCATGGGGGGTCCAGACCACCACGACCCACACGCTGGTCGTGGACACCGTGAGAGCCGCCGACGACGAGAGCTGGGCATAAAAGCGGCCCCGACACCACTGACCAACTCGCCATCACCCACCCGGAAGAAAGGGGGGCACTTGTGAGGTCCTATCTCAGGCTGAGGTATGCTTCAGTCTGTCCAGGGTCCGCTACAAGAAAATTTGTAGATCGCAGGTGACTTCAGGTGTCGGGATGGCTTGAATTGCAGTAGGCAAGGGAGAAATGATGACGCGATCGTTTTTTTTTGGTTTGTTCTTGGTTTATTCGGTTCTTTTCATTCACTTAGTTATTTACGTTGTTACTCTGGCTTTTGGCTGAATGGTGCGCTGAGGGACTGCCTAGTGCAGTGTCTTGTGTTTGGGCTGATGGACTGCCTAGTCTTTCGGCCGATCTTGGCCCTTTTATACAGCTGGCGATCGCACCTGAGACCCGGAAATAATTAATTCTTGCTGACTTAAGGTTATTGGATAACAAAACTTGTGGGGTTTGGTAACTAGGTCGAAGCTTGGTGCTTCGTTGACAATTTGGCATTGTAGACATAAGCAGCTAACTGAAATATATCATAAGTAAGTTAAACGAAACATTGGTTAGTGGGAACGATGGCCACTGGGGAGCAGTCAGGTACCACTACTAGGAACTAGGAGCAGCACGAAGCCGAAAACAACCTCAAGCCAGCCCACAGCAGCCGAGAGAGAAACAACGCAGATCAGCGAGAATTGACGATCGGCTCAGCGTTTGGCAGGTAAGCTACAAAGTGGCCGAGGGTTCGGGCAGAAATACCGGCAGAGGCTTGGTCAAGCGGCTTGGCACGCGTCAAAAAAGAAGCGAGTCGGGAGTCACGAAATGAAGTCGAAAACGACCAGTCAAGTTCGAGAACAGTGCCCGGACATAGTGCGATCGCCGTGACCCCCCTCAGGATTTCTGCATCCAGCAGAGGACGGAACTTCGCCAACTTGGGGAGCACACGGAAAACCCTTGAGGCGAAGACCCAAAGATACGGACGCCATCGAAGCCCAGCGGAAGGAGCGCAACACCAGGCTGGGAAGAGGACGGGTAAGCCAGCTCACTTGCGTGGGTTTGTAGGGAGAAGAAGAGACGGTGCGATAGGTAGGGACACACCTAAAGGGAAAATAAAGATTATATGAGAAACGCCCTGGCTGTTATATAGGCGGCCGGTCAGTGGGGGGCAGAAAGGGCCCACAAACGTCTACCTCCTCCTACCCCTTCCACTATCCTTGGGGAGACGGGCCTCAGCATCGGTACAGGGGCACGCACGGTGACTGTGGTCCGCTCCTCCCCCTTCTCGTAGAACTTTCCCCGTAGAAAACCTTACTTTTCTCCCCGGAGGGCATTCACAAAACTTGATCCCCCCTCCCTCTAGAGTGATCCTGCCCGTGTCTGTTCGTAGGAGCCAAGCTCCCGCCCCACGTGATCCCCAAATCTCCGAGCGCCGCACTCGTAACTCGCCAACTCATTTCAAATCTCTAGGTCCTACAAATACAAATAAGCTGTATTAGGATCGGGCCATGGACAGACTGAGAAGCTGTACCCCGGCCTGAGAAACTTCCTTAAAAAGCTCAAGAAATATTAAGAACATGAAATATATGTTCATTCATTGTTTTTATTTCTATACATATATATTTACTAGCAGACCCGCGCGCTTCGCTGCTTACGAATTGAATTTTTAGGAATTCATCGAAATTAAACAATGATAATTTTTATGTAATAACATATTTTATTTATTGCAATGCTTTGTGAGAAACAATATTCTTTGTTATGCCGTCGGTACTATGAATAATTAATGCCGAAGGTTTGCCTACTCGTGAGCACGCTACAAACAGTTGACCATGTGAAAATACCGGATGCTTCAAATTTAAACCACAAATTCGCCGGCCCAAATTTAATCGTCTCGACATATAACTTTAAAATCCACACTGGTTGGCTTAAAACGCACACATTTTCAAAAGCAACAAATATACTTACACAAATTGCAATTTTTTCAGATAAAAATTGTTCACACAAAAAGTTATAAAAAACAAAATGTATAATAGAATGTTGTTCTACAGAATGACACAAGATAAAATGAAATAGGAGTTCAAACACACATTTTTAGACCAAATATGAACTTTTTTTTTATTCATTTTTAATTTTTTGTGGAACCTATTTATAGAAAAGTAAGAACTTTTGTATAGAAACAATGCCACATAATCTGGTTGTCATTTAAAAAATTTAAAAAAAACATGCAATTTGGTGAACGCGTTTCAGAAAAATTAAATGAAATAGGTGTTCAAACACACACTTTTGGACCAAATTTAAGATTTTTTTATTAAATTTTAATTCTTGAGGAACCTATTTATAGAAAAGTACAAATTTGTTTGTGCCACATTCTATGGCTATCAATAAAAAAACAGTTTGCAATTTGGTGCACGCGTTGCGGAGATAGCCGCTTTCACACAGATTTTTTTCTAAAATTTATAATATAGATTTCCATAGTTGGCTGCAACATATCCATATTGCCAACTATACATAGCAAATTTACATACAAAACAAAAAAATACCACACTCTGTTTATAAATACCACACTCCATACTAACATACATACTCAACGCATACTGACATTTATTTAATATATATTCTGCGATTCCGAGAAATTCATGCAATCCAGCCACATTTCTCGATCGCCACAGCGCATTAACCATTCTCAAGTTTCCACAATTTACATTGCCAATTGTGATATTGGTGTGTCGGGGTTTTTTTTCGGGAATCAGAGGTGACACAATTCCAAAAAATATCGGCTTCGTCAGCGTTGCTGGCACTCATCGAAATATAATAAATTACAAAAACTGACTCTCGTCTTTCAATTTCCAAAAAAAAAAAAACAAGAAATAAATTGAACAATCCACCATTTATAATTTAACCTTTTTCGTCATCTTTTTTTATGTTTTCTGTTTTTCTTCGGTATTTTTCCCGATAGCTTTCAACCGCCCAATCCGCAGTTATATTCTTGACTACAACTTTCAGTAACGCATACGGCTACTATGTTTGTCTTTATTTGGTCGGTCAAAACCGACATATAGAGTAAACTATCGCCCATTCCTACCAGCTATCGAGGATATAAATACCATTCCGTCCACCTTCCATCCGCAAATAACCCAGTTTTGCTTGCGACTGCGTCAAAGATATAAACGAAGGAGCACC
Source organism: Drosophila obscura (assembly GCF_018151105.1). Lineage (NCBI taxonomy): Eukaryota > Metazoa > Arthropoda > Insecta > Diptera > Drosophilidae > Drosophila > Drosophila obscura. The sequence continues at coordinate 1,872,823 of NW_024542721.1, forward strand.
GCACTAACAATATTTCAAAAATATTGACACCACCAGTGTGACTGTTCGTCTCCTCAGCTAGGCACAATATAAGGTCACTCATTGTTTGGGAACTCCCACCTATAGGAAATCTCAAACAATCCGAGTCGATCTGATTATTGCATTCCAGCTAGCTCGAGGCCTTTTTCCTGCCAGCCTTCCATAAGTAGGTTATGTTTCCGAACAAATATTTATTTCCTGCCGTTTGTCCGTGTTAGTTCTACTCAGATCTTCTGTCATCTGTCCCTCCAAGACTTCCAAAACCGATTTTCTGTGCGTGTGTGACTTCGTAATATGCCAATAGGTCACAAGGACAGCAACCAGCTTTTGCTTGTGACCTCTTCAAGCCCTTTACGCACCTCTTCCGCCTACGGAACTACGCCGACAAAAAAAAATCAATTCATCCCTCTGTAGTGTATTCATGCAGTGTGTTTGGACTAATATATTTTAGCACCAGTCTAAAAACAAATTGCAATATTATGCGGCCCAAGCGGCGGCTACTGTCAATGCCTGTCAATGCCCTCTGCATCCAGAGAACCTTACGTAACAGACATTGGGCAGCTACCGCCGCCGTCCGAAATCCAACGCGTCAAATTGCATATTGACCGTGGCAGCCTTACGTAACGAGGCTTTGTTTCCCATGCCAAGACACCTGCATGGAGGCAAGACATGCTGACAATAAAGAATTATTAATAATCCAGAACACAACTCTTTCACTTCACCTCACTCCGAGAGCAGCAAGTAGTAGCCCTACTGCAACGACCAAATCCGTTCTATTTCCTTCTTCAGTGACCCTCAAGGATCCAGCTCTGACGCAAAAAGATTCGAAGGCGCCTTCAATCCGCTCAATCCGCCACCTCTGTCGCTCGGACCAAATTGGTTGCCGCCATTGGCTGACTGTCTCACCTGGCAAAGCGCATCACCGCCGCACCATCCGCCTCTCTTTCCGAGGTCCGCCGAAGCCAAATCCTCAACATGTGGACAGACGTCGAGGCCGAGTACAAGGCCTGCTCCGTGGTGATGGCTGACGAGGATCCAGAAATCCAAACTGACATTCGTGAAGCGTACGGCGAATGCTATCGGGCATTTGAGCAGTGCCTAGCAGACCTCAATGCTCAGCTGGTTCAAACAACCCTCCTTCCTTCTGCACAGCCAACCTCCCAGGGCGGCTGTCGACTGCCCCCCTCCGACATTGAGTTCTTCGCAGGAGATTACGTCCGCTGGCCTACTTTCCGGGACTTGTTTACTGCAATCTACATAAATAATTCTAGGCTGCCTCCGGTAGAGAAGTTATACCATCTCACCGCTAAGACAAATGGATCGCCTAAGTCCATAGTCAAAAAGTCCCCGCTCACCAACGATGGTTTTCAATCAGCATAGTCGGCCCTTCGAAACCGTTATGAAAATAATTGGCTTCTGGTGACCAACCAGATAAATATCTTGCTCTTTTTGCCTCGCGTCGAGTCCGAAACCAGTCGGGCTTTGAAAGAGCTCTAAAGCACGATGCAAGGAGTCCTAAATGCCCTTGCTCACTCCAAGGTTTGCACCGACAATTGGGATAGTCTCCTCGTGACTATCTGTGCCTCAAAATTGCCCGGGCTTTGTGGGAAGCGTCCGTAACTGACAAAAAGGATGTGTCGTCCTGGAAGGAAATCGACTCCTTCATCACTCAGCGATACCTGACGCTAGAGGCTATCGAGAGTGACCCTTCCATTTCGTGAGGCGCTATGAATCCGCCCACCTCCAAGGGCAGCCAGAATCCAGCCACCTCCCGAAACCACTCCAATCCATTCCGTTCCCAAGGCAGTCCGGTGCCAAACAAGGTTCTCTCTTTCAAGACCCAAGTGAGCCCGAAAAGGAGAACGTGTGACCTCTGTTCCAAGGAGAATCACCCTATCCGACTTTGTCCGCGCTTTCTTAATTTTCCGCTGATGCACGTTCCAGCTGCATTAAGAAAAAACAGTTGTGCCTAAATTGCTTCGCAAGAGGCCATCAGCTTCGCGATTGATCAAGCACCCAAAATTGTTCCACTTGTGGAGCCAGGCATCACACGCTTCTGCATCGTGGCACTCCTTCGTCCAGCATGTTGGCTTCTACCTCCGCTCAAAACCCCAGCTCGTCCGAATCTCAGCCCAACGTACAGACCTATTTCGCCACCACCACAAGTACCGTTCTTCTGGGCCCGGCACTCATTAATATTTGCCACCTGTGGACAAATTTCAGTGCCCGCGCTCTGATCGACTCAGGATCCGAGGCGACATTTATCACGGAACGTCTCTTCAACATTATTAAGCCACCATTCGACGCCATCCTGGCTCAAGTCGAGGGTTTAAACAAAACCGTCGCGGCTAAGGCGCAAAAACGTTGCCACTTGCTGATCGGGGCCGCCTCCCGGCCAGGCCTCAATATCGAGACAATGGCATATGTTTTGCCTCAATTGGCAGGCAGCCTTCCCTCATATCCGATCCCGCAGCACTTTTTGACCGAGCTTCCAAACATCCATTTGGCAGACCCCAACTTCCACCGAAACTCGCAGATTGATGTGCTTTTAGGCGCTGACATCCTTCCTTTTATCCTTTTGAGTGGCTTCCGGTCTAACATTTGTGGCTCGCTGCTGTCCGGATGTCCGAATCGAAAGTACGACGCCGTTATTCAAGAATATTTAGACCTAGGCCACATGACTGCGGTTACACCCAGTCATCACTCCGGCCATTTCTACATTCCACATCACGCCGTTTTTAAACCAGACAGCACCACGACTAAATTGCGCGTAGTCTTTAACGCCTCCAGCCCGTCTTCAAACGGTAGAAGTCTGAACGATACATTGGATTCAGGGCCAGCCTTTCAGTCTGACTTGACCACGCAAATCCTGAGGTGGGGCATCTTTCGTTCTGCCTTTAATGCCGACATCAACAAGATGTATCTCCAGATCCAAGTGGCTTCCCAACACACGCCCTACCAGCGAATAATCTTTCGCAACCGTCACGGGGAGGTGTGTGATTATGAAGTCACCACTGTCCCTTTCGGGGTAAACTGCGCGCCGTTCCTCGCCCTTCGCGTCATCAAACAACTCGCACAAGAGGTGCGCCTACAGTTGCGAATGGAAAGCGACATCCTGGAGAACTTCATGTATGTGGACGACGTGCTAGCTGGTGCTCACACTCAGTCGCATGCAATTTCCGCCATTACCGAATTACGCGAAGCACTCGACTCCGCAGGGTTTCCACTCCAAAAATGGACAGCAAACCAAAAATGGGTGCCGCGCGACATTCCGGTCGACCATTTACTCCGAGCTAACTACCTCGAGCATGAAGAAAGTAGCTAACACTGGGGATCCGATGGCAAGCCAATGCTGACGAGTTTTTCTTTGCTCCTCCCGCATTAATCCAACGGGAGCCCTGCACGAAGCGGAATGTGCTGTCCCAGAACGCGCAGCTCTTCGATCTAGCGGGATGGCTAAGCCCCTTTGTCATCCAAGCCAAAATTTTCATGCAGGAAATATGGTTGAGAGAGTTAGGGTGGGATGACGTCATCCCTAACTATCTGTATTAAACTTGGGAGACGTTCTTGCGCAGTTTTCCGGCCATCCAAGAGATCCGCATTCCCCGGTGGTAACACGTCTGTCCGACGGCCAGGGTACAGATTAATAGCTTTTGCGACGCGTCTCAACGTGCCTATGGGACAGCGATCTACATCCGAGTTGAGCAGCCGCAGGGCATGCTCTTTTCACAGCAAAACCCCGTGGCCCCCGTGAAAACGATCTCTTTGCCTCGACTCGAACTGTGCGGAGCTGTCCTTCTAGCAAAACTTTCCGCTGCCATTCTTCCTCAAATGCCAATAGACACCAGCCAGGTGTCGTTCTGGACTGATTCCACTATTGTGTTGTGCTGGCCGGCATGCGATTGGACCACATTTGTGGGCAATCGAGTAGCCAAGATTACTCGTTGTTGGCCCAGCGAGCGATGGAGCCACGTCCGATCCGAAGACAATCCTGCCGACCTGGCCAGTCGAGGGCTAGGACCCACTGACCTGGTCAGAAGTGACATATGGTGGCATGGCCCATGTCCACAGGACTCAGCCCTTGAAACTGACCTAGAGAAGCGAGCCGTCAAGGCGCCTCAGATATCATCAGCCGTTGCTCCGAACTCGGACGTGCTCTGTGCGTGATCGCCTACGTTCGACGGTGTGGGCAGTGATCCACCCCTGTAAGGTTTGCGTCATCCATCGCAAGCGACTCCGAACCCAATTAATGGGTGACCTTCCTTCCTCTAGAGTCACATTCTCCAGGTCGTTCCAATTCACCGGGTTCGACTTCGCCGGTCCTTTCGACGTCAAAAGCTTCCCCGGGCGCGCATATCGCATCTCCGAAGCTTATCTGTGCGTGTTCGTCTGTTTTACCACGAAGGGCATCCATTTAGAGGCCACTTCCGACTTATCCACAGACACTTTTCTAGCCGCTTTCGCTCGGTTTGTCGCTAGACGATGTTGTCCTCACGAAGTTCAATCCGACAACAGCAGGAATTTTGTCAGCGCATCCCGCGCTCTGGCTGTAAGCCTTCTCGAGGCCATTCGAACTCGGACTTCTGCGGTATACAGCCAGCAGGGGTTATCGTGGCGGTTTATCCCTCCCGGAGCCCCACATATGAGGGGCTTGTGGGAAGCAGGTGTGAAGATTCAAGGCTCTGTTCCAACGGTCGATGTGTACGTCCAAATACACATTAGAGGAGTTCGCGACCTTACTCTCTAAAATTGAGGCCTACCGTAACTCGCGACCAATCTCTCCGATGTCTGAGGATCCAACAGGCGTAGATCTGGTACGATATATATATATATACTGATTTGAAGTGTATATTCCCCTCTAAGGCTCAAGTAATTATTTTGAAGAAGAAATTAAGCTCTAATTGGTTTGTATGTATTCGAAAGCTTTGTATTATCTATGTAATCTCTGTATCTATATGTTCCATTATTATTATTTTTCTCTTACTCAATTAAAATTATGACTTATTATTCATGAATCCGCCTAAGCTAATTATTATCTCCGTCAGTCGAGTACTTGTCGAGTAGAATCTTTGAATTGGGACAACGTACAAAGGTATATGCGTTAGTCATGGTCGGGAGGGTAAAGACTAGGGACGATTACCACCACTGTTCCCTTATCAGACGAAAGAAGAAGTATATCTCTTATACCAGCTTCCTAAATGCGTATCGGCGTAGATTTGTAATTAGTTTTTTTTTTTGGATTGTTATTAACGTATATATTCCGGGTATGATTCTCGAAGCGCATTATATTGATTTGTGTCAGTTAAACTGTGTAGCTAGGGGAGAAATAACAGCGAACAATCTGACGAGCTGGACCCGAGAACAGAGAGAATGCGCGCCTTCGAACCTAGCTTCCTATTAGCATGAAGTCAGAAATACCATCTATGGCAATGGCTAGGTCAGAGCCTAAATATACTCTGACTTTCACTCATGGCCCAAACCTGAACACTACAAATGATCCATTAATCCGGAAAGAAAAAGTCCAAGCCATCATCATTTAGACCTATCAGTCTCCTGACTCCT